>NC_059207.1:49505753-50105753 GCF_020615455.1 Coregonus clupeaformis
AAATGACAATTTTCATATGTCCTCACAGGCGATGGGGAGGCACATTATGGAGAGGCTCCTGTACAGATTGCAGCAGGCCATGCAACGCCTTCCTCTTGAGTACTCACAGTTTGTCTGCATCAATGAGATTATATTTATCAGCTCACTAGCAAATCAAGTTGACTTGCCTCCAGAGGTAGTGCAGGGTCTCTCCAACCTGTGTAGCCTAGTCAATGCTGAAATGGAAGAAAGATGTGCCCCATCAATTGTTGTTGATGAGTTGGATGGCGAAATGGGACGTCCTAAACTGATTTTGTCAGAACAGCACCTTCGACAGCTGATTGAAATGGATCTGCCTGTACCTTGCATCGCCAAACTGCTTGGCATCTCAACACAAATTGTCCAACTCAGAATGCAGGAATACGGTATCGCGGTGATGGGATCATACAGCCAAATGACAGACGAGGAGCTGGACAATCTGGTGGCCACAATCAAGACAAGTTCACCACAATTAGGATGGTGAGAGGGTGTCTGAAAGCACCGGGTCATCGAGCCCAGTGGACCCGAGTGTGGGACTCAATGCATCATGTCGATGCTGCAGGAATACAGGAAAGAATGACACGACTTGGATGTGTTGTCAGAAGAACATACGCTGTTCGGAGTCCTCTTTCCCTCATACATGTGGACACCAACCACAAGTTGATCAGGTAAGCTAAGACCCCCTTCAGCTCGTGGGTACATATTTAGTCATATAACTCATAGCCCATACAATGCTGCCTCTGTTATATTTCTGGCGTTGTTTTGATATAAGTTTATTTTATTTATTTTTAATATTTTGTATACATCCTTTTTTGTTAGGGGGAAGATCAGCTTTAATATTGTGGATAGATTGTAGCTTCCATCAGTGTAATTGTCTGAATCATTTCCAATCCCACATACAGTGGGGAGAACAAGTATTTGATACACTGCCGATTTTGCAGGTTTTCCTACTTACAAAGCATGTAGAGGTCTAAATCACATTGTATGATTTTTAAGTAATTAATTTGCATTTTATTGCATGACATAAGTATTTGATCACCTACAAACCAGTAAGAATTCCGGCTCTCACAGACCTGTTAGTTTTTCTTTAAGAAGCCCTCCTGTTCTCCACTCATTACCTGTATTAACTGCACCTGTTTGAACTCGTTACCTGTATAAAAGACACCTGTCCACACACTCAATCAAACAGACTCCAACCTCTCCACAATGGCCAAGACCAGAGAGCTGTGTAAGGACATCAGGGATAAAATTGTAGACCTGCACAAGGCTGGGATGGGCTGCAGGACAATAGGCAAGCAGCTTGGTTAGAAGGCAACAACTGTTGGCGCAATTATTAGAAAATGGAAGAAGTTCAAGATGACGGTCAATCACCCTCGGTTTGGGGCTCCATGCAAGATCTCACCTCGTGGGGCATCAATGATCATGAGGAAGGTGAGGGATCAGCCCAGAACTACACGGCAGGACCTGGTCAATGACCTGAAGAGATGAAGAGAGATGGGATCACAGTCTCAAAGAAAACCATTAGTAACAAACTACGCCGTCATGGATTAAAATCCTGCAGCGCACGCAAGGTCCCCCTGCTCAAGCCAGCGCATGTCCAGGCCCATCTGAAGTTTGCCAATGACCATCTGGATGATCCAGAGGAGGAATGGGAGAAGGTCATGTGGTCTGATGAGACAAAATTAGAGCTTTTTGGTCTAAACTCCACTCGCCTTGTTTGGAGGAAGAAGAAGGATGAGTACAACCCCAAGAACACCATCCCAACCATGAAGCATGGAGGTGGAAACATAATTCTTTGGGGATGCTTTTCTGCAAAGGGGACAGGACGACTGCATCGTATTGAGGGGAGGATGGATGGGGCCATGTATCGCGAGATCTTGGCCAACAACCTCCTTCCCTCAGTAAGAGCATTGAAGATGGGTCGTGGCTGGGTCTTCCAGCATGACATGACCCGAAACACACAGCCAGGGCAACTAAGGAGTGGCTCCGTAAGAAGCATCTCAAGGTCCTGGAGTGGCCTAGCCAGTCTCCAGATCTGAACCCAATAGAAAATCTTTGGAGGGAGCTGAAAGTCCGTATTGCCAAGCGACAGCCCCGAAACCTGAAGGATCTGGAGAATGTCTGTATGGAGGAGTGGGCCAAAATCCCTGCTGCAGTGTGTGCAAACCTGGTCATAACCTACAGGAAACATATGATCTCTGTAATTGCAAACAAAGGTTTCTATACCAAATATTAAGTTCTGCTTTTCTGATGTATCAAATACTTATGTCATGCAATAAAATGCAAATGAATTACTTAAAAATCATACAATGTGATTTTCCGTCTCTCACAGTTTAAGTGTACCTATGATAAAAATTACAGACCTCTACATGCTTTGTAAGTAGGAAAACATGCAAAATCGGCAGTGTATCAAATACTTGTTCTCCCCACTGTATATATTTTTGTAAATACATACAGACATACACACATATACATACAGTGCCTTGCAAAAGTATTCATCCCCCTTGGCATTTTTCCCATTTTGTTGCATTACAACTTGTAATTTAAATGGAATTTTATTTGGATTTCATATACAGTGGGGGAAAAAAGTATTTAGTCAGCCACCAATTGTGCAAGTTCTCCCACTTAAAAAGATGAGAGAGGCCTGTAATTTTCATCATAGGTACACATCAACTATGACAGACAAATTGAAAAAAAAAAATCCAGAAAATCACATTGTAGGATTTTTAATGAATTTATTTGCAAATGATGGTGGAAAATAAGTATTTGGTCACCTACAAACAAGCAAGATTTCTGGCTCTCACAGACCTGTAACTTCTTCTTTAAGAGGCTCCTCTGTCCTCCACTCGTTACCTGTATTAATGGCACCTGTTTGAACTTGTTATCAGTATAAAAGACACCTGTCCACAACCTCAAACAGTCACACTCCAAACTCCACTATGGCCAAGACCAAAGAGCTGTCAAAGGACACCAGAAACAAAATTGTAGACCTGCACCAGGCTGGGAAGACTGAATCTGCAATAGGTAAGCAGCTTGGTTTGAAGAAATCAACTGTGGGAGCAATTATTAGGAAATGGAAGACATACAAGACCACTGATAATCTCCCTCGATCTGGGGCTCCACGCAAGATCTCACCCCGTGGGGTTAAAATTATCACAAGAACGGTGAGCAAAAATCCCAGAACCACACGGGGGGATCTAGTGAATGACCTGCTGAGAGCTGGGACCAAAGTAACAAAGCCTACCATCAGTAACACACTACGCCGCCAGGGACTCAAATTCTGCAGTGCCAGACGTGTCCCCCTGCTTAAGCCAGTACATGTCCAGGCCCGTCTGAAGTTTGCTAGAGAGCATTTGGATGATCCAGAAGAGGATTGGGAGAATGTCATATGGTCAGATGAAACCAAAATAGAACTTTTTGGTAAAAACTCAACTCGTCGTGTTTGGAGGACAAAGAATGCTGAGTTGCATCCAAAGAACACCATACCTACTGTGAAGCATGGGGGTGGAAACATCATGCTTTGGGGCTGTTTTTCTGCAAAGGGACCAGGACGACTGATCCGTGTAAAGGAAAGAATGAATGGGGCCATGTATCGTGAGATTTTGAGTGAAAACCTCCTTCCATCAGCAAGGGCATTGAAGATGAAACGTGGCTGGGTCTTTCAGCATGACAATGATCCCAAACACACCGCCCGGGCAACGAAGGAGTGGCTTCGTAAGAAGCATTTCAAGGTCCTGGAGTGGCCTAGCCAGTCTCCAGATCTCAACCCCATAGAAAATCTTTGGAGGGAGTTGAAAGTCTGTGTTGCCCAGCGACAGCCCCAAAACATCACTGCTCTAGAGGAGATCTGCATGGAGGAATGGGCCAAAATACCAGCAACAGTGTGTGAAAACCTTGTGAAGACTTACAGAAAACGTTTGACCTGTGTCATTGCCAACAAAGGGTATATAACAAAGTATTGAGAAACGTTTGTTATTGACCAAATACTTATTTTCCACCATCATTTGCTAATAAATTCATTAAAAATCCTACAATGTGATTTTCTGGAAAAAAAAATCTCATTTTGTTTGTCATAGTTGACGTGTACCTATGATGAAAATTACAGGCCTCTCTCATCTTTTTAAGTGGGAGAACATGCACAATTGGTGGCTGACTAAATACTTTTTCCCCCACTGTAATGGACATACACAAAATAGTCAAAATTGGTGAAGTGAAATGAAAAAAATAACTTGTTTCAAAAAATTCTAAAAAATAAATAATGGAAAAGTGGTGGGTGCATATGTATTCACCCCCTTTGCTATGAAGGCCATAAATAAGATCTGGTGCAACCAATTACCTTCAGAAATCACATAATTTGTTAAATAAAGTCCACCTGTGTGCAATCTAAGTGTCACATGATCTGTCACATGATCTTAGTATATATACACCTGTTCTAAAAGGCCCCAGAGTCTGCAAAACCACTAAGAAAGGGGCACCACAAAGCAAGCGGCACCATGAAGACCAAGGAACTCTCCAAACAGGTCAGGGACAAAGTTGTGGAGAAGTACAGATCAGGGTTGGGTTATAAAAAAATATCAGAAACATTGAACATCCTAAGGAGCACCATTAAATCCATTATTAAAAAATTGAAAGAATATGGCACCACAACAAACCTGCCAAGAGAGGAACAGGCAAGGAGGGCATTAATCAGAGAGGCAACAAAGAGACCAAAGATAACCCTGAAGGAGCTGCAAAACTCCACAGCGGAGATTGGAGTATCTGTCCATAGGACCACTTTAAGCCGTGCACTCCACAGAGCTGGGCTTTAAGGAAGAGTGGCCAGAAAAAAGCCATTGCTTAAAGAAAGAAATAAGCAAACACATTTGGTGTTCACCAAAAGCCATGTGGGAGACTCCCCAAACATATGGAAGAAGGTACTCTGGTCAGATGAGACTAAAATTGATATTTTTGGCCATCAAGGAAAACTCTATATCTGGCGCAAACCAGATACATTCGTGAATACATTCGCAACATACATTCATACATACACTACCGTTCAAATGTTTGGCGTCACTTAGAAATGTCCTTGTTTTTGAAAGAAAATCTATTTGTTGTCCATTAAAATAACATCAAATTGATCAGAAATACAGTGTAGACATTGTTAATGTTGTAAATGGCTATTGTAGCTGGAAACTGCTGATTTTTAATGGGATATCTACATAGGCATACAAAGGCTCATTATCAGCAACCATCAGTCCTGTGTTCCAATGGCACATTGTGTTTGCTAATCCAAGTTTATCATTTTAAAAGGCTAATTGGTCATTAGAAAACCCTTTTGCAATTATGTTAGCACAGCTGAAAACTGTTGTGCTGATTAAAGAAGCAATAGAACTGGCCTCCTTGAGACTAGTTGAGTATCTGGATCATCAGCAATTGTGTGTTCGATTACAGGCTCAAAATGGCCAGAAACAAAGAACTTTCTTCTGAAACTCGTCAGTCTATTCTTGTTCTGAGAAATGAAGGCTATTCCATGCTGTGTACTACTTCCTTCACAGAACAGCGCAAACTGGCTCTAACAAGAATAGAAAGAGGAGTAGGAGGCCGCGGTGCACAACTGAGCAAGAGGACAAATACATTAGAGTGTCTAGTTTGAGAAACAGACGCCTCACAGGTCCTCAACTGGCAGCTTCATTAAATAGTACCCGCAAAACACCAGTCTCAACGTCAACAGTGAAGAGGCGACTCCGGGATGCTGACCTTCTAGGCAGAGTTGCAGAGAAAAAGCCATATCTCAGACTGGCCAATAAAAAGAAAATATTATATATATCACCTAAATGCCGACAGATCATTTGTTCGTTGGACTTGGTGTGATCTTTTTGCCTGTAAAATGTATTATGCGAGAAATGGCAGTGGAAACTCCTTTATGCGCAAATATTGATATAATAACCATCATATCGAAGTAAACTTAGTCACGAGATGACACAGTATGTTGTGTGGTCCTCCCACTACAGTGCATTTGGAAAGTATTCAGACCCCTTCCCCTTTTCCACATTTTGTTACGTTACAGCCTTATTCTAAAATTGAATAAGTACTTTGTTGAAGCACCTTTGACAGCGATTACAGCCTAGAGTCTTCTTGGGTATGACTCTACAAGCTTGGTACACCTGTATTTGGGGAGTTTCTCCCATTCTTCTCTGCAGATCCTCTCAAGCTCTGTCAGGTTGGGGAGCATCGCTGCACAGCTATTTTCATGTCTCTCCAGAGATGTTCGATCGGGTTCAAGTTCGGGCTCTGGCTGGGCCACTCAAGGACATTCTGAGACTTGTCCCGAAGCCACTTGGCTGTGTGCTTAGGGTTGTTGTCCTGTTGGAAGGTGAACCTTCACCCCCAGTCTGAGGTCCTGAGCGTTATGGAGCAGGTTTTCATCAAGGATCACTCTGTACTTTGCTCCGTTGATCTTTCCCTCGATCCTGACTAGTCTCCCAGTCCCTGCCGCTGAAAAACGTCCCCACAGCATGATGCTGCCACCACCATGCTTCATCGTAGGGATGGTGCCAGGTTTCCTCCAGACGTGACGCTTGGTATTCAGGCCAAAGAGTTCAATCTTGGTTTCTTCAGACTAGAGAATCTTGTTTCTCATGGTCTGAGAGTCCTTTTGACAAACTCCAAGCGGGCTGTGATGTGCCTTTTACTGAGGAGTGGCTTCTGTGTGGCACTCTACCATGAAGGCCTGATTGGTGGAGTGCTGCAGAGATGGTTGTCCTTCTGGAAGGTTCTCCCATCTCCACAGAAGAACTCTGGAGCTCTGTCAGAGTGACCATCGTGTTCTTGGTCACCTCCCTGACCAAGGCCCTTCTCCCCCTATTGCTCAGTTTGGCCGGGCGGCCAGCACTAGGAAGAGTCTTGGTGGTTCCAAACTTCTTCCATTTAAGAATGATGGAGGCCACTGTGTTCTTGGGGACCTTCAATTCTGCATAAATGTTTTGGTACCCTTCCCCAGATCTGTGCCTCGACACAATCCTGTCTCAGAGCTCTACGGACAATTCCTTCGACCTCATGGCTTGGTTTTTGTTTTGACATGTACTGTCAACTGTGGGACTTTATATAGACAGGTGTGTGCCTTTCCAAATCATGTCCAATCAATTGAATTTACCACAGGTGGACTCCAATCAATGTAGAAACAATCAAGGATGATTAATGGAAACAGGATGCACCAGAGCTCAATCCCCCCAAAAGGCATTTTATATAGGAAGTGCACAACCTATTTTCCACTAGTTGTGTGACAATCACTTAACACCAGAAGGAGAAAACTGAAAAAACCTGACTAGTCTCATCCAATGTATAAGGCATTGGGCATTCACACTGTGGAATGCTCCACCTGATATCATGGCTTGTATCATGGTGGTTTTAAAATCTTCATAAGAGGTGTGCTGTGGGGAATGTGATTGTGTTTGAGCAAGTACTGACTGTAGGGTAGCATAGGGTGTGCGCTGGCATTCGGACTCTTTACTCATGGTCAAATTTGAAGAAAGCATTAAAGACCTGCTGTTCAGACAGCAGTAGAGGCTTGTGCCCCTGACCTGTCAGCCATTGCATAACTTTAGGGACAGTGGGAACTGTTAGTCTGGGTGGCTCTACTTCTTGTCCATCTTCTTATTTTTCACTGTGCGCTGCTGCCTCCTTTTCCTCCATTCCTCCTGAAACACACCAGTACTGGTGTGTGGTTGTGATAGTGACAATGTGAGAACAATATTTTTACATTTTAGCAGACACTCTTATCCAGAGCAACTTACAGTTAGTGAGTGCATACATTATTATTATTTTATTTTTTCATATTGGCCCCCCGTGGGAAACGAACCCACAACCCTGGCGTTGCAAACACCATGCTCTACCAACTGAGCTACATCCCTGCCGGCCATTCCCTCACCTACCCTGAGCCAATTGTGCGCCGCCCCGTAGCTGGCCGCGGGCGGCTACGACATAGCCTGGATTCGAACCAGGAACTCTAGTGGCACAGCTAGCACTGCGATGCAGTGCCTTAGACCACTGCGCCACAATACTGTTTTTATAGTATGTTCTATGGCTTTTGAAAGCAAAGTAAGCCAAAATAACAAAGTAATTGGACTATGCTACTGAGTGAGTAATCCAATAGTTTTTACCATTATAAACTGTTAATCAGCAACTGAACACATCAGTTATCTTTCCAACCCTATTGGTTTATTATCATTAATGTTGACCATTTAAAAAATGCAAGGCTGAGGCTAACCTGCAGTTTCCACATCTTGAACAAAGTCCTGACAGTAGTTTATTATCTGACTCTCTATGGCAGCCCTAGATGTTCCTCTCCCGCTCATTTCAGGAGCGATGAGGCTGAATACGTAGTCAGCATCCGGCTGAAAAAGGATAAATTACATTTAGAAATAAATCTGACACACTCAACATAACTAGTAATAAAACAAATTCACTAACTGTGCAATCTTCCCCAGGGACAACGATACTTTTTCAGAGATTTGGCTGCTTCTGAAGGACATTCAGGAAGCCATACAATTTATTAAGGAAGTATTGCCTGGTTCTGGAAGAAGGGTTTATTCTTCTTTTTCCAGAGGCAGCCTGCCTCCGGAAGAGGTTTGGAAAGGACCTGCAAGTAAAAGGGAGAAAATTCACATTGATAAGTCTACGTTTGAGTTTATTTCATCTCAAAATTGTAATGTGAAACAGTGTAGGTTTGTGGAAAAGAGGTATACGAGACTTTTAAATGTGTGTCACTATGTATCAGAGAGAGCATGTCTATTAATCTTTTTGTGTCTGCAAATGTGTAAAGTACCAAACTAAGAACTACCAACTTTGGATGCACAACAGTTTCAATGTGTGTGAGTGAGTGAGCGAGCGAGAGAGAGGTATGTTAATGGGAAAAGTAATACATAATTTACAGATTATTGGCTGAATTGATCAATCGTCAAAACAGTGGTTACACCCTATGATGGGTTGGGTATAGACAGCAAAATGACATTTCCTGTATTCTGGGACCACTGATATGAATCTGGCCATATCCTGGTTACTGGAGGAATGCAGCGGTCTCTGGGTCTGTCCTTGCACCTCTGTCTGCTGATGATGCAGAGACGCATACAAAGCTCTCCCTCTCCCTCCATTTGGCAAATCTGACCATAACTCTATCCTCCTGATTCCTGCTTATAAGCAAAAACTAAAGCAGGAAGCACCAGTGACTCGGTTAATAAAAAAGTGGTCAGATGGCGCAGATGCTAAGCTACAGGACTGTTTTGCTAGCACAGACTGGAACATGTTCCGGGATTCTTCAGATAGCATTGAGGAGTACACCACATCAGTCACTGGCTTCATCAATAAGTGCATCGATGACGTCGTCCCCACAGTGATCGTACGTACATACCCCAACCAGAAGCCATGGTTTACAGACAACATCCGCACTGAGCTAAAGGGTAGAGCTGTCGGTTTCAAGGAGTGGGACTCTAACCCGGACGCTTATAAGAAATCCCGCTATGCCCTCCGATGAACCATCAAACAGGCAAAGAGTCAATACAGGACTAAGATTGAATCGTACTACACCGGCTCTGACGCTCGTAGGATGTGGCAGGGCTTGAAAACTATTACAGACTACAAAGGGAAGCACAGTCGAGAGTTGCCCAGTGACACAAGCCTACGAGACGAGCTAAATCACTTCTATGCTCGCTTCGAGGCAAGCAACACTGAAGCATGCATGAGAGCACCAGCTGTTCCGGATGACTATGTGAGCATGCTCTCCATAGCCGATGTGAGTAAGACTTTTAAGCAGGTCAACATTCACAAGGCCGCAGGGCCAGACGGTTTACCAGGACATGTACGCCGAGCATGTGCTGACCAACTGGCAAGTGTCTTCACCGACATTTTCAGCATGTCCCTGACTGAGTCTGTAATACCAACATGTTTCAAGCAGACCACCATAGTCCCTGTGCCCAAGGACACTAAGATAACCTGCCTAAATTACTACCGACCCATAGCCCTGACGTCTGTAGCCATGAAGTGCTTTGAAAGGCTGGTCATGGCTCACATCAACACCATTATCCCAGACACCCTAGACCCACTTTAATTTGCATACCGCCCCAACAGATCCACAGATGATGCAATCTCTATTGCACTCCACACTGCCCTTTCCCACGTGGACTAGAGGAACACCTACGTGAGAATGCTGAGCACGCCCTCAATGAGGACTGAGCACGCCCTCATTCTCATCGATGGGGCTGTAGTGAAACAGGTTGAGAGCTTCAAGTTCCTTGGTGTCCACATCACCAATGAACCATCATGGTCCAAACACACCAAGACAGTCGTGAAGAGGGCACGACAAAGCCTATTCCCCCTCAGGAGACTGAAAAGATTTGGCATGGGTCCTCAGATCCTCCAAAAGTTCTACAGCTGCACCATTGAGAGCATCCTGACTGGTTGCATCACCGCCTGGTATGGCAACTGCTCAGCCTCCGACCACAAGGCACTACAGTGGGTAGTGCGTACGGCCCAGTACATCACTGGGGCCAAGCTTCCTGCCATCCAGGACCTCTATACCAGGCGGTGTCAGAGGAAGGCCCTTAAAATTGTCAAAGACTCCAGCCACCCTAGTCATAGATGGTTCTCTCTGCTACCGCACGGCAAGCGGTACCGGAGCGCCAAGTCTAGGTCCAAAAGGCTTCTCAACAGCTTCTACCCCCAAGCCATAAGACTCCTGAACGGCTAATCATGGCTACCTGGACTATTTGCACCCCCACCCCATCTTTTTACGCTGCTGCTACTCTGTTAATTATTTATGCATAGTCACTTTAACACTACCCACATGTACATATTACCTCAACTACCTCAACTAGCCGGTGCCCCCGCACATTGACTCTGCACTACTCTATTAAGAAATAAATGCATTGTTGGTTAAGGGCTGTAAGTAAGCATTTCATGGGAAAGTCATGTTGTATACAGCGCATGTGGCAAATAAAATTTTATTTTATTTGATTTTATGCCCCTGACAATGCAACTGATACACCTGAGCTTGCTGATGCTGTGGCACTGGACTCTGATCCTGATTAATAGTCTGGGTCAGCACAGAGATGAGGCTGTATGAAGCTGAAACCACCTCTGAATACTCTCTCTGCTGAACACAAAGTGAACATCAGCTGAATATAGGGACAAGGGAAAAGCATTAACCGACTTGACCAAATTTGAATGTCTCTAGCTTAAATAGCCAGCTAGTCCAGAAAATGTTAGTAATTCAGATACAATCAGATATGTATGACTAGTTTGAACGTATGCTTTCTGTAAACCAAGTAGCTGTCCATAAAGGGAGATTATTTCAATCTCATGATGTGTTGTCGTGTCATGGTAGATACATGCAACGTTACCTATCTAGCTAACTGGAGACATTTGTGATGGGAATAGCTATTTAGGGTTGTCGCTGTTTTATCTCACACTCTCACACGCACTCACTCACTCACTTACTCTGTGAAAACATATGGACAAACCTTTACTACGGCTGGCAGTGGCTAGCTGTAATGTTACAGGCATGCAGTCTCGCGATACACTCCATTTCCATTTGGCTAGTTAGTCTGACACCAAAACCAGCCACCTAAACTACCGTACTTCAAAATTGTTAGTTAAGGGTCAATAATGTACGGATATTAGAAGTGTGTCTATCTAATACATTTAATGACAAACCATGTAATTACTTAGGTAAACATATGAACCACCTGTTGCCCAATGTTTGGCGCAGGCGTTGGTAACTGGTTCGCCATTTTTAGAACATGCAGGCACATGGGCAAAGGTTTGGCGTGTAGTGGTGACGTCAGTAGCCAATAGACAAAAAGCCTGTATACCATGTTCATTGATTGGGTTAAGATGAACCGTCACTCTAAAATGAGTGGACCAATGGAGACTTTACACCCCACCCTTCACAGATTTTTTTTTCAAAACTCGCAATCGAAAAAACTGGCAGTGAAAGCAAAGAAACAGACATCGAAAGCAAAGATACGAGTAGCGTAAACAAAATGTAGTAAATGCAGGCCAGAGCGTAGGCAAAATGGATTCAATAGGATTGGTTGTTGGTAAAGTTGAACTGAAAACGATTTTTGCATTCGTTTTCAAATAACTTTTTCTATCATTTGTCAGAGTTTTGCTCTCGCTTTAAAATGATTTTCTTGCACATTTTTGGGTTTTGCTTTTGATGTCTGTAAGGGATCGGGGTTGGCTGGGTCTAGACAGAGTCTGACACTTCCCCGATCTACAGAGAGGGGGAGTCATCAGACTCGATCTGGTTCACCTGAGTTCTGAGCACACCTGTCAGTAATTAGTGTAGGATTTAAGGTGTGCTCAGAAGTTCAGTCGGTGCGAGGTATTGTTCCATTGTGACTTGCTAAGCGTTTTGTTCCGAGAGAGAGAGAGAGTTTGTTGTTTTTGATTACCCGTGTATCCGACCTGTGCCTTGTTGTTTGACTCCCCGTATTGCTTAATCCTCTGCTTGTCTACCCCAGTGATTACCGTTCTCTGATCCTGTGTCTGTGCCCTCGACTACGACTAAGCCCGCTCCCTTGGTACCTCTGCCTGTCTATGCCTGGCCCGGTTTTGACCACAGCCCGCCCGACCACGATTAAGCTATTCCCTTGTCTGTCCTCTAATAAAGCATCGCTATTCTGCGATTGGATCTTACCACTCTGTCCGAGTATTCATTACAGAATACCTCGCCATTACCATGGATCCAGCGGAATTACAGAGGCGATGGGAGATACAGGAGAAACGGATGGATGAACTCCTGCAGCTACTCAACGCTGGTGCGGCTGAGGGCACCACCCCGAGCACGGTCAGTCCTCGTCCTACACCTCCGATTTCTCTACCGACAAGGTACGACGGGAACCTGGCAAATGTCAGGGGTTTCTACTCCAGACGTCCCTGTATATGTCAGATAATCGTACGATGTTTCCCGATGACCGTAGCAGGGTGGATTTCATGATTTCTCTGCTAACGGGAAGAGCACTGGATTGGGCTACTGCGCTTTGGGCAGCTGAGGTCCCCGAGTTGAATGCGGAAGTTCAGTTCAAGAGACTGTTCCAAGAGGTGTTCGACC
The DNA here is from genome assembly GCF_020615455.1 of Coregonus clupeaformis. Classification (NCBI taxonomy): domain Eukaryota; kingdom Metazoa; phylum Chordata; class Actinopteri; order Salmoniformes; family Salmonidae; genus Coregonus; species Coregonus clupeaformis. The sequence continues at coordinate 49,518,859 of NC_059207.1, forward strand.
ACCCAGTATCTGGGCGTAGTGTGGGAGACCAACTATGCGAACTTCAGCAGGGCCGTCGCACAGTAGCCGACTACGCTTTGGAGTTCTGTACGATAGCAGCCGGTAGCGGATGGAGCGAGACTGCTTTGCTCACCGTTTTCCGAAGAGGGCTGCGCAAAGACGTACAGACTGAGTTGGCTTGTCGAGGAGATATCACTGCGCTACATGATTTTATCAAAATAGCCATCTCTATTGATAATCTGATAGTGCAACACAAGTCCGGGAGCCCTCGATCACTGGTCCTAAGGAATCTGAGGAGGAACCTATGCAACTGGGACGGTCACCTCTACAAGGTTCGGTGAGACAACAACGTCGGCAAGACGGACTATGCCTGTATTGTGGTCAGTCGGGTCATTTCGTTCGTCTATGTCCGGTACGACCAAACCGTACCCCAGGATATCGCCTCGGAACTGCCAAACCGGTGAGTGAGACTCAAGTTTTGAACATTACATCAAAACAAATGTATGTGCCAGTTACCTTATCTTTCGGAGAGAAAGTGCGCAGGTTGGAAGGACTTATTGATTCCGGAGTGGCTGCCAGCTTTCTGGATATGGGTCTTGCTGAGGAGTTGGGAGTTCAACTTATCCCAATTCAACCTCCCCTGCGAGTCAACGCGCTAGACGGTGAGCCCATGGGCACTGGGTTCATTACGCACCGTACAGAGGTAATCCAATTACAAGTGGGCTCCATACACCATGAGAACATCATTTTTTTCATCATCTCCGCTCCACGGGAGCCGCTAGTTCTCGGCCACCCCTGGCTCGTCACCCATGATCCGGTCATCTCCTGGAAATCTGGCGATATCACGGCTTGGAGTGAGGTATGTAGGGCAGAGTGCCTCAATTTACCGTGCAAAATGTCTACTGTGGAGGATGCGCAGGGTGCGGTGTCTACTGTTGTCCCTACAGAATACCAGGATTACGCGCAGGTGTTCTCCAAGGAGAGGGCCACCGTGTTACCACCTCATCGGGCCTGGGACTGCGGGATTGATCTGCTATCCGGGGCTACACCTCCTCGTGGAAGAATCTACCCGTTGTCACAGCCGGAACGACAATCAATGAGCCAGTATATTGATGAGGCGCTACAGCAAGGGGCCATTCGCCCATCTACGTCTCCCGCCGCATCCAGTTTTTTATTCGTGAAGAAAAAGGATGGCGGACTGCGTCCTTGTATAGACTATCGAGGGTTGAACGAGATTACCATCAAAAATCGTTACCCCCTTCCTTTGATTCCAGCAGCCCTCGAACAGGTGGGACAGGCCTCCATGTACAGTAAACTGGACCTCAGGAGTGCGTACAATCTGGTGCGTATAGAGAAGGGGATGAATGGAAGACCGCCTTCATCACACATCGAGGACACTACGAATATTGTGTCATGCCCTATGGACTTACCAACGCGCCCTCAGTATTCCAGGCGTTCATGAATGACATTTTCAGGGACATGATTGATCGCTTTGTTATCGTGTACATTGATGACATCCTAATCTATTCTAACTCTCTGAGTGAACATGTGTCCCATGTACGACAGGTGCTGGATCGGCTCCTACAACATTCTCTGTTCGTGAAGGCAGAAAAGAGTGAATTCCATGTCACTACGATTTCCTTCCTTGGGGCCATACTCACTCCCGAAGGGGTTAAACTGGATGAATCCAAGGTGCAAGCGGTACAAGACTGGCCTCAACCCCAGACGGTGAAAGAGCTCCAGAGATTCTTAGGGTTTGCCAATTACTATAGACGGTTCGTGCGTAATTTCAGCACAACCGCAGCGCCCCTGTCGGCGATGACTAGCTACAAGGGTCGCGGTCTGAACTGGACGGAGGGGGCAGTGCGTGCGTTTGAGACGTTGAAACAACGCTTTACCACCGCTCCTATTCTATGTCAGCCGGACCCTACCTTACCGTTTATCGTGGAAGTGGACGCCTCGGAGGTTGGAGTTGGAGCCGTGTTATCCCAACGCCAAGGTGAGCCGCCTAAATCACGACCCTGTGCTTTCTTTTCAAGGAAGCTGAATTCTGCCGAGCAGAACTATGACGTGGGTAATCGGGAATTACTGGCGGTGAAGTTAGCACTGGAGGAGTGGAGACATTGGTTGGAGGGAGCAGAGCATCCGTTCCAAGTGCTCATGGACCAACGCAACCTGGAGTATCTTCACAGTGCCAAACGACTGAACTCCCGACAGGCAAGGTGGTCTTTATTCTTCAACCGTTTCCGATTCACTGTTTCTTATATCCCCGGGTCCAAGAATGGTAAGGCGGACGCGCTTTCCCGACGGTTCGAGCGCGCGGAAAGACCCATGGAGCCAGAACCTATTCTCCCCATGAGTTGCCGTGCTGGTCCTGTGAGGTGGGCTATTGATGACACTATTCAGGAGAGCTTACAAGCGGAACCAGCCCCTCCAGAAACCCCGGTGTCTAAGGTGTTTATGCCAGCCCCACTTCGACCTCAACTGATGGAATGGTGCCACACGTCGCTGGGATCTGGTCATCCCGGGATCACTCGAACTACACGACTCATCAGCCGCAAATACTGGTGGGATTCCCTCACAGATGACGTCAGAGACTATGTCTTATCCTGTCCCGTATGTGCTCAGTCCAAGGTACCTCGTGCACTACCGGAGGGTAAGCTGATGCCATTGCCAACTCCTCAACGACCCTGGTCGCACATTGCAATGGACTTTGTTACCGACCTACCAGAATCAGAGGGCCATACTGTAATTCTCGTGGTCATCGATCGTTTCTCCAAGATGTGCCGGTTAGTACCCATGACCCGTTTGCCTAACGCCACTCAGATGGCTGAGACTATGTTTACCCAGGTGTTCCGGCAGTTTGGTGTCCCGGAGGATATTGTTTCCGACCGGGGACCCCAGTTTGTATCTCGGGTATGGAAGGCCTTCTGCGAACGCTTGGGCATCTCGGTTAGCCTAACCTCCGGATATCATCCCCAGGCCAATGGGCAGACCGAACGGCTCAACCAGGAAATTGGGAAGTATCTACGGCAACAATGTTCGCGGCAGCCGCAAGAGTGGAGCCGATTCCTTCCTTGGGTAGAGTATGCTCAGAACTCACTCGTTCACACCTCCCTACGCCTAACGCCCTTCCAGTGTGTTCTAGGGTATCAACCACCCCTGTTCCCGTGGGATACCGCATCAGGGATGGTACCGGCTGTGGACGAGTTGTTCCGTCGGAGTGCGCAGGTCTGGGAGACGGCCCATCAACATCTCAGTCAAGCCTCACAACAGCAAAAGACCTACGCCGACCGACGCCGGAGACCTACTCCCACTTATCAACCCGGGCAACGAGTGTGGCTGTCTACCCGAGACCTGCGGTTCCGACGGAGCTGCAAGAAGCTCCAACCCAGGTACATCAGTCCTTTCAAGGTACAGAGACGTATTAACCCTGTCACCTACCGTCTGTTACTCCCTCGACACTACAGGATAAACCCCTCGTTCCCACGTCTCCCTATTGAAACCTGTCCACTATAGCCCGATGTACCCCCCAATCGCTCAACAACCTACTACACCACCTTTGGAGGAGGAACAGGACACCACCTATACAGTCCACGAGATACTGGAGTCAAGACGGAGACGAGGGGGCATCGAATATCTCGTGGACTGGGAGGGATATGGACCTGAGGAACGGTCATGGGTCCCTGCTAAGGACATACTGGATCCCGCTCTCAAGGCCGCTTTCCACGCTGAACACCCAGATCATCCAGGACCCCGACCCAGAGGAAGACCACCCGGTAGAGGTAGAAGGCCGTCAGGAGCCGGCCCTGGGGAGGGGGATACTGTAAGGGATCGGGGGGTTGGCTGGGTCTAGACAGAGTCTGACACTTCCCCGATCTACAGAGAGGGGGGAGTCATCAGACTCGATCTGGTTCACCTGAGTTCTGAGCACACCTGTCAGTAATTAGTGTAGGATTTAAGGTGTGCTCAGAAGTTCAGTCGGTGCGAGGTATTGTTCCATTGTGACTTGCTAAGCGTTTTGTTCCGAGAGAGAGAGAGAGAGAGAGAGTTTGTTGTTTTTGATTACCCGTGTATCCGACCTGTGCCTTGTTGTTTGACTCCCCGTATTGCTTAATCCTCTGCTTGTCTACCCCAGTGATTACCGTTCTCTGATCCTGTGTCTGTGCCCTCGACTACAACTAAGCCCGCTCCCTTGGTACCTCTGCCTGTCTATGCCTGGCCCGGTTTTGACCACAGCCCGCCCGACCACGATTAAGCTATTCCCTTGTCTGTACTCTAATAAAGCATCGCTATTCTGCGATTGGATCTTACCACTCTGTCCGAGTATTCATTACAATGTCATTATTTTTGTTTACAATTCTACACATTTTGCTTTCAGTTGTTTGGTTTTTGATTTCAACATCCATTATTTCACCCTTCCTCGAAAATATAATGTTTACATTTTCAACTTTATTTTTCATGTTTACGATTAATTTAATTTTAAATGTAATAGATATGGCGTGAAATTGGCCCCATATCACTCCCCCCTATCTGAGATACCTACTGCAACCCTCATCCTCCACATACAACACCCGTTCTGCCAGTCACATTCTATTAAAGGTACCCAAAGCACACACATCACTGGGTCCCTCCTCTTTTCAGTTCGCTGCACATAGCGACTGGAACAAGCTGAAAAACAAAACTCAAACCGGACAGTTTTATCTCCATCTTTACATTCAAATACTCAATCATGGACAATTTTACTGACACTTGTGGCTGCTTCGCGTGATGTATTGTTGTTTCTACCTTTTTGCCCTTTGTGCTGTTGTCTGTGCCCAACAATGTTTGTTCCATGTTTGTGCTGCTACCATGTTGTGCTGCTGCCATGTTGTGTCGCTACCGTGTTGTTGTAATGTTGTGTTGCTACCATGCTGTGCTGTCATGTGTTGCTGCCATGCTGTATTGTTGTCTTAGGTCTCTCTTTATGTAGTGTTATGGTGTCTCTCTTGTCGTGATGTGTGTTTTGTCCTACCTTTTTTTTTTTTTGCCCTCGTCCCCGCAGGAGGCGTTTTGCCTCTTGGTAGGCAGTCATTGTAAATAAGAATTTGTTTTTAACTGACTTGCCTAGTTAAATAAAGTTTAAATAAAATAAACTGTAGTATGTTGGTAACTACAATGAACCATTATAGTTAAGGTGTAGAATAAGATTAAGATAATGATCAGTTGATCTATGCAAAATGTAGCCTTTTACCTTCTATGTTTACAGACACAAGCGTTATGGTCTCACTGAGGGGGAAAACAAATAGAGGAGTGCTGCTTTGAGTCAATCTTTGAATTTCTGTGTCTTCGTTAAAGAATCGTCTAGATACAATGTGTGCTTGAAATCTTAGAACAACTTGTGCAGGAAGGTGCAGGATGAAGTGGCAATGTCTTTTTTCGTAATTAGTTTCTATGCTTATGTGGCTAGCATAATTTTATTTGTTTTAGCAGCTACTTCATTGGGAGCTTAATTAGAAATGTTGATGGTGGGGAGTAGCTATAGCACTCAGAATTAATGAATAGCTATTTTGATTAGTGTATGCTCAGAGGTTGCCAATGGTCAATGTGGTTCAGAGATCTGAGTGGCTCTACAAGCCTGTTGATTGCTGTGTAATGACTCTGTTTGTGCTGAAGAGTTAATTGTGGTGGGCCAAGAAAAATGTTGTTGTTGGTTGTTTTTTGTTGCTTTTTATTGACACTGCACGCTGTCATGAGAATTCAAAGGAGGGTGCAAAATAAATGTGCTGTGCTGTATTATAGAACAAAATATTGTCAATAACAGGTGCCTGAGTCATTGAATCGTTTTTTATTAGAGTGAAAACCAAATGTAAGTATTTGCTTTCCTTGACCCAAATCTTCCAAATGTCCTCTCCTTTTACTGTATGTGTTATTCTCTCATTGGACCCTGGCTATCAGTGTACTACATCCAATCAATTTCCTCTGTGTGAGCATAGTAACAACAGGATTAAAGGTGCATGATATTATTCCCCTCCCCTGTCCAGCAGGGCAGAATGAAGAGAGATGATGTTAAGAATATTGACCTTGTTCAACACAGAGTTATTGCACTAGTCCCTCACCTTTGTGTTATAATGCCAACAGAAAGGTCATGCATTAAACATTAAGCATGCCTACTTTAATTAGCTGGCTGCTTCCAGTGCCAACCCATTGTCTGCGTCTCAAATGGCACCCTATTCCCTATATAGTGCACTTTTTTTATCAGAGCCCTGGTCAAAAGTAGTGCATTGCACAATATAGGTAATAAGGTGCCATTTGGGACGCAACCATTGTCTATCTGCCCTTTGGGTGGAGACAGTATCTCACAGACGTGTCCAAACCCTCCAGCCAGACGATATGTGAGCCTTAGATATCCTTATTTAGTGCATGTTGAACACACCAGAGGACTGGGTGGTTCAGAATGGGATTGCAGCCCAGAGAATACAGTACAAGTTAGTACATTAATGAGCATATGATACTTTGGAATTAGACTTCTGCAGTATTCATAATAGGATACTAGATGCAGGATAAACACTAAATTGATTTTGTTTTTGCAATACTTTAATTTCATTGATTGAATAGGTAGCAACATACTATACATATTTTGAAATGTATAACATACATATTTTGAAACGGATATTATCTGATTAAGAGAACTATGGAAAGCATACAACTATTATTGGATACTAACTAAAACATGTCGATTTAGACAAACCTAGCCTCAGGGCAATTCGTATGATTTGGTACATAAAACAGTTCCCTCCATTGAATTACTAAATTAATATATGTTAGAGGTTCGTATAGTATTAGATGTCTTTCTCTGAGACAAGGTTGCTTGTTGGGTCATAACAAAGGAGAATCAGGAGAGAATTTACGTTGGTGGTTAGGAGAACTGACAACAAAGGTTAGGATAATTTATGTAAAAGGTCAGGACAACTAAAACTACAAAGGTTATGACAATTTACGTAGCAGGTTAGGTGAATTGGGTTAAGGTTAGAATAATGGTTAGGGAAATGGTTCGCTAAAATGCTACAGTTGTCCCTGACACAACTTCACACGCAACCTTTGGATTGCTAGACGGTCGCGTTATACGTCCACCCATCCTTCCCGATCAACCTCCTTACTTTAGTTTCTTTCGAAAGTAACTAGACCATTAGAACATATAATTCGTCTTGGAGGTGCTCAGAAATACTTATAGTATTTTCATATGGCTATGAGGCTAGGCTGAGAGGCATGCTTAAAAATAGTGATTCATCTATTCCGGGCTGCATGCATATTGTTATTACCCAATCAACCATCACACCATGTTCATCGTTTTCATTAATACCACAGCTGTTCTTATACAAGTGGTCCGGGAGGTATTGAGGTGGAGCCAGAGCTTAATGACTAATATTATATATATATATGTAATAAGTCAACAGTCATACAGTATGTGCTGTAGGTCTCTGTGACAATACGTTTATTCACAGCTTCTCTCATCCATAATTTATGCATTGCTCTCCATTACAGGTTCATTTGAATGGGAGTGTCGTGACGTGACTTTCATTATTGTGATGAATATTATTTATTGAATAATTACCTACTATGCTTAATTGTTACTAGATTAAATTAATCATGTAACAATTAACTCATTAGGAATTTGGGGCACCACAGGAAAAGTTGTTTAACGAGTTACCGTTGCCCGAATTAACTCTAAAGATATCTAGATATCTCTTATCATTTAATAGTCATTTATTAATAATTTACCTCAAATCAGTCTCATTCTGAAAGTCGTAGACTCTTTAAGTCTGCACGAACCCGGGTCTTATTGATCATTCCATACCACACAAATTGATTTAATTATTTATTTACTAACCAATAAAAAATGATAACACAAGATACAAACACGTACACGGTATAGGTAGGGATTAGAAAATTAGTACAATGAAAACGGGTCCCTAGCGGACTAACACAATATGACACTTGTTACAAAAGATAGTGAGTTAAACAGAGAGAGAGAGAGAGAGAGAGAGAGAGAGAGAACACTTGGATACATATGGACCTACGCCCACAGTAATCCTAATATTTTGCCCCAAACTGCCGTCCGTTTGGGAAGAAAAGCAATATATGTATTTACGTGTTGGAGGTCTTCGTCGTGTATCTCTGTTGGACCCAGGCCTTCGTGGGAAGGGGTCGATTGGGCCTTCTCTTTCGGATGGCCTTTTAGATGTAAGGCACAGATTGTCCACAAGAGGTCACAATGTCCTTTTTCTTAGTTGTCTGTTTACTTTCACTCGTTCTGGAAGTGGTCTTCTGAGGACGGCTAATCAGCCATGTCAATGATCCCCTGTGGAGGGATGAGAGCAGTGTAGTAGACGATGGCTTGAAGAGAGTAACAGGATAGTCCCACTTAAATTCACCTTCTTTGATACAGTACTTAGAACAGCTACTCAGCCGTAACATTGATTGTTAGTGGAGGCAACTTTGTCGTCTTCACCTCGTATTGATTTTCAGGGTCGGGACCAATATGGACAAAAGCTGCAGCTTGATGTCCGTCTAGTCTGATAATTCTTATCTCAATCTTTTATGCACTCTGGTAAAGAGGGGTGTTTCCGTCATACTGACACGCTCTCTGAGCTCCCTTGGGCGTGGCTAGTTACGAGGCAAAAGTATTATCATCACTATGATTTCGTTAGAAAACTAAAATCCTATCTTCATGAAAACATTGTCTTCCTCCTTGATATTTTCTACCCAATGTAAAGGATGTAATCCTGATATACACGGTGTAAAAGCTCTTCAAGTCACAATGTTTTCGTTATAACGCCTTTATACCATTTTTAATGATATCACAAAATATACATTAATTTTCCATATTCCATTTCTCATCATTCCCAACGTTTGGATGTTGAAATATATTGTCCCAATGTTCATTGTTGGATTTGATGTTTTTGGGCGGCAAAAAGTATCTGAAAGAAAGGCATTCCTTTCACCATACTAGAATGCCAGAGATAGATTCTCCTCCTCTCTAATTTATGGCAGTATTAACATGTCAAGACCAACACAGCCCCTCTGTGGGTAAGAGGGTCTGGTTGTTGTCAGCCATTTGCCAAGCTGATGTGAGGCCTTCGATCCTCACCCAGGGAGAGTCATGACAGTCCCCATCTAGTGGTTCAACCTAGGAAGGATTCTGCAAGTTTGCAAACCACCATTAAATAAAATTACCACGGGATGTCCTGGTTGTGGATCATCATTGCGGGCCCGTCGTCCGGTTGTCCAGGCTGGTAGATGTAGGCAGTAACTTACACAGACGTTAACAACGCACAACACTCAGGCAATAAATCATTACATTTCTTCCCAAAATGGGTGGTGTTGTGGCATTAACTGGTGGTCGTATGGGGAAGTTGTTTGTGGCAATATCACTTCCTTAGTGTCAAAGGAAATACGTTTACATTTTTGTCATTTAGCAGACGCTCTTATCCAGAGCGACTTACAGTTAGTGAGTGCATACAACCCACACCATGCTCTACCAACTGAGCTACATCCCTGCCGGCCATTCCCTGGCCGTGTGTTTTGGGTCATTGTCATGCTGGAATACCCATCCAAGACCCATTTTCAATGCCCTGGCTGAGGGAAGGAGGTTCTCACCCAAGATTTGATGGTACATGGCCCCATCCATCGTCCCTTTGATGCGGTGAAGTTATCCTGTCCCCTTAGCAGAAAAACACCCCCAAAGCATAATGTTTCCACCTCCATGTTTGACGGTGGGGATGGTGTTTTTGGGGTCATTCCTCCTCCTCCAAACACGGCGTTGAGTTGATGCCAAAGAGCTCGATTTTGGTCTCATCTGACCACAACACTTTCACCCAGTTCTCCTCTGAATCATTCAGATGTTCATTAGCAAACTTCAGATGGGCCTGTATATGTGCTTTCTTGAGCAGGGGGACCTTGCGGGCACTGCAGAATTTCAGTCCTTCACGGCGTAGTGTGTTACCAATTGTTTTCTTGGTGACTATGGACCCAGCTGCCTTGAGATCATTGACAAGATCCTTCCATGTAGTTCTGGGCTGATTCCTCACCGTTCTCATGATCATTGCAACTCCACGAGTTGAGATCTTGCATGGAGCCCCAGGCCGAGGGAGATTGACAGGTTGTTTGTGTTTCTTCCATATACGAATAATCGCACCAACTGTTGTCACCTTCTCACCAAGCTGCTTGGCGATGGTCTTGTAGCCCATTCCAGCCTTGTGTAGGTCTACAATCTTGTCCCTGACATCCTTGGAGAGCTCTTTGGTCTTGGCCATGGTGGAGAGTTTGGAATCTGATTGATTGATTGCTTCTGTGGACAGGTGTCTTTTATACAGGTAACAAGCTGAGATTAGTGTGCTCCTAATCTCAGCTCGTTACCTGTATAAAAGACACCTGGGAGCCAGAAATCTTTCTGATTGAGAGGGGGTAAAATACTTATTTCCCTTATTAAAATGCAAATCAATTTATGACATTTTTGACATGCGTTTTTCTGGATTTTTTTGTTGTTATTCTGTCTCTCACTGTTCAAATAAACCTACCATTAAAATGATAGACTGATCATTTCTTTGTCAATGGGAAAACGTACAAAATCAGCAGGGGATCAAATACTTTTTTCCCTCACTGTATATACAGTGGGGAAAAAAAATTATTTAGTCAGCCACCAATTGTGCAAGTACTCCCACTTAAAAAGATGAGAGAGGCCTGTAATTTTCATCATAGGTACACGTCAACTATGACAGACAAGATTTTTTATGAATTTATTTGCAAATTATGGTGGAAAATAAGTATTTGGTCACCTACAAACAAGCAAGATTTCTGGCTCTCACAGACCTGTAACTTCTTCTTTAAGAGGCTCCGCCTTTTTCCCTTTATTCAGATTACAACCTCTCACTTTCAGTTATTTGAAAAGGAAATAATCTCCCAAATGTCACTATTTCTAAAACAAGCCATAGAAAGTTGGTTGCAATTTCAATTTAATCCTCCAGAAACGACAGAACAAATAATGCAACAAATATTGTGGTTAAATTCAAATATACTAATTGACAAAAAAACCTTTCTTTTTTGACAATGTTTAAAAAAGGTATAATCTTCGTAAATGATATCATCGGTAGGACTGGTGGAGTTATGTCGCACATGCAGCTGACAAAAACATATGGAAATGTCTGCTCTACCCAAAATTACAACCAAATAATTGCAGCCTTACCGCAAAAGTGGAAGAGGAAAGTGGAAGGGGGAGAAAGTAAGGAACTTGTCTGTCGGTCTTGCATTAAAGAACATAATTGGTTAAGGAAAACTGTGATAAATAAAAAAGTATATCAGTTTCACTTAAGGACCAAAGGATTGACAGCCGTCCCATATAGATTGCAAAATAGTTGGGAAGAGATCTTTGACGTACCGATCCCATGGCATAGTGTTTATGAACTGACACGCAAAACGACACCGGATTCAAAAATTAGAATCTTTCAATTTAAATTATATAAAATTCTTGCTACCAATAGAATGTTATTTATATGGGGGATACAATCTTCCGAGCTCTGCAGATTTTGCTGTGAAGAGACAGAATCATTAAGATCATTTGTTTTGGTTCTGTCCATTTGTAGCTTGTTTTTGGACACAGGTCCAGGAATGGCTAAAGGATTGCAATATTTACCTGGAACTAAACTTGCAGATTGTAATGAATACTCGGACAGAGTGGTAAGATCCAATCGCAGAATAGCGATGCTTTATTAGAGTACAGACAAGGGAATAGCTTAATCGTGGTCGGGCGGGCTGTGGTCAAAACCGGGCCAGGCATAGACAGGCAGAGGTACCAAAGGAGCGGGCTTAGTCGTAGTCGAGGTCACAGGCACAGGATCAGAGAACGGTAATCACTGGGGTAGACAAGTAGAGGATTAAGCAATTCGGGAAGTCAAACAACAAGGCACAGGTCGGATACACGGGTAATCAAAAACAACAAACTCTCTCTCTCTCTCTCGGAACAAAACGCTTAGCAAGTCACAAAGGAACAATACCTCGCACCGACTGAACCTCTGAGCACACCTTATATCCTACCCTAATCATGGACAGGTGTGCTCAGAACTCAGGTGAACCAGATCGAGTCTGATGACTCCCCCTCTCTGTAGATCAGGGAAGTGTCAGACTCTGTCTAGACCCAGCCAACCCCCGATCCCTTACAGTATCCCCCTCCCCAGGGCCGGCTCCTGACGGCCTTCTACCTCTACCGGGTGGTCTTCCTCTGGGTCGGGGTCCGGGATGATCTGGGTGTTCAGCGTGGAAAGTGGCCTTGAGAGCGGGGTCTAGTATGTCCTTAGCAGGAACCCAGGACCGTTCCTCCGGTCCATATCCCTCCCAGTCCACGAGATATTCGATGCCCCCTCGTCTCCGTCTAGACTCCAGTATCTCGTGGACTGTATAGGTGGTGTCCTGTTCATCCTCCAAAGGTGGTGTAGTAGGTTGTTGAGCGATTGGTGGATACATCGGGCTATAATGAACAGGTTTCAGCAGGGAGACGTGGAACGTAGGGTTTATCCTGTAGTGTCGAGGGAGTAACAGACGGTAGGTGACAGGGTTAATACGTCTCTGAACTTTGAAAGGACCAATGTACCTGGGTTGGAGCTTCTTGCAGCTCCGTCGGAACCGCAGGTCTCGGGTAGACAGCCACACTCGTTGTCCGGTTTGATAAGTAGGAGTAGGTCTCCGGCGTCGGTCGGCATAGGTCTTTTGCTGCTGTGAGGCTTGACTGAGATGTTGATGGGCCGTCTCCCAGACCTGCGCACTCCGACGGAACCACTCGTCCACCGCCGGTACCATCCCGGGTGCGGTATCCCACGGGAACAGGGGTGGTTGATACCCTAGAACACACTGAAAGGGCGTTAGACGTAGGGAGGTGTGAATGAGTGAGTTCTGAGCATACTCTGCCCAAGGAAGGAATCGGCTCCACTCTTGCGGCTGCCGCGAACATTGTTGCCGTGAGATACTTCCCAATTTCCTGGTTGAGCCGTTCGGTCTGCCCATTGGCCTGGGGATGATATCCAGAGGTGAGGCTCACCGAGATACCCAAGCGTTCACAGAAGGCCTTCCAAACCCGGGATACGAACTGGGGTCCCCGGTCGGAAACAATATCCTCTGGAACACCAAACTGCCGGAACACCTGGTTAAACATAGTCTCCGCCATCTGAGTGGCGTTAGGTAAACGGTTCATGGGTACTAACCGACACATCTTTGAGAATCGATCGATGACCACGAGAATTACAGTATGGCCCTCTGATTCTGGTAGGTCGGAAACAAAGTCCATCGCGATGTGCGACCAGGGTCGTTGAGGAGTTGGCAATGGTATCAGCTTGCCCTCCGGTAGTGCTCGAGGCGCCTTGGACTGAGCACAAACTGGGCAGGATAATACGTAGTCTCGGACGTCATCTGTGAGGGAATCCCACCAGTATTTTCGACTGATGAGTCGAGTAGTTCGAGTGATTCCGGGATGACCAGATCCTAGCGACGTGTGGCACCATTCCATCAGTTGAGGTCGAAGCGAAGCTGGTACAAACACCTTCGACACCGGGGTTTCTGGAGGTGCTGGTTCCGCTTGTAGGCTCTCCTGAATCGTGTCATCGATAGCCCACCTCACAGGGCCAGCAAGGCAACTCATGGGGAGGATAGGTTCTGGTTCAACCGGTCTGTCAGCGCGCTCGAACCGTCGGGAAAGCGCGTCCGCCTTACAATTCTTGAACCCGGGAATATAAGAGACAGTGAATTGGAAACGGTTGAAGAACAAAGACCACCTTGCCTGTCGGGAGTTCAGTCGTTTAGCACTGTGAAGATACTCCAGATTGCGGTGGTCCATGAGCACTTGGAACGGATGAGCTGCTCCCTCCAGCCAATGTCTCCACTCCTCCAGTGCTAACTTCACCGCCAGCAATTCACGATTTCCTACGTCGTAGTTCTGCTCGCCCGGATTCAGCTTCTTAGAAAAAAAAGCACAGGGTCGGGATTTGGGCGGCTCACCTTGGCGCTGGGATAGCACGGCTCCAACTCCAACCTCCGAGGCGTCCACCTCCACGATGAACGGCAACGTAGGATCCGGCTGACACAAAATGGGAACGGTGGTAAATCGTTGTTTCAATGTCTCAAAGGCCCGCACTGCCCCCTCCGTCCATTTCAGACCACGCCCCTTGTGGCTGGTCATCGCCGACAGGGGAGCTGCGGTGGTGCTGAAATTACGCACGAACCGTCTATAGTAATTGGCAAACCCCAAGAATCTCTGAAGCTCTTTCACCGTCTGGGGTTGAGGCCAGTCTCGTACAGCTTGTACCTTGGATTCATCCAGTCTTACCCCGTCGGGAGTGAGTATGGCCCCAAGGAAGGAAATCGTCGTGACATGGAATTCACTCTTCTCGGCCTTCACGAACAGAGAGTGTCGGTCCAGAACCTGTCGTACATGGGACACATGTTCACTCAGAGAGTTAGAGTAGATTAGGATGTCATCAATGTACACTATGACGAAACGATCAATCAAGTCCCTAAAAATGTCATTCATGAACGCCTGGAACACAGAGGGCGCGTTAGTAAGTCCATAGGGCATAACACAATATTCATAATGTCCTCGATGGGTGATGAAGGCAGTCTTCCATTCATCCCCCTCTCTAATGCGCACCAGATTGTACGCACTCCTGAGGTCCAGGTTACTGTAGATGGAGGCTTGCCCCACCTGCTCGAGGGCCGCTGGAATCAAAGGAAGGGGGTAACGATTTTTTATGGTGATATCGTTCAAACCTCGATAGTCTATGCAAGGACGAAGTCCGCCATCCTTTTTCTTAACAAAAAAAAACTGGATGCGGCGGGAGACGTAGATGGGCGAATGGCCCCTTGCTGAAGTGCCTCATCAATATACTTGCTCATTGATTCCCGTTCCGGCTGAGACAAAGGGTAGATTCGTCCGCGAGGAGGGGTAGCCCCGGATAGCAGATCAATTGCACAATCCCAGGCCCGATGCGGTGGTAGCACGGAAGCCCTCTCCTTGGAGAACACCTGCGCGTAATCCTGGTACTCTGTAGGAACAACAGTAGACACCGCACCCTTCGCATCCTCCACAGTAGACGTTTTGCAAGGTAAAATGAGGCACTCAGCCCTACATACCTCACTCCAAGCCGTGATACATACCTCACTCCAAGCCCATGGGCTCACCGTCTAGCGCGTTGACTCGCAGGGGAGGTTGAATTGGGATAAGTTGAACTCCCAACTCCTCAGCAAGACCCATATCCAGAAAGCTGGCAGCCGCTCCGGAATCAATAAGTCCCTCCAACCTGCGCACTTTCTCTCCGACAGATAAGGTGACAGGCACATACATTTGTTTAGATGTAATGTTCAACACTGGAGTCTCACTCACCGGTTTGGCCGTTCCGAGGCGATATCCTGGGGTACGGTTAGGTCGTACCGGACATTGACGAACGAAATGACCCGCCTGACCACAATACAGGCATAGTCCGTCTTGCCGACGTTGTTGTCTCACCGAACCTGGTAGAGGTGACCGTCCCAGTTGCATAGGTTCCTCCTCAGATTCTCTCCTCCGCTCTGTCGATTGCATAGGACCAGTGATCGAGGGCTCCCGGACTGTGGATGCCTTGTGTTGCACTATAAGATTATCAATAGAGATGGCTATTTTGATAAACTCATGTAGCGCAGTGATATCTCCTCGACAAGCCAACTCAGTCTGTACGTCTTTGCGCAGCCCTCTTCGGAAAACTGTGAGCAAAGCAGTTTCGCTTCATCCGCTACCGGCTGCTATAGTACGGAACTCTAAAGCGTAGTCGGCTACTGTGCGACGGCCCTGCTGAAGTTCGCATAGTTGGTCTCCCACACTACGCCCAGATACTGGGTGGTCGAACACCTCTTGAAACAGTCTCTTGAACTGAACTTCCGCATTCAACTCGGGGACCTCAGCTGCCCAAAGCGCAGTAGCCCAATCCAGTGCTCTTCCCGTTAGCAGAGAAATCATGAAATCCACCCTGCTACGGTCATCGGAAAATATAGTACGATTATACGACACATACAGGGACATCTGGAGTAGAAACCCCCTGACATTTGCCAGGTTCCCCGTCGTACCTTGTCGGTATAGAAATCGGAGGTGCATGACGAGGACTGACCGTACTCGGGGTGGTGCCTTCCGCTGCACCAGCGTTGAGTAGCTGTAGGAGTTCATCCATGCGTTTCTCCTGTATCTCCCATCGCCTCTGTAATTCCGCTGGATCCATGGTAATGGCGAGGTATTCTGTAATGAATACTCGGACAGAGTGGTAAGATCCAATCGCAGAATAGCGATGCTTTATTAGAGTACAGACAAGGGAATAGCTTAATCGTGGTCGGGCGGGCTGTGGTCAAAACCGGGCCAGGCATAGACAGGCAGAGGTACCAAAGGAGCGGGCTTAGTCGTAGTCGAGGTCACAGGCACAGGATCAGAGAACGGTAATCACTGGGGTAGACAAGTAGAGGATTAAGCAATTCGGGAAGTCAAACAACAAGGCACAGGTCGGATACACGGGTAATCAAAAACAACAATCTCTCTCTCTCTCTCTCTCTCTCTCTCTCTCTCTCTCTCTCTCTCTCTCTCTCTCTCTCTCTCTCTCTCTCTCTCTCTCTCTCTCTCTCTCTCTCTCTCTCTCTCTCTCTCTCTCTCTCTCTCTCTCTCTCTCTCTCTCTCTCTCTCTCTCTCGGAACAAAACGCTTAGCAAGTCACAAAGGAACAATACCTCGCACCGACTGAACCTCTGAGCACACCTTATATCCTACCCTAATTATGGACAGG
The DNA here is from genome assembly GCF_020615455.1 of Coregonus clupeaformis. NCBI lineage: Eukaryota > Metazoa > Chordata > Actinopteri > Salmoniformes > Salmonidae > Coregonus > Coregonus clupeaformis. The sequence continues at coordinate 49,535,678 of NC_059207.1, forward strand.
TGTGCTCAGAACTCAGGTGAACCAGATCGAGTCTGATGACTCCCCCTCTCTGTAGATCGGGGAAGTGTCAGACTCTGTCTAGACCCAGCCAACCCCCGATCCCTTACACAGATAGCATTACTGGGTGATATGAAAAGTCATAGTCAATCAATCAATAATATAATAATACTTTTAGCAAAAATGTTTATTTTTAATTCACAATCTGTAGAAGCAATGAGAATAGAAAGGTTCAGAACTTTTGTAAAACATCACTGTACGGTTGAAATATATATGGCAAATAGAAATCCTATATGGATGGTGTTAAGAGATAGATGGGAGGTATTGAATAGAGTTGAAGGATGGGACTAATAACAAATAACAACAAATAATAACAAAGATAGCTAATAATGTAAGCATACTGTGTCCATAATAAGTATATAGGTTGTATGTTGGGAGCTTTTGGGAAAGAGCACAGTTAGAAAGATATGGCATATAGAAGCAAACCGGATGGACATCATGAAAATGATCGGAGAGGTTGAGAGTAGAAGTTCAGGAGCAATAAAAAAATATATATATATATATATATATATATATATATAATAGAATTATTGTAAAATTAACTCTGTCCATAAGGTGTAGATAGTAAGTATAGACCGGAAGTAGAGGCCTGGGCATTGTTGTTCACTAATTTACTCCAAATAGGGAAAGGATGGTGGGGTTGAAAAGTAATAAAGGGGAGTATATATATAAAAAATATAAAAAAAACATGGGGGATTGGAAGTGATGCAGACAAATACGTTGATAGAAGATACAATCTATCTGCAATATTAAGCTGATCCATTCCCCCCCCAAAAAAAGAGGCTCCTCTGTCCTCCACTCGTTACCTGTATCAATGGCACCTGTTTGAACTTGTTATCAGTATAAAAGACACCTGTCCACAACCTCAAACAGTCACACTCTATGGCCAAGACCAAAGAGCTGTCAAAGGACACCAGAAACAAAATTGTAGACCTGCACCAGGCTGGGAAGACTGAATCTGCAATAGGTAAGCAGCTTGGTTTGAAGAAATCAACTGTGGGAGCAATTATTAGGAAATGGAAGACATACAAGACCACTGATAATCTCCCTCGATCTGGGGCTCCACGCAAGATCTCACCCCGTGGGGTCAAAATGATCACAAGAACGGTGAGCAAAAATCCCAGAACCACACGGGGGGACCTAGTGAATGACCTGCAGAGAGCTGGGACCAAAGTAACAAAGCCTACCATCAGTAACAGACTACGCCGCCAGGGACTCAAATCCTGCAGTGAAAGACGTGTCCCCCTGCTTAAGCCAGTACATGTCCAGGCCCGTCTGAAGTTTGCTAGAGTGCATTTGGATGATCCAGAAGAGGATTGGGAGAATGTCATATGGTCAGATGAGACCAAAATAGAACTTTTTGGTAAAAACTCAACTCGTCGTGTTTGGAGGACAAAGAATGCTGAGTTGCATCCAAAGAACACCATACCTACTGTGAAGCATGGGGGTGGAAACATCATGCTTTGGGGCTGTTTTTCTGCAAAGGGACCAGGACGACTGATCCGTGTAAAGGAAAGAATGAATGGGGCCATGTATCGTGAGATTCTGAGTGAAAACCTCCTTCCATCAGCAAGGGCATTGAAGATGAAATGTGGCTGGGTCTTTCAGCATGACAATGATCCCAAACACACCGCCCGGGCAACGAAGGAGTGGCTTCGTAAGAAGCATTTCAAGGTCCTGGAGTGGCCTAGCCAGTCTCCAGATCTCAACCCCATAGAAAATCTTTGGAGGGAGTTGAAAGTCCGTGTTGCCCAGCGACAGCCACAAAACATCACTGCTCTAGAGGAGATCTGCATGGAGGAATGGGCCAAAATACCAGCAACAGTGTGTGAAAACCTTGTGAAGACTTACAGAAAATGTTTGACCTGTGTCATTGCTAACAAAGGGTATATAACAAAGTATTGAGAAACTTTTGTTATTGACCAAATACTTATTTTCCACCATAATTTGCAAATAAATTCATAAAAAATCCTACAATGTGATTTTCTGGAAAAAAAATCTCATTTTGTCTGTCATAGTTGCCGATTTTGCAGGTTTTCCTACTTACAAAGCATGTAGAGGTCTGTCATTTTTATCATATAGGTACACTTCAACTGTGAGAGATGGAATCTAAAACAAAAATCCAGAAAATCACATTGTATGATTTTTAAGTAATTAATTTGCATTTTATTGCTGACATAAGTATTTGATACATCAGAAAAGCAGAACTTAATATTTGGTACAGAAACCTTTGTTTGCAATTACAGAGATCATACGTTTCCTGTAGGTCTTGACCAGGTTTGCACACACTGCAGCAGGGATTTTGGCCCACTTGTCCATACAGACCTTCTCCAGATCCTTCAGGTTTCGGGGCTGGGCATTACGGACTTTCAGCTCCCTCCAAAGATATTCTATTGGGTTCAGGTCTGGAGACTGGCTAGGCCACTCCAGGACCTTGAGATGCTTCTTACGGAGCCACTCCTTAGTTGCCCTGGCTGTGTGTTTCGGGTCGTTGTCATGCTGGAAGACCCAGCCACGACCCATCTTCAATGCTCTTACTGAGGGAAGGAGGTTGTTGGCCAAGATCTCGCGATACATGGCCCCATCCATCCTCCCCTCAATACGGTGCAGACGTCCTGTCCCCTTTGCAGAAAAGCATCCCCAAAGAATGATGTTTCCACCTCCATGCTTCACGGTTGGGATAGTGTTCTTGGGGTTGTACTCATCCTTCTTCTTCCTCCAAACACGGCGAGTGGAGTTTAGACCAAAAAGCTCTATTTTTGTCTCATTGGCAAACTTCAGACGGGCCTGGACATGCGCTGGCTTGAGCAGGGGGACCTTGCGTGCGCTGCAGGATTTTAATCCATGACGGCGTAGTGTGTTACTAATGGTTTTCTTTGAGACTGTGGTCCCAGCTCTCTTCAGGTCATTGACCAGCTCCTGCCGTGTAGTTCTGGGCTGATCCCTCACCTTCCTCATGATCATTGATGCCCCACGAGGTGAGATCTTGCATGGAGCCCCAAATCGAGGGTGATTGACCGTCATCTTGAACTTCTTCCATTTTCTAATAATTGCGCCAACAGTTGTTGCCTTCTCACCAAGCTGCTTGCCTATTGTCCTGTAGCCCATCCCAGCCTTGTGCAGGTCTACAATTTTATCCCTGATGTCCTTACACAACTCGCTGGTCTTGGCCATTGTGGAGAGGTTGGAGTCTGTTTGATTGAGTGTGTGGACAGGTGTCTTTTATACAGGTAACGAGTTCAAACAGGTGCAGTTAATACAGGTAATGGGTGGAGAACAGGAGGGCTTCTTAAAGAAAAACTAACAGGTCTGTGAGAGCCGGAATTCTTACTGGTTGGTAGGTGATCAAATACTTATGTCATGCAATAAAATGCAAATTAATTATTTAAAAATCATACAATGTGATTTTCTGGATTTTTGTTTTAGATTCTCTCACAGTTGAAGTGTACCTATGATAAACTATTACAGACCTCTACATGCTTTGTAAGTAGGAAAACCTGCAATATCGGCAGTGTATCAAATACTTGTTCTCCCCACTGTATATATGTATATATATATATATACACACACATATATATATATATATATATATATATATATATATATATATATATATATATATATACACACACATACACATCCATGGTCTTGGCTAAAGGACTCTATCATGACATTTGTCTAATGTCATATCTAGGGTGATCCTACTTGAAGGTGTGTAGTTAAGGCACTCTCTAAAATGGCACCCTGAATGACAAAGCTTCCATTGGTGGCACTACAGGGCTGACCTAGCGAACTCTGAGGAAGAAGCTGGGGATGCTGTGGATGGGTCACCTGATGGGGTTTTGGAATCTATTGCCAGTTCTCCGAAAATCGGGATTGCTTCCATCCCACAGGTGATCCTAGCATAAAACCTCTTTAGGTCTTCCATTGCGCGTGTGCGCCTGTGTACATAGTAGGTACACACGCCAATCGCAATAAGACCAAGGATTATGGTAACACTCAGGATACTGTCCGGCACCGTCCAAGAGCGGGTGACAGACCAATCGGGTCAACTAAAAGTGCCTCATTCAGTACGCTAAGATCAACAGTCATTGGTCCCTCGTACTGAATTTGGTTTTGAATAGCTGGTGGTAACTCAAGGGAACGTTTAGCAAAAGCGTCAGGCATTTCAATATCTGTGTCTATCCTGTCGTCAGGAAGTTGGTATAGGGCTAGGTCATCTATGTGGATAATCGCCCCCTCTGGTACCTTAACAAAAATTGTCGGATTGGGGAGGTTCAGTTGGGTGGTTGAGTCATGGCGTTTGTAAGTCATAGTGGCATACGTGAATGGGGTGTTAATCAGCCATTGATTCCCTACCACTTCCACTTGCGTGGTGGTGACTCCTCTTGCAGTTAGTTTGGCTCTACAGCGTTCTTCGCTGGTGATAGGCTTAAGGCCACAAAGGTGCTCAGTGTTATGCCTGACAAAGGGTTTGCTAGGACACAAGTAGTGGACGTCTTTGGTTAGAGTACACATTAACAGGTTAGGGGTGAGATAGAAATCTGGATTGTGTTCCTGATAAGCTATGAGTGTAGGTGTGATGATTTTCACATGGGTGTTGTCGCGCCAAAATCCTATGTTTAGAACTGTTTTCAACCTATAGATATTCTCCAGTTCAACAACCGGCAGCGTCAGTAAAAATCCCACTTCATTTCGATTAACATCAACGTGTATTGGAATTGCAGACCCCAGACTATAGGCCAGGTGTGACTGTAATGGCTTTATCATGGTTGTGGTAGCTGAGGTCAATATGTTGTGCACCGCACCATTGAGAGGGGCGCTAGATATGAGGGGATTCTATTCATGGCCAAGTGGTCCATAAAAGAGCTAACTTCGCAGAGAAAATCGTCCAACAACAATCGAACCAATTGGACATGGGCATAGTCATGGTTCATGACCTCTACTAGCTTGCCTACCAACAGGAGGGTTTTGTTCAGGAGAGTAGCGTGTGTGTTTACCACTAGAATAGTGTCCTGGAGATACCTTCCCACATGCTGCAACCTGAGTGCCTGTGATTGCATCTGTTGCTGGATAAGTGGCATCTCTTCAGTAATCTCCCTAACATTTATTTTGACCGTGGCTAGACTGACTGCGTTGACAGCAGTGGTACCTAGAGCAAATAGTGACCCTACAGCTGCAACTATTGAGAGTAGCGCCCAGAGGAATCGTTTTTCTCGCCTGGGCTCTGCTAGTTTTGACTGGGTGACTGTGAACTTTTGGAGTTGGGCCAACATGTTGGCAGTGTCTAGCTACGTGTGCTTAACTGCCTGGGTGGTCCAGTCAGCCCCGGCCCAACTCATATGTGCCGCAGGGGAACTGTGTTGGCAGTACACGTTCTCTGCATCTAGGCGTGTGTACTCTGCAGGGGGTCCACTCATGAGTACATCTGCTGGATTGGTTTTGACCAAGGCGCAGAGTGTCAGGATCATCCAAAGGAACTCCATCCTACAAAAACGCATAATTAGAGATATTGTTTGATTATTTCAGTTGTTTTGTTTTGTTTTTGTTTGTTTGAAAGAAAAACGTTTTGACAACAAATGTAGATGATTTTCCTATTTTGAACAGGACAACGCAGGACAATATCAACAATGACAACAAAATGTGTGTCTTGTAGCTGGGAAGAGAAGAAAATATGTTAGGTGCAATGTACTGACCTCCCGGAAGGGATCAGCTAAGGATACTTAAGAATTTTGTTAGTACCTCTGATTGGCTAGGTTTCTATCTATTCCTTCTATTCCCATGGGGAGAGTGTTCAACTTGATTTGGTTCCTGTGGACCCACTTGAATGTGATGTTCTGTCGACCTTTGCTGATTCTGATTTGATAAGCAACAGGTGACAGCTTTAACACAATCTCATGTGGCCCTGTCCAGTGGGGCAGGAACTTTTTCGCAACGCCCACGGATTTGGTGTATACGTAGTCCCACACCGTATCCCTGACCTCAAACTCCTGGTGTGAGGCCTTTTTGTCGTAATGGGTCTTGTCACCTTCCGCACTTCTTTCCAACTATCCTTGAGCATACGCAAAGGTAGTCTGGAGGTGGGTTCGCAAGTCCGTCACGTATTGATAGGCTGTGTACGCGGTGGCCGCGGTGACATGTCCCAGTTGGTACAGGAGATGCAGTGGAAGTGTCATTTGCCGGCCCGTCATCATCTCAAATGGTGTTATTCCCGTAGACCTGTTGCGTGTGGCTTTGATCGCCATCAATACGAGTGGGAGTTTGAGGTCTCAATCTTTGTGGTGCAAGGGTGCTCTGTGAAGTGGCTTGGAGGGTTGAAACTGGCAGCAAACTAGACACCCCCTCACGTATTTTGCCACGTCTTGTTCCATGTGAGGCCAGTGGGCCACCTGTCGCAATGTTTCACATGGCTTGTCGTGGGCATGAGCTATCATTATCCCCCTCTGTGTTTTAGGAACCACCCACCTTTGTGTGGCGTTGGTTTCTGAAACATAAACCAGTAGGTCATCTACAAGTGTGAGGTGCTGTTTAGTTGCGTACAGCGAACGCAAGTCGTGTGAGCCTGCCAAAGCCAGCTCGGACACTGGGTGATTGATAGGATCAGACAAGAAAGCAATAAAATAGGCGAGGGACTCATCTTGGTGTTGCATTGCTCACAGGTCACCATTCAAGAATGAATGAGTTAGCAACACATTATGTTTGTGCAAAGATGATTCCCGCGGTGCTACATGGCTATGCGTTACTGCAGACACTATGGCCGCCTCAGTGATCATTGCGTCCCGAGCATCGAACACCCAAGGGGTGCCGTGAATTGCACCAGATTTCGCCATGCTGTCAGCATGGTCGTTGCCAAGTTTGTCACGACCAGGTGATTTGGAGTGTCCCTTGACTTTTTTTCCAATACACCTGTATGTTGTGTTTGGTTAGGAGGTCATCGCAAGCTAGAATGAGCTCTTTGTTTTTCACTTATTTGCCACTTGAAGTAGTCATGTGCTTTTGTTTCCAAAACGGCAAGTGGCATAAGAAGGTGAGTCTGGCATAGTTTGAGTCGGGGCAGATTGCCAGTTCTGACAAGTCATGTTTTACCGCAGTTTGCAGTGTGATAAGTACACCAGCTACTTCTGCAAACTGGCTGGTCTTGCTGCCTAGCTGAAATTGAAGCGGTTTGCACGGAATGTCGTTGTGCCATACCAATCCCACACCAGCTTGTAAGTGGTCTAGCTGACGGTAAGAACAGCCATCTGCAAATGCCATCGGCATGCCAAGACACACGTTGTCTTCGAAGTAGTGATGGTTAGATGGCAACGGCGGAGCTACGTCACATGGGGCTGATGCGAAGTCGGTTTCGTCTTCACCACAGCGTTGACACACCGCCAAAGCCCACCCAAAGGAAGGTTTTTCGCTTTTGTTTAGTTGACAACCACATCATGACTTTGCAGCGTCATGAGCCAAGCCGCTATCCTGCTGTTGTGTACAGCACCCTCACGGATTCTTTGGCATTTCAGAAAAGCCACCAGCTGGTGACATCTTTCTATGATCACCTTTTGTCCGCCGACATAAGAGGTGAAGTGCTTGACCGCCCAGACAGCAGCGCTTTTTCGCAGCCTGAGTACTTGTGTTCAGCAGGTTTGAGTGTTTTGCTCGCGTAAGCAACCACACGTCTGTCTTGGTCGTATTTTTGGTACAACCCAGCACTAAGGCAGTGCTCTGAGAAACCTACTTCCAAAAATAATGTCTTGTCTTTGTTAGGGTAGACCAGGCAGGGTGCCGCACAAAGCAGGTATTTCAAGGAAGTCACAGCTTTGTCGTGAGTGGCATCACAAACGAACGGGGTGTCTTTCTGAAGAAGACGGGTCAAAGGTTTTGACAAGTCGGCATAATTTTCGATGAATTGACGGGAGTAATTACATACTCCCAAGAAGGTGCGTACCTCATGAAGGTTTGCAAGCGTTTTGATGTTGCGGACTGCTTGGATTCTGCTAGATTGTGGCAGGATGCCCTCAGCACCCACCAGAAGTTCAACATAGTTGACCTTGGTCCTGCACCATTGTCCTTTCATGATAGCCAGCTCAGCCCCTGCCGTTCCTAGTTGGTTAAGAATGTGGTCCATCTCGTTGAGGTGATGTGACCAAGTCTCGCTCCTCATGAGAACATCGTCCACATAGATCGTTCCCCTGGTGGCTGTATCTGGCATTGCCTTGTGCAGGAAGATGTTGAACTCTACGGGGTCGTTCGAATACCCGAACAGGCAACGATTTAACGTGAAGAGCTTGTGTGAGAAAGAGAAAGCCAACTTGTGTTGGTCACGAGGGTCGACTGTCATGCTCTAGAAACCATTCACCACGTCGACAGTGGCGAGGTACTTGGTCGAGCTGTGTCATAGGCCAACGAGACAACGGAACCAGCTTATTGAGTTGTCTATAGTCAATGGTAAGACGCCATTTACCTGTTGGTTTCAAAACAGGCCACACGGGAGCGCTGTATGTACTGTTACATTCCCTGATTATCTGTTTAGCTAATAGGGAGTCGATAATCTCGCTTCAAGCAGAATTTTGTATTGTCTCACAAACGTAGGAGCTGCTCTGGGTGGCGTAGGAAACGCACCACATGAATACCCGTAACCCCGCAATCCAGCGAGTCTGTCGACCAGATCTCTCTGTGTTTGTTAAATAATTCCTGCAACTGATGTCTTTCAGTGTCATTGACAAGTGCGTCTGCCTCCGTCAGTAGCTGTAGTACCTGTGCATGGAAACCAGGATATGGTTCAGCAGCATTGTACAGGTCTTCATCAGGTGGTGACGGCTTGTCAATGGTGGGGAAATCATTAGCTGTTATGTCATCAGTATATACTTCACGTGCAGAAGAAGATGCGGTATCATCCTCCGTGATGATGGAGTATATCAACAGGTCGTTGTCAGAGTCGACATCCAGCCAGAAAGCGTCCCTTCCTCACCACATAGGTCTAGGGAGGAAGGAAGAGGCCCAATCACGGGAACAACAAGTTCAAAATCATGGAATGAGTAATCAATCAATGTTCCTAGCTGAGTGTGCCGAGGAATGAAGATATCCGCTTGAGTCAGATTCTGCACCCAGAGGTAAGTGGATCTAGCGTTTAGCTCCAACAGCGGGTTACCATTGATAGTTAGCCCCAATTCTAATAATTGCGGCGAAGGTTGGAAGAACGCAGTGGTGCCTTTCATCCGGTAGCCGGGCGCCAGGTTCAGTCTTATAGAAACCTCAGTGGTTCTTGCCGGTATCACCACGGCGGACTCAGTTATCACGTTGCAAGCCTCAGGAATAGTCTGCCCGGATGCCATTCACATAGGGTCAAAATACAAGGCATGTTGAGCTGGCTGCGCCAAAGAGCAAAGAACTTGGTGTATGGTATCGAGTTTAACACCCAATCTCACCAAAATGTCTGCTCCCACATAGACTGTATGCGGTAGGTTCGCAACAACCAGTAAGTAGTGAAATACTTCCTTGTTTCCAATGCAGATCGATAGCGCACATGCCTAAAACGGTGAGTGTCGTCTGGGGAGTCGTTCCCAGTGGGAATCTGAACGTTTTCGGAACCGGGGGTGGCAGTTAGCCGCTTTTTAAATGTTGTTGAAAATTTTCAAACTGATTGCAGATTTTTCGGACCAGGTTGCCAGTATGTGGAATGCAGTGTTTGGTTTTCGCCAGGCATAATGGGACCCATCTCGTCCAAAAAATTGACTGAAGTTTGCCAAAAAGCACCTGGATGATCATCAAGACTCTTGGAAGAACGTTCTATGGACAGATGATTCAAAAGTATAACTTTTTGGACGACATGGTTCCAGTAATTCCTGGTGAAAACCAAACTCTGCATTCCACAGTAAGAACATCATACCAAAGGTCATGCATGATGATGGTGGTGTGATGGTTTGGGGATGCTTTGCTGCCTCAGGACCTGGACGACTTTTTTATTTATTTATTTATTTATTTATTTATTTTTTTGGACGACTTGCCTTAATAGAAGGAACCATGAATTCTGCTCTGTATCAGAGAATTCTACAGGAGAAGCTGAAGCGCAGCTGGGTCATGCAGCAAGACAATGATCCAAAACACACAATCAAGTCTACATGAAAATTGCTAAAAAGCAACAAATTGGACGTTTTGGAATGGCCTAGTCAAAGTCCGACCTAATCCCAATTGAGATGTTGTGGCAGGACTTGAAACGAGCAGTTCATGCTTGAAAACCCACACGTCACTGAGTTAAAGCAGTTCTGCATGGAAGAGTGGGCCAAAATTCCTCCACAGCGACGTGAGAGACTGATCAACTACTACAGGAAGCATTTGGTTGGAGTCATTGCAGCTAAAGGTGGCAGAACCAGTTATTGAGTGTAAGGGGGCAATTACTTTTTCACACAGGGGAATTGGATGTTGCATAACTTTGTTTATGAAATAAATGAAATAAATATGTAATTGTTGTGTTATTTGTTCACTTATGTTCCCTTTATCTAATATTAGGTTTTGGTTGAAGATCTGATAACATTCAGTATCACAAATATGCAAAAGTAGAGAAAATTTGAAAAGAGGCAAATACTTTTTCATAGCACTGTATATCATGGTCTCTAGACAAAGCCCATGGGATTGTGTCTAGATCGAGCAGGCCCTGGACTGGGATTTGAGTGAGGACGGGGTTAAGGTTAACTTTTCCGACCTCGCAAATGGTGTTAATTTCGGGGGACCCATTCTCCGGCAATTTCACGCCTAGTCATGGTGACTTACCTTTTCCCCCTTTCTCATTATTTTTTTTTGCTGCAGTACATCTCTTATCAGAGCTTCTAGAGGGCTTTTGCTTACGTTTTGGCCATCATCAAACCCTTTGTTACTCTTGTTACGCTTGTTACCCTTGTTCCCTGACCATTTGCAAGGGTTAGATGCAGGAACGTAGCAGCCAGATCGACCTCTGCGGGGCCTGTTTGGTTGGGGACGTTCTTTGTAGCTAACGTTACTGCGGTGGTCATCGGTGTGGTATGTACAGTGAGGGAAAAAAGTATTTGATCCCCTGCTGATTTTGTACGTTTGCCCACTGACAAAGACATGATCAGTCTAATGGTAGGTTTATTTGAACAGTGAGAGACAGAATAACAACAAAAAAATACAGAAAAACGCATGTCAAAAATGTTATAAATTGATTTGCATTATAATGAGGAAAATAAGTATTTGACCCCTCTGCAAAACATTACTTAGTACTTGGTGGCAAAACCCTTGTTGGCAATCACAGAGGTCAGATGTTTCTTGTAGTTGGCCACCAGGTTTGCACACATCTCAGGAGGGATTTTGTCCCACTCCTCTTTGCAGATCTTCTCCAAGTCATTAAGGTTTTGAGACTGACTTTTGGCAACTCGAACCTTCAGCTCCCTCCACAGATTTTCTATGGGATTACGGTCTGGAGACTGGCTAGGCCACTCCAGGACCTTAATGTGCTTCTTCTTGAGCCACTCCTTTGTTGCCTTGGCCGTGTGTTTTGGGTCATTGTCATAATGGAATACCCATCCACGACCCATTTTCAATGCCCTGGCTGATGGAAGGAGGATCTCACCCAAGATTTGACGGTACATGGCCCCGTCCGTCGTCCCTTTGATGCGGTGAAGTTGTCCTGTCCCTTAGCAGAAAAACACCCCCAAAGCATAATGTTTCCACCTCCATGTTTGACGGTGGGGATGGTGTTCTTGGGGTCATAGGCAGCATTCCTCCTCCTCCAAACACGGCGAGTTGAGTTGATGCCAAAGAGCTCGATTTTGGTCTCATCTGACCACAACACTTTCACCCAGTTCTCCTCTGAATCATTCAGATGTTCATTGGCAAACTTCAGACGGGCCTGTATATGTGCTTTCTTGAGCAGGGGGACCTTGCGGGTGCTGCAGGATTTCAGTCCTTCACGGCGTAGTGTGTTACCAATTGTTTTCTTGGTGACTATGGTCCCAGCTGCCTTGAGATCATTGACAACATCCTCCCGTGTCGTTCTGGGCTGATTCCTCACCATTCTCATGATCATTGCAGCTCCACGAGGTGAGATCTTTCATGGCCGAGGGAGATTGACAGTTCTTTTGTTTTTCTTCCATTTGCGAATAATCGCACCAACTGTTGTCACCTTCTCACCAAGCTGCTTAGCGATGGTCTTGTAGCCCATTCCAGCCTTGTGTAGGTCTACAATCTTGTCCCTGACATCCTTGGAGAGCTCTTTGGTCTTTGCCATGATGGAGAGTTTGGAATCTGATTGATTGATTGCTTCTGTGGACAGGTGTCTTTTATGCAGGTAACAAGCTGAGATTAGGAGCACTCCCTTTAAGAGTGTGCTCCTAATCTCAGCTCGTTACCTGTATAAAAAGACACCTGGGAGCCAGAAATCTTTCTGATTGAGAGGGGGTCAAATACTTATTTCCCTCATTAAAATGCAAATCAATTTATAACATTTTTGACATGCGTTTTTCAGGATTTTGTTGTTGTAGTCTGTCTCTCACTGTTCAAATAAACCTACCATTAAAGTATAGACTGATCATTTCTTTGTCAGTGGGCAAACATATAAAATCAGCAGGGGATCAAATACTTTTTTCCCTTACTGTATGTGGTAGCCGCACACCTGCTGCGTCATCTTTTTCCACTCCTGTCCCTGATGCCGCACCCTCCAACTGGAGTGATTGCACCCCTCCAATCTTGAAAACCGAGGTGTCCGGGCTCTTAGCCCGGCCCTCTTTGGATGCATCAAAAGCTGTGCTCGCAAGCTCTCGGAGTGCCGAGATTGGCAAACCAACATGTGGAGTAGGGCCCAAGTAGTTAATGAAGTTGGGATACATGTTTGGCAGAAATATTTGTTTGAATGGTAATAGCTCTTCCATTCCTATTTCAGTGTGAAAAGTAAGCTGAACGAAGCCTATGATATTAGGCTTGTGGGTGTTCATTCCGAGCTTGTTTGACAGTGTTAGCCAGCGAGCTGTCGTGTTTGCGAGTCGCAGAACCACTGAATTTTATTTTCAAAGCTGTGGCAAGTTTAGCGTAGTCGTTTTGCACGTGTTGTTGTTGTAGACGGATGAACCTTGTCACGTGTCTGTTGGACGTTCGCTTCAACAGGTAAAGCCTGTCAGTATTTGTAGCATTCGGGTAGCCAACCCAGGCATCATCTATGTCTGCTAAGAACATCTCAGTGTCGTTTGGCTTACCTGGAACGGAGTCAAAGATGCGGAAGTTGACAATTTTGTCAAGGCGTTCCGCGCCAAGTGCGCGGGGAGCGTCTGCTTCCTCCTGTGGGAAATGTTTGACCGAAGGACCAAGAGGAAAAGCCTAATTGAAATGTTGTTGGCGAAGAGGCGTCATGTTACTCTGGGCCTAACGACCAAGATGAAAAGACTGAGGGACCCCTAAGAGAGGTGAAGTCTGAAACCTCCTGTCGTCTACACTCCTTCGTTCCCCAGGCTCCGGTTGCGAGCTTGGTTGCTCGGTTGGTTAGTCACGCGGTAGTGCGTGGCTGTTCTGGAGTTCCTCCAGATGGTACCTAAGGGTGGTGTTCTGCTGCATCGCAGAGTCCAGTTGGGAGCTGAGGGTATTTATTTTAGACGCGTGAGTGTCGCAGTTGCTCCGTTCGGCCTTATACTTATCTGTCATGGTTTGCAGGGAGAGGTCTTGAGTGCAGAGTGAGAGATTCAGCGATGAGATGTCCTCCGCTTGCTTAGAGGTCAAGTTTTCCAACTTCCTCACCTTGGTTCTCTCATCGTTCATTCGGTCAACGACTTCAATGAGTTCCACTGTTTTGTCCTCCAACTTGGTCAAGGTGTTCATTACGTGATCGTCTTTGGTCTGCAGCTTTTGGAATAGAACATTATTGCTTTAAGTGGTGTCATTTAAAACTGCTTGCAGGGCATCAAGTTGGTCGCCCTTGTTTTTAGCTAGCTCGTCGGATTCATCTAGTTTTGTGTGGACTTCGTCGTATTTACTGTTGGCTAAATCGAGTTGTTCTTGTAGAAAACTGATTTGTTCGAGAGTTTGTGCTCATTCTTTGTCATAAGTGTTTGCCAGATCTTTTAATTGATCCATTCTCAAATGCAGCTCCTCGGCTAGCAGCATCTTGTCTTTGTCGGCTTTTGTCATTAGCTTCCTGGTTCTCTCCACCTGCAGTATTGGACCAATGCCCATCTCTGCTGGTGGGCATAGTTCAGGGCTAAACTGGAGAGAACCTTTACAAGGCCTGTGCCTGCCGGCCTATTTTGGAGGGCGTCAGTCGCTATTTCTGCAGTTTTTTCGCTTATGGCATTGTGATCTAACATTCTCAACCCTTCAGCATAGTTTGGATTTGCATCGCTGCTGAGGTCAGCGATCAATCTTTGTATGGTTGAGGTTTCACTTATTAGCGGGGGAATGGATGGCACCCCCTCTGATAGCTTGCTCATTTTTATGATTATTAGTGGTTTAAACTTATGTAAAATGTTGTGTTTTGAGTCGTTGGAAGCTGCAAAAACGATTTTATTCTGTTTACAGATGGCAATGAATCATCAAAACTGGATCAGTAATGTTGGAGTTGGCTTTTAATGAACTTGCAAAAGCAATTTTAATTGATTAATTATACATGTATAGGCTATCTGGGAATTAAACTTTAATTAACCTGATAGCATTGTTGTTAAGTTTAAATTGTCTCCTTTGTTGAACCAAATCAATCTGGATCTTATTCAAATGATCAACCTGAAAAGGTATGTTCGGCAATTTAACTTATTAAATTGAATGAGACAATGATATCCAATCATTTGAGATTTGCTGGATATCCTAAGTGTAACCAGTAGTTCAAATGTGAGTATACATTCACCACCAGGGTACTTTTTCCTAAGGGCTGGAACCACATGGGATTCCCGTGAAGGTGGGACTTCCGTCAATACTGAACCTGTACTGTTGGAGTTGGCCCAATGAGCTTTGCAAAAGCAAATTGAATTGATTAATCAATGATAATGATCAATCATACCTGTATAGTCTATCTGGGAATTAAACTTTAATTAACCTGAAAAGCGTTGCTGTATCTAGGTTAATGTGGAGAACGTTTAAAATGTCTAATTGGTTTGAACAAATACATTTGGACATTATCCAAATGACCAACCCTGAAAAAGGTTTGGCGATTCACCTTCCTGGTTAAATCGAATGAGACAATGATATCCAACCAATTGAGATTGGATTTATATCATACAGTGTAACTTGTTGTAACAGTGGGTTAAGAGTGTGCCCTCACATTAATTGTTTCAAAAACAATTACTGGCGAACAAAGGGAAAAACAAAAATTGCTGCTCTCCCTTCGTTAGCTTAGCACCCTACTTGTACAGGGAATCTAATTTCCACGCACACACAGGGTCCCCTTTAACAAGGAAAGGGGTTTATTAATGATGTCTCACGTTAACCCTTTCAGCGATTATTTTGCTAGCAATGTTTTATCGGAACATGTGGAAACATAAAATAAATGTTTTTGCTGTTGGCTACTGAAGCGTGATAGACAGAGAGATAATACTTTGCTTCGGCCAACAACTATATCTTATCAAAAGTATTTAATTGACTGGCCCATATGTCCTAGCTCAAGAAATTAATACTGACCGAGTCTACTCGCTTCTGAAACACGAGAGACAGAAATAGTACCACGGTTGGCTCAAATTTGTCTATTTCTCTTGATAACTGCATTGCCTGGCTCATTTGTCCTAGCTCGTAGCATTCAGTAAATCCCCTACACACTGACTTTTTGTCAGATATACAACACCGGAGTCAATCTCTCCCTACTAGTATCTGGATGAAAAGGGACCACACACACGCCACTCAACAACAATCCTGCCTACAGCGCTATTGATGTAGAACGTATCTTGCTACACAATTCCTATAGACTGAATTCAACAGTTAGGCCTAGTTCTATTTTAGACTCCTCGCACGGGGGCTCCAATATGTCGTGACTTACATTATTGTGATGACTATTATTTATCGAATAATTACCTAATATGTTTAATTGTTACTAGATTCAATTAATCATGTAACAATTAACTCATTAGGAATTTGGGGCACCACGGCAAAAGTTGTTTAACGACTTACCGTTTCCCGAATTAACTCTAAAGATATCTTGATATCTCTTATCATTTAACAGTCATTTATTAATCATTTACCTCATATCAGTCTCATTCTGAAAGTCGTAGACTCTTTAAGTCTGCACGAACCCGGGTCTTACTGATCATTCCGTACCACACAAATGTATTTAATTATTTATCTACTAACTAATTAAAAATGATAACACAAGACACAAACACGTACACGGTATAGGTAGGGATTAGAAACTTAATACAATTAAAACGGGTCCCTAGCGGACTAACACAATATGACACTTGTTATAAAAGATGGCGAGTTAAAGAGAGAGAGAGAAAACACTTGGATACATATGGACCTACGCTCACAGTAATCCTAATATTTTGCCACAAACTGCTGCCCATTTGGGAAGAAAAGCAATGCATGTATTTATGTGTTGGAGGTCTTCGTCGTGTATCTCTGTTGGACCCAGGCCTTCGTGGGAAGGGGTCGATTGGGCCTTGTCTTTTGGATGGCCTTTTAGATGTAAGGCTCAGATTGTCCACAAGAGGTCACAATGTCCTTCTTCTTAGTTGTCTGTTTACTTTCACTCGTTCTGGAAGTGGTCTTCTGAGGACGGCTAACCAGCCTTGTCGATGATCCCCTGTGGGGTGATGAGAGCAGTGTAGTAGATGATGGCTTGAAGAGAGTAACAGGATGGTCCCACTTAAATTCACCTTCTTTGATACAGTACTTAGAATAGCTACTCAGCCATAATATTGATTGTTAGTGGAGGCAACTTTGTCATCTTCACCTCGTGTTGATTTTCAGGGTCAGGACCAATATGGACAAAAGCTGCAGCTTGAAGTCCATCTAGTCTGATCTGATCATTCTTATCTTAATCATTTATGCACTCTGGTAAAGAGGGGTGTTTCCATCATACTGACACGCTCTCTGAGCTCCCTCGGGTGTGGCTAGTTACGAGGCAAAAGTATTATCATCACTATGATTTCGTTAGAAAGCTAAAATCACATTCCTATCTTCATGAAAACATTGTCTTCCTCCTTGATATTTTCTACCCAAGGTAAAGGATGTAATCCTGATATACACAGTGTAAAAGCTCTTCAAGTCACAATGTTTTCCTTATAACACCTTTATACCATTTTTAATGATATCACAAAATATACATACATTTTCCATATTCCATTTCTCATCATTCCCAATGTTTGGATGTTGAAATATATTGTCCCAAAGTTCATTGTTGGATGTTTAAGTTTTTGGGCGGCCAAAAGTATCTGAAACAAAGGCATTCCTTTCACCATACTAGAATGTCAGAGATAGATTCTCCTCCTCTCTAATTTATGGCAGTATTAACGTGTCAAGACCAACACAGCCCCCCCTGTGGGTAAGAGGGTCTGGTTGTTGTCGGCCATTTGCCAAGCTGATGTGAGGCCTTTGATCCTCACACAGGGAGAGTCATGACAGGAGGATAGTATATTCCTACATTTCTCTACACTAAAGGTCAGTGATTAAATTACCCTCCTCCTGAAGGGAGCCCAATTCCCCTTTATGTTAGAGGCTGCATCCCAAATGGTACCCTATTCCCTATATTGTGCACTACATTTGACCAGGGCCCATACGCTGGATGTGGAGGGAATTGGACCTCCTGGAATCCTTACGTTTGGTGGCAAAGCACACAGTAGTGTTTTAGTATTCAGTAGAACTGTTATCATTTTGTGGAGATCAGAAAGATTACCCTTTGTCCATTCACAGTAGACCCCCCCTCCCCCCACCCCCAATTCAAACCATTACAACTATTCTCCCCTGTATGTACTGCACAAAGCCTTGCAGTCAGAGGAGGGAATGTCAGTGATTAGTTGGTTTAGATCAACATGGTAGCGTGCCACCTCAGGTGCCGGGGTAGCTGTGCTGTCAGATAACCAGCTGTTGAGCGCATGGAACCAACCTCATCATGATGATGGTCCTGTGGTTCTATGCACCTGGCTGCTGGTGTGGATGGGGTTCATCAAATCAACTCTGGTTTAAAATCTGCAGCCCACCCATGGAGGAAGTGTAGGGGGGATTCTGCTGCCTCCATCTCCAGATGGAGAGAGCAACAACTGGTGTTTCATACAAGTGCCAGGTTCCATTAGCACTAGGAAATGGTTGCATTTTCTTTGCCAATACGCCTCACAGTTCAATTAATGGAGATGTAGGCCTATATTGCCTTTCCCTGGCTCCCATGCTTTATTCAACAGGTGCTTCGAATGATCATTCAGTGCTTGGTGCAGTTCAGTGATACAGTACTTTAGTGCTGTGGTTCTCTATCCCCTCTTTCTACAGTCCTATGGAACAAGCCCACACTCAGTCTAGTCAGTATTTAACCTGCTCATGCTGACTTACACAGCCCCAAACACTGGTCACCACCCCATACTACAGCACCAGCACATTCAGCACCGTGGACAGCAACCATGCAGCAACGAGCGACTGAAGATGAGTCAGCATCCCCAATACTCCCCTTAATGCACATAACTGCCCCTGGGTTACTTGAATTCTGGTGTGTAACCAGTAACCACCCCTAAAACAAAAGAAGAGGGCAGGAACAGAGATTCAGAGAGGAGTGCTGCTCTAAACATGATAATTCATCACATAGTTCAGTTGTAGACCTATGCATGTGTGTTGCAAAATGACCATTGCTAGAGTTATGCCTGCAATATCAGTCAGCATAAAAGGATGCAAGCTTTTGATATACCACACACACATGCACATATTATTTTCCCACTGACTCCCTTGACCATTCCCACCATTGACTCACTTATTTAAATACACTCCAATGATGCCTGGAATATAGCTAGCATTCCCCTGAGCTCCTTTTATTAACCTCACAAATCTTCCACTATTCCACTGCATGATCACTTCTGATCATCACCATCTCTCACGGTGTGGAAAGCCGGGATGGAAGGAGATTTACATGGTAGAGTCCCAAGTGGCATCTTATTCCCTACATAGTGCACTACTTTTGAACAGAGCCCAATGGGCCCTGTTTAAAAGTAGTGCACTATAAAGGGAATATGGTGACATTTGGGACACAGCCCATGTGAGGGAGAAAACGGAAATCTAATGGTATAAAATGATTCGGAACTCAACAATGATGTTCCCCTAGGAATAGAACCCATTGCCCCATAGATCTCAATGACAGGTGCCATTAGACATTAGATGGCTACATGAGAAGCTAAGCTGCTCACCATGACAATATTAATATCCAAAGAACAGAAAGAGTTTGGTCAAGGTCCTTTGTATGACACAAAGATTGAACATACCAACACACAGGGTATTTGAATATATAATGTTTTTTTGGTTGTTGTTTTTTTAAACATTATTTAAGAAATGTAGTATTGAGCTGATCAACTATAGCAACCACACAGGTGTGGGCTAACAAAGATTGAATACAAAGGAACACAACACATTATACTGTTATTCTCCCTACGGTTGCAAAGCTACCGGTAATTTACCCAAGTTACCGGAATCTTCAGTAATTTTGGTAATTAACAGAAAATCTATGGCAATCTATTCTAACTTCGGTAATTTATACTTGAATAACAACAAAAACAAGTATTCATATATAATATACTTTTTTTATATCTGTGTCCATATTGTCCATGATTTTCTAGTAGAATAGACCATACATTGTTCAAGAGAAAATAGCCTAATTAATGAAAAAAGCATATAATCAAGAATGGGTAATACTTCATTTTAAGGGGTCCTTATTACACTATAATTACATGTGTAATTACACTGGAACAAGCATTGTAGTTAATTGTAATAACTCATAGTTACACTGTAATAACAACATGTAACTAACTGGTGGTAATTGCAGTCTGTAATTACAGAGGTGTAACAATGAATGCTCGTTACCATGCTTGTTACAAATGGGCAAGTTTCCACTAAATTCACCAATTTAGTGTTTTGTTTCTTCTCAGCTGCATCCGATTCAATAATAACTATCACAAGGTTGTAATCTCTCGTGGACACATGCGCTGGGTATCCTGAGATTACATAAACTCTAATTACCAACCCGTGAATGCACACTTCAAAATATCCACTCAATGTTGTTGCTAGCACTTGCCCCCAAAAAGTGTACCATCTGGGTTAACTTGGTTGAGTTTACAAAAACAGATAAGATGTAGATCAACATCACTGACTGGGGTCTACCATACGGGTGTCATCATCAGGTGGGTGTCATCCTTAAGTGGGAGGATAAACACAGAAGTACACCACAGAGTACATGTAAAATCTGCAATGTAATTACTAGGTGTTACACAGGATTTAGATAGTTCAAATGAAGTGTATCTTGAGGGGTACTTACTTGTCATTAATGTGTACTTACAGTGCCTTCGGAAAGTATTCAGAACC
The DNA here is from genome assembly GCF_020615455.1 of Coregonus clupeaformis. Classification (NCBI taxonomy): domain Eukaryota; kingdom Metazoa; phylum Chordata; class Actinopteri; order Salmoniformes; family Salmonidae; genus Coregonus; species Coregonus clupeaformis. Next base: position 49,556,189 of record NC_059207.1, read on the forward strand.
CTTCCCCTTTTCCACATTTTGTTACGTTACAGCCTTATTCATCAATCTACACACAATACCCCATAATGACAAAGCAAAAACAGGTTTTTAGAATTTTTTTGCAAATGTATTAAAGACGAATTCCTGTTTTCATTGATCATCCTGGAGATGTTTCCACCTGTGGTATATTAAATTGATTGGACATTATTTGGAATGGTACACACCTGTCTATAGAAGGTCCCACAGTTGACAGTGCATGTCAGAGCAAAAACCATGCCCTGAGGTCGAAGGAATTGTCTGTACAGCTCCGAGACAGGATTGTGTCGAGGCACAGATCTGGGGAAGGGTACCAAAAAATTTCTGCAGCATTGAAGGTCCCCAAGAACACAGTGGCCTCCATGAAGAAGTTTGGAACCACCAAGACTCTTCCTAGAGCTGGCCGCCCAGCCAAACTGAGCAATCGGGGGAGAAGGGCCTTGGTCAGGGAGGTGACCAAGAACCTGATGGTCACTCTGACAGAGCTCCAGAGTTGTTCTGTTGAGATGGGTGAACCTTCCAGAAGGACAACCATCTCTGCAGCACTCCACCAATCAGGCCTTTATGGTAGTGGCCACACGGAAGCCACACCTCAGTAAAAATCACATGACAACCTGCTTGCAGTTTGCCAAAAGGCACCTAAAGGACTCTCAGACCATGATAAACAAGATTCTCTGGTCTGATGAAACCAAGATTGAACTCTTTGGCCTGAATGCCAAGCGTCACGTCTGGAGGAAACCTGCCACCATCCCTACGGTGAACCCTGTTGATGGCAGCATCATGCTGCGGGGATGTCTTTCAGCGGTAGGGACTGGGAAACTAGATTGAGGGAAAGATGAACGGAGCAAAGTACAGAGAGATCCTTGATGAAAACCTGCTCCAGAGCACTAAGGACCTCAGACTGGGGTGAAGGTTCATCTTCCAACAGAACAATGAATGGGGGGGCTACTTACTTCAAAGTATGTTACCCATCCTGACAATCTAATCGTCAGCTTCTGAAAGCGCCATTCAAGTCAGAAAATAAACACACTAATACACCATAGAGTACATATCAGTTCAAGGTCGTCGCTAGTTGTAACATAGGATTTAGTTATTTTAAGTTAAGTGTAATTTAAAAGTTACCTGTGAGCAATTTCTATATAATTACTTACTACTCATTACCAAGTGAAAATACATAAAAACTAAAGATGAACTTCTCCTTTAGTCAACTATATTACAACATGTAAAAAGACCTTACATTTCTAACAAAATTACAAGGATTTTCATTGTTTGATTAATAATTGTATTTATTAGATCAAACAAAGATATAGGCTTACTCAATAACAAAAAAATAAACTATTCTGGTGGTGAGAAGTAGTATAGATTGTTAATTTAGAAAAACTGGAATTGTCTTTTTCTTCCTTTTTAAACATTACAAGTAACAATGGAAATCAACAACTATGTCTCTGTTTCTTTGTTATAAGCATTTTCCCATCATGTAGTCTGAGACCTTGTGGGAATCTGTGGTAGAGAAGAAGAATGTAGCTATGACAATTTATATCACCATAGTTTAGGCCTGCTACCTAGCTAGTTGTTGTGTTATCCAGCTAGCAATAATAGTGCTTGCGAACACTAATAATTTAGCTAGTGTTTAGATACATTGAAAAGGAGCTAAGGTTACTCATAGTGTGTTGACACAAGTAGCTAGCTAGCAAACGTTAACATGCTGGTTGTGTCTCACGTAATACCCTTGGGCTACGGATACCCTGAGTACAAGGTTCAGGGAAGATAAGACCATCGAACCCAGCTAACATTAGTTAGTTAGCTAGTTAGCTAGTGAGTAGCAACCATAGCATAGCTATTTGCCAGCTGCAGGGAGCTAGCTAGTCAGGGCTAGAAAACAATCTAGCTAGCATGCTAGCTAATCCCAAAAAACTCAACAGATTGCATGGAAAGTATATTCTGTTGGTAGGACTAACAAAAACGCCAGAGAAGCTACCGTTAGCTAGCTACAGTTAACTAGCTAGCCAACACTAGGCTAGTTAGCTGGCAAACGCTAGCTAGCTAACTACCTATGCTAAATCGTACAGCAGAATTTATGTATACATTAACATTTACATTTACGTCATTTAGCAGACACTCTTATCCAGAGCGACTTACAAGAGAGAGGGGAGAAAGAAGTCAAAGCATAGGGTAGGGCAGTGTGAGCAGGACCAGCAGTGTCATTTGACTTAACAAACGAGGATCGGATGTCGTCAACCTTCGTTTCAAAATGGTTGACGAAGTCATCCACAGAGAGGGGGGGTTCAGCAGGGAGGAGAATGTGGCAAAGAGCTTCCTAGGGTTAGAGGCAGATGCTTGGAATTTAGTGTGGTAGAAAGTGGCCTTAGCAGCAGAAACAGATGAAGAAAATGTAGAAAGGAGGGAGTGAAAAGATGCCAGGTCCGCAGGGAGTCTAGTTTTCTTCCATTTCCGCTCAGCTGCCCGGAGCTCTGTTCTGTGAGCTCGCAATGAGTCATCAAGCCACGGAGCTGGAGGGGAGGACCGAGCCGGCCGGGAGTATAGGGGACATAGAGAGTCAAAGGATGCAGAAAGGGAGGAGAGGAGGGTTGAGGAGGCAGAATCAGGAGATTGGAGGGAGAAGGATTGAGCAGAGGGAAGAGATGATAGGATGGAAGAGGAGAGAGTAGCGGGAGAGAGAGAGCGAAGGTTGCGACGGCGCATTACCATCTGTGTAGGGGCAGAGTGAGTAGTGTTGGAGGAGAGCGAGAGAGGAAAGGATACAAAGTAGTGGTCGGAGACATGGAGGGGAGTTGCAGTGAGATTAGTAGAACAGCATCTAGTAAAGATGAGGTCAAGCGTATTGCCTGCCTTGTGAGTAGGGAGGGACGGTGAGAGGAGTGGAAAGAAGGAGGCAGAGAGAAATGAGTCAAATGTAGGGAGGTTGAAATCCCCCAGAACTGTGAGGGGTGAGCCATCCTCAGGAAAGGAACTTATCAAGGCGTCAAGCTCATTGATGAACTCTCCAAGGGAACCTGGAGGGCGATAGATTACAAGGATATTGAGCTTAAATGGGCTAGTGACTGTGACAACATGGAATTCAAATGAGGAGATAGACAGATAGGTCAGGGGAAAAATTGAGAATGTCCACTTGGGAGAGATGAGGATTCCTGTGCCACCACCCCGCTGACCAGATGCTCTCGGGGTATGCGAGAACACATGGTCAGACGAGGAGAGAGCAGTAGGAGTAGCATTGTTTTCAGCGGTAATCCATGTTTCCGTCAGCGCCAAGAAGTCGAGGGACTGGAGGGTAGCATAGGCTGAGATGAACTCTGCCTTGTTGGCAGCAGAACGGCAGTTCCAGAGGCTGCCTGAGACCTGGAACTCCACGTGGGTGGTGCGTGCAGGGACCACCAGGTTAGAGAGGCAGCAGCCACGCGGTGTGAGGCGTTTGTATAGCCTGTGCGGAGAGGAGAGAACAGGGATAGGCTGAGGCATAGTTGACAGGCTGCAGAAAATGGCTACAATAATGCAGAGGAGATCGGAATGAAATGAACTAAACATCTGGGAAAGGAGAGAGCGGGGGCTCCCTCACCACAACTCCCAAATATAACTCTCCCAACTTCCACCTCAGAAACTATAATTGTTGTAAACTACAGCGGTTCAATGTTTTCTAGGAATAGACTAACTTAGTTTATTCAGCTAGCTTACTAGGTACAGTATTATTCTGTGAAAATCGTCCGGCCACCTAGTCATAAGACGCCACAGCCAGCTAGCATGCCGGACTCCAACAACACGGTTTAGCGCCAATACTCGGCCACAACAAACCACCAGTGTATCAACACGCAAGCAGATCGTTCGTGTCCGTGTCTAACGTTGTGGGTTAGTCCTGACAGCTTGAGCGAGTCCGTCGTCAACTTATTCAGCCAGTTAGTTAGCTAGAATAGTTAGCAAACTAGCCAGCCATTGCTTTCAGACAAAGAAGAACCCCTACTTTCACGGCACGAACACACAGAGAGAGCCAAACTAACGTTAACTAGTCACCCACGTCCCGAATTCCTTGAACGACTCAGGCTACCAATATGTAAAAAACAAAACACAAACAAATGACAAATGTAGGTTATGACTTACCCCTATCAGCTACTGTTAGCTAGCCAAGTGCAAAGCTAGCCACTGAATTGACTCAGCCAGTTCGCGTCTGTTCGCTAGGTCGTTCCAGCTATTGTTTACTAGTAGCTATCCAGGTAGCAACAAGCTAGCTAAATTTCAAGCACGGTAGCCACTTGCTACCTAACGTTAACGGTTCAGACAATGAGGTTAGAAAACAGCTGAATGATAGGCAATTATTGTATGTAATTATTGTAGGCAGCCAGCTGGCGTAATTACAGGCACTCTCAGGCGTGAAACAACTATACCGTTGCTAATAGCTTCTCGCCAGCTAGTCCAGGTGGTGGGTTAGCTAGCTAGCTTCGTGCTACACTGGGCACAGCCGAATACAATACTAACCTACAATAATTACATACAACAACCCACGATAACTACCTACAATACCTAACAACAATCTAAATACATAGTTTAAGCCTTACTCGACAAAGCCCAAGCTCCATGTAAATCTTGATGTCTGTTGCATGAGAGCACAATGGGACCGTGCTTCCACTCATCCAGGACATCTACTCCAAAATAGAAAATAGAAAAACAAATTGAATGGAAAAACAAATTATATCTCATGTGTTGACGTTTTTGTCTTGTCTACAACACTTTGATTCTTTCACGGCAATCTCTCACGTCTGGATTTTGCACACTTACCTTCTTTTCAACCTGTTTGCGCACTGTCACATGACGTCAGTGTCAACAAATTTGGGCCTGTTCAAGGTCGTTGTTATTTCGAGCGTGTTGTGCAGATGGGTAGATCTTTCAAATCAAATCAAATCAAATTTTATTGGTCACATGCGCCGAATACAACAGGTGCAGACATTACAGTGAAATGCTTACTTACAGCCCTTAACCAACAGTGCATTTATTTTAAACAAAAAAGTAAGAATAAAACAACAACAAAAAAAGTGTTGAGAAAAAAAGAGCAGAAGTAAAATAAAGTGACAGTAGGGAGGCTATATATACAGTAAAATAAAGTGACAGTAGGGAGGCTATATATACAGGGGGTACCGTTGCAGAGTCAATGTGCGGGGGCACCGGCTAGTTGAGGTAGTTGAGGTAATATGTACATGTGGGTAGAGTTAAAGTGACTATGCATAAATACTTACTTAACAGAGTAGCAGCAGCGTAAAAAGGATGGGGTGGGGGGCAGTGCAAATAGTCCGGGTAGCCATGATTAGCTGTTCAGGAGTCTTATGGCTTGGGGGTAGAAGCTGTTGAGAAGTCTTTTGACCTAGACTTGGCACTCCGGTACCGCTTGCCGTGCGGTAGCAGAGAGAACAGTCTATGACTAGGGTGGCTGGAGTCTTTGACAATTTTGAGGGCCTTCCTCTGACACCGCCTGGTATAGAGGTCCTGGATGGCAGGGAGCTTTGCCCCAGTGATGTACTGGGCCGTACGCACTACCCTCTGTAGTGCCTTGCGGTCAGAGGCCAAGCAGTTGCCATACCAGGCGGTGATGCAACCAGTCAGGATGCTCTCGATGGTGCAGCTGTAGAATCTTTTGAGGATCTGAGGACCCATGCCAAATCTTTTTAGTCTCCTGAGGGGGAATAGGCTTTGTCGTGCCCTCTTCACGACTGTCTTGGTGTGTTTGGACCATGATAGTTCGTTGGTGATGTGGACACCAAGGAACTTGAAGCTCTCAACCTGTTCCACTACAGCCCCGTCGATGAGAATGGGGCGTGCTCAGTCCTCTTTTTTTCCTGTAGTCCACAATCATCTCCTTTGTCTTGGTCACGTTGAGGGAGAGGTTGTTGTCCTGGCACCACACGGCCAGATCTCTGACCTCCTCCCTATAGGCTGTCTCATCGTTGTCGGTGATCAGGCCTACCACTGTTGTGTCGTCGGCAAACTTAATGATGGTGTTGGAGTCGTGCCTGGCCATGCAGTCATGGGTGAACAGAGAGTACAGGAGGGGGACTGAGCACGCACCCCCTGAGGGGCCCCCCGTGTTGAGGATCAGTGTGGCAGATGTGTTGTTACCTACCCTTACCACCTGGGGCGGCCCGTCAGGAAGTCCAGGATCCAGTTGCAGAGGGAGGTGTTTAGTCCCAGGATCCTTAGCTTAGTGATGAGCTTAGAGGGCACTATGGTGTTGAATGCTGAGCTGTAGTCAATGAATAGCATTCTCACGTAGGTGTTCCTCTTGTCCAGGTGGGAAAGGGCAGTGTGGAGTGCGATAGAGATTGCATCATCTGTGGATCTGTTGGGGCGGTATGCAAATTGGAGTGTGTCTAGGGTTTCTGGGATTATGCTGTTGATGTGAGCCATGACCAGTCTTTCAAAGCACTTCATGGCTACAGACGTCAGTGCTACGGGTCGGTAGTCATTTAGGCAGGTTATCTTAGAGTTCTTGGGCACGGGGACTATGGTGGTCTGCTTGAAACATGTTGGTATTACAGACTCAGTCAGGGACATGTTGAAAATGTCAGTGAAGACACTTGCCAGTTGGTCAGCACATGCTCGGAGTACACGTCCTGGTAATCCGTCTGGCCCTGCGGCCTTGTGAATGTTGACCTGCTTAAAAGTCTTACTCACATCGGCTACGGAGAGCGTGATCACATAGTCGTCCGGAACAGCTGGTGCTCTCATGCATGCTTCAGTGTTGCTTGCCTCGAGCGAGCATAGAAGTGGTTTAGCTCGTCTGGTAGGCTTGTGTCACTGGGCAGCTCGCGGCTGTGCTTCCCTTTGTAGTCTGTAATAGTTTTCAAGCCCTGCCACATCCGACGAGCGTCAGAGCCAGTGTAGTATGATTCAATCTTAGACCTGTATTGACTCTTTGCCTGTTTGATGGTTCGTCGGAGGTCATAGCGGGATTTCTTATAAGCGTCCGGGTTAGAGTCCCGTTCCTTGAAAGCGGCAGCTCTACCCTTTAGCTCAGTGCGGATGTTTCCTGTAATCCATGGCTTCTGGTTGGGGTATGTACGTACGGTCACTGTGGGGACGACATCATCGATGCACTTATTGATGAAGCCAGTGACTGATGTGGTGTACTCAATGCTGTCTGAAGAATCCCGGAACATGTTCCAGTCTGTGCTAGCAAAACAGTCCTGTAGCTTAGCATCTGCGTCATCTGACCACTTTTTTATTAACCGAATCACTGGTGCTTCCTGCTTCAGTTTTTGCTTATAAGCAGGAATCAGGAGGATAGAGTTATGGTCAGATTTGATCTTGACATGATGCCTTAATCCCTGGGATAAATAAATAATTGCACCAATGCATCCCATCCAAAAGTGAGAATGTTCCTCAACAGTGAAAACCTTGTAAGGTTAAATTATGGAATAAGAGTTTGCCTTCTGAACATTTTAAGTGCATATTCAACCAGGCTTAATAAGCTTACAATTTGGCTATTTTTTCATGTGAACTGTTTGTGAACTCTAGAGCCCTTTGTTGCAGAGTTGTGCCGATGAGGTGGTCGTTTTAAAATTGGCTAAAACTTATCACGTGGTTTGTGCAGGCTGAAATATGGTGTGTTGGGATATATGGTTGGGATGCTATGGAAACATTAACATTTGTAATGAGCATGGTAACAAGCATTCCTTGTTGCACCTCTGTAATTACAGACTGCATAAACATATATAGGATATTTCATCCTGAAACCCTCATATTAAACACCAATGGTATTCACTAAGTTGATGGTTTATATTTAGTATAATGTCTTACAACTTTGTCATATTTTTATTTATTTTAAAATCAGTGTATGTAATTATTTCACATATTTTACATGTGATGAGGCCAGAGAGAGGGCCAGGGATAGTTGCAGACACCTGTGATAATCTGAAGTACCCAAAAGGGCCACTAGATGTCTTGTGATAGATTACATCAAATCAAAAATACAAAAATTATAGTAGTTTACTGGTAAACTTGGAAAGTTTCCAGTAATATATCCTCCCTTTGCAACCCTAATTCTCCCTGCATCTCTTAAATCAGTCATCTCGAGAGTCCAATGTAACCCCAAGGTTGATTTCTCTCCCCCGAGTGTGAGATTCACACAAACATATTACATAGCATGGGCACAATGCCTTCTTTGCTCTAAGATGGCTTCTACATTGAATATACAGTATAAATGCTCTCAGCATGATTGAGCAAATACAAAACAGTTTAATGGAAGGCCTGCTTTACATCACTACAGATGAGACCCTGTGGATGAATGGGCTTTTCAGAAGCTGAATGTGGACTGCTGATGTTGGGTGCTCTTCTGATGTGAATCTAGTACAATATTCATACAGTCTACAGTCTATGTAAACACTATTACAAGAAGCAATTGCATTTCATATTGAAAATAATATAGTTGATTACCCTTGTAAAGGATTGTAATGTTGACATTTCAACCCCCAATGTTACCTCTACAATGCATCTAGATATACGTAGGCTACAAGCAAGGGAGTTGTACATAAATGCAGCATTTATCCCAAGGCCAAAATTAATTTTCAGTTACTAAAGATTCTGTTGTTGATAGCAACAGCGGGTGAGATTAACTGGCAAAACATCAACACCCTCAGGACCGGGATTTAATTTCTAACTTTGTTTAAGATTTTTTTTTTTAGGAATGCATGGAGGTAATGCAATTTCACCCAACATATTCCCACAGTATAAAAATGTAATTTCAGAAGGTAGTTCTGCACTCCTTTATTGCGAAGAGATCAATAAAGGTACCAGCGCAGATCCACTGGCGCGAGGGCAGGCAGGCACTGTTTACTAGAATGATGGGAACTATTCACAAATACTAGGTATGAGCAGCATTTATGTCATGAATATAGAGCAGGCCTTGAGGCCTGGTATTTGATTAAGGGAGGAAAGCAGGAATGGGAGACCTTCAGAAAACTGTTCAGAGGTGGCACAGCAAAGCACAGCCCTGTGCATCCACCTCACTGCAGAAGGTGACCCTCAGATAAGCAGCAATGCCGATAGTGGAGATACAATGTGCATCCCAAACGGCACCCTATTCCCTATAGGCCCTGGTCAAAAGTAATGCACTATATAGGGGTATAGCAGCAACTGCATCCAGATGACCATCTCACTAGAGGTGATTATTGACTCATTAAAATGGTTACATCAAACTACTGGATGAAGGCTATATTTGACTGGCAAAGGCAGATTTATCTTAGAAGATCCTAAATGCCACCCATTAAAAACATAATGAAAGCATTGAGTGTGCATTGAAATGATTGACTTCCAACAGCGGGTAAATATCCTCAGGCCCTGTAACACAATTACTAGGCAGCTGCCAGGCCTCACAACAATGTAAATGCATTTCTGAACAACATAGTAATAAATGAACCTTTTTTCCTCATGAATAATGGAACACCATAAAGAACACTGTTTTCTTTCTGTGCTGACAGATTCAATGGAATACTAACTTTGTATTATTCTTGTATGCCTTAGTCACAGTCTCTAACTTTAGTAATAGAGTTGTATTGTTTTCAGGAGAAAGTAACTCCCAAACTCTCTCGAGCCCAAATGCAGACAAACCCTACCACTATCCCAACGTAAATCATTGAGCATAGATTATATGAAGTGGTTGTGAAGGGCGCTAAACAAAATCAATTCAGTTTTGTGTAATCCTTGAGCACTGGGGCAAATGCATGCAGTCAGAGCAGTAGGATAGATCTGTGCGGTCGCTCTAGCTCCAGAGCCCATACAAATGATATGCTAATGTTCTCTTCACACGTCCATCACAAACTGCATGAGTTTGAGAAACTAATCTTGCTTTTATTGGCCTGCCACAAGGAATGTATACATTAGTAGTAGATTACAGGGCCTGGCAACTGTACAGTACGTAGAACTAATGTAGTCTGTCACTGTTTGTCTGTATAATGAACTTTCTGGGAAAGTAGCCAAAGCAAGTCCAAAGCACGTGGTGTTGTAATAACATCATTAGAGATCAGGAGGGAACAAGTTCCAGAAGGAGAACGACCGTGGAAATAGCATCTGGCTTTTATTGCTCTGGTGGAAAAATCTACAACTTCTCTAGAAACTCAAATCTATACACTAGTTACTCTTGCATGATGATAATGACTTTGATGTATGACTCTATTTAACCCATTTGAGCCATCCATTTATAGACGCACACACCTTATTTATACCCCTTTTACTGTATAGGCACCTCAATATCGGAATAGAAAAGTCCTTACGGTTTATGTTGGATGGTCTACACAAACCTCAAATTTGAAAGAATCTCGTTAAACACAGCCTCTGCTGTATTTCAAACTTTCATACACGCTCACTTGGACAATCGCTGAGAGCATATTGAAACTTGCTATGTGGCAGAAACCATCTCGGTAGACATAAAATAAATAAAAACACATCATAAGTGAAGCAATAGGAGTGAAGCGAGGAAAATAAGCACAATGAATGTGTGTCTTTTGTGAGGGAATTGGGGAAAGGTGGAGGGTGGAGGGCATTATCATAGATAGGCCTAGAGGTTAGAAGGGTATGGGCAAACTGCCCAGAGATGCAGTCAGCATGTTGTATCAGCAGGACTGTTCAATGAATCACACATTGTGCAGTCGCTTAGGTGATAAATACACAAGCGTGAGGTCTAACATACAAGATAGGACTCATTGTTGGTAAGACCTGGCCTGTATTTTATAGGCTGGGCAGGTTTGCTGATGGATGGGGCAGCGCATGGTAATATTTCTTCCACAATCTTTGGTCCAGACATTATGTTGAAAGTGGAGGGTATAGAGTCCACCCCGGAGGTAGAATAAAGGTGGAATGCAGAGAGGAGCTCCTGTGGGTTCTAAAGTAATGTCAGGGGGACTGGTTGTCTTTGTTCTATTATGAAGTGTTGTCCATCCATGATTATCTGCGGTAGTAAATTAGGTTATTCATGATCACCAGGGTGAAATGCTAGTTCTTGTGTGGTGTGTGTCCAATTGAATTAAACAATAGATAAGGCCATAAACATGCTGGGTACAGATTGGTTTGAAACATCCCCAGAGAATAGCTCTGCACAGATACAATCTCACAGTCCAGGAGGCAGGAGTCTTTCTTTCTCCTCTCCATTCATTCAACTACAGGTTCTTCAGCTAAGAAGCTAACACTAGAAATCATACTGAAGGAGCCTTGTAACAAAAATCTGTATCTTTAAAGCTGTAATCCTTAATGGTGAAACTGCCACGTCTGTTTGTGATATTACAACGACAAAGAAATTACTGCTAACAACAAACTGTTTTTTTCCCCTCTGATATCATTGCACGTGCGGTAGAACAGCAGCATATACTGTTTTTTGTTTGACTTGATGCGTGAGGCTCCCCAGCGCTCCCCTCTCAACAAAACATTCTCATCCCCCCTATAGGCCCTGGTCAAAAGTAATGCACTACGTAGGAAATAGGGTGCCATTTGGGATACAGCGGTGAGGCCGAGTTCTTGTCTCTTCCTCTCAGAACTAGAAGCAGTAGGATAACCATGGGAGCGGTTTGGGAGAGGTTCTTGCTCCTTGTCCAATTACCATCCCTCTCAGCCATCTGGTGGCAGCTGAGCCATTCAGCTAATCACTTCACAAGCCCCCACCGCACCGCCACCACCAGTAGAAATACAGCGCAGGAGAGGGTGTCAACTCCCATGCAGGTGGAATGACAAGTTTTGCCCAGACAAACTGTTCCTCTCTATGACTGTTAATGCTGGTGTGGCGGTATCCCCAGCGCTCTCTGTCGGGCAGTGACTCTGAGCTCTAAAGCAGGTTTTGGCACCACTGTCAACTCAACAAGCAGCACAGCCTGAGCTGCAAAAGAGTAAAAATATCAGGAATAAAGTAGAAGAATGCAGCACCTGGTGATGACTCATGTATTGTAGGTAAGGTTGGTAATCAGCTTTTAGGAGTACTGGGAGAGACAATGTATGCTTGTATGCTGATGGTTCTTTACTGAACTAAAATATAAACGCAACATGCAACAATTTCAACGATTTTACTGAGTTACAGTTCATATAAGGAAATCAGTCAATTGAAATAAATAAATTAGGCCCTAATCTATGGATTTCACATGACTGGGCAGGGGCACAGCCATGGGTGGGCCTGGGAGAGCATAGGCCCCACTGGGTAGCCAGGCCCAGCCAATCAGAATGAGTGTTTCCCCACAGAAGGGCTTTATTACAGACAGAAATACTCCTCAGTTTCATCAGCTGTCCGGGTGGCTGGTCTCAGATGATTCCGCAGGTGAAGAAGCCGGATGTGGAGGTCCAGGGCTGGCGTGGTTACACGTGGTGTAGGCAGCAGGTGATATTCACCATTTGGATAGTATATCCCATCATGGCATGCGATTTCAGGATTTTCCGGAATTCCTCAATTACATTTCAGACAGCCTATTCAACATCATGCACAAAATGCTGTAAGTACACAGTAATACTCCTCTTTATGTCTCTATAAACTACAAACTTGTTAAGTCGTTTAAGCAGCTCTCAACACAGTGTTTGTGAGAGACAGCACCCTGGAGTCCTGCTGTGTTGTGAAGTAACTCTGCACATATGAACAAGCTCGGATGAGTGTTTTGAGAGGGCCCCACTGTTCCCTCATGGCACACCATATGAGGCATTGAGGCTTCCATGGTCTTTCACAGACGCACGGCCTCCCTCTGTGAAACTGCTCAGGCTTTAAAGAAGCAATTAAAACAAGACATCCTCCTGGAACTTCACAAGGCTTCTCTCTCCTCGTATGCTGTGAGAGATAAAATGCTAAGAAGACAGGCCTATTTTTATACCTCATGGCACTGAGCAGTTGAAAAGAAAGAGAAAAAAACATAACTCCTTATTTTTCCTATGTGATACACTATGTAGTGCACTGCTTGGAATGAGTACAGTAGCACAAGCAAATTAGAAATTAAAATAGAGTAATCTCAATGTAATAATGGCACCAGTACACCACTGACCGTGGCCATACTGGCATGCACAGACTCGTTTAAAATAGTTTTTATAAATTAATTTTGTAAACTCGATTCATTCTGGAAATTCAAATACAAATCCCAAAGCTCATGCTGAGGGAACATCCTTAATTATTCAATTGTGATTTTATTCCCTATTAAATTGTACATGGACTCATTGGACTACTACTAATCCAGTGACTTTGGAATAGGCCTATGCATTTTACTTGTGGGCATTGATTACACCTTACTCTCCAAGAATTCAGCAGTCAGAACCATCTCCTAAATTAGCTGTAAGTGATAAGTGTCTTTCTCCCACCAAAATGTTTTTTTTTTAAATTAGGAATTATGATGAATTATTTTAATTACTGTCTACAGCAAATGTTGACTTTGGCATAAACGTGACAACTTTTTGTTTATTTAAAAGAAAGATCGCAACGCTGTATCCAGTGTCCTACGGAGGCCATTATTACCACAGGTAGCAAAGCTGGTAGAGGCAGCTGAGAAATGGCTCTGGGACCTGCCCATCTATCACAATCTGGCCCCCTTTTTCATGGGAGAATCCATCACCTGAGATCTGGCCCGGAGTCACTCCCTCACCTTGGTAATTTCAGTTGCTGAGGAAGCTGAGCTGGGTCAGGACATAATCTTTTACTCACAAAAGTTACCTCAATGGAAAAAGCACTGATGCACTGATTTACTTCCTATGGCAGTGCCTTGTGGTGTCTTTGTGTGGAGTGTTGCATTGGAGATAGCATGAACTTGGGTATAGTGTTGCTGACCATAAAGGTGCTAAAGAAGAATACTCTTCTATTGGTCATTAAAAGAGTGACTTGAAGTGTTTATTGTTGGCATTGTTATCTAGAGGTTCTCTGCCTGTTTAATGTTTGGTTAAAGGTCTGATAATACTAAAGTCTCTCTCAGTCTCGGTCTTTCTCTCCCTCCATCTCTCTCTCCCCCTCCCCCTTGCTATCTCTCTCCCTCAAGAATGACACTGCAATGGATAGCTGCTGTTTTACGGGCTCCTGGCCGACGTGTATGCACCATGACGAAACTATGTCGGTGAAAAAATAATCAGCCTCTACCCTCCGTTCTATTGGCAAATTAACAATCACTGAAGAACAAACTGGACGAGCTCTGTTCCCATCAACGGGACCTGAAGAACTGTAACATCCTATGTTTCTCGGAGTTGTAGCTGAACAAGGACATTAATAATATCTAGCTGGTTTTTCTATAGCATCGTCAAGACCATACGGCAGCATCGGGTAAGGTCAGGGGGGAGGGGTGTGTATTTTCTTAACAGCTGGTGCGCAATCTCTAATATTAAGGAAGTCTCGAGGTTCTGCTCGCCTGAGTTAGAATACCTCATGATAAGCTGTAGACCATACTATTTACCAAGAGAGTTGTAGCTGTCTATTTACCACCACAAACCGATGCTGGCACTAAAACCACACTCAACGAGCTGTATAGGGCCATAAGCAAACAAGAAAATGCTCATCCAGAGGCGGCACTAGTGGCCAGTGATTTTTATGCAGGGAAACTGAAATCCGTTTTACCTAATTTCTACCAGCATGTCACCTGTGCAACTAGAGGAGACAAAACACTAGATCACCTTTACGCCACACACAGAAACGCATACAAATCTGACCACAACTCTATCCTCCTGATTCCTACTTACAAGCAAAAACTCAAACAGGAAGCACCAGTGACGCGCTCAATATGGAAGTGGTCCGATGAAGCGAATGCTAAACTACAGGACTGTTTCGCTAGCACAGACTGGAATATGTTCCATGATTCATCCAATGACATTGAGGAGTTTACCACATCAGTCACTGGCTTCATTAATAAGTGCATTGACAACATTGTCTCCACAGTGACCGTACGTACAGTACATATCAAACCAGAAGCCATGGATTACAGGCAACATCCGCACTGAGCTAAAGGCTAGAGCTGCTGCTTTCAAGGAGCGGGACACTAATCCGGACACTTATAAGAAATCCCGCTACAACCTCCAACAAGCCCTCAAACAGGCAAAGCGTCAAAACGGGACTAAGATTGAATCGAATTACGCTGGCTCTGACGCTCATTGGATGTGGAAGGACTTGCAAACTATCATGGATTACAAAGGGAAACCCAACCGCTAGCTGCCCAGTGACGCGAGTCTACCAGACGAGCTAAATGCCTTCTATGCTCGCTTAGAGGCAAGCAACACTGAACCATGCATGAGAGCACCAGCTGCTCCAGGCGACTGTGTGATCATGCTCTCTGTAGCCGATGTAAGACCTTAAAACAAGTTAACATTCCAGACGGATTACCAGGACGCGCTCTAAACTGCCCTCTCCCACCTGGAGAAGAGGAACACCTATGTGAGAATGTTGTTAATTGACTACATCTCAGTGCTCAACACCATAGTGCCCTCCATGCTCATCACTAAGCTAAGGACCCTGGGACTGAACACCTCCCTCTGCAACTGGATCCTGGACGTCCTGACGGGCTGCACCCAGGTGATGGAGGTAGGCAACAACACATCTGCCATGCTGACCCTCAACACGAGGGCCCCTCAAGGGTTCGTGCACAGTCACCTCCTGTACTCCCTGTTCACCCACGACTGCGTCATTGTGTTTGCTGATGACACGACGTTGGTAGGCCTTATCACTGACGACGATGAGACAGCCTATAGGGAGGAGGTCAGAGACCTGGCAATGTGGTGCCAGGAAAGCAACCTGTCTCTCATCATCAGCAAAACAAAGGGCATCCACACACAACAACACAGTCATGAAGAGGGCACAACAATTCCTCTTCCCCCTCAGGAGGCTGAAAAGATTTGGCATGAACCCTCGGGTCCTCAAAACGTTATACAGCTGCACCATAGAGAGCATCTTGACTGGCTGCATCACCGCTTGGTATGGCAACTGCTTGGCATCCGACTGCAAGGTGCTACAGAGGATAGTGCGTACGGCCCAGTACATTATAGGGGCCGAGCTCCCTGCCATCCAGGACCTCTATACCAGGCGGTGTCAAAGGAAGGCCCTAAAAATTGTCAAAGACTCCAGCCAACCAAGTCATAGACTGTTCTCTCTGCTGCCGCACGGCAAGCGATATCGATGCACCAAGTCTGGAACCAACAGAACCCTGAACAGCTTCTACCTCCAAGTCATAAGATAGTTAGTTAAATAGTTAACCAAATAGCTACCCGGACTATCTGCATTGACCCTTTTTGCACTAACTTTTTTGACTCACATATGCTGCTGCTACTGTTTATTATCTATCCTGTTGCCTAGTCACTTTATTCCTAGTTACAGTATATGTACATATCTACCTCGTACCCCTGCACATCGACTCGGTACTGGTACCCCGTGTTTATAGCCAAGTTATCGTTACTTATTGTGTATTTATTATTACTTTTATTATTATGTGTTATTACTTTTCTATTATTTCTCAATTTTCTCTCTCTCTGAATTGTTGGGAAGGGCCCGTAAACCTGTTGTTTACGAAGCATGTGATGAATAACATTTGATTTGATTTTTATTTATTTGATCTCTCTCTCTCTCTCTCGCTCTGACTTCCTACTCTGGTTTGATATCTTGTTGATGAAGTTCAACGTCCCCAACCTCTCTGTCTGCTCCTTCTCCACAGATCAAAGATTGGCAGTCTTGTACAAAGAGAGAGAGCTCGTGTCAACTGGCACCAAACTGAGGTTGTAGGTTGTCCTTGTCACAAAGTTAACGGCCATTTCAGAAGAGCTAGATGTACAGTGCATTCGGAAAGTATTCAGACCCCTTGACTTTTTCCACATTTTATGACGTTACATCCTTATTCTAAAATGTATTTAAAAAATGTTTTCTCATCAATCTACACACAACACCCCATAATGACAAAGCAAAAAGATAAATACCTTATTTACATAAGTATTCAGACCCTTTGCTATGAGACTTCGAAATTGAGCTCAGGTGCATCCCATTGATCATCCTTGAGATGTTCCTACGACTTGACTGGAGTCCACATGTGGTAAATTCAGAAGGACAACCATCTCTGCAGCACTCCACCAATCAGGCCTTTATGGTAGAGTGGCCAGACGGACGCCACTCCTCAGTAAAAAGCACATGACAGGCACCTAAAGGACTCTCAGAAACAAGAATGAACTCTTTGACCTGAATGCCAAGCGTCACGTCTGGAAGAAACCTGGCACCGTCCCTACAGTGAAGCATGGTGGTGGCAGCATCATGCTGTGGTGCTGTTTTTCTGTGGGAGACTAGTCAGGATCGAGGGGAAAGATGAACGGAGCAAAGTACAGAGAGATCCTTGATGAAAACCTGCTCCAGAGCGCTCAGGACCTCAGACTGGTGCGATGATTCACCTTCCAATAGGACAATGACCCTAAGTACACAGCCAAGACAATGCAGGAGTGGCTTCGGGATAAGTCTCTGAATGTCCTTGAGTGGCCCAGTCAGATCCTGGACTTGAACCCGATCGAACATCTCTGGAGAGACCTGAAAATAGCCGTGTAGCGACCCTCCCCATTCAACCTGATAGAGCTTGAGAGGATCTGCAGAGAAGAATGGGAGAAACTTCCCAAATACAGGTGTGCCAAGCTTGTAGCGTCATACCCAAGAAGACTCGAGGCTGTAATCACTGCCAAAGGTGCTTCAACAAAGTACTGAGTAAAGGGTCTGAATACTTCTGTTTTATATTTTTTATTACATTTGCTAAATAAATTAAAAAAAAACTGTTTTATTTTGTCATTATGGGGTATTGTGTGTAGATTGATGAGGGAAAAAAACGATTTAATCCGTTTTAGAATAAGGTTGTAACGTAACAAAATATGGAAAAAGTCAAGGGGTCTGAATACCTTCCGAATGCACTGTATGTAAACACTTCGTTTATGCAAATACAAACATTTGCATTTTGTACCAGCTGTACTGGTTTTTTGTATCATGAATAGATCAACTTAAACTGCTGAACCCTGCAGAACTGTTAGCATCAATATGAAACTGTAAAATAAAACTGTTGCCAAGCTTGAAAGTATATAACATGACACCTGAGTTGACTCACACAGTTGTTGTTCAGCCAATAACTATGTGTAAACGCAGATAGATACCCACAGGTGTATTTGTTGAGCCAGAGTCAATGCTCTTTTTCATTAAAGTCAAGTTTGCTACAAAGATCGATACTCTGAAAATGAAAGACATGAACTTCTCATGTAACAATACAAGTGGTCTTGTTTTGGTTGTCTCTGTTCTCAGTGATTTCTATGACAAAAGAACACAGACACAGGCAGTAAATTAAAGAATACAATGTGGTGGCCATACACATGTCTCATGTTTCTGGTTTATGATCTTTGTGGCTTGCTCTTTATGGATTACTGTATGTGCAGCAATGAACATTCAGTAAGCATTTATTGGTTAGATTTACAAGCCGCCCTGGAGGCAAACACGATGAAACAAAGAGAATAGCACAAGCAGAGCCTGTTGGATACACATCAAATTACTGTATGACAAACAAGCCTGCCAAATCCCTTATCTTCATATATCGAAAGATCCTGTTGCTTCAGACACTTTTTATTGAGATAATGAATTACATGTCAGTTATTTACAAGATTAGATTTGAATAGTGTTGCAAGTGAGAGAATGGTAATGGCTCAGATAATCAAAGATCTGGGCCACTTATAAGTTACTGTAAAAATACATGTAAATAATAAATAATACACGGTAAATGCATTGATACTGTGTAAATATGTGTGCCCCAGCGATTTCACGATTGTGTCTGTTTGGTACTGCGGTAGCTTTTGATGTGATAGTCAACTAATTGAGAAGGAAAATGGACTGTCCCCTATGATTCAACAAATAATAAGCATAATAAGCAATACTGCCAGTGTTAGGTGATTTGGGTAGAGGAGATATTATTTTGTCTCAGGGACAATATCAGAATCAGTAAGCGGCTGATGTCTTGATTGCTGCTTGAGAGCTTATTGTATGTCTTTGTTATTGGACCTGGGCAACTGGCAGTCGGCAGTCACACTTGAACGAGCTGACTTGATTTTTTTTGTTGAAAATGAGGCAATCACATATTTCATATTTCATCACCAACTCATTATCTCTCAGTTCCTTTTGTAGGGATGAGGTTAATTTAAAAGCCAGGTCGTGTACCATAGCAACAGCAATAGATCTTCATGTGTAATGCTCTGCTCTGAGAAAAGCTAAAAGAAAAATAACAAAGTCAATGGGGGGGGAGGGGGTTTGGCTAGCAATCCATGAAGTGAAGGTTAATGGGTAAGAGACTGCTGTACCAAACGATCAGATAGGGGGAGAAAATGGAGAGAGAATGATATTGTATGTGGGGGGAAAGCAGGATGGCTTTCAATGGAATTGAGAGGACATTGATCTAAAAAAAAACGTGTACAGAAAGTTCCAACTAGCATTTGAGTTTTGGGCCAGATTGTATCGTTAAGAAAGACAAAAAGGCATGCAGACGAAACATTAAAAGCTAGTCCAGAGCGGAGATAGAGGTTAGCGTAAGGTAACAAGTTTGGTAGACCAACTTGGCCATAAAATCAGAATCAATAATTGTTAAAAAAGGGTTAGCGAAGGATTTCGACTGAGTTTTGTAATTGTTAATGAAGTTTAAAGCATAATTGATATGAAAATGACTTGTAGGGCAATATAACGTCCATCTCTGACTCTCTACTCTTGACTGTCACCCCGGATGCTTTATGGGCCCTGGTCAAAAGTAGTGCACTATGTAGGGAATAGGGTGCCATTTGGGACGCATACTATGACTGACTAGCATGACCTCTGCTGGGCCCTGTAGACTGGATTGAGAAAAAGTCACACTTGCAGTGTCCAGGAAAGGTTGGGGACTCCACCACCACATTCATTAAGAGTGATGATTTTCCCTGTGATGGGCTCAGTCTCCAACTGGCTCTATTCTGATTCAGCCCAACTGCCTTCCTGTTATCATCACTCAGCTTCCGCTGTGTGCGCAGGTGGTTTATGAGCTAACCTGAAATGAACAATCAAGAAAATATCAAAACAGGTGAGATTATTTTGCCCCCATTCATTTCTCTTATAATGTCAGATGAGCAATTCCTTTGCATATATAAAGTGATTCGCTCTATGTAAGTGTCGATCATTTCCAGATTCTTTTTTTAGCAATACATCATCTGTGGGCATAGGGAAATGATGCATAGAGCGAGGGCTTTGTGCAGCAGTGTGAATTGGAGATGAATAGAGGAACATCAAGACACATTGTCATTCACATAGATTCTATTAGTAGGAAAGGCCACAGACGGAAGATTGAAATGAATACATGTTGATGTTGCTGTCCTCTGAGAGGAAAAAACCATAATAAAAAGTCCCTTCCAACAGACTGATTTTCTTATTCAATCTACCCCAATGCAGATGGTGCCTGCAAGGGGACAGATTTGGGATGCGTGTCAAATGGCATCCTTTTCCCTATAGTGCACTACATTCGACCAGGGCCCATACGGCTCTGGTTAAAGTAGTGCAATAGAGAATAGGGTGCCATTTGGGACTCAACACTGGCGATGTAAAATAGAACACTTTCTGAGAAGGTTCAGGAAAGAAAATAAAAGTTAGGGAAAGAAGTGATTTATACCATCACAAGTTATATAATTATTATAGTGCATTCTTTGTTAATTAACCTTAAGTTCCATATGTTCATATCCTTCCTCACTTTGCAGCATAATACCATTGAATATCATTAGCTGTTTGACATGTTGCAGGTTTTGAATTTCACTAATTAGTAAGGGAATTAGTTCACATTAGTTCAAGGGCTATTTTAGTATATTGTAAGAATTTCAAAGGAACATGATTATGGAAACAGCCATGTTTCATAATCAGCCTTTTCAAACATCTACTACAATTCAAACACTTCCCACTGGGCACACCACGTCATTTCAATGTGGAGAATTGGGTAATATTTTATTGAGACGTTGATCAATGAGATTACAACCTATATTCACCCACTCAAAAAGTAAGTTGAATTTCCAATGTTATCACTATGCTTTCAGCCACCTAAAAGCACAACCAAATTCCAATGGAAAAACAATGCCTGATTTTTGATGTAGTTGTCACCCCAATGTCTTTCTCTGCGCTTTCAACCATTTAGAAGCACAGCAAAGTTCAAATGGGAATACAACGTAAGATATTTTGTTGTCCCCCACAATGAAATTGGGGAGGGGACTGTGGATCTGTCTCCGTCCATTAGTACACTGAACCTAAATGTAAACGTAACATGCAACAATTTCAAAGATTTGACTGAGTTATAGTTCATATAAGGAAATCAGTCAATTGAAATAAATTCATCAGGACCTAATCTATGGATTTCACATGACTGGGAATACAGATATGCCTCTGTTGGTCACAGATACCTTAAAAAAAGGGTCTCCTTCGCATAGAGTTGATAAGGCTGTTGAATGTTGTCCCACTCCTTTTCAATGGCTGTGCGAAGTTGCTGAATATTGCAGAGAACTGGAACACGCTGTCGTACACGTCGATCCAGAGCATCCCAAACATGCTCAATGGGTGACATGCAGTGGTGGAAAAAGTACCAAATTGTCATACTTGAGTAAAAGTAAAGATACTTTAATAGAAAATGACACAAGTAAAAGTGAAAGTCACCCAGTAAAATACTACTTGGATAAAAGTCTAAAAGGATTTGGTTTTTAATATACTTAAGTATCAAAGGTAAATGTAATTGTTAAAATATACTTAAGTATCAAAAGTTAAAGGTAAAGTACGAATAATATAAAAATCCTTATATTAAGCAAACCAGATGGCACAATTTTCTTGTTTTTTTAATTTACGGATAGCCAGGGGCACACTCTAACACTCAGACACAAAGCGTTTGTGTTTAGTGAGTCCTCCAGATCAGAGGCAGTAGGGATGAGTGTACTTTTGGGTGTCAGGGAAAATGTATGGAGTAAAAAGTACATACTTTTTTTAGGAATGTAGTGAAGTAAAAGTAAAAGTTGTCAAAAATATAAATAGTAAAGTAAGTACAGATACCCAAAAAAACTACTTAAGTAGTACTTTAAAGTATTTTTTACTTAAGTACTTTACACCACTGGTGACATGGCTGGTGAGTATGCAGGCCATGGAAGAATTGGGACATTTTCAGCTTCCAGGAATTGTGTACAGATCCTTGCGACATGGGGCCATGCATTATCATGCTGAAACATGAGGTGATGGAGGCGGATGAATGGCACAACAATGGGCCTCAGGATCTCGTCACGGTATCTCTGTGCATTCAAATTGCCATCGATAAAATGCAATTGTGTTTGTTGTCAATAGCTTATGCCTGCCCATACCATAACCCCACCGCCACCATGGGGCACTCTGTTCACAACTTTGACATCAGCAAACTGCTTGCCCACACAACACCATCTGCCCGGTACTGTTGAAAGCGGGATTCATCTGTGAAGAGCACACTTCTCCAGTGTGCCAGTGGCCATCGAAGGTGAGCATTTACCCACTGATGCCGATTATTACGTCGCACTGCAGTCAGGTCAAGACCCTGGTGAGGACGACAAGCACACAGATGAGCTTCCCTGAGACGCTTTCTGACAGTTGTGCAGAAACCCATACTTTCATCAGCTATCCGGGTGGCTGGTCTCAGACCATCTTGCAGGTGAAGAAGCTGGATGTGGAGGTCCTGGGCTGGCATGGTTACACATGGTCTGCGGTTGTGAGGCCAGTTGGATGTACTGTCAAATTCTCTAAAACGACGTTGAAGGCGGTTTATGGTAGAGAAATTAACATTCAATTATTTGCCAACAGCTCTGGTCGACATTCCTGCAGTCAGCATGCCAATTGCACGCTCCTTCAAAACTTGAGGCATCTGTGGCATTGTGTTGCCACATTTTAGTGGCCTTTTATGGTCCCCAGCACAAGGTGCACCTGTGTAATGATCATGCTGTTTAATCTGCTTCTTGATATACCACACCTGTCAGGTGGATGGATTATCTTGGCAAATGATAAATGCTCACTAACAGGGACGTAAACAAATTTGTGCACCAAATTTGAGAGAAATTAGCTTTTTGTGCGTATGGAACATTTCTGGGATCTTTTATTTCAGCTCATGAAACATGGGACCAACACTTTACATGTTGCATTTATATTTTTGTTCAGTATATTATCCACATAGATTCCTCGTCACAATACATTGACAAATTATGTTGATACAACGTTGATTCAACCTGTTTGTGCCCAGTGGGTTGTTGCCATTGTTTGGTTGAATGCACTGCATTTATTTTAAATAACTCTTTGTTGACAGACGTTCCAGTTTTGTTACATAACAAGTAAAATGAAGGGCATTTAATTCAAGGTTGTTGTTGAGTCATTGAATTTGTGAACTCATTTGTTGACAGACATTCCAGTTTAGTTACATAAAAAATCTAATGCAGGGCATTTAATTGAAGGGCTCTTGTTGAGCAATTGGGTACTATAGCTGTGTGATGAGTCAGCGTATTATGGCAGGTGGATAGATGGCAAGCAGGTGGCCGTGCACCATGTATTTCTCCTACTCCAACACTCCATGACAGAGGGTTCATCCCAAATGGCACCCTATTCCCTATATAGTGCACTACTTTTTACCAGAGCTCTATGGGCCCTGGCCAAAAGTACTGCACCATATAGGGAATAGGGTGGACTTTGAGACACAGCCAGAGGCTAGCTAGCGCCCAGGAAACAGCAATGATTGATACTGCTTCACAGTTCCCACATTTCCCATTAGGTCACGCTGGTTTGCACATTAATATAAGAGGTTTGGTTTGTGATGAGAGTCAAGATGAGAGCAAGTCAAAGAGAGAACTACTGTACAGAGACAGAATTGAAATTTGTGGGCCTGAAAATTAGCTACGAAGAGTGGAGGTGTGGGGGTGAAAAGAGAGATGATGTAAACGTCAACAATGCTCCAGCAGATACAGTATAGATGTACACATCCTAGTGCAGGAATGGGCAACTGATGTGGGTGGAGGCCACAAAAAAACGTAACTCATCATGAGGGGCCGCAGTGGCTCGTGGGTCTGCATACCCACATCTATACCACCCCACCTTGCGCGCAAAACATTTTAGCAGCCCCGCTTGTGACAGCGAAGAGAAAACTATTACGTTTTCAAGTTCATTTCCTGCAATACTACACAGTTTGCCATGGGGCGGAGAGAAAGATTAGCAGTTTTACAGCTAATTTCCTGCAATTCTACACATTTTGCCATAGAGTGGAGGCAAAAGCTTGCAGTTTTTAATATGATAACTGATGATCAATGGACCCCATGCCGGTCGGTAATTTGACCATGCTTACTACAAGTTTAGATAGCTGGCTGCTAGATTAACTTAAAAATAAATAAATAATGATCTGACATAGGCTAATTGAGCACAACCAAATTTAGAATTTGCACCTTGTGTATTCAATTATTCTAACTCTCAACAGTGGCCCTCAGGCCTACAAAAAAGGGTCTGCGGGCCACATGCAGTCCGTGGGCCGCCAGTTGCCCATCCCTGTCCTAGTGCATCTCTCAGATGGTTATTGGAAGATGCCACTGTTGTTTTAGGAGCTTTTCAGTTCTGATGTGGAAAGTCCATCCCCTCTTCCAGTTATTACTGATAGCAAGTGGCTAGCTGGTGGCTGAAAATCATTGCCATGTTACATGCAGATCCTAAATTCAATTTCCCTCTGGCAGGGGCGGACTGAGACAAGAATTTGGCCCTGGCGTTTTATCCACAATTGGCTAGGGACGAATCCTTGTCTGAGTCCGCCCCTGGTGTTCACCCATTTGCAAAGCGGTATTCTTCTTCCTTTGAAGACGTCGAAGTGTAATTGTATGTTCAATTCCATCTTATAGCCAATGACGAGCATGACAACATGAAAGTATCCTGTTTATATAAGAAGACAATGGTGAGGGCAGGCAGTATGCGAAGTTATTGAAAAATACAGTATATAATTTAGGTCTACATATAAGGTGGACTAAACCTTCTTTACTTTCATGTTGTCATGCTGGAATTGAACATATAATTACACATTGACATCTTCAAAGGTAGAAGAATACAGTTTTGCATATGGGTGAACTGAAAAGACAGACAGGGAACCAGAAAATACAGTGTGCATCCCACATGGCACCCTATGGGCCCTGGTCAAAAGTAGTGCACTTTAGGGAATAGGGTGCCATTTGAGACATAACCATTGGCCTTCCGGCTCCTTCATCCATGCCATAAGTCATCTCTGGAAGGCTGATCTGGGTGGCCCCTGTTCATTTTTTCCATTGACACAATGGGACTGATTGAATAGACCAAATTGATAGCCACTAGCCATGTGCTAATTCTCTGCCCTCTACCAGTGACAAGGATCTCTCTGCTACTGTGGCTGACCTCCTTTGATGTAATCATTCACACACACACATACACGCATGCACGCAGACACACACACATACACACACACACTTCAACAGGACATTTTCTATCAAAGGTTATCTAAAGCAACAACCAATTAATCTATACATCAACCTTTACGATACAATCTACAGAAATACTTATACTAAATCAGTTTGAATAGCTAATTGGATTGTTTGGATTTGTAAGACGAAGTATAAGGAACAAACAAGTAGAGAAACAGATCCTTCAGTTTAGAAATGTCCTAAAATATATCTACCAGTGTGTGAAAGGGAATAGGAGAAAAAACGTATTGCCTATTGCAGTATGTTATTGGGTAAATTAAGTGAAATCGACTTTAGCCAGTCCTTTCTCGCTGGAGCAAAATAGCCTTGAAAGAGATGCAGATCAAATACAGTGCTCTTGTTCTCGTTGTAAATCTGCCAGGTCTTCAGAATAACAACCAAACACATAAAGACGAGCAACACCCAACTCACCTATTCAACGGACAAATAGCCACTGCACAGAATCATTTCTTGAAGTTACAGAATCCGTAATGCCTGAGCTGAATTAATGCAAAATGAGGACGCTTGGAGGCTTCCAGAAAGAATAATGGCAGTCACATTTACAAGTTTCATGGTGTTAGGCCGGAGATAAACTATTTCACTTTATGTTTTGCCTTGGCCATAAATCTTGGTGGATTACATAGACAGTGCCTTTCTCTTCCATTTTATCGAACAATACTTCATGCAGAAACACCATTTTTTCATATGGGTTAACCTTAGTTACTGGAGAGGGTGGAGGGCTCTTCTGCCTACTTTGCACTCTGCTTGTCTTAGTTAATAAGTGAAGCATTGAAACATTCTGTAGTTCTAGGATTTAAGTAGTTGTGCACCTTTCACTACCCTGAGATATTTGTCAAACACTGACACTGCTTTTCAGTCTCTGTTCAAACATGTATTTTGTAAGTTCCTCAAAATGTTTAATTTATATTGTTGTGTTATTGAATTGTTAATGTGTAATGTTATGTTTGGATGGGGATTGGGGGTGAGGATCTGATGGAGCATGGGATTGTAGGTGGTAGGGGAGTGGGGGTGGTAGAGGGTCTGCTGTTTGTGTTAGCCCTTTACCTGCAAAACACAGAAAAGCCACAAAAAAATAAAAATAATAATAATAATAATAATAATTTATAATGTTGTGCCTTTCTACTAATCCCAATCTCAGACCACTTTCCCAAAACTCACTCACAGTAACTGCTGGTGGCTCAATAGCCGTAATAAGAACATCTGTGAAGCTCTTTATTGTGACTCGCTCGGCAGATATGTCCTGAAGGAGCAGCGAATCGAGTCTGGGCTGCAGACAGAGGCAGCTGCTCTGCTCTGGACAGGTTCCCTGTCAGCTAAAAGTCAATGCTCACCCAAGTGGAGGAAGTGAACAAAACCTTTGGCCAAGGTCACGGTCGGGGAAGGCCAAGCAAGTGAGTAATCACCCTTGGCCAGTTTCTCATCCTCAGCCCTCTAGCCACCACAGAGGCTGGCCTGTGTTTGCGGTGTGGGGGGGCAGCCATTATGTGATTCCTATATGTCACCCTGTTTCCTGTATAGTACAGTACTTTTGACCAGAGCCCTATGGGCCCTGGTTAAAAGTAATGCGCTACATAAGGAATAGGATGCCATTTGGAATGCAGCCATAATGTGACTGCATTGTGGTGTTGTGCCTGCCTGGTCATGTCAGAATCTGTCTGTTTTTGAAGAGCAACTCAGGATTCGCCCCATGCAAATGCATGAGGTGTTCATGCACAAAAGTGGGAAGGGATGTTTTCTAAGTTTAAAAATCCTGCCCTGTTAACAAGATGTGAAATATCTAAGCCCTTCATTCATATATGTCAGGTTCAGTAAGTATGTTGAAAGCGCTAACTGTGGAAACCCAGGAGGCTGAAAGGCAAGGAAAGCTAGAAAGGTCAGGTGTAGCAGCTAGTCTGACCATGTGAAATGTCAGCAAGACAATGTGATAATTTGCAACCCAGAGGTAGCGGGAAAAATCAAAAGAGGCCATGTAGGATCTGTAAAAGACCTGGTGCAAATGTCAGACAACCCTGCCAGTCAGGGTTGATGACAGTGAGCAAACACAGGATGTTAATGTTTCGGTTTTATCAACAACAAAAAATACACACTGGGGAAGCCCCTTAGTAAATGATACATCTATCTCATTATGAAATTTTGTGTTTGTTTGTTATATTTATGCATTTATCTGGTCCCTTTACCCCATTGGATTCTCTTGATGCACTGTATTGAAGTATAGGGTTTCAGTAGTTCTATTCTGAAAAGCTTTTATCACTTCTTCTTGCCTGGATTTGGGTTTATTGCACTGTTTCCATGGGGACAGCAGAAAGCCAGTTGATGTGTGTATCATCACTTTTTTAGTAGTCTTAGCTAAGCTACTCCAAGTAGTTTTCATTGTCTAGCCTGCATTCAGAGTGTAAGGAGACTGTATTATTTTTTCAATTTCATACATAAGGTGTGATGTATGAATCAATTTCATGAAATTTAGGCTACAGCCAGCCGGGTTTGGGCGTATGTTCTAAATTATTGTTTGTGGGGGTTAGTCCAAGGGAGCTAAAATCCCAGACCTTTAATTCTCTGAGCTACGGATGTTGAATTACATCGATTGAATAAAGGGATCCAAATATTTGTGCCTTATCAACTCTCCATGATGACATAACCAAGTGTTAATGAGTCTTTTATTTACTGATAGCATCCATTGAAAGGGAGTGAAACATAATTGATGAATGGTGATTATTTTCGCTGTACTGTATTGGCAAACCTTTGTACCTTTCAGTAATTGCATTGAGGGTAATTATGTAAATCTGTACCAATCTAATACTTCAACAGTGTTCTGAATGTTTTCATTGCGCATTAAAAACACATAACCCTCACACCAGGACGGTAACAGCTTTCTGGCACGTTGATGGAACTCTGTAAAAGAGAAACAGCATGAGGGAATACAAAATTGGTTTAATTCCATATTAATACTAACAGTCATTCTCAAACATAAAAAAAATCGAAATCAGATAAAAATGTATTTGTCAGATGCGCCTAATACAACGGGCGTAGACTTTACCGTGAAATGCTTGCTTACGAGATCTTCCAACGATGCAGAGTTTAAAAAATGTATACAAGTAGAAATAGTAACACATGTGGAATAAAATACATAAGAATGAAGCTATATACAGGGAGTATCAATACCAGATCAATGTGCAGGGGTATGAGGTATTTCAGGTAGATACTGTATGTCCATAAAACCAGGGTAAACTAACTAGGCATCAGGATATATAATAATAAGAGTAAAATGAACAAGCATCATATGATGATAGTGAAAGTGTGTGTGTGTGTGTGTGTGTGTGTACTTGCGTGTGTATGTGTGTGTGTATATGTGTATGTGTTGTGTCGGTATGAATGTGTGTGTGTTATGTGTGTGCGAATGTGTGTTTGTAGTGTCTGTGAATGTGTGTGGGTTTTGTGTGAGAGTGTCAGTGTACTGTGTGTGAGTGAGTGTGTGCGTATAGTGCCTTCGGAAAGTATTCCGACCCCTTCCCTTTTTCCACATGTTGTTACGTTACAGCCTTATTCTAAAATGGATTAAATAAATAAATGTCCTCATCAATCTACACACAATACCCCATAATGACAAAGCGAAAACAGGTCTTTAGAAATGTTTGCAAATTTATAACAAACAAAAACGGAAATATCTTATTTACATAAGTATTCAAACCCTTTGCTATGAGACTCAAAATTGAGCTCAGGTGCATCCTGTTTCCATTGACCATCCTTGAGATGTTTCTACAACTTCATTGCAGTCCACCTATGGTAAATTCAATTGATTGGACATGATTTGGAAAGGCACACACCTGTCTACATAAGGTCCAACAGTTGAAAATGCATGGCAGAGCAAAAACCAAGCCATGAGGTCAAAGGAATTGTCCGTAGCGCTCCGAGACAGGATTGTGTCGAGGCACAGATCTGGGGAAGGCTACCAAGACATTTCTGAAGCATTGAAGGTCCCCAAGAACACAGTGGCCTCCATCATTCTTAAATGGAAGAAGTTTGGAACCACCAAGTATCACGTTTCAGGAGAAGACCCAGATGCAGACAGTGTTGAAGTAAAAAGGTTTCTTACAAAAACAGGGGGCAGGCAAACGACAGGTCAAGGGCAGACAGAGGTCAATAATCCAGATTAGAGTCCAAAAGGTACAGAACGGCAGGAAGTCTCAGGGTCAGGGCATGCAGGGTCAGTAATACTGGGTGGTGTGACAAGGTACAGAACGGCAGGCAGGGTCAGGGTCAGGGCAGGCAGAATGGTCAAATCCGGGGAAACTAAAAGACAGGAGCAAGGGGAAAAAAGCTGGTAGGCTTGACGAAACAAAACGAACTGGCAACAGACAAACAGAGAACCCAGGTATAAATACACTGGGGATAATGGGGGAGATGGGCGACACCTGGAGGGGGTGGAGACAATCATACAATCTCAAAGACAGGTGAAACAGATCAGGATGTTACACCAAGACTCTTCCTAGAGCTGGCCGCCCGGCCAAACTGAGCAATCGGGGGAGAATGCCCTTGGTAAGGGAGGTGACCAAAAACCCGATGGTCACTCTGACAGAGCTCCAGAGTTTGTCTGTGGAGATGGAAGAACCTTCCAGAAGGACAACCATCTCTGAAGCACCCCACCAATCAGGCCCTTATGGTAGAGTGGCCAGACGGATGCCACTCCTCAGTAAAAGGCACATGACAACCCGCTTGGAGTTTGCCAAAAGGACTCTCAGACCATGAGAAACTAAATGTTCTGGTCTGATGAAACCAAGATTTAACTCTTTGGCCTGAATGCCAAGCGTCACGTCTGGAGGAAACCTGCCACCATCCCTACGGTGAAGCATGGTGGTGGCAGCATCATGCTGTGAATATGTTTTTCAGCGGCAGGGACTGGGAGACTAGTCAGGATCGAGGGAAAGATGAACAGAGCAAAGTACAGAGAGATCCTTGATGAAAACCTGCTCCTTCCAACAGGACAACGACCCTAAGCACACATTCAAGACAACGCAGGAGTGGCTTCGGGACAAGTCTCTGAATGTCCTTGAGTGGCCCAGCCAGAGCCCGGACTTGACCTCAATCCAACATCTCTGGAGAGACCTGAAAATAGCTGTGCAGCGACGCTCCCCATCCAACCTGACAGAGCTTGAGAGGATCTGCAGAGAAGAATGGGAGAAACTCCCCAAATACAGGTGTGCCAAGCTTGTAGCGTCATACCCAAGAAGACTTGGGGCTGTAATTGCTGCCAAAGTGCTTCAACAAAGTACTGCGTAAAGGGTCTGAATACTAATGTAAATGTGATATTTCGGTTGTTTGTTTATTATACATTTCTAAAAACCTGTTTTTGCTTTGTCACAATGGGGTATTGTGTGTAGATTTATGAGGGGGAAAAAAACGATTTAATCAATTTTAGAATAATGCTGTAACGTAACAAATTGTGGAAAAGTCAAGGGGTCTGAATACTTTCCGAATGCATACAAAATATTCGGAACACCTTATTTTCTCATATTGAGTTGCACCGCCCCTTTTGCCCTCAGAATAGCCTCAATTTGTCGGGGCATGGCTCTACAAGGTGGCGAAAGCGTTCCACAGGGATGCTGGCCCATGTTGACTCCAAGGCTTCGCACAGTTGTGTCAAGTAGGCTGGATGTCCTGGGGTGGTGGACCATTCTTGATACACACAGGAAACTGTTGAGCAAGAAAAACCCAGCAGCGTTGCAGTTCTTGACACAAACCGGTGCGCCTGGCACCTACTACCATACCCTGTTCAAAGGCACTTAAATCTTGTGTCTTGCACATTCACCCTCTGAATGGCACACATACACAATTCATGTCTCAATTGTCTCAAGGCTTATACATCCTTCTTTAACCTGTCTCCTTCCCTTCATCTACACTGATTGAAGTGGATTTAACAAGTGACATCAATAAGGGATCATAGCTTTCACCTATATTCACCTGGTCAGTCTGTGATGGAAAGAGCAGGTGTCCTTAATGTTTTGTACACTTAGTGTATATAGTCTTGTGAGTGTGCATAGAGTCAGTGCAAGGTAGGGTCAATAAAGATAGTCCGGGTAACCATTTAATTAACTATTTAGCAGACTTATGGCTATTTAGAAGTCTTATGGCAAGGGGGTAGAAGCTGTCTCGATAGCCAATGTTGGTCCGAAAGCCGATGCTCTGGTACTGTTTGCCGGATGGTAGCAGAGTGAACAGTCTATGGCTTGGTTGGCTGAAGTCTTTGGCAATTTTTCAAGCCTTCCTCTGACACCGCCTGATATGAAGGTCCTGAACGGCAGGGAGCTCAGCCCCAGTGATGTACTAGACCGCCCGCACCACCCTCTGTAGCGCTTTGCGTCAAGGGCGGTGCATTTGCCATACAAAGCGGTGATGCAGCCAGTCAAGATGCTCTCGATGGTTCAGCTGTAGAATTTTTTGAGCATCTGAGACCATGACAAATCTTTTCAGCCTCCTGAGGGGGAAGAGGTGCTGGCGTGCCCTGTGCAGGTGTGTGTGGACCATGTTACGTCACAACATATACTTGATTTGCTTCTAATGTTAACTGAGATGCACCAAGGGGTTTAGAGTTAAGATTTGCTACCATATGTATAGGCCTACCTTGTGTTTATGTTGATATTATATTGCTCAGTTGTTGAAAGAGAGTACGCTCTTTTCAAAAAAAGTGCTATCTAGAACCTAAAAAGGTTTCTACGGCTGTCCACATAGGAGAACCCTTTGAATAACACTTTTTGGTTCCAGGTACAGTGCCTTGCAAAAGTATTCAGCCCCCTTGGCGTTTTTCCTATTTTGTTGCATTACAACCTGTAATTTAAATTGATTTTTTTGGGATTTCATGTAATGGACATACACAAAATAGTCAAAATTGGTGAAGTGAAATGAAAAAAATTACTTGTTTCAAAAAATTCAAAAAAATAAATAACGGAAGTGGTGCGTGCATATGTATTCACCCCCTTTGCTATGAAGCCCCTAAATATGATGTGGTGCAACCAATTACCTTCAGAAGTCACATAATTAGTTAAATAAAGTCCACCTGTGTGCAATCTAAGTGTCACATGATGTCAGTATATATACACCTGTTCTGAAAGGCCCCAGAGTCTGCAACACCACTAAGCAAGGGGCACCACCAAGCAAGCGGCACCATGAAGACCAAGGAGCTCCTCAAACAGGTCAGGGACAAAGTTGTGGAGAAGTACAGATCAGGGTTGGGTTATAAAAAAATATCCGAAACTTTGAACATCCCACGGAGCACCATTAAATCCATTATTAAAAAATTGAAAGAATATGGCACCACAACAAACCTGCCAAGAGAGGGCCGCCCACCAACACTCATGGACCAGGCGAGGATGGCATTAATCAGAGAGGCAACAAAGAGACCAAAGATAATCCTGAAGGAGCTGCAAAGCTCCACAGCGGAGATTCTAACAAGTATTGACAGGGGGTGTGAATACTTATGTAAATTAGATATTTCTGTATTTCATTTCAAATAATTTGCAAAAATGTCTAAAAACATTGTGGCATTGTGTGTAAATGGTTGAGAAAGAAAATCTATGTAATCCATTTTGAATTAAGGCCAGGCACCACAGGCAAAATTTTTGATTTTGCTTCCATTTTTGGATTTTTGGATATTTTGCAACTATAACTTCCGTACTTTCATAAGATGTACAAATAAATCAGCAATAATGTATATAAATACTTGAATTGTATAATTTTTGTCCCAACTCCGTCAACTACACCTAGCATAAATTTCGTTCTTGTTAGCATGTTACATGTAGAACTTTTTAAAACTCTCCATGTTGAATCATATATCATTCAAAAGCTTGTTTTCTGGAGCATATTGTTAGCTAGTCCATACATGGCTATATCCTTTGTAGACATAGTGCTTCTTGCTGAAAGATGAGTAGTTTCCTGACATCCGACTGGTTACTGATACTTAAAGGCCCTTTCTGGCAACCTGATTGGTTAAAATGTGCAACACTTCCTTGTTTGAAAATATCTCCTGGTGAAGAATCCACGTAAAATCCATGCTTTTATTCTACATGTCACAAATAAACCAACTTGTACATGATTTTATTTGCCCTAAGTGTCTAGACACTGGACTGAAAATCACCATAGACCCCACCAACCAGGAATTCTGTAATTCTCATGATAAAATGTGCACACTGTGAAGGTGATCGTGATGCATTTAGGAGGAGTGTTTACACTTCCTCCAGGCTACAGGAGTGCTCCAGGGGAGATGTGGCATTTGATATAAATGTGAGGATGGTTCTTCTAGCCCACGAACTTGTACTGGGTTATGCAGCTCTAAAGAAAATAAGCAAAGTCCTAGGGATTCCTTCCTTGTGTCTCAGCTCATATCAGAGACATGACAGGAGAGTGACAGGTAAATAAAAAGGGAGAGTAGCCCATTATTGTCTGGTGGCTTGCTGTGTTTAAATAATATTTATTTCCTTGCTCCAGCAAATGTATTAAAAGTGAATAAACAGAGTGATAGGAAAACATAGCTATACAATGAGACATAGATCTACAGTGTCATAGGGCTGTAGCCTACTGTGATTACTGAGAAAGTTGCTTTACATGAAGTAAATACATGCTGATATGCTACTATTTACATAGGGTAACATGCTGATATTTAGTCCTGCAGTTATGACTGTAATGTCGACAGACATGATAAGTACTTTTTCCCCCACTTTAGTCGCAGAGATTCATAGAGGGCTACAGTCAATGAAGAGTGCTGCAAAGTTAATTAGAAGAGCATACGCAGATATAGACCCAGACATAGCAGAGTTGCTGAAGGAGGATGAGGATGCCATCATAAACATTCATGTATCCTTTGATGGCACTTGCACAAGAGAGGATTCACTTCCAACTACGGGATAGGTGTGTGCATAGGTGCTGGTACCAGCGAGCCCTAGAAAATGGTGAAGATCCACCCAGTCACAAAAACCATGGAGGCCATACATTTTTGTATAGCGAGGTTGCACATAAAATGGTACCTGTATATCATAGGATGTCAAATGATAACCTCCTCAAAAGAATGTAGCACAGAGGAACCCAGAATGCAAATGACTGTCTGAACTCTGTAATATGGTCGCGATGCCCCAAAACTGTGTCCGTGGCAGTAGCCATGTTCAATGAGGGAGCCACTGCTATATCAAATGTGATGGACAAATTGTGCCTTGACAGCACTTTGGTGACACTGGAAGTAATCAGAGAGAAGGATGCGAGGTGTGTTATGAGAGCTGATGCTGCTTCAATGGAGTGTGCCAAGCGTAGGCGCAGGTCCCATGACACAGTCAAGAAAGTAAAGCGGCACCAGGAACAACTCAAAGAGGGCCTTACAAATGCAGATTTGCCCAACAGACCAGTATTCAAAGCATGTGCTCTATGCTTGAAACAAATGTAATAAACGTACTAATGTGTTTGTAAAAGGTATATTTGATGTTTATTTGTCAGTTTAGAAGTGATATATGAATAAGAGATTAATGAATGTGACATAAATGGTCATATTTATGGAAAGTACATTTTAATTGCATTAGTCTATCTTTATCTACCATTTTCTCCAAATGACATGTTCCCCGTGCGCCAATTCATTTTTCTCAGTCTTCAAAGGACTTACATTAACATTCTTCCACACACAGGTTCTTAGTTCTTATTGTCAGACTTATACAGAGGCTTTTTTTTATATCTTGTGTCGTTTTGATTTTATGTGTAATTTTATCTGTAAATATATGCAAAATATGCATCCGTCATACACGTGAACAGTGTTTTAAAAATAATTCCATGAAATGACAACATTTTGATAAACTGTTCTGTAAATGTCTGTAGCACATATTTGAGGTTTTGCCTCATTTGCATATTTTACATTTAACTTGTAATACAAAAATATATTGTATTTATATATACTTTCAACTGGTATTGTTTCAGTCTGATGAGAGTAAAGGGAAAAAAATCCATATTAGCCTGTGGTGCCTGGCTGTAATACAACAAAATGTGGAACAAGTCAAGGTATTAATACTTTCTGAAGCCACTGTAGATGCAAGGATTGACCATCCAAGATATACAAATTATAGTTTTAAGCATGTGTTGAAGCTATACAGTGTTCTTTAACATTTATAATGTTTATAAACATTGGAGTAAAATAAGCTTATATTTTGGGTTCTGATGGGGTACAACAGTTGAACTAAGCTGATAAGGAATTTATAAGTTACAGTATATTCTTCAAGAATCAATGTGTAGATATCATTAATGTATAAGTCCACAAATGAATGTAGCAACTGCAGATTGCCTCTTTAAGGTAAATGCCAATACTGTTCCCCAGGACACCTCATCCAATTAAAACTATTAGCAAACTACAAGTTCAAATGTGGCAAAATTATGCAGAGTGTTGAACAAAACATTATACATCCAGGGTGTGATGATGATGGTGCATACTGGAAGTTCTCATTGCACCTTTCAATAACGAAAGCAATTAAAGGCCCAGATGAGATGAAAATCAGAGGAAAATAAATCATTGATAAATCCCATTAGAACAGAACGAGAAGACCCAACTGCACAAAACCTTAGTGAAACAATCAGCTCAGAGGCAAAGCATTAAACTAACCGACCAGGCTGCAAATGTGGCTTCCCTGTCCTTAGGTCAGATGATCCAATCGCGAGCCATGAATAACCTTGCTGGAGAAAAAGCAATTATCCAGAAATACTGACAAAAGGCCCAGTGTCACATCTACTCCCGCTCCTCCCCTCCAGCGTTCGGCATCGCCGGTATACTAACCACCGGTCCTGGGATCCATCATTACGCACATCTGGCATCAATCATTACGCGCACCTGCACATCATCATGAGGCACACCTGGACTCCATTACCTCACTTATTACCTCCCCTATATCTGGCACTTCCTTAGGTTCTTTCCCCAGTCAGAATTGCTCCTGTGGTTATGCGTAGACACTACTGTTATGTTGTCTCGTTCCATGTTTGTTGTTTTATTAAACAATTCACCTGCACCTGCTTCTCGACTCACAGCGTCTTCGGTACAGAATACTGACTCCAACAATGGAAGCAGCAGGAAAACTAGCGCTTACCCCAATTATGGCAGGGGGACCAGACGGCTGCAGAGTACGCGCTCACCTTCCGGACAGTAGCAGCATCCAGTGGATGGAACGAGCCGGCGCTTTGTACGCTATTCAGAAGAGGTCTGCGTGAGGAGGTCCAGACAGAATTGGCCTGTCAAGACGACAACCTCTCCTTGGACACACTCATTGCGATGGCCATCCGTCTGGATAACCTACTTCGGGAGCGTCGTTACTCTCATCGCTTCTCTCCCTCCCTCAGTGAACACTCTGGATCAGAGCCTGAACCCATGGAGGTAGGGGTCACACGCCTCCCTGCGGCGGAACAACGCAGACAGAGACAGCTGGGGCTTTGTCTGTATTGTGTTCAAGGAGGGCACAAGCTCCAGCGGTGTCCGGCACTTCCTAGAGCAGAGGGACAGTCACGTGATCTTCCACCTTCTAGGGCAGGAGTGAGTATTCCATCTTCATTACTTTCTGCTAAACTATTTTTGGTGTCCATCACACTAGTTGACTGTCCCTCATGTACTGTGTCTACAGCATTAGTGGATTCCGGTGCCGCAGGGAACTTTATTGACCAGACCCTTGCCTCTTCTCTTAACATCATCTCATACCCGCTCTCCTCTCCTTTCCCGGTTCAAGCCCTCGATAATCAGCCACTAGGATCTGGAACCATCACACACATCACCCAACCACTCACCCTCACGTGGAGTCCATTCATCAGGAGAACATCCCCTTCTTCATCACCAGTGCACCAGGTCACAAGATCAGACTGGTTACCCGAATGCAGGAAGACCTGCTTCCCAATTCCCTGTGGTTCCACGTCGGTTGAGAGTCCTGTGGTTGCCCTTCAGCCCAACATCCCAGAGGTATACCAGAACCTACGGGAGGTATTCTCCAAGACCCGCGCCACCTATCTTCCTCCTCATCGCCCCTGGGACTGTGCCATAAACCTGCTGGAAGGGTCTGTGCCTCCGCACAGATGCATCTACCCTCTGTCGGTGGCTGAGACCCAGGCCATGGAGGATTACATCCAAAAGGCGTTCCAACAAGGTTTCATCAGCACATCCACTTCTCCTGCGTCGGCTGGTTTCTTATTCATGGCCAAGAAGGATGAAGGGTTACGTCCATGTATTGATTACAGAGGACTCAATGAAATCACCACAAAGTACCATTATCCTCTCCCGTTGGTGCCGGCAGCCATCGAACAGCTCCGCGGGGCCCAGTTCTTTACCAAACTGGACCTGCGCAGTGCATACAATCTCATCCGCATCCAGGAGGGGGATGAGTGGAAGACTGCGTTTAGCGCGATGTCTGGTCACTACGAGTACTCGTGATGCCTTTTGGTTTAGCCAATGCTCCGTAAGTGTTCCAGGCATTCGTTAATGAGGTGTTCAGGGACATTCTCGGATGCCAGGTGGTCGTGTATATCAATGACATCCTGGTCTACTCGGCTACCCTGGAGGATCCCATCACTCATGTTCGAGCAGTCCTGGAACACCTCCTGGCTAACCACCTGTTCGTCAAGGCTGAGAAGTGCCGATTTCATCAGAAAGCTGTCTCCTTCTTAAGCTACCAAATCAGCCCGCAGGGAGTGAGGATGGACGACAAGAAGGTAGATGCGGTCAGGTCATGGCCAGCCCCGACCACCATAAAGAGGTTACAACGGTTTTTGGGGTTTGCCAACTTCTACCACCATTTCATCAGGAACTTCAGCTCCGTCGCCGCCCATCTCACCTCTCTACTCAAGGGTGGTCCTCGTAGGTTGGTGTGGAGCCCAGCAGCCGACGAGGCTTTCCGTCTACTCAAGGGACATTTCACCTCCACTCCATTGCTCAAACACCCAGATCCCACGATATCCTTTGTGGTGGAGGTGGACGCTTCAGAGGTGGGCGTGGGGACAGTTCTGTCTCAACGACAGGGTAATCCACAGAAATTGTATCCGTGTGCATATTACTAAGAAACTGTCCCCTGCAGAGAGGTATTACGACGTCGGTGATCGAGAGCTCCTGGCGGTGAAGTTGGCATTAGAGGAGTGGAGACACTGGCTGGAGGGCACCAAGGAACCATTCGTCATCCTCACCGACCATTGGAACCTGGAGTACATACAGACAGCGAGGAGGCTGAATCCGCGCCAAGCAAGGTGGGCCCTTTTCTTCACAAGGTTCGGCTTCACGCTGACCTATTGCTCAAAGAACACCAAGAACGATGCCCTGTCCCATCTCTACGATTCGGGAGAGGGTCCTAAATGCACCTATAATCATATCCTCCCAAGTCGTAGCTCCTGTGGTCTGGGACGTAGACGTTCCCACAGGGATTGGCTGCTGACCTGGGCACGTACAGCTGTCGTAGCTGGACATCCAGGTATTTCTCGCACTACCAAATCCATCTCTGAGAAGTACTGGTGGCCCACCTTGGCGCAGGATGCCATTCGCTACGTCAACTCGTGTTCCGTATGTGCCCAAACCAAATCCCCCCGGAACACTCCAGCAGGGAAACTCCTTCCCCTTCCCGTGCCTCAGCATCCCTGGTCCCATCTATCCATTGACTTTTTTACTGATCTCCCCTCCTCTGACGGTTTCACCAACATTTTTGTGGTTGTGGATAGATTTTCAAATCCCTATTTCTGGTCTCCCTACTGCTCTCCAGGTCGCTGAGGCAATATTCCAGCAGGTTTTCCAGCATTATGGCCTTCCGGAGGACATCGTCTCCGACCGTGGCCCCCAATTCTCATCACAGGTATGGAGAGCCTTTATGGAGAAGCTCGGGATCACGGTCAGCCTCCGGGTATAGGCCTCAGTCCAACGGGCAGGTGGAAAGGATGAACCAGGAACTGGGGAGGTTCCTGAGGAGTCACTGTCAGGACCGGCATGGAGAGTGGGCTCGATTCTTCCATGGGCGGAGTATGCACAGAACTCACTACGTCACTCCTCCACTGGGTTGACCCCCTTCCAGTGTGTTCTGGGTTTTCAGCCAGCCCTGGCTCCGTGGACCCCGGGCCAGACCAAAGCTCCTGCGGTTGATGAGTGGCTCAGGTGCGCAGAAGAAGTGTGGAGCGATGCCCACGTAAGACTCCAGCGCACCATCCACCGTCAAAAGGAGCAGGCAGACCGCCACTGCAGTGCGACCCCCATGTACCACCATTGGATCGTGTCTGGCTCTCTACCAGGAACCGCCCACTCTGTCTGCCCTGCAAGAAGCTGAGTCCCCGGTTTGTGGGGCCGTTCAAATTTCTCCGGAGGGTCAACGAGGTGACGTATATGTTACAGCTTCCCAGTGACTACCGTATCTCACCTTTTTTTCATGTCTCCCTTCTCAGTCCAGTGGTTCCTGGTCCCCTAGCCGGATGCTGTCCCCCACGACACCCCTCCGTCCCCCCTGGACATCGAGGGGGGTCCGGCCTCTGCCGTCAGATCTCTACTGGACTCCTAACGTCGTGGGGGTCGGCTCCAGTACCTGGTGGACTGGGAGGGGTATGGCCCAGAGGAGCGGTGTTGGGTTTCGGTGGAGGAGATTCTGGATCCCAACGTCATCCGTGATTTCCACCTTCGCTCCTCATCCTCGGGGCCGCCGCGCTGGTTGGCATCATCCTGTGGCTGGAGCCACGCATCGGGTGTACTCACGTCTACTCCTGCTCCTCCCTTCCGGCGTTCGACGTCGCCAGTATACTAACCACCGGTCCTGGGATCCATCATTACGCACACCTGGCATCAGTCATTACGTGCACGTCATCATGAGGTACACCTGGACTCCATTACCTCACGTATTACCTCCCCTACATCTGGCACTTCCTTATGTTCTTTCCCCAGTCAGTATTTTTCCTGTGGTTATGCGTAGATGCTACTGTTACTTTTCTCATTTCATGTTTGTTGTTTTATTAAACGTTTCACCTGCACCTGCTTCTCGACTCACAGCATCGTCGTTACACCCAGGCCTCTGACGTCGGAAAGGGCAGGGTGGCACAGGCTGGGCAATGTCTTCTGCTAGGCTTGGGCCTTTGACCAGGGTGGAATTAAAATAAAATCACAAGTCAGGTGTATTCAGGACGCTTTGAACCTTGAATGAACATTCAAAACTTGACAACTTGGTTTGAAGTACTAAAAGTACAAAACAAGCTACTTGAGGCAAAGGTCATTTCAATAGCCTTTTCAAAACAAAAAAAATAGTTAAAGTTAAAGTAGTTGCATTGGAGAATATCAGTTGTGTTTTGCTGACACAAGCACACTAATTACTCTATATTTTAGCCCATTGTAAGGAATGAGAATTGTTCCACTGGCTATTGTGAAAGACCAAATACATAAGTTCAACACATGTGTAGGAAATGTTAGTTGGTGAAAGTTGGAGACAAAAATGCTGACCGGAACCTGCATTTTGGCCTATTTTAGTTGTTGTTAATTGAAATACATTAAATACACCTCCAAAATACATTTGTGCTATTTTGAAACAAAATTTCAGCAATTCTACATACTGTAACATAATTTATTTAATCTCTTGGGTAGGCTATTTCATAATTTCTGAAATCAGTTTTACCTTTTGTGAAATTCTGTATTTTTTTTGCCAAATTCTGTTTTTCCGGTTCAGGTTTTCCAAGTTACAGATTTGTACTTGTTTTTTCAGGTTTTCACTCTCAAAATCACACTTTTTTATATATATAGAAAGGTCCACAGCAATGAGAAGAGTGATATTCATACTTTAAGCGCCTAAGGTTGATGTCCGCGCCCACACGGAAATCTAATAAGCATAATACAAAAAAATCTGTCAGTTTAAGCTAGGCATCCGCCTATGTTGCACTTCCGCATCTTTGGTGAAAGATGACAGAGCTAGAGCGGTGTTTGTCAGAACATGAGACATCCCAAAAATTGGTCTTCTCACAAAATCGTCTGTAGTGTCCGAACGGTTTGGAAAGATGAGACTCTCACGAACACGATGGTGTTCTCATTTTTGCTCTACGACCCCCACAAGCGTCTTGGGACTCGTCTGAAGTCGGTACAGCCGAGCTGCCAAATTCTGTCTGTAGCGTTAGACAGGGCTTAGACTATTATGGGTTAAACCACATCAGGCGACCACAGAGAGAATATAGTAGATGGTTGCTGTCAAAAAGTGATTGATTCCGCGAGCTACCCAATGACACGAGCCTACCGGACGAGCTAAATTACTTCTATGCTCGCTTCGAGGCAAGCACCACTGAAGCATGCATGAGAGCATCAGCTGTTCCGGATGACCGTGTGATCACGCTTTCCGTAGCCGATGTGAGTAAGACCTTTAAACAACATTCACAAGGCTACAGGGCCAAACGTGTACTCCGAGCATGCGCTGACACTGTGCCCAATAACACTAATGTAACCTACCTAAATCACTACCGACCCATAGCACTCACGTCTGTAGCCATGAAGGTGCTTTGAAAAGCTGGTCATGGCTCACATCAACACCATTATCCAAGAAACCCTAGACCCACTCCAATTTGCATACCGCTCCAACAGATCCACAGATGATGCAATCTATTTTGCTCTCCACACTGCTCTTTCCCACCTGGACAAAAGGAACACCTTAGTGCCCTCAAAGCTCATCACTAAGCTAAGCAACTGGATCCTGGACTTCCTGACGGGCCGCCCCCAGGTGATAAGGATATGTAACAACACATCTGCCACGCTGATCCTCAACACTGGGGCTCCTCAGGGGTGCATGCTCAGTCCCCTCGTGTACTCCCTGTTCACCCATGACTGCATGGCCAAGCACGACTCCAACACCATCATTAAGTTTGCTGACGACACAACATTTTACATTTACATTTTAGTCATTTAGCAGACGCTCTTATCCAGAGCGACTTACAGGAGCAATAAGGGTTAAGTGCCTTGCTCAAGGGCACATTTACGTCATTTAGCAGACGCTCTTATCCAGAGCGACTACAAATTGGTGCATTCACCCTATAGCCAGTGGGATAACCACTTTACAATTATACTTTTTTTGGGGGGTAGAAGGATTACTTTATCCTATCCCAGGTGTTCCTTAAAGAGGTGGGGTTTCAAATGTCTCCGGAAGGTGGTGAGTGACTCCGCTGTCCTGGCGTCGTGAGGGAGCTTGTTCCACCATTGGGGTGCCAGAGCAGCGAACAGCTTTGACTGGGCTGAGCGGGAACTATGCTTCCGCAGAGGAAGGGGAGCCAGCAGGCCAGAGGTGGATGAACGCAATGCCCTCGCCTGGGTGTAGGGACTGATCAGAGCCTGAAGGTACGGAGGTGCCGTTCCCCTCACTGCTCCATAGGCAAGCACCATGGTCTTGTAACGGATGCGAGCTTCAACTGGAAGCCAGTGGAGTGTGCGGAGGAGGGGGGTGACGTGAGAGAACTTGGGAAGGTTGAACACCAGACGGGCTGCGGCATTCTGGATGAGTTGTAGGGGTTTAATGGCACAGGCAGGGAGCCCAGCCAACAGCGAGTTGCAGTAATCCAGACGGGAGATGACAAGTGCCTGGATTAGGACCTGTGCCGCTTCCTGTGTAAGGCAGGGTCGTACTCTCCGAATGTTGTAGAGCATGAACCTGCAGGATCGGGTCACCGCCTTGATGTTGGCGGAGAACGACAGGGTGTTGTCCAGGGTCACGCCAAGGCTCTTCGCACTCTGGGAGGAGGACACAACGGAGTTGTCAACCGTGATGGCGAGATCATGGAACGGGCAGTCCTTCCCCGGGAGGAAGAGCAGCTCCGTCTTGCCAGGGTTCAGCTTGAGGTGGTGATCCGTCATCCATACTGATATGTCGGCCAGACATGCAGAGATGCGATTCGCCACCTGGTTATCAGAAGGGGGAAAGGAGAAGATTAGTTGTGTATCGTCAGCGTAGCAATAATAGGAGAGGCCATGTGAGGATATGACAGAGCCAAGTGACTTGGTGTATAGGGAGAAAAGGAGAGGGCCTAGAACTGAGCCCTGGGGGACACCAGTGGTGAGAGCACGTGGTGCGGAGACAGCTTCTCGCCACGCCACTTGGTAGGAGCGACCGGTCAGGTAGGACGCAATCCAGGAGTGAGCCTTGCCGGAGATGCCCAGCTCGGAGAGGGTGGAGAGGAGGATCTGATGGTTCACTGTATCAAAGGCAGCAGACAGGTCTAGAAGGACAAGAGCAGAGGAGAGAGAGTTAGCTTTAGCAGTGCGGAGAGCCTCCG
This sequence comes from Coregonus clupeaformis, assembly GCF_020615455.1. Classification (NCBI taxonomy): domain Eukaryota; kingdom Metazoa; phylum Chordata; class Actinopteri; order Salmoniformes; family Salmonidae; genus Coregonus; species Coregonus clupeaformis. The sequence goes on from NC_059207.1 coordinate 49,599,908, forward strand.
TGACACAGAGAAGAGCAGTCTCAGTTGAATGACCAGTCCTGAAACCTGACTGGTTTGGATCAAGAAGGTCATTCTGAGAGAGATAGCAAGAGAGTTGGCTAAAGACGGCACGCTCAATAGTTTTGGAAAGAAAAGAAAGAAGGGATACTGGTCTGTAGTTGTTGACATCAGTGGGATCGAGTGTTGGTTTTTTGAGAAGGGGTGCAACTCTCGCTCTCTTGAAGACGAAAGGGACATGGCCAGCGGTCAAGGATGAGTTGATCAGCGAGGTGAGGTAGGGGAGAAGGTCACCGGAGATGGTCTGGAGAAGAGAGGAGGGGATGGGGTCAAGCGGGCAGGTTGTTGGGCGGCCTGCAGTCACTAGTCGCAAGATTTTATCTGGAGAGAGAGGGGAGGAAGAAGTCAAAGCATAGGGTAGGGCAGTGTGAGCAGGACCAGCAGTGTCATTAGACTTAACAAACGAGGATCGGATGTCGTCAACCTTCTTTTTCAAAGTGGTTGACAAAGTCATCCACAGAGAGGGAGGAGGGGGGGGATTCAGCAGTGAGGAGAATGTGGCAAAGAGCTTCCTAGGGTTAGAGGCAGATGCTTGGAATTTAGAGTGGTAGAAAGTGGCCTTAGCAGCAGAAACAGATGACGAAAATGTAGAGAGGAGGGAGTGAAAAGATGCCAGGTCGGCAGGGGAGTTTAGTTTTCTTCCATTTCCGCTCAGCTGCCCGGAGCTCTGTTCTGTGAGCTCGCAATGAGTCATCAAGCCACAGAGCTGGAGGGGAGGACCGAGCCGGCCGGGAGGATAGGGGACACAGGGAGTCAAAGGATGCAGAAAGGGAGGAGAGGAGGGTTGAGGAGGCAGAATCAGGAGATTGGAGGGAGAAGGATTGAGCAGAGGGAAGAGATGATAGGATGGAAGAGGAGAGAGTAGTGGGAGAGAGAGAGCGAAGGTTGCGTCGGCGCGTTACCATCTGTGTAGGGGCAGAGTGAGTAGTGTTGGAGGAGAGCGAGAGAGAAAAGGATACAAAGTAGTGGTCGGAGACATGGAGGGGAGTTGCAGTGAGATTAGTAGAAGAGCAACATCTAGTAAAGATGAAGTCAAGCGTATTGCCTGCCTTGTGAGTGGGGGGGGGATGGTGAGAGGGTGAGGTCAAAAGAGGAGAGGAGTGGAAAGAAGGAGGCAGAGAGAAATGAGTCAAATGTAGACGTGGGGAGGTTGAAATCCCCCAAGACTGTGAAGGGTGAGCCATCCTCAGGAAAGGAACTTATCAAGGCGTCAAGCTCATTGATGAACTCTCCAAGGGAACCTGGAGGGCGATAGATGACAAGGATATTAAGCTTAAATGGGCTAGTGACTGTGACAGCGTGGAATTCAAATGAGGAGATAGACAGATGGGTTAGGGGAAAAATTGAGAATGACCACTTGGGAGAGATGAGGATTCCTGTGCCACCACCCCTCTGACCAGATGCTCTCGGGGTATGCGAGAACACATGGTCAGACGAGGAGAGAGCAGTAGGAGTAGCAGTGTTTTCAGTGGTAATCCATGTTTCCGTCAGTGCCAGGAAGTCGAGGGACTGGAGGGTGGCATAGGCTGGGATGAAGTCAGCCTTGTTGGCGGCAGAACGGCAGTTCCAGAGGCTGCCTGAGACCTGGAACTCCAGGTGTGTGGTGCGTGCAGGGACCACCAGGTTAGAGAGGCAGCAGCCACGCGGTGTGAGGCGTTTGTGTAGCCTGTGCGGAGAGGAGAGAACAGGGATAGGCAGAGGCATAGTTGACAGGCTGCAGCAGATGGCTACAATAATGCAGAGGAGATCGGGATGAAATGAACTAAACATCAGGGAAAGGAGAGAGCAGGCCTCCCTCACCAAAAAAAATATATATATATATATATAACTCTCCCAACTTCCACCTCAGAAACTATAATTGTTTCACTGAACCACCCGAGTAAAACTCTCCCAACTTCCACTTTAGAAATTAGAATTGTTGTAAACTACAGCAGACTGTTATCAGTAGCTGTAATTAAGTACAGCAGCTACCAACCACCTAACGTTAATGCCTCGGATGAGGTTAGAAAAACAGCTGAATGGTAGCAGCTAGCTGGCTCAATCACAGGTACTCTTAAGCATGAAATAACATTGGAAACAATTAACCATAGTTGCAAAAAGTTACCAGTAGCTACCCGCTAGCTAGCTAGCTTTGTTGGTCCAAGTAGTGGGTAGGCTAGCCTCGTGCTTCGCCGGAGTCCGCCGAATACAGTCCTTACCTACAATAATTACCTACAATAACCTTCAATAACTACCTGAGTAAGCTACCTATAATACCAAACTACAATACCTACCTACAATCTAAATACATGGTTTAAGCTTAACTCAACACCATATAAGAAGCCAAGCTTACCTTTCATAACGCAGCAACGATTAAACGTTGGGTAGCTAGCAAAAAGATATTGTATTTAGCTACCACAGCCTGCTGGTAGTGTTGGCAGGCTAGCTACAGTGGTAGGCCTGATCACCGACAATGATGAGACAGCCAATAAAGAGGAGGTCAGAGACCTGGCCGTGTGGTGCCAGAATAACAACCTCTCCCTCAACGTGATCAAGACAAAAGACATGATTGTGGACTACAGGAAAAGGAGGACCGAGCACGCCCCCATTCTCATCGATGGGGCTGTAGTGGAGCAGGTTGAGAGCTTCAAGTTCCTTGGTGTCCACATCACCAACAAATTATCATGGTCCAAACACACCAAGACTGTCGTGAAGAGGGCACGACAAAGCCTATTCCCCCTCAGGAGACTGAAAAGATTTGGCATGGGTTCTCAGATCCTCAAAAGGTTCTACAGCTGCACCATCGAGAGCATCCTGACTGATTACATCAATGCCTGGTATGCATACACACACAAGATAACATACACACTATACACACACGTACACATTTATTTTGTACTGTAGATATGTCGTAGTGGTGGAGTAGGGGCCTGAGGGCACACAGTGTGTTGTGAAATCTGTGAATGTATTGTAATGTTTTAATAATTGTCTGGCAGCAGCTAATGGGGATCCATAATAAATACAAATACAAACTGCTCGGCCTCCGACCACAAGGCACTACAGAGGGTAGTGCGTACAGCCCAGTACATCACTTGGGCCAAGCTTCCTGCCATCCATGACCTCTATACCAGGCGGTGTCAGAGGGAGGCCATAAAAATTGCCAAAGATTCCAGCCACCCTAGTCATAGACTGTTCTCTCTGCTACCGCACGGCAAGCGGTACCGGAGCGCCAAGTCTAGGTACAAAAGGCTTCTTAACAGCTTCTATCCCCAAGCCATAAGACTCCTGAACAGCTAATCAAATGGCTACCGGACTATTTGCATTGTCCCGTCTGACCAAAAGAGGACGAGGACCCGCCCAAATCAGACCCTTACTGTGAGCTGCCCAGGAGGAGACACATCATCTGCGAACAATTGAGGGACGGAAACTGATTTCAGTAAGTTTAATTAATTATAAAACCAATGAAAAGAAACAAATATGTAGAAGGAGGGTACCACTAGCCTACAAAATAACACGAGGTGTTTTTGAATACGGGGTGTTATTTATGTATGGGAAGTGGCAAGACTACAGAGCCTATAGAGACCATAGCATTTATAACTATATAACTATTGATGCTATGGATGCTGAGGGACTATAGATGCTGTAGGGACCATAGATGCTATAACTATAGGGACTATGGATGTTATTAGGACTATGGATGCTCAGGGACTATAGATGCTCAGGGACCATGGATACTATAGAGACTATGGCAACTGTAGAGACTATAGAGGAACCGTTGAAGATACATATGACGTGGAAGTAGGCTAGAGCTAGTCTTAGAGAGAAGACTAGAGTGAGGACAAGTAATGGTACCATGCCCCGCTGACAGCTGTCTGTAGGAATTTATAAGAGAAATGTCTACGTGGTCTGCAGCCACTGGTAGAGAATAGCATAAGGTGCACTCCGTGCTATTTCATATGTATAGTGAAGATACATATGATGCATAGCAAGTAACAACAAGATAATCGTTGATGATGCACATGGGGTAATGAGGGAGAATACCAAGTGTGTTTGGGAATAGTACTAAGTGAATGTGGATGTGAAAGTTGTGTGATTGTGAGATATGACATATTAAGCTGATTTAAATTTGGGTAACAAGAGCTGATTGATTGAAATTTCGATATTCAGATTATAAGATTGATTAAAATTTGAAAATTATTACTATTAAGATTGAAATTTGGCTGACTGAAATGTGGATAATAAAAGGATTGAAATTATTACTATTAAGATTGGATCATAAGATTGATTCAGAAATGTAGCTATAAATTACTGAGTAAATGAGAGCTGTCAATGGACTAGCTCCGGTGTGAAAGAGGATTACTGAGTGCGTGAAAGAATGGATACCCCAACCAGTTCTGTGTGAGCAGAGATTTTAGATATATAACATTATCTAGGGGTTCTGTCCACCACCACACATCGATCTACGGGTAGTGAGCAATGACAGGAGAAGCCATTGAAATATTTGAGAGGGTAACAGCCCCCGGACACCGATTTCCTTGATATGAAAGAGATGTGTACCTCTCGGGCTGCTGCGCTTTGATTGTTGCTGCGGTGTGGAGGTGAAAACCTAAAGATTTATAACGTCATAAAGGGATTCTGTATGGAGATATGAAAGGAGAAAGTACTATTTCTGAATATGCTGTTAAATATAACACTAGTGAATATTTAAATCCCTGTATGAATAGAACACTGGTGTAGAGTAGGAATTTGTGATGTAGCACAAATGTATAATGTGTTACTAGAGATAAAGTAACATAATATTTGTATAATGGGTTACTAGAGATCTGATGAAGTAACAATATAAATAATAACAATAATATACAACTTGCGCACCCACACGTAGACGTACGTAAGTGGTGTAAAAAGTATTTTGTTCATAGTGGTCCCTTTATGGATCATTTGATAAAGATAAGGTTAAAGCATTGTACAGGACTTTACTTTTTTAAATTATTATAATTCTTTTTAGGGGGTAGATCAGCTTTAATATTGCAGATAGATTGTAACTTCCCTCAATGTAATTGTCTGCATGACTTCCAATCCCCCATATGTTGTTTTTTTCTCGCAAATATATACATACATACATACATACATACATACATACATACATACATACATATATACATACATACATACATACATACAGTGGGGAGAACAAGTATTTGATATACTGCCGATTTTGCAGGTTTTACTACTTACAAAGCAAAAATCCAGAAAATCACATTGTATGATTTTTAAGTAATTAATTTGCATTTTATTGCATGACATAAGTATTTGATCACCTACCAACCAGTAAGAATTCCGGCTTTCACAGACCTGTTAGTTTTTCTTTAAGAAGCCCTCCTGTTCTCCACTCATTACCTGTATTAACTGCACCTGTTTGAACTCGTTACCTGTATAAAAGACACCTGTCCACACACTCAATCAAACAGACTCCAACCTCTCCACAATGGCCAAGACCAGAGAGCTGTGTAAGGATATCAGGGATAAAATTGTAGACCTGCACAAGTCTGGGATGTGCTACAGGACAATAGGCAAGCAGCTTGGTGAGAAGGCAACAACTGTTGGCGCAATTATTAGAAAATGGAAGAAGTTCAAGATGACGGTCAATCACCCTTCGTCTGGGGCTCCATGCAAGATCTCACCTCGTGGGGCATCAATAATCATGAGGAAGGTGAGGGATTAGCCCAGAACTACACGGCAGGACCTGGTCAATGACCTGAAGAGAGCTGGGACCACAGTCTCAAAGAAAACCATTAGTAACACACTACGCCGTCATGGATTAAAATCCTGCAGCGCACGCAAGGTCCCCCTGCTCAAGCCAGCGCATGTCCAGGCCCGTCTGAAGTTTGCCAATGACCATCTGGATGATCCAGAGGAGGAATGGGAGAAGGTCATGTGGTCTGATGAGACAAAAATAGAGCTTTTTGGTCTAAACTCCACTCGCCGTGTTTGGAGGAAGAAGAAGGATGAGTACAACCCCAAGAACACCATCCCAACCGTGAAGCATGGAGGTGGAAACATCATTCTTTGGGGATGCTTTTCTGCAAAGGGGACAGGACGACTGCACCGTATTGAGGGGAGGGTGGATGGGGCCATGTATCGCGAGATCTTGGCCAACAACCTCCTTCCATCGTAAGAGCATTGAAGATGGGTCGTGGCTGGATCTTCTAGCATGACAACGACCCGAAACACACAGCCAGGGCAACTAAGGAGTGGCTCCGTAAGAAGCATCTCAAGGTCCTGGAGTGGCCTAGCCAGTCTCCAGACCTGAAACCAATATAAAATCTTTGGAGGGAGCTGAAAGTACGTATTGCCCAGCGACAGCCCCGAAACCTGAAGGATATGGAGAAGGTCTGTATGGAGGAGTGGGCCAAAATCCCTGCTGCAGTGTGTGCAAACCTGGTCAAGACCTACAGGAAACGTATGATCTCTGTAATTGCAAACAAAGGTTTCTGTACCAAATATTAAGTTCTGCTTTTCTGATGTATCAAATACTTACAGTGGGGAAAAAAAGTATTTAGTCAGCCACCAATTGTGCAAGTTCTCCCACTTAAAAAGATGAGAGAGGCCTGTAATTTTCATCATAGGTACACGTCAACTATGACAGACAAATTGAGATTTTTTTTCTCCAGAAAATCACATTGTAGGATTTTTAATGAATTTATTTGCTAATTATGGTGGAAAATAAGTATTTGGTCACCTACAAACAAGCAAGATTTCTGGCTCTCACAGACCTGTAACTTCTTCTTTAAGAGGCTCCTCTGTCCTCCACTCGTTACCTGTATTAATGGCACCTGTTTGAACTTGTTATCAGTATAAAAGACACCTGTCCTCAAACAGTCAGACTCCAAACTCCACTATGGCCAAGACCAAAGAGCTGTCAAAGGACACCAGAAACAAAATTGTAGACCTGCACCAGGCTGGGAAGATTGAATCTGGAATAGGTAAGCAGCTTGGTTTGAAGAAATCAACTGTGGGAGCAATTATTAGGATATGGAAGACATACAAGACCCCTGATAATCTCCCTCGATCTGGGGCTCCACGCAAGATCTCACCCCGTGGGGTCAAAATGATCACAAGAACGGTGAGCAAAAATCCCAGAACCACACGGGGGGACCTAGTGAATGACCTGCAGAGAGCTGGGACCAAAGTAACAAAGCCTACCATCAGTAACATACTACGCCGCCAGGGACTCAAATCCTGCAGTGCGAGACGTGTCCCCCTGCTTAAGTCAGGACATGTCCAGGCCCGTCTGAAGTTTGCTAGAGTGCATTTGGATGATCCAGAAGAGGATTGGGAGAATGTCATATGGTCAGATGAAACCAAAATATAACTTTTTGGTAAAAACTAAACTCGTCGTGTTTGGAAGACAAAGAATGCTGAGTTGCATCCAAAGAACACCATACCTACTGTGAAGCATGGGGGTGGAAACATCATGCTTTGGGGCTGTTTTTCTGCAAAGGGACCAGGACGACTGATCCGTGTAAAGGAAAGAATGAATGGGGCCATGTATCGTGAGATTTTGAGTGAAAACCTCCTTCCATCAGCAAGGGCATTGAAGATGAAACGTGGCTGGGTCTTTCAGCATGACAATGATCCCAAACACACCGCCGGGCAACGAAGGAGTGGCTTCGTAAGAAGCATTTCAAGGTCCTGGAGTGGCCTAGCCAGTCTCCAGATCTCAACCCCATAGAAAATCTTTGGAGGGAGTTGAAAGTCCGTGTTGCCCAGCGACAGCCCCAAAACATCACTGCTCTAGAGGAGATCTGCATGGAGGAATGGGCCAAAATACCAGCAACATGTGTGAAAACCTTGTGAAGACTTACAGAAAACGTTTGACCTGTGTCATTGCCAACAAAGGGTATATAACAAAGTATTGAGAAACTTTTGTTATTGACCAAATACTTATTTTCCACCATAATTTGCAAATAAATTCATTAAAAATCCTACAATGTGATTTTCTGGATTAGTTTTTCTCATTTTGTCTGTCATAGTTGACGTGTACCTATGATGAAATTACAGGCCTCTCTCATCTTTTTAAGTGGGAGAACTTGCACAATTGGTGGCTGACTAAATACTTTTTTCCCCCACTGTATGTCATGCAATAAAATGCAAATTAATTACTTAAAAATCATACAATGTGATTTTCTGGATTTTTGTTTTAGATTCCGTCTCTCACAGTTGAAGTGTACCTATGATAAAAATTACAGACCTCTACATGCTTTGTAAGTAGGAAAACCTTCAAAATCGGCAGTGTATCAAATACTTGTTCTCCCCACTGTATATACACATACATATACATTTCCTTTTTTAAAATATATTTCCCTTTATTACTTTCCAACCCCACCACCCCTTCCCTAATTGGAGTAAACTAGTGAACAACAATGCTTAGGCCTCTACTTCCAGCTTATACATACTACAGTGAGGGAAAAAAGTATTTGATCCCCTGTTGATTTTGTACGTTTGTCCACTGACAAAGAAATTATCAGTCTATAATTTTAATGGTAGGTTTATTTGAACACTGAGAGACAGAATAACAACAAAAAAATCCAGAATAACGCATGTCAAAAATGTTATGAATTGATTTGCATTTTAATGAGGGAAATAAGTCTCAGGTGCCAGACTTATTTTGGATGGAGCGCGACATCTACTGGGGACTGATAGACAGTGCAACCCAGTTAATACATACTGATCCCTCCAAAGCGTTAGATATTAATCTTAAAATAATAGACATTTAATAAATATTGAAGCAGAAAGTGAATATCCAACAGAAATTGGTAATAAAAATATAGAGTAACTTTTTGAAGGTATACTAAAATGAAAACAACGCCTTCCAATATGGAGAAAGTTATCATGTTTGTTTTGTTTTGTTTTAAACCTTGAAATAGGGTGAAAAGCAGAATGTTGTTTGAGAGCAATTTGTGTGTTTAAGCAGTAGTGATTGAGGTCTTCCTATATGGAAGGAAGTCCATTTTGAGGGAAACAGATATGGAGACTAGTGAAAGTAACGAAGTTAATGGTAATTGGCTTTCAGATAGCAATCCAATAATGCAATATCTTAGTAATTTGAAGAAGTAAGACAGAGAGATTGAGCATTACGACTTAAATTATAGGCCGCTCACTCTTCAAGGCCTGGTCCACTGCTCTCGTGTTTAAGCCATCTGGTGTTTGGGTTAAGAGATAAGCTTCCTGTGGAACAATAGATAGCCGCCAGTAAACACTGAACTCAAACAGGCTGTAAGAGGGACAGTGGGAAATTTGGGACAGAGGTGAATAATTGAATAAGACACGTTTTTGACAATTTATTTCTCAATTCTATAGTTTGGGTAGCACCAGGGATTTAAGAGTGGCTCTGGGATTGTTTACTTTAGAATGTGCCTAATTCAGACACCGTATCATCTGATGTGTCTGAAGTATAAATGTGTCTGAGGTATAATTCTCTACACGCATGGGTCTATTAAGACTTCCTGCCCAAGAGGCAGTAAACTCGATTATGTTTATTTCTTTCTTCCAGGACTGATGGAATGTCTGTTACCAAGTTTGTTTTGACATGTTTATTGATGATTCTGTATTTCTCCCTTTGAAAGGCTTCCTAAGGCAAGTGCCTTGGGAGAGAAGTCAAAAGTATCTGGATCTAGCTGTTAAGGGACCTCCCAAATTAAGCAAGGCCTGGCCATTTTGTTTGTGTTTACTCTATGATTTTTGCCACACACACGCCAGCACCCACACACAACCCACCTGTTAATGAATATTTGTTAGTGTTTAATACTCTGTTTAATGTAGAGGTGTGGGGTCTTTGTTTTAGTTGGTTTTTCACGGGTTAGAAAGGATGCTGTACACAAATGAAATGTTTTGAATTTTCTATTGTCAGAGTTTTGGTTGCACACATGTAAATTCTCCTGATAAGAAATGTACTGAAAAACCCAATGTAAACCTGGTACACAAAATGTTTGAAATGTCTTTAAATAATGTTTGAGGTACAGGGGAAGAAAAGGGAAAGAGACACTCACTTAATGGGGTTGAATGACCTCTGAACTCTGTTCTGACTTTCTGGTGAGACCTGATCACCCTCACTAGAGAGCCTAGAGACATTGGGTGAGATTTAAATGGGCTATGTAAACACTAATAATTAGAGGAAGTTTATAATTTATCAATAGTCCTATGTGTGATTCGTACCACGAGAAGGACAGAGAGAGAGTGCTGCCCCTGGAGGGACACCTGTCTCTATTATATTTTACCATTATCTTATGGGATACAATCACTTCCTTATGGAGTTATCAAGTTGTAATTGTAATTTGATGTGTTATTCTAATTTGTTTATTTTTGATTTAACAGGCAGTGTGGTTGTTTTTTGGGACGCATTAATCAAGATCTGAGTCATGTGTCCAAAGGGGGAATTACCAGTCCCCTGGGGCCCTTTGGTAAATAAGCAAATTTATTTTGTTCACATGCCTGCCTATAAAAGAAGATATGTTGTTAATGGTTGACAGTTACTACAAATGGATAGAAGTTTTCCCCACCTCTAGTTTTATATGAATTAGTATTGCTGTTGTTGTGATGTTTGTTTGTTTGTTTTTGTCTTGCTTCAATAACAAATCTCACCAGATTGGGTCTGCTGGATGGTCGGGATTTCTCCCTAAGGATTAGCCCTCTAACTCCCTGACCTGTAACTCTGCAGTGAGATCGCCAAGATGATAGGGGAGTATAAGCCAATTTGGAGAAAAAAAATGGTTTCAGCTGTGTGTTGTTATTCTCTTTGACATTTGTTTTAGAAATCTGGATTTCCTGAATCAGAAATGTCGTAAACTAAACTTTTGTTCTGTTCTGTCCTCTCTCAAGGTTATGGCGAAGGTGACCACAGATGGTATCTAGATGCATGGAAGATAATTAGGACAAGAACAGTGTTAACTCACCCCCTCTAACCGGCTGAAGAATGGCGAAAATGGCGTTCAGTATGGTCCTTCACCACTTCTACCGTGACACCTGAGTCCGAGCCAGCAACATGTACAAAGCATCCAGTCGAAGCTATCAACTGCCTTTTCTCTCATGCCTTTTTCTCTCAGGAGTGCGACAGGAGTCCACTTGGAGGGAGCATGGAGAGAGATCCCATCCAAGCTTCTCTCATGCTGCAGGTGTACTGGTAGGAAAATGGACAAAGACATAATGGACTGTAAAGGACAGTGGCGGCTCAGGTGAGAGACATTATCAAGGGCCATCCACTTTGAACATGTGCCATTAAAAAGACAAACTGAAACACTATCTGAAGAAGAATATGAAGAAACGCCAGAAGGATCAGTGCCGGGACGGGGGTCAACCGTGCCTGTAATTGATTTAGGCTTATCCCCCCCAAAATATTTTGGGTATCAGGTTGATTGTGGAGGTCTGCACACTGCGAAATGTATAGTAATTTAGACTAAGAATGCATTGAGATACCAATCTGTCATTACCACAAGTGATGAGAAAAGTTAATGCTAGAAATGATGAGATTAATATACTGTATGACAATGTAAATGTACATTCTGCCAGTATTTGTCTTTTTCATAGCCAGAGAGACAGAGCGAACGAGAGAGTAATATTACACAATTAAATAATAGATCATCACTCACACACACAGTCATGGCTTCATAGTTGTTCATAGTTTCTTATCATATGTTTGTCATAGTTTGTCATAGTTTCTAATCATTGTTTCTAATCATAGTTTCTAGTCAGAGGTTTTGATATAATAAGAGGGTCAAATTGAACCTAAGAGGGCAGAAGCTATTGTCTACAAACAGTATGAATAAAAACAATGGCTACTGCTCAATGGATAAATAGCCTTCATTATTTTTAAACATACATGTCAATGAAAACAATTAATGCATATCATTCTTAAATAACATATATCTACAAACAAACATCACATTGAATATTCAACTCACCTTCAAAAAGCTCCACGAGGAAGAAAGGATTCCCAGATTATCTTTTAGATGTTCTGTCTTCATTCTGTTCTGGGCTGATGGCTGTTGGAGAGGGGAGAGGCAGTTGAGTGAGCTAGGGCCTTTTATGGCCCTGCCTCTGGGAGCCTGTCAGCTTGTGACATGATGAGAGAATGAAAGAGGGCCTACCTGTAAGATATTTTTGTGATATTTTGTGCTACAAACATACTTCTATTTCAAGAGCTATTGAAGATTGAAATCCGAATATCCACCGAATATCCAATATAAAACAAATTTTATCCTGGTGCTCAAACATCCTGTTTTGTTTCATGCTGAAATAACTGAAAAGACCTACAGCCCATAATTCAAAAGCTCAATGTTAGGCTTAATACAGCAGTAAATAGATCCAGTCAATTTACACAGCGAAATAAAAAAAAGTTGATCAGATAAAGAAATCATAGTTAGCCTACACTATGTGCGATCACGAGGCTGTGCTGAATGCCCTCCCTCCCACTCCCTCCCAGTCCCTGCAGGTATGCAGCAGTAGCGGTGTGTGGGTCATTTTCAGTATGAAAATGTATGCACTCATTAACTGTAAGTCGCTCTGGATAAGAGTGTCTGCTAAATGACTAAAATGTAAATGTAAATGTAAAATCACTGAGGAAGCCAGGTCTGAAAAAAAGCCATATTACAACCTATTTGTTGTGATAATTGCATTGTTTGCTCTATAACCTGTTAGTTCATATGCCTTGCCACCCTGATATATAGGCCTAAGGCTAAGACAATAAGAAGACACAGTGGCAGAATAAATTCAACCACACCTTTGTTTCATCACAAAACCGGAGAGCAACATCTGTCATGTAACTGTTTGCATGTAACAAACAGTTAGATGACCTACAGCATGGTCAAGCAAGTTAAGTCAGCAGGTAGCTTAGTGGTTAAGAGCGTTGTGCCAGTAACCGAAAGGTCACTGGTTCTAATCCCCGAGCCGACTAGGTGAAAAATATGTCGATGTGCCCTTGAGCAAGGCACTTAACCCTAATTGCTCTGGATAAGAGCGTCTGCTAAATGACCAATATATTTTCGGATTACTAAACAACTATTGATTTAGAACCAAGTCGCAAAGAAAACAGGAGTTGCCTCCACTATTACAGCACCATTTCAACATCATCAAATCACCTACAGTGGGGAAAAAAAGTATTTAGTCAGCCACCAATTGTGCAAGTTCTCCAACTTAAAAAGATGAGAGAGGCCTGTAATTTTCATCATAGGTACACATCAACTATGACAGAAAATTGAGAAAAAAACTTCCAGAAAAACACATTGTAGGATTTTTTATGAATTTATTTGCAAATTATGGTGGAAAATAAGTATTTGGTCACCTACAAACAAGCAAGAATTCTGGCTCTCACAGACCTGTAACTTCTTCTTTAAGAGGCTCCTCTGTCCTCCACTCGTTACCTGTATTAATGGCACCTGTTTGAACTTGTTATCAGTATAAAAGACACCTGTCCACAACCTCAAACAGTCACACTCCAAACTCCACTATAGCCAAGACCAAAGAGCTGTCAAAGGACACCAGAAACAAAATTGTAGACCTGCACCAGGCTGGGAAGACTGAATCTGCAATAGGTAAGCAGCTTGGTTTGAAGAAATCAACTGTGGGAGCAATTATTAGGAAATGGAAGACATACAAGACCACTGATAATCTCCCTCGATCTGGGGCTCCACGCAAGATCTCACCCCGTGGGGTCAAAATGATCACAAGAACGGTGAGCAAAAATCCCAGAACCACACAGGGGGACCTAGTGAATGACCTGCAGAGAGCTGGGACCAAAGTAACAAACGCCTACCATCAGTAACACACTACGCCGCCAGGGACTCAAATCCTGCAGTGCCAGACGTGTCCCCCTGCTTAAGCCAGTACATGTCCAGGCCCGTCTGAAGTTTGCTAGAGTGCATTTGGATGATCCAGAAGAGGATTGGGAGAATGTCATATGGTCAGATGAAACCAAAATAGAACTTTTTGGTAAAAACTCAACTCGTCGTGTTTGGAGGACAAAGAATGCTGAGTTGTATCCAAAGAACACCTTACCTACTGTGAAGCATGGGGGTGGAAACATCATGCTTTGGGGCTGTTTTTCTGCAAAGGGACCAGGATGACTGATCCGTGTAAAGGAAAGAATGAATGGGGCCATGTATCGTGAGATTTTGAGTGAAAACCTCCTTCCATCAGCAAGGGCATTGAAGATGAAACGTGGCTGGGTCTTTCAGCATGACAATGATCCCAAACACACCGCCCGGGCAACAAAGGAATGGCTTCGTAAGAAGCATTTCAATGTCCTGGAGTGGCCTAGCCAGTCTCCAGATCTCAACCCCATAGAAAATCTTTGGAGGGAGTTGAAAGTCCGTGTTGCCCAGCGACAGCCCCAAAACATCACTGCTCTAGAGGAGATCTGCATGGAGGAATGGGCCAAAATACCAGCAACAGTGTGTGAAAACCTTGTGAAGACTTACAGAAAACGTTTGACCTGTGTCATTGCCAACAAAGGGTATATAACAAAGTATTGAGAAACTTTTGTTATTGACCAAATACTTATTTTCCACCATAATTTGCAAATAAATTCATTAAAAATCCTACAATGTGATTTTCTGGAGAAAAATTTTCTCATTTTGTCTGTCATAGTTGACGTGTACCTATGATGAAAATTACAGGCCTCTCTCATCTTTTTAAGTGGGATTACTTGCACAATTGGTGGCTGACTAAATACTTTTTGCCCCACTGTATGCTTAGTCTAATACAGTGACAACTAAGATACCAAAAACTATTTAGTCCAATTAACTTAAGCAAAATATTATGTGGCTGTACGTGTGTGACGTGGATAGTTGTAGGTGTTTTATGACAATTTTTTCATCAACTTTAATTTTCTTAGCTAATTATGCTCTGCTCATATATACTATATATTGATCTACGGAGGTGCAAGACTGGCAAGTCAGTTATTTTACGAACTGAACTGAGAAGCTAGCTAACTGTTTCTATTTGAAAAACAAGAGATGGCTTGGAGACGGTTGAAGGTGGCAGAGGATCACTAAAGTTTTCAAAGTTAATTTCAAGGTGGGCTTTCCCTGTTGACTGGAGTGAGCTTCATGTGCCTTAAGCTTAGCGACTGCATGGCTTCACCCAGGTGGGTGCTACATGTTTTTCGGAGTCTACGGCTGGGGATGGCAAGAGGTGAACTGACTACTGAATTGTTTCCCCCCTGGATCTGACCATCGTTTCCCCGCTGCTCAACCCTTCACCTGGGCCTTGGTCGGAAAAGACAGGACGACGCGGTTGAGAATGGAGCGTATGGATCGGACACAAAATTTCGATTTTGGGGCTGTAACTCTCTGCACTCCAAGCAAGAAAGTCATGGTTGTGTGCGTGTTAACCACTGGCGTAACGCAGTATAGTCTACCGATCGTTGTCCATGATGCTGAAATTGCGACGTTTATGCGGCTGTATGCCTATCAAATCGATGATAGGCTTACTGTGGTTCCAGGGCTTAGCTTTGCTTTAGCTAATGGATACATTTTTATTGGTAGGCCTATTTGGTCGTAATTTATTCATGTTAAGCCTAACATTTCACAAAGCTATACGAAATGGTGCCATTTTTGGACTGCTGGCTAGTGGCAATAATGTAATTTCTTGTTCAGTAATAAAAGTGGAAATTCAAACTTTGCAGATTGTAAAATAAATGTTGGATGCAACATCATACTAATCAGCTACCAATAGATTTTGATATATATATATATATATATATATATACACACACACACAACTGTCCTGTATAGGCTACCTAAACCTGCATGACATGAGCCGGATAGAAAGTTGTGCATTAAAACCAGTCTATTAATGCCAAATAATACAGTCAGTCGACCCACGAAACATTAGCTTACTAGGGATTGTTTCATTATGCAGTGTACTACACAGGAGGTTGGTGGCACCTTAATTGGGGAGAACAGGTTCGTGGTAATGGCTGGAGCGGTATGGGTGGAATGGTATCAAATACATCAAACACAAGGTTTCCATGTGTTCGATGCCATTCCACTTGCGCCGTTCCAGCCATTATTATGAGCTGTCCTCCCCTCAGCAGCCTCCACTGGTGTACTATCTAAAGCTAGGCTAGGGGTTAGGGTTAGGGTTAAGGTTAGGGTTAAGGTTAGGAGTTAGGTTAATAAAGGGTTAGGGATAGGGTTGGGTGACGGGTTAGCTAAAAGGGTTAAGGTTAGGGGAAGGGATAGCTAACATGCTAAGTAGTTACAAAGTAGCTAAAAAGTAGTAAGTCATTGAAAAGTTGCTAATTAGCTAAAATGCTAAAGTTGTCCGTGATAAGATTTGAACTCGCAACCTTTGGGTTGCTACAGTGGCTTGCGAAAGTATTCACCCCCCTTGGCATTTTTCCTATTTTGTTGCCTTACAACCTGGAATTAAAATTGATTTTTTGGGGGTTTGTATCATTTGATTTACACAACATGCCTACTACTTTGAAGATGCAAAATATTTTTTCTTGTGAAACAAACAAGAAATATGACAAAAAAACTGAAAACTTGAGCGTGCATAACTATTCACCCCCCCAAAGTCAACAGCTTGTAGAGTCACCTTTTGCAGCAATTAGAATCTAGCCACTGGGAATTCTTCAATACAAAACTGCTCCAGCTCCTTCAAATTGGATAGGTTCCACTGGTGTACAGCAATCTTTGTCATACCACAGATTCTCAATTGGATTGAGGTCTGGGATTTGACTAGGCCATTCCAAGACATTTAAATGTTTTCCCTTAAACCACTTGAGTGTTGCATTAGCAGTATGCTTAGGGTCATTGTCCTGCTGGAAGGTGAACCTCCGTCCCAATCTCAAATCTCTGGAAGACTGAAACAGGTTTCCCTTAAGAATTTCCCTGTATTTAGCGCCATCCATCATTCCTTAAATTCTGACCAGTTTCCCAGTCCCTGCCGATGAAAAACATTCCCACAGCATGATGCTGCCACCACCATGCTTCACTGTGGGGATGGTGTTCTCGGGGTGATGAGAGGTGTTGGGTTTGTGTCAGATATAGCGTTTTCCTTGATGGCCAAAAAGCTCAATTTTAGTCTCATCTGACCAGAGTACCTTCTTCCATATGTTTGGGGAGTCTCCCACTTGCCTTTTGGCGAACACCAAACGTGTTTGCTTATTTTTTTCTTTAAGCAATGGCTTTTTTCTGGCCACTCTTCCGTAATGCCCAGCTCTGTGGAGTGTACGGCTTAAAGTGGTCCTATGGATAGATACTCCAATCTCCGCTGTGGAGATTTGCAGCTCCTTCAGGATTATCTTTGGTCTCTTTGTTGCCTCTCTGATTAATGCCCTCCTTGCCTGGTCTGTGAGTTTTGGTGGGGCGGCCCTCTCTTGGCAGGTTTGTTGTGGTGCCATATTCTTTCCATTTTTTAATAATGGATTTAATCAAATCAAATTTTATTTGCCACGTGCTGAATACAACAGGTGTAGACATTACAGTGAAATGCTTACTTACAAGCCCTTAACCAACAATGCAAAGTAAAACAAATATAAAAGTGTTAAGCAAAAAAAAGAAAAAAGAAAATAACTGAAGAGCAGCAGTAAAATAAAATAACAGTAGGGAGGCTATATACAGGGGGGTACCGGTGCAGAGTCAAAGTGCGGGGGCACCGGCTAGTTGAGGTAATTTAGGTAATATGTACATGTGGGTAGAGTTAAAGTGACTATGCATGAATAATAAACAGAGTAGCAGCAGAGTAAAAAAGGGGGACAGAGTGGGGGTGGGGTGGGGGGTTGTGCAAATTGTCCGGGTAGCCATGATTAGCTGTTCAGGAGTCTTATGGCTTGGGGGTAGAAGCTGTTGAGGAGCCTTTTGGACCTAGACTTGGCACTCCAGTACCGCTTGCCGTGCGGTAGCAGAGAGAACAGTCTATGACTAGGGTGGCTGGAGTCTTTGACAATTTTGAGGGCCTTCCTCTGACACCGCCTGGTATAGAGGTCCTGGATGGTAGGAAGCTTGGCCCCAGTGATGTACTGGGCCATACACACTACCCTCTGTAGTGCCTTGCGGTCGGAGGCTTAGCAGTTGCCATACCAGGCGGTGATGCAACCAGTCAGGATGCTCTCGATGGTGCAGCTGTAGAACTTTTTGTGGATCTGAGGACCCATGCCAAATGTTTTCAGTCTCCTGAGGGGGAATAGGCTTTGTCGTGCCCTCTTCACGACTGTCTTGGTGTGTTTGAAACATGATAGTTCATTGGTGATGTGGACACCAAGGAACTTGAAGCTCTCAACCTGTTCCACTACAGCCCCGTAGATGAGAATGGGGGCGTGCTCAGTCCTCTTTTTTTTCCTGTAGTCCACAATCATGTCCTTTGTCTTGATCATGTTGAGGGAGAGGTTGTTATCCTGGCATCACACGGCCAGGTCTCTGACCTCCTCCGTATAGGCTGTCTCATCGTTGTCGGTGATCAGGCCTACCACTGTTGTGTCGTCGGCAAACTTAATGAAGGTGTTGGAGTCGTGCCTGGCCATGCAGTCATGGGTGAACAGTGAGTACAGGAGGGGACTGAGCATGCACCCCTGAGGGGCCCCCGTGTTGAGGATCAGTGATGCAGATGTGTTGTTACCTACCATTACCACCTGGGGGCGGCCCGTCAGGAAGTCCAGGATCCAGTTGCAGAGTGAGGTGTTTAGTCCCAGGATCCTTATCTTAGTGATGAGCTTTGAGGGCACTATGGTGTTGAACGCTGAGCTGTAGTCAATGAATAGCATTCTCACGTAGGTGTTCCTCTTGTCCAGGTGGGAAAGGGCAGTGTGGAGTGCAATAGAGATTGCATCATCTGTGGATCTGTTGGGGCAGTATGCAAATTGGAGTGGGTCTAGGGTTTCTGGATAATAATGTTGATGTGAGTCATGACCAGCCTTTCAAAGAAGTTCATGGCTACAGACGTGAGTACTACGGGTCGGCAGGTTATCTTAGTGTCCTTGGGCACAGGGACTATGGTGGTCTGCTTGAAACATGTTGGTATTACAGACTCAGTCAGGGACATGTTGAAAATGTCAGTGAAGACAATTGCCAGTTGGTCAGCACATGCTCGGAGTACACGTCCTGGTAATCCGTCTGGCCCTGCGGCCTTGTGAATGTTGACCTGCTTAAAAGTCTTACTTACATCGGCTACGGAGAGCGTGATCACATAGTCATCCGGAAAAGCTGGTGCTCTCATGCATGCTTCAGTGTTGCTTGCTTCGAAGCGAGCATAGAAGTGATTTAGCTTGTCTGGTAGGCTTGTGTCACTGGGCAGCTCGCGGCTGTGCTTCCCTGTGTAGTCTGTAATAGTTTTCAAGCCCTGCCACATCCGACGAGCGTCAGAGCCGGTGTAGTACGATTCAATCTTAGTCGGAGGGCATAGCGGGATTTCTTATAAGCGTCCGGGTTAGAGTCCCGCTCCTTGAAAGCGGCAGCTCTAGCCTTTAGCTCAGTGCGAATGTTGCCTGTAATCCATGGCTTCTGGTTGGGGTATGTACGTACCATCACTGTGTGGACGACGTCATCGATGTACTTATTGATGAAGCCAGAGACTGATGTGGCGTACTCCTCAATGCTATCTGAAGAATCCCGGAACATATTCCAGTCTGTGCTAGCAAAACAGTCCTGTAGCTTAGCATCTGCGTCACCTGACTACTTTTTAATTAACCGAGTCACTGGTGCTTCCTGCTTTAATTTTTGCTTATAAGCAGGAATCAGGAGGATAGAGTTATGGTCAGATTTGCCAAATGGAGGGCGAGGGAGAGCTTTGTATGCGTCTCTGTATGTCGAGTAAAGGTGGTCTAGAGTTTTTTTCCTCTGGTTGCACATTTACCATTCCGGTAGAAATTAGGTAGAATGGATTTAAGTTTCCCTGCATTAAAGTCCCAGGCCACTAGGAGCGATGCCTCTGTATTAGCGTTTTCCTGTTTACTTATGGCCTTATACAGCTCATTGAGTGTAGTCTTAGTGCCAGCATTGGTTTGTGGTGGTATATAGACAGCTACGAAAAATATAGAAGAAAACTCTCTTGGTAAATAGTGTGGTCTACAGCTTATCATGAGATACTCTACCTCAGGCAAGCAAAACCTTGAGACTTCCTTAGTATTAGATTTTTTGCACCAGCTGTTGTTTACAAATATACACAGACCGCCACCCCTTGTCTTACCAGAGTCAGCCGTTCTATCCTGACGATGTAGCGTATATCCCGCCAGTTGTATGTTATCAATGTCGTCGTTCAGCCACGACTCGGTGAAACATAACATATTACAGTTTTTTATGTCCTGTTGGTAGGATAACCGTAATATTAGGTTGTCTACCTTATATTCAAATGATTGAACATTGGCTAATAGGATTGATGGAAGAGGCAGTTTACTCGCTCGCCGTCGGATCCTTACAAGGCACCCCGACCTACTTCCACGATATCTCCGTCTCTTTCTCATGCGAATGACGGGGATTTGGGCCTTGTCGGGTCTCTGTACGATATCCTTTGCGTCTGACTCGTTGAATAAAAAATATTCGTCCAATACGAGGTAAGTAATCGCTGTCCTGATATCCAGAAGCTCTTTTTGGTCATAAAAGACGGTGGCAGAAACATTATGTACAGAATCAATTACAAATAATGCCAAAAACACACATAATAGTAGAATTGGTTAGAGGGCTGTAAAACGGCAGCCATCTTCTCTGGCGCGATTTGTGTTTAATGGTGCTCCGTGGGATGTTCAAAGTTTCTGATATTTTTTTATAACCCAACCCTGATCTGTACTTCTCCACAACTTTGTCCCTGACCTGTTTGGAGAGCACGGTCTTCATGGTGCCGCTTGCTTTGTGGTGCCCCTTGCTTAGTGGTGTTGCAGACTCTGTGGCTTTTCAGAACAGGTGTATATATACTGAGATCATGTGACAGATCATGTGACACTTAGATTGCACACAGGTGGACTTTATTTAACTAATTATGTGACTTCTGAAGGTAATTGGTTGCACCAGATCTTATTTAGGGGCTTCATAGCAAGGGGGGTGAATACACATGCACGCACCATTTTTTTGTTATTTATTTTTTAGAATTGTCTGAAACAAGTAATTTTTTATCATTCCACTTCACCAATTTGGACTATTTTGTGTAGGTCCATTACATGAAATGCAAATAAAAGTGAATTTAAATTACAGGTTGTAATGCAACAAAATATGAAAAATGCCAAGGGTGATGAATATTTTTGCAAGGCACTGTAGACCTTTGCGTCATACGCATACCCATCCATCCTGACCAGCCACCACGCTTTTGTTCTTGCCTTAAGTAACTATACCAGGTTGGGTACGCCATTGGTATTAACCCTTCACTTCTAAAGAGCGATTAGAGAACCATAGAACATAAAGTAGAACAGAAAAGCCAATTTAACCCCCACTCTCATGTAAAAGCTGTAGTAAATCATACAGTTAATTAACAGAACCTCAATTTACTGCTCTTATCTTTATTGATTATGTTAACCAATAGGGGTGCTAAAAACTCATTAAGGGTATGGATTTTAATTAGCAACCTTATCACCGCTTGAAAAGTGGCTATTTAGCACGTGGGGATATATCAAACCAAGCAGTGAGGTTGGTTTTGAAAGGTAACGTTAATTATTAGCCATTGCAGTCCATCTTATCTTTCCTCAAGACCTCAGATTTTGATTAAGTGATTATCTTAGATAGATTAGTAGGGTCTAGTAGGGAAGAACATAACTGGTGTGCCCCTATATTGTGTTAAACATGAATCTGTTTAACCTGAAATTAATTAAAGATGAGACGTTGTACTTCTAAATTCTATTTGTTATTAAATGAGATGGGCGAGGATGACAGCTGTCCCTACTTGAATGTCATATTTTTTTATGAAGTGTGTTGATTGTTTTTAATTGTATTTATGAATGAGATAAAGCAATACAAGTACAGTGTATAAGCAAACAGTATGAGGATTACAGTTCTTAACAAGGCGACAGAAACCAAAGGGGCCATAAGGGGCAAAGTAGTGCTGTTGTTTAATTTCAAAAGTTATTTTGCCCCTTAGGGTCACCATAGAAACAGCTACAGTTAGAGTGTTAGAGCTACAGCATTATGGTTCACCTGTTGGAATGACAGGTGTGTGAGTGACATGTACTGTATATCCCAAGCTTGCACACCAGTGTTGGGCCAATAACAAACACTATGAATAAAGAAAGAAAACGTGCACAGGGCATATTCTGCTCCCTAGTGCTTGAATTGAACCTGCACCACACAATACATACAAATGCATTCATCTGTTAGAAGGCATTCCAACATCTGCCAAAGGAATGCATCATAACTCATCTCAAATAAAATTAAGGCAAATGACCTCAAAGTTGTTTTCGAGAGTGCCAGCCAGTGTGTTTGTGACCTACGGTATGTTTATAGCTTGACCCTTAAAGCAAGGTGCATGTGGAAAAGTCTGTTTGTTACAAGTGCAATGAAAAACTCCCACAACATCGAGAAATGACTCAGGAGATGTGTTGTGGTAGTTGTTTATGGCAATAGACGACTAGGCCGTATTAATTCATTATGAATCTGCACAGGCCGTTCACTACAGTTGAAGCTACATTTGTATGATCTTAATTTGATCACCCTGTTGCAGGAGAACTTTCCTGCAATGCAGGAAATGTTTAACTTGTAGTGTATTTGAGGTTTAAAAAGGCTTCTGAAGTTTGTAATTTCCACTTTGAAATGTCAGACTTCATTTTCCCCTACGAAAAATGTATCAACCCCTACAAAAATGTCCATTAATTATAATCCACATAATAATCCAAATTTTCTCTTGCTACAGGATTATTTTCCTGCTGTAGCAAACTGGCTCAAATTAAGATCCTACGTATGTAACCCCTGTTTTCTGTTGGATTCTTGCACCAATAAATACATTTTCAGATAGTTGGCTCCTTTGGAGATTGAGGCCATTCATCCACGAGGACAGTTACTGCTACTCCCATTAGTAGGACGGGCTGTTGAGATTGCAGTAGGGTTGCAGAATTCTGGCAATTTTCCAAAAATTCTCAGGTATTCCAGAAATCGTGTTAGGAGGTTTCCAGATTTCCTGCTTATTTCCTTCTGATTCCAGGAATCATACAACCAGGATTTCTGGTAACAGTTAGCTTTAAATAACATATTATATAACCTGTACCTCATACCAGGAGCCCTGACCTGATCATTTGCATACATCCACCACTACGGCCAATGAATATCAACCTAATTAGGCAGCAATGTTATGACTGAGCAAACACTGGCAATAGTATCAAAATATGCCCTAGCTACATGTTCTACAAATATTTGGCCTGGTGGGAATGGAAGGTGAAAACAGTTACCTATGCTTCTGCATTATATTATAACTACATTGCTATATTATATATAACAATTTATTCAACTTCTATAGCGCTTTTCATTACAAAAACAATCTTGATTTTCAGACAATGTTGAACGTTTTGATGGTTAAAAACATATAATGATAATAATTGGCATAGTTTTCATTTCAAAATCCTGATATGCCTGCTGCATGTATGTGTCACCAGTCAACCACATAGCCCATGAAAAGTCAGGTAGTGAGTGATAATGGGGAGGAAGTGTGTATTACATCCAGAAGGTCAGTAAAAGGTGATAAGAAACTGGCAGAGAGCAATCTAGATCGAGAGAAAACAGCCCTGGAGAATGAGAAAGGGAGGATGCAGTTGGCAAGCTGAGCCATGAAGTTTCCCAAAATAATACCCAGATACTTTTCTAGAGTTCACTCGCAGGAGGAATTGCATTATATCTATTACTTTGCCCCAAGTACCTGTAGAGCAATGTACAGCAATTATCAACTGTTTGACAAAGAAGGTGCTGCTGACAACATAAAATTCAGCAGATGATGCAGTCAAGCAGAGCTGAGAAGACCGGAAACGGCACAGATGGAGCTGACAAACCTTAGCTAACCACAGCTGCGTGTGAGAGGCTAAAGAGTGTAGAGCTGTAAGTACTGCTCGGAGAGGTGGAGGCATTTTCTAAAATCCTGGTTAAGTTGACAGGCTAAGCCAGAGAAGCCAGCAGGCGGCTCTTGAAGCCACTTCAGTTGGTAAGAGATAGTGTTTATGGAGTCAGTAGATTATCTAATTTCCAACAGTCATTGTAGAAGAAACACTGCAGCATTCATTCTTCAGTATTTGCTTTCCCAAAAGTTTGAGAACTCAATTTTCAGCTTTCAGAAGGTAACAACTTTTTTTGCAAGCATGCACAATGTCAGTGCCATTTCCTTGACCATTAAATAAGGACGTTTGCTTCTCCGTCCAATTCTCCCACTGTAACCACTACAACAATGAAAACCATATGTTGAGTTGAGGATGCCAAAAACATGATCTATTCCTAGACCTTTTTAATTGAAATAACTGCATAAAGCCTGTGGTTTTCTTAAAGATGCCAAGCCAAGGCATGTGTTCTAATGGATAGGTGCATTTGCTCTCCATAGAAATAGCCATGATTAAAAGTATGATTTTAGGAAATACTGTATTTTGGAAGAATACATCAATTAATCTTACTGTGTTCCAACTGCTGTAATGTGAGCATACATGTAATGGGTCCACACACAAAAATATGTTTCATAAAGCTCTCTAATATTAAATGTTTTCATTATTTTCACTACATCAGGGATAGCATACAGGTTTCAGCTTAACATCCTTCTTCAGTCTGCCTTCTTCAATGTCAACAGATCATAGACATCAGGCATTAGCTATACCACCACCTGAAAAACAATTGAGGACCTTTAATTATGAGTATTAATCATGTTCACCATGATTTATTACATGAAAAATGATG
Organism: Coregonus clupeaformis; assembly: GCF_020615455.1. NCBI lineage: Eukaryota > Metazoa > Chordata > Actinopteri > Salmoniformes > Salmonidae > Coregonus > Coregonus clupeaformis. Next base: position 49,624,783 of record NC_059207.1, read on the forward strand.
TTGATATAATGTTAGCACAGCATTTCAGCATTAACTTTATTTAGGATTTAGTTCCATATATAAAAATTGCTAAGTAGAGTGGAGAGCAATTCATGCATAATTATAATACACTTTCTATTACATACTGTACGTCCCAAATGGCCATAGGCCTATGGACCCTAGTCAAAATAGGGAATAGGGTGCCATATGGGATGCATATCATGTCATGAATAACTTTTCTTGTGGGTGAGTGATGAAAAACAAAAAACAAAAATATCTGCAAACTAGGAGAAACCTAATTGAGATGCCTGAATTAAATGTTTCCCTATCAAGTAATGATGTACTAATATCCCTGCAAGAGGGTTGACAAAAGTCTGTTTATATTGAAAAGACAAGGCATGTTTTAATTTAACAGAGTCATTGCAGAACTAGTCCCTAGGGCCCCAGACCATTCACTATAGTTCCATTAATGTCTACCTATAATAATAATAATATGCCATTTAGCAGACGCTTTTATCCAAAGCGACTTACAGTCATGCGTGCATACATTTTTGTGTATGGGTGGTCCCGGGGATCGAACCCACTACCTTGGCGTTACAAGCGCCGTGCTCTACCAGCTGAGCTACAGAGGACCACATACCAAATGGCACCTTATTCCTTATGTAGTGCAGTACTTTGACCAGGGCCCATAGGGCTCTGTGGTCTAAAGTAGTGCACTATGTGGAATAAGGTGCTATTTGGGACTCACACAGAGGCTTTGTTTGGTGAAAGCTTTTAATGGGGAATAATGACTGTACTGTTATTTTACCAGGATCTCTCAGTGACTTATCTGGCAAGCCATATACATTTACATTTACGTCATTTAGCAGACACTCTTATCCAAAGCGACTTACAAATTGGTGCATTCACCTTATGATAGCCAGTGGGACAACCACTTTACAAAAAATAAATTATAGAGTATATTTTTAATTTTCATTTGTTTTATATATATATGTATATATATACATATATATTTTATTATTATATATATATATTTTTTTATATTTCCCATATAATAATATCCAAAGCGACTTACAGTCACGCGTGCATACATTTTTGTGTGTGGGTGGTCCCGGGGGTCGAACCCACTACCCTGGCGTTACAAGCGCCAGGCTCTACCAGCTGAGCTACAGAGGACCACTATGGGAGAAGGTTTAAACGCTTGACAATTACATAATGACCAGCTTCGTGTATTTGTGTTTTATAAATTGAACTGCAGTGGGCTAAATCGGGGAGTGTTTCTTGGTAGTCTTAAACAAATCTACTTTGAAAAAAAAGTATACATCTCACACACATGGTTATGGTCTTAAAAAAAGAACACCTGCACCATGTCAGATATAGAGTTGAAATGTATTCAATTTTGCGTTTGCATCCCAATATTACACTTTATATACATCACAGAAGACTGAAATATAACAAAACTGTTTGCCATAGAAACACCGGATTAAAATAATAATTAATAATGTTTATTAATAATGAAATTATGAAAAATATTAATAACGTTCCACCCATGAGGCCACAAGAGGGCGATCTGGTCATTTGACTGCAGGAAAGGGGTACACTCTATCAATGCTCTCTGATCTAGAAACATGTAATTAACTACTAAAAGTTGGCTTCATTCACTTTAGATATTTTAAATTGCTTGAATAATCATATTTGAGCATTAGGTCGGAAGGGGACAGTGTTCATTTTCCTTGTTTTCTATTTATTTGAATGGCTCTTGATTGTTGATTTGAGCTTTATCCACCTGCTGCTTTTGAGAAACTGTAAACACATTTCCCAGTTTCTGTCTTCCTCCTAACTTCGTACACAATTAGTCATCAACCTCTATTCAGACATAGCCATTTTTATTTTATTTCCCCTTTCCTGTTGACAGCCATAACAGCTGCACTGGGCCAGCTTCCTGCCAACACTGTACATGGCTAGGGGAAGAAAATCTCTTTACTAAGAAAAGATACCAACAGGGATCCAACAAATATTGTAACTCATGGGCATTAGATAAAACATGTTGATGACTGTAATTGTAAGTCGCAGCATCAGTAGTAGAAAAGCAGTAGATGTACTGAAGTAATAAATAATTGCACTGCAAATTTGATGGCATTACACCAAGGCATCTCTAATGCACTCTATTTCTAACAAGCCATGCAAAACAACAGCTTTCAGCGACTTAACTGAGCAGGCTTGAGAATGTGATCCACCTTGTTTCAACATTGCACTTATAATTGGTTTGCCTAAGTAATAATATGCCATTTTGCAGACGCTTTTATCCAAAGTAACTTACAGTCATGCGTGCATACATTTTTGTGTATGGGTGGTCCCGGGGATCGAACCCACTACCTTGGCGTTACAAGCGCCGTGCTCTACCAGCTGAGCTACAGAGGACCACTTTGTACACAAGTACTTTGTTTAGACTCAGTAAGTGGAATATAATTACCTCTAATCTATACTTGGGTGGCATAATCAAGGAATTACCTCTTTCTGCACATCTTACTTTATTATTAGAAAATATAGGCAGCTTTTTATGCATCTCGGGGTCAAATAAAAAACTGAGGGATGAGTTTCCTTATTTATTCATCTTGGTTGTCTGTATTCCCTGCAGCTCTGTGCTTTTGCTGACATTCAAAGAGAAGAGTGCACGCAGAAACCCCCTCAAGGGCTCAAAGAGGAGAAAGTTTCAGCTCACATTTGGCATTGTTTGAAAGAATGTATTAAAATGTATCTCTGTTATTTTCTATTATTCATTTCTGTTGTATTTTTCTCTTGACGTACTATATGTGATTCTAATTCTAATCTCAAGTAGTAGAATCTAAAAGATGTAGAGGATATTTAAAGATGTTTAAATACTGATGTTACACATAATCAAGAAGACCGTCATGTATTGACTGCTATATGGAGATCCACCTTGGGAACAAGGTTGTGTGAAACGTTCAAACACAACCTGCACACAACACAACACAACACAACACAACACAACACAACACTAATACTGCATGATGCCTCTGATCTCCTTATGGCAGACACCCCAGAGTTATTGGCTGATAATCATAGAATAGCAGGTACCTGACACAGATTGGCATGTCAGATAAAGTTCAGAGATAGCAGCAGTTTGATTGATAATTGCTCAGAGATGTGTCACGCTCGTCTAAGGAGGAGGACCAATGCGCAGCGTCGAAGGTGAACATATTTATATTTAATAGAGTATGATCACACGATCAAAACAACAGACGAAAACGTGATGTTCTGGTTACATAAACAAACCAAATAAGAACAAGAAACCACAAATAATGCATGCCTAACGGCTACCTAAGTATGACTCCCAATCAGAGACAACGAGCTACAGCCGTCTCTGATTGGGAGCCACCCTGGCCAACATAGAATTACAACAACTAGAACATAAACAAAAGAAAACTCACACCCTGGCTCAACATACTAGAGTCCCCAGAGCCAGGGCGTGACAGTACCCCCCCCTAAAGGCTCGGACTCCGACCGCGCCAACCAAATACAACAGGGGAGGGACCGGGTGGGCACTCCGCCTCGGCGGCGGATCCGGCTCCGGACATGACCCCCACTCCTTCTCTAACCCCCCAAAGTACCCCTGGTCCGGTCTGGCCCTGCTGACCAGAGCTGACCTGAACACTGGTGGAGCGGATTGCTCTAGCTCCGGCGTGACGCAGCACCTGACCGGTGCCGGACCCGCCACCGGTGGAACAGGCACGGGCCGTGCCGGACTGAACGACGCACACCACTGGCTTGGTGTGGGGAGCAGGAGCGGACCGAGCCGGGCTGACGAAACGCACCACTGACTTGGTGTGGGGAGCAGGAGCGGGCCGGACCGGTTGACGGGCGCACCACTGACTTGGTGCGGGGAGCTTGGATGGGCCGGACTGGGCTGGCGACGCGCACCACAGACTTGGTGCGGAGAGCAGGAACGGGCCGGACAGGGCTGACGAAACGCACCACAGACTTGGTGCGGGGAGCAGGAATGGGCCGGACTGGGCTGGCGACGCGCACCACAGACTTGGTGCGGAGAGCAGGAACGGGCCGGACAGGGCTGACGAAACGCACCACTGACTTGGTGCGGGGAGCAGGAATGGGCCGGACTGGGCTGGCGACGCGCACCACAGACTTGGTGCGGAGAGCAGGAACGGGCCGGACAGGGCTGACGAAACGCACCACTGACTTGGTGCGGGGAGCAGGAATGGGCCGGGCCGAGCTGGTGATGCGCACCGTAGACTTGGTGCGAGTGGCAGGAACAGGCCGGACCGTACTGGGAACACACACCACTGGCCCTACGTGGGGATCAGGAACAGACCGGACTGGCAACACACGCCAGTACCTCTCGCCGTGCCTCTACATCTTCCACCCCCTCTTCGACCAGTGGCCCCCGTAACCTGGCGGCCTCCTCTGGCAACCCGCTGGGCCGCTCTATCGCGGCCTCCTGCTGGTCCGACGTCGTGAGCCCCCCCCTAAAAATTTTCTGGGAGTCTCTCTTCCCCGTGGGCCAGGCCTCGATAATTCTCGCCCAACTCTCGCTCTTCTGCTTCCAATCTCCGCCATTCAGCTCCTCATTCGGCTTGACCCAGTCGAAGCTCTTCCTCCACTGTTGCCAAGTCCACCCACTCTGCTCCTCACTAGGCTGCTTGGTCCAGTTCTGGTGGTTTCTTCTGTCACGCTCGTCTAAGGAGGAGGACCAATGCGCAGCGTCGAAGGTGAACATATTTATATTTAATAGAGTATGATCACACGATCAAAACAACAGACGAAAACGTGATGTCTCTGGTTACATAAACAAACCAAATATGAACAAGAAACCACAAATAATGCATGCCTAACGGCTACCTAAGTATGACTCCCAATCAGAGACAACGAGCTACAGCCGTCTCTGATTGGGAGCCACCCTGGCCAACATAGAATTACAACAACTAGAACATAAACAAAATAAAACTCACACCCTGGCTCAACATACTAGAGTCCCCAGAGCCAGGGCGTGACAAGATGCTTGTGAAGAATGGTAATGTGACAGCAAGGGTATGACAACCTCTTATGGCATACACCTAAAAATGCAGATAATGACAACAAGGGTTATGCACAGTATCTAAAATGTGGTTGTGGGATCTGTTTGAGATTTGACAGATTTTGGGCCGATTTCCCGGACACAGATAAAGCTCAGTAATGGACTTAAAAACATGCTCAATGGAGAATCTCTATTCAAAATGTTATTTTAGTCCAGAACTATGTTTAATCTGTGTCTGGGAAACTACCCCCCGTGTTTTGCAATTGCTAGAAGGTGTAACGGTTTTGACTGACTAGTAGTGAGGAGGATAGAGTAGGGGAATGGCCTCTGCAAAATAATGTCCCCATGTGAAAATGTAAAGGCAAGATTTAGGGCAAGGGCAAGATTGAGCCCACAGAGATGTTTCACAATACTACTGCTCATTCATTTTCATTGACAACCTCACCTTTTATCTAATCTTGGCTTAATTCCTGCTACTTTTCTATTCAGTCACTTGAACATTTATGACATGGGGAAATATAATATTCATGGTCTCTTTGGAAGTGACCTTCACCTAGGCCTACAGTATGTCTGTTTGAACAGAAAGCAGACCACTCTTTACATCAAGTCAGATTATTTTCTCAGGTTCTAGAGGGAGAGAGCAATAGGTTTAATCTACCATTTAATGAAGCGCTGCAGGATCTTCTTATAAAATTAATCTATACCACTCAAATCTGCTGCTCATAAAATGCCCATTGATTTATTGAACTTACACATAAACCTCTTGAAATCACTATTCCATACAATTACCAGTAAAAGTAAGGAAATGAAAAGTACACTGCACCAGTTTAGTATGATGATCTAAAGTTTCAATACAGTATACACAAATTAAAACTTTCCAAATCTTCTATTTGTTTCAGTAATAAAGAATAAAAACCTAATATGCTAATACATTGATTCATTATACATTTTCCACATAACACCTCTTCCCTTAAATGTTAAGTGGGAATTCTGTAATACATTTTCCCTGTCAGGTTGTTCAAATCTCTATTTTGCATTTAAAAAATGCACCACATATTTTAGTTAAGCCTAAAGGATTATTATAAAATGTATTGCAGTGCAGTTCCAGGATAAGACCTCATTTTTAGGTAATGAGCAGCTGTAATTGTAACATAATACATATAGTCATTGAGACCTCATATAGCCATGTAGACCTTATATTACCCATCAAACAAGACACACACACACACACACACACACACACACAAGCTCCTCGTTGACTCACTGCTTTTCACATACAGTAATTGGGCAGGAATTGCTGTACTCTATTGTTGAAGCGGAAAATGCCCAATCAAATATTCATGATCTCACATTTCTCATATTAAAGCTGTAGATCAGCTTTAATATTGCAGATTGATTGTAAGTTCCATCAATGTAATTGTCTGCATCACTTCCAATCCCCCCATATGTTGTTTTTTCTCGCAAATATATATATATATATATATATATATATATATATATATAAATATATAAACATACATATAAATACACATACATACACATATACATATCCTTTAAAAAATATATATTTCCCTTTATTACTTTCCAACCCCACCACCCCTTCCCTGATTGGAGTAAACTAGTGAACAACAATGCTTAGGCCTCTACTTCCAGCTTATACGTACTATATACATTTTATGGACACGGTCAATTTTACAATAATTCTATTTTGTTTGTTTTTACTCCTGAACTTCCTCTACCCTCAACCTCTCCGATCATTTTCATGATGTCCATCCGGTTTGCTTCTATATGCCATATCTTTCGAACTGTGCTCTTTCACAAAAGCTCTCAACCTATAACCTATATACTTATTATGGACACAGTATGCTTTACATTAGTTATCTTGTTGTTATTAGTTGTTATTAGTCCCATCCTTCAACTTCATTCAACACCACCCATCTATCTCTTAACACCATCCATATTGGATTTCTATTTGCCATATATTTTTCAACTGTACTGTGATGTTTTACAAAAGTTCTGAACCTTTCTATTCTCATTGTTTCTACAGATTGTAAATAGAAAATAAACATTTTTGCTAAAAGTATTATTATATTATTGATCGATTGACTATGACTTTTCAGATCACCCAGTAGTGCTATCTGCAGGGTTAGCTCCAGGTAAATATTGCAATCCTTTAGCCATTCCTGGACCTGTGTCCAAAACAAGCTACAAATGGACAGTACCAAAACAAACAACTTCCAAACATTTGCCTGGAGATAAGCATGAAACAAAAAATTGGCAGCTTTTACATTTTTCAACAATAGATAATTCAAGAATTATGTTTAAAATGTCCTTAAAAGTGTGGTTGATTTGTGTACATTTTAATGTTTAAAAAATATATTGTTCAAAACAAGCTGTTCAGTTACCTACGGCTCCGCCTTCAGACAGCAGCTTCGGGTGTTCGGCCTGCCGCCCAGCGCTTGCACTGAATTGCCAACTTTACAGTGCATTTGGAAAGTATTCAGACCCCTTGACTTTTTCCACATTTTGTTACTTTACAGCCTTATTCAAAAATTGATTAAATTATTTTTTTTCTTTCATAAATCTACACACAATACCCCATAATGACAAAGCAAAAACTGATTTAAATGAATGAAATAATCACATTTACATAAGTATTCAGACCCTTTACTCAGTACTTTGTTGAAGCACCTTTGACAGCGATTACAGCCTCGAGTCTTCTTGGGTATGACGCTACAAGCTTGGCACACCTGTATTTGGGGAGTTTCTTCCATGATTTTCTGCAGATCCTTTAAAGCTCTGTCAGGTTGGATGGGGAGCGTCGCTGCCATCCAATGAGATGGCGCCGGAGAAGATGGCTGCCGTTTTACAGCCCTCTAACCAATTGTACTATTATGTGTGTTTTTTCACGTTATTTGTAATTTATTCTGTACATAATGTTTCTGCCATCGTCTCTTATAACCAAAAATAGCTTCTGGATATCAGGACAGCGATTACTCACCTCGTATTGGACGAAGATTTTTTCTTCAACGAGTCGGACGCGAAGGATATCCTACAGACACCCGACAAGGCCCAAATCCCCGTCATTCGTAGGAGAAAGAGACGGAGATATCGTGGACGTAGGTCGGGGTGCCTTGTAAGGATCCGACAGCGAGTGAGTAAAGTGCCTCTTCCATCAATCCTATTAGTCAATGTTCAATCATTTGAAAATAAATTAGATGACCTAAGATTACGGTTATCCTACCAACGGGACATTAAAAACTGTAATATCTTATGTTTCACCGAGTCGTGGCTGAACGACGACATGGACAACATACAGCTGACGGGATATACGCTACATCGGCAGGATAGAACGGCTGACCAGTAAGACAAGGGGTGGCGGTCTGTGTATATTTGTAAACAACAGCTGGTGCACAAAATCAAATACTAAGGAAGTCTCAAGGTTTTGCTCGCCTGAGGTAGAGTATCTTATGATAAGCTGTAGACCACACTATTTACCAAGAGAGTTTTCATCTAAATTTTTCATAGCTGTTTATTTACTACCACAAACCAATGCTGGTATTAAGATTACACTCAATGAGCTGTACAAGGCCATAAATAAACAGGAAAACGCTCATCCAGAGGCAGCGCTCCTAGTGGCCGGGGACTTTAATGCAGGGAAACTTAAATCCGTTCTACATAATTTCTACCAGCATGCTAAATGTGCAACCAGAGGAAAAAAAATCTAGACCACCTTTACTCCACACACAGAGACGCATACAAAGCTCTTCCTCGCCCTCCATTTGGCAAATCGGACTATAACTCTATCCTCCTGATTCCTGCTTATAAGCAAAAACTAAAGCAGGAAGCACCAGTGACTCGGTTAATAAAAAAGTGGTCAGATGATGCAGATGCAAAGCTACAGGACAGTTTTGCTAGCACAGACTGGAACATGTTCCGGGATTCTTCAGATAGCATTGAGGAGTACACCACATCAGTCACTGGCTTCATCAATAAGTGCATCGATGACGTCGTCCCCACAGTGACCGTACGTACATAACCCAACCAGAAGCCATGGATTACAGGCAACATCCGCACTGAGCTAAAGGGTAGAGCTGCCGCTTTCAAGGAGTGGGACTATAACCCAGACGCTTATAAGAAATCCCGCTACGCCCTCCACGAACCATCAAACAGGCAAAGAGTCAATACAGGACTAAGATTGAATCGTACTACACCGGCTCTGATGCTCGTCGGATGTGGCAGGGTTTGAAAACTATTACAGACTACAAAGGGAAGCACAGCCGCGAGCTGCCCAGTGACACAAGCCTACCAGACGAGCTAAACCACTTCTATGCTCGCTTCGAGGCAAGCAACACTTAAGCATGCATGAGAGCACCAGCTGTTCCGGATGACTATGTGATCACGCTCTCCGTAGCCGATGTGAGTAAGACTTTTAAGCAGGTCAACATTCACAAGGCCGCAGGGCCTGATGGATTACCAGGACGTGTACACCGAGAATGTTTTGAACAACTGGCAAGTGTCTTCACTGACATTTTCAACATGTCCCTGACTGAGTCGGTAATACCAACATGTTTCAAGCAGACCATCATAGTCCCTGTGCCCAAGGACACTAAAATAACCTGCCTAAATGACTACCGACCCGTAGCACTGACATCTGTAACCATGAAGTGCTTTGAAAGGCTGGTCATGGCTCACATCAACAATATTATCCCAGAAACCCTAGACCCACTCCAATTTGCATACCGCCCCAACAGATCACAGATGATGCAATCTCTATTGCACTCCACACTGCCCTTTCCCACCTGGACAAGAGGAACACCTACGTGAGAATGCTATTCATTGACTACAGCTCAGCGTTCAACACTATAGTGCCCTCAAAGCTCATCACTAAGCTACCTGGGACTAAACACCTCCCTCTGCAACTGGATCCTGGACTTCCTGACGGGCCGCCCCCAGGTGGTAAGGGTAGGTAACAACACATCTGCCACGCTGATCCTCAACACTGGGGCCCCACAAGGGTGCGTGCTCAGCCCCCTCCTGTACTCCCTGTTCACCCATGACTGCGTGGCCAAGCACGCCTCCAACTCAATCATCAAGTTTGCAGACGACTCAACAGTAGTAGGCTTGATTACCAACAATGACGAGACAGCCTACAGGGAGGAGGTGAGGACTCATGGAGTGTGGTGCCAGGAAAATAACCTCTTACTCAACATCAACTAAACAACAGCAGAGGGTGCACCCCCCTATCCACATCGACGGGACCGCAGTGGAGAAGGTGGAAAGCTTCAAGTTCCTTGGCGTACCTATCACTGACAAACTGAAATGGTCCACCCACACAGAGAGTGTGGTGAAGAAGGCGCAACAGAGCCTCTTCAACCTCAGGAGGCTAAAGAAATGTGGCTTGGCACCTAAAACCCTCACAAACCTTTACAGATGCACAATTGAGAGCATCCTGTCGGGCTGTATCACCGCCTGGTACGGCAACTGCACCGCCCGCAACCACAGGGCTCTCCAGAGGGTGGTGTGGTCTGCCGAACGCATTACCAATGGCATACTACCTGCCCTCCAGGACACCTACAGCACCCAATGTCACAGGAAGGCCAAAAAGATCATCAAAGATCATCCAGAAGGCGAGGTCAGTACAGGTGCATCAAAGCTGGGACCGAGAGAATGAAAAACAGCTTCTATCTCAAGGCCATCAGACTGTTAAATAGCCATCACTAACACATTAGAGGCTGCTGATGCTTATTGAAATCACTGGCCACTTTAAGAAATGGAACACTAGTCACTTTAATAATGTTTACATATCTTGCACTACTCATCTCATATGTACAGTGGGGGAAAAAAGTATTTAGTCAGCCACCAATTGTGCAAGTTCTCCCACTTAAAAAGATGAGAGAGGCCTGTAATTTTCATCATAGGTACACGTCAACTATGACAGACAAATTGAGAATTTTTTTTCCAGAAAATCACATTGTAGGATTTTTTATGAATTTATTTGCAAATTATGGTGGAAAATAAGTATTTGGTCACCTACAAACAAGCAAGATTTCTGGCTCTCACAGACCTGTAACTTCTTCTTTAAGAGGCTCCTCTGTCCTCCACTCGTTACCTGTATTAATGGCACCTGTTTGAACTTGTTATCAGTATAAAAGACACCTGTCCACAACCTCAAACAGTCACACTCCAAACTCCACTATGGCCAAGACCAAAGAGCTGTCAAAGGACACCAGAAACAAAATTGTAGACCTGCACCAGGCTGGGAAGACTGAATCTGCAATAGGTAAGCAGCTTGGTTTGAAGAAATCAACTGTGGGAGCAATTATTAGGAAATGGAAGACATACAAGACCACTGATAATATCCCTCGATCTGGGGCTCCACGCAAGATCTCACCCTGTGGGGTCAAAATTATCACAAGAACGGTGAGCAAAAATCCCAGAACCACACGGGGGGACCTAGTGAATTACCTGCAGAGAGCTGGGACCAAAGTAAAAAAGCCTACCATCAGTAACACACTACGCCGCCAGGGACTCAAATCCTGTAGTGCCAGACGTGTCCCCCTGCTTAAGCCAGTACATGTCCAGGCCCGTCTGAAGTTTGCTAGAGTGCATTTGGATGATCCAGAAGAGGATTGGGAGAATGTCATATGGTCAGATGAAACCAAAATAGAACTTTTTGGTAAAAACTCAACTCGTCGTGTTTGGAGGACAAAGAATGCTGAGTTGCATCCAAAGAACACCATACTGTCATGTGAATTTCTATCTCTAATTCACCCTAAGCTTGAATCATTACCAGAGGTTGTAAGGCTCTGGTTTTAATCATCAATGATTCAAGGTCCACAACCCACAAGTATTATCTGTATATTTATTCATGGAGAGCTCTGGCGCCAAAGACACATACATACTGTTTTTATACCTCTTGACAAACAAAGGCACTATGCTCCTCCCACCTTTAGGTGGCTTTCTTTAAACAGTTTCCGCCTTCCCCTTCACCCTTGAATGTTTAGTACCGCCCCCTCTGTTAGTGGGTTGACACTACATGATAATTCTAACATTTATACTGTATTTGGGGTGAAATCCTTTAGTCATTATTCTTAAAATCCAAATTAATCTAACAATCCACCCCTTTGACTAAATATTCCCACATTCAGGATACATGTATTTTACAAGCATGATTAATCTCAGAGATCACATCAGAACTAATAAACATTTCATCCAATTGCGGTCTTTCAGGGTCCAAATCCTCGTCATCCACCAAGCCTGGAGGATCGTTTTTCACATTCCCCTGGTCAGAGTCCGGAGTCAGTCCATCTCTCATCATTGTTTAGATACTGCATTTCACCAACGCCTGACTCACCAATCCTCGGACACAGGGAACAAGACAACAACCACATAATACAAGAATACCCATACAAACACTGATCGCTCCTAAGATGGTGGCTGCTAGGGTTTTCCATTTTACCAAATATTTCATCAAACCACCCTATCCACAATGTACTAACTTCTGAGTTCAGTTCATCCTTCACTTAGTGCAGTTAATTCTGTAAGAGCTCTGGTGACTGTCCCATCCAGTGTGGTGTTGTTAGGGATAAATGTGCAACAATGGCTTATCTTTCTATAGACACCGGCCCTTTCTGCCTGATCTAGAACCAACCTCTACTAAGTTATGAGCGGGATGGCGGATAATCGCTCAGAGATCCCCTTTACTGCATCTCTAGTCTGGTCAATAAATCGTTGTTGGTTGTAATAGATATAATTTATCCAATCCATATTTTTGTTTATTGTCACCCACCAGAAAAATGTTGTAGTAAAACTCTCCCATATTTGATTCATAGCTTTGTATTCGTCTGGAACACCCCTGGGGATGCCTATACCATCTATCCAAATTGGGCTATTTCCTTCCTGACCTATATTTCTTTTTCTCCTGTTTATTCTTCCTTTCACTGGTCTTTGATGACTAATTCTTACAGGTTGGACCAACAATACTGGTGCACAAGTACCCACCCATCCCTCTGGTAATGTCTGCCAAATGCTCCCTTTGTTAGTGCATGCCCACCACACATCAGTCAGAGGGATGGTTAGGCTCCTAATTTTTTATTAGGCTCCAAATCAGTCACATTAATTATCTCCTTACAGCCATCAAAATCACCCAAGTTACGGGTGCCATTTCTATGTATGTAACACTGGTATTCGCCAGGAGTTAAAGTGAATCTAGGTGGGCTGGCCCAGTATGTCAATTTTGCCAGCCCAATCCCTGTGCAATTTGGCTCTTTTTGATTGGACCCCAGTTCTAATACACAGGGAAACATTGCCTTTGGCATTGGGGCGGTCAACATTGTCGGTCGCCCAATGGAGCATGCATAACAAATGGTCTCTCCCAAGGCCCTAGCGGTGTACTTCATCCACTTTAACCAGATTCTGATCAGGGACCCCCTCCATTTCCCCTTGGTTCCATTCTAGGAGGAGAAAATCTTTCATAGTGGACGGGTTAGTCGAATTGACTCCGTCATCCCTTGACTGATTTACTCGGTCTATTGCTGTTAGTGGATTAATGACAGTACCTGTGCTTTCCATATCTTTTGACTCCATCAAATGTAATCTTAGACAAGTATCCAATCCGTATTTGTCCGCGCAAGCCCAGTAAGTTATTTTCATGTCCTCTTTAGTGACCTTTACTCTCGTTACTACCTCTCCGTGGGGATGTCGTTATACCTTCTTATCCTCCATCTGGACGTCCAGCCCCCCGTCTCATATCTCCGTCCCCCAGTATGTCTAAATACCTGAGCCCAGGAACAATCCGCCGAGGGAGCTGAACATAAATACAATGGGATTTTATAATCCCACGTTGCTTGATTATCTGCCCTGATAAGATCCCTGATCCTAATTTTGAATCTTACTCCCCACCCTTCTCTGACCCCTATTTTGTAGATCACTCGTCCTTGACGGTCAGTATGTCGGGTTGCTTCCCTTTTATTTCTTAATAATGGTAAGGCCATAGCGTAATTGGTGCGAGGTGGTGGTGGATCTTGACATACCACGACTATTGCCGAGACTATGATGCAGCTCAGGGTCACCCATATTCCCAAAAACCGCCAACCCGCTCCTGTCTTGAGTCCTTCTGCTCGGTACCACCCCATACTCACACCCTAGGAACACACTACAGTGATGATAGGTCTGGGTAGGAGATCTTCGTTGACAGAGGTGACCCCCGGACCCTGTGGCCCAGTTCTGCTCGCCAACTCTGCGTGTGCTAAGTGGTGCTTGTATGTGGTCTTACCTTCTTGCAGTGGGTAACATGGACCCAGGTTCCTCTCTCTGCTATTCTAATGGCCAAGGCGGTGGCCAACATAACCTGATAGGGCCCTTCCCAACAGGCCTGCTTCCAGTTTTCCTTCTAGTGACTGGATGCTCACCAGTCACCTGGTTAGATAGTGGGTCACCTTCTCCTTTAGTTCACCTGTGGGGCACAAAACCTCTGACATACGGGTGTGGTTAATAAACTATCTTCACACATGTTCAGATTAATCTAACAATTTCTGACTGCATTCTCTTTTTAGACTGTATCTAAAAAAATGTTTTTTATAAAAAGTATTTTGTCCTCTCCTTCGTATATTATTTAATCCTACAATTAGCCTCTTCCCCCCTCTTGACACATAGTTCTGCTTATGTGTCAATATTTATCACCTTCCTAAACATTCCCTTAGGTAATTTATCAACCAATTGCCATGCCTTTCATTTTTGAGATTGTCTTTTGCTTCTTTATTGCTCCTCCCACTTCTTTTGTCTTTATGGTGGCTAAATTCGACTTTCATTCAGTTCAGAATCAATTAGTAATCCAATCAATCAATCTCTTATCTTGTAAAAACACTTATGTTTAGTTCAACCTCTGTTCTACCCCGGTTCTCCCGGGCTTGACCTGAAGACTGATTGTTGGACATGACAGGTCCATATTTAGGTCACCTAAGTCTTCTGCCTAGCAACAAAGAATAAAAACCTCTATGTTCGTGATTAACCAAGTAATCTCTAATAGCCCACCAAAAAAAAACCATCATCTTTAAATCACGACCAATGTCATATCCCTCTTTACTCTCTACCATTTGGGTAACATCCCTGATATATGTATGCCTCCCTAGAGTTCCCAATGATTTTGCCATGGGCCGCCATTGCCTTCCCATAGATAAGATCACTTAATTTACCCGTATGCAGTACATAATGGAGTACCCAAGCTTTATAGCAGTCTATCCTTACCAAAAAGCTCATTATTCTTCATCTAATTTTTTTTTTCTCTAGTCCCTATCTACCTGATCCTATTGCTAAATCAATGATCTAGGCAATAGTTGTCTCGCCTTAGATTGTACATTCCTCTGATTACTGCAGCTTATTCCATTAATTTAGTTTCAAATATCACCCAATAAACCGTTCCATCCCACAGCATAGTAAACACCACCTATGAACTGTGATCAGTTCGCTATTCAATCTCTTTAACAGTTCTCTCTGATTCGGCCCCAATCAATAAAACAAATGCTTGATATCGTTGATCAGCATACACTTAATGACATTCCTACCATTTGAACTATGTACTCTCTCACCTCCTCCCCCTCTCCTGCTCCTTCCTACATTATGGGGGAGGCGCGGGAAACTTCCCTACAATCTACCTTCTTAGGAAATAATGTCATTCGTACTTGTAACATATTTTCATAGACCTATCTAGAATACTACTAAAGCTATCTTATGCAACTTTTAATACACGTAAAAACTCTCTCTCTCTCCACCCATTCCCTAGTGAATAAGTGCGTCTTCCTAGTTACCCCATAACCACGCCTCAAATCTTTTATTCAGCATTTAACCAACCAAATACTAAGTAGTATCCGGTTATCATTCATACCCGCCGTTGAATTCCCTCCTACACACATATTTCACCTTATGCCATTCAAATGCCCAACACAACATAATAGTTCAATGCAACCCTCTATTGACCAAAAATGCAAATGTAAATATTCTCTACTTTGTCACTCATGACGTACGTCTACGTTTGAGTGCGAAAATTCATACATATGCATCGTTGGAATTTTATAGGTACCTCTCAAATAATCGCTTTGTGGTGTTTTTAGCCAATTCTTAATTGACACCAATCATTTTTTCAAACATTTTACCCGTTGAACCAAAAAATTGACTGTCCTATTCCTTTTCTTTACCCCTGCAGTCACGATGGTTAAATATTCCTTTGTTACCGTTAAAGCACGTTCGCGCTTAAAAAAAACACTCGCTGTCTCTAGCCCCTCCTTTCGCTGTTTTTTCAAATTCATTTTATATGCATCTGCCTACTAACTTTTTTACTTCGAGATGCCCAATAAATTCATACCTCTTCTCCCAAATGGATCCATAAAACATATTTCTTCGATCTCTTCCTAACATATATCTTTCATCCCCCGTTAATTCTCGAACCTCTTTAGAAGATTTATTTCCCATGGTGGAAAAATAAAAATCCCCCCCTTTAGTAATAATTCCCAGAATTATTCTTCTAGGAGCTATTATTTTAGTGCGTCTCTTGAGCCAATGTATGATCTGCTTTTGTAATTAACCATTTAAAATTATTTATTTATTTATTTAAAACTCCGGTTTCATGAAAGGGGTCGATAACCATTTTTTCTCACGCGACCTAATATTTTTTTTTCTCCTTCCTTGAAACAATTATCACGTATACTGATGGATTCTCAAGTCTCACACGTACACAACATTATACAGTCATTTGCTAAACCTATTTGTAACCTAGAGGTCGTAACTGCTCTAGTTTCATGAAACACACAGAGTTCTAGCAAATCCCCAGTCGTATACGCGACTTTTGACCTGTTTTATGTATCCATAGCACACAACAAAAATCATCCCTTTCCCTGTTTATCGTAGCACTGTACCCAGTACAGTCTCAATAAAAACTAGTTTACATTGGTGATGGCCTTTCACCCCTTGTCATTTCGGACTAGATTATTCTGGTAATAGCTATTTACCTAGGGTCAATTGCGGACCCTCCCCGTTTCGTAATAATTATTACTTCCTTTGAGATTTTGGTAACTTTTCTCTGCCCTCCACAAGAATTACTATTCTCATACAAGTTCAAATCATTTCACCAAAATCCATGAATAAAAATTACTGACCTTTTCCTTGCAGTTTGGATTTAAATGCTTTTTCAAACTCGTTAACGTCTTTATCGTTCATAAGAGTAATCACCGGCCTGTTTATAACCTTAACGTCGAAGGCCAGGACTATTCTCCACGGATGCAATCACCCGGCCGTGCACGGATTCGGTGTCCTTAGAACGATAAAGACGTATTTAAGCTCCGCTCAAAGGACCAATCTGTCATGTGAATTTCTATCTCTAATTCACCCTAAGCTTGAATCATTACCAGAGGTTGTAAGGCTCTGGTTTTAATCATCAATGATTCAAGGTCCACAACCCACAAGTATTATCTGTATATTTATTCATGGAGAGCTCTGGCGCCAAAGACACATACATACTGTTTTTATACCTCTTGACAAACAAAGGCACTATGCTCCTCCCACCTTTAGGTGGCTTTCTTTAAACAGTTTCCGCCTTCCCCTTCACCTTTGAATGTTTAGTACCGCCCCCTCTGTTAGTGGGTTGACACTACATGATCATTCTAACATTTATACTGTATTTGGGGTGAAATCCTTTAGTCATTATTCTTAAAATCCAAATTAATCTAACACATACCTACTGTGAAGCATGGGGGTGGAAACATCATGCTTTGGGGCTGTTTTTCTGCAAAGGGACCAGGACGACTGATCCGTGTAAAGGAAAGAATGAATGGGGCCATGTATCGTGAGATTTTGAGTGAAAACCTCCTTCCATCAGCAAGGGCATTGAAGATGAAACGTGGCTGGGTCTTTCAGCATGACAATGATCCCAAACACACCGCCCGGGCAACGAAGGAGTGGCTTCGTAAGAAGCATTTCAAGGTCCTGGAGTGGCCTAGCCAGTCTCCAGATCTCAACCCCATAGAAAATCTTTGGAGGGAGTTGAAAGTCCGTGTTGCCCAGCGACAGCCCCAAAACATCACTGCTCTAGAGGAGGTCTGCATGGAGGAATGGGCCAAAATACCAGCAACAGTGTGTGAAAACCTTGTGAAGACTTACAGAAAACGTTTGACCTGTGTCATTGCCAACAAAGGGTATATAACAAAGTATTGAGAAACTTTTGTTATTGACCAAATACTTATTTTCCACCATAATTTGCAAATAAATTCATAAAAAATCCTACAATGTGATTTTTTTTCTCATTTTGTCTGTCATAGTTGACGTGTACCTATGATGAAAATTACAGGCCTCTCTCATCTTTTTAAGTGGGAGAACTTGCACAATTGGTGGCTGACTAAATACTTTTTTCCCCCACTGTACATACTGTATTATATAATATTCTACTGTATCTTAGTCCATGCCACTCTGTCATTGCTTGTCCATATATGTATATATTCTTAAATTCCGTTCCTTACTTAGATTTGTGTGTATTGGGTATATGTTGTGAAATTGTTAGATATTACTTGTTAGGCCCCATGTAGCTCAGTTGGTAGAGCATGGCGCTTGCAAAGCCAGGGTTGTGGGTTTGTTTCCCATGGGGGGCCAGTATGAAAAATTGTATGCACTCACTAACTGTAAGTCACTCTGGATAAGAGTGTCTGCTAAATGACTAAAATGTAGATATTACTGCACTGTCGGAGCTAGAAGCACAAGCATTTCGCTACACCCGCAATAACATCTGCTAAACACGTGTATGTGACAAATTTGATTTGATTTGAGTCTCATAGCAAAGGGTCTGAATACTTATGTAAATAAGGTATTTCTGTTTTTTATTAGTAATAAATTAGCAACATTTTCTAAAAACCTGTTTTCACTTTGTCATTATGGGTTATTGTGTGTAGATTGATGAGGAAATGTTTTTATTTAAGCAATTTTAGAATAAGGCTGTAACGTAACAAAATGTGGAAAAAGTCAAGGGGTTTGAATACTTTCCAAATGCACTGTACTATTGGGGGGGGGGGCTGCAGCAATGAGATTGCAGGATTTCATCACGTGGTTTTCACAGCACAAAGTTAATGGCCCCTCTTGGGGCATTAAAATGAATGAATCAGATACTGAACAGATGGCGCTAAAGAGCAAACTGCAATGAACTTGTAAATAAATGATCATGACAGTCATTGGGATCATGGGACCTGAACCAGACATCCACATCCATCAACAGTCGAAGGAAAAAGGGATACACTATATACAACCTTCTCGTGGATCTGGTACTGTTAGGACAAAAAAACATGGCTCTGTGACCGTTTTCCAATTCACAACACAGTTTTTTGTTTCTCCTGCCATTAGATGCTAATTAGTGGATACTAGCTACCGACAAGCTAGCTGGCTATCGGTAGCTAGCTTGCTAGCTCTAATTTGCATGCCAATTTCAAGTCTAACTAAAGTTGCCGGGGAGCTCATCATGCTTGTGACATTATGCTAGCTAGCTATCCCCAGTTAGCTTGTTAATTTGTTTTCACTTGTGGCATCTGTGCTTGTTGCGTTTTCCCTGTTCTTGTGTGTTTCACAGATGCACTGTTGATCTGGCTAGCTGCGCCTGCTCGTTCTAAAAATAGAACACATTGGCAGCATGGGAAGCAGTGGTGATTCTGTTTACATGCAAAAGTGAAATAGGTGTATTTATGCTGTTGTTCAAATGCACAGATCACTTTATATATCTTCCCAAAGAAACAACCGGTAATTTGAAAACTTGGCATAATAATTCTGTCATGTGCTTTGTTGACAATTAGTGCTGAGCGATTAACCAAAAATTTGTTATCGTTCGGTTTTTAAACAACTAATCGACTAACATCAGTACATCAGTTAAATTATTGGAATTCCATTTCGTTGTTATTTTTTTCTCAATGCGCACATCGCACAGTTTCTCTAGAGATAAATCAGATCCAGGCTGAACTGTGCGATGTAGTACTTTCCAACAGGCCAATATTCTACATAGTTTAGCACACAAAACGTGATAATTAACTGCAATGACCATAATCCATTGCGCTTCTACTTATCCGGTCTGTGTTTCTTTTACGCCTGCTATTGAAGACAGAGAAGAATGCGGGATCGTGAGGTGATATAGAGAGCAGCTGTAGCTTTGCAGCTGTAGCATTGCAGCTGTAGCTTCACGAGGTATCTCTATCTGACAATACATGATCTACGTGATTGATAGTTGGTTTTCAGCAGTCATAAAAGTGTGCCTTATTTACATTGAAGAACTACAAAATATTTTTTGGGGTTAGATAGCGTAGGCAGCAGCTCTATAGAGATGATATGATGACTTGGAATGAAATAATAAAGTCATCAAATAAAACAAATGTAATAAATACAACAACATAAATATTTTATTAAAGTTATGTGAATAAATTATGGTTAATAAGTGATAAGCAGTAATGGACAGTCACTACCATCATGGGACTTTTATTAATTGTTTTATTCTGTGTTGTTACAACATTCAACCCCCATAATGCATAGTGCATTTAATGTTCTAAAAAATTATTTTTAATAATCGAAACAAAACTGAATCGACCTCAAAAAGTACTAATCGCTCCGCACTATTGACAATATGCCCAGGTATTCATCCAATCATGAGCCGCCACTATGTCAATCAATACACATGCATTAGGACAGGTATTGACTCAGGAAGGAAAATAAGCAGGCCTATATTTTTATAGAGCTTCAGAAAAATCCAATTTTATCAAATAGCACCTCCATATATCTATTATACAGACCCCAGGTATGGGAATACATTAGATAACTCATCAAAATCGAAATGTAACAAGGTCTGCGTCCCAAGTGGCACCCTATTACCAATATAGGTCGTTATCAATAAAACTTCACAATACAGTGCAGAGCATTCAATTTGGCTGCCGGGGGGAAAGGAGACCCCCTGCTCCACTAAAACCGCCGAGGCTGCCTCCCCTCCTTGTTCGGGCAGGCTATGGCGTTCGTCGTCACCGGCTTACTAGCCACTGCCGCTCCATATATCATCGTTCCATTTGTCTTGTCTTGTCAATTACACATACCTGGTTCATATCCCCTCATTAGTCCGTGTATAAGTGTTCCCTCTGCCCCCTTGTCCTTGTGGGTGATTGTTTTATGTGAGTAGAGTGTAGCTCGGTGGAGCTACTCGTACCTTGTATTGCCGGGGTAGATTTTTCCCCTGTGCCTGTATTTTGTTGGAGCTACCCGTACCTTGTATTACCGGGTTAGATTTTTCCCCTGTGCCTGTATTTTGTTGTCGCTATCCAGCGCAACTGTGTACGACGGAATAAACTCTGTATTCGGTGATTTACCCTCCTGCGCCTGACTCCTTATAATCACACTCATCACAAAGGGATTGTTAAATAAATGTTATCACTATTTGATTTTAATGGCATCACCTCTTGAAGAGCATAGTCAGAACTACACATTTCCAATTATTCCATATTTAGCTTTATCATCAGAGTTATACAGCCAGTAACTGCATGCTTTTCATGATCAGCAAACATCAATTGATCATGTAATGAGGGTAGCCTATCCATTTGGCATATAACTAGCTAGCTAGCTAAGCTAACAACGTGTCATTTAGCTTGCTTCATCAGAGATTAGGCTTTTGGAAAGAGCTTGACATCGGCAAGTCCTCATCCTGGTAAAGTTGTCAGTCGAACTTCTGTCATCAAGCAAATCAAAAAAGATTTGGATATAGCCATCTAGTTTATCCCCTGAAAGTTAGCTTGTCCATTATTGATGTGATCTGTTATTAACTAGCTAGCCAATTTAACGTGGTCTATCGATCAAGCTATCATGTCTGTCAGCAGAAATCGTGATTAAACACTTAAAAACAATGTTGAAAAGGGGATAATGTTAGCTAACTTCGCTAGGTAGGCCTACGTTGGTAGGAGAAAAAAAGTACATTAGCCGGTCTACTTACCACTATTACATTTACATTTTAGTCATTTAGCAGACGCTCTTATCCAGAGCGACTTACAGTTAGTGAGTGCATACATAATTTTTTATACTGGCCCCCCATGGGAATCAAACCCACATCCCTGGCGTTGCAAACGCCATGCTCTACCAACTGAGCTACATCCCTGCCGGTCATTCCCTCCCCTACCCTGGACGACGCTGAGCCAATTGTGCGCCGCCCAATGGGTCTCCCGGTCGCGGCCAGCTACGACAGAGCCTGGATTCGAACCAGGATCTCTAGTGGCACAGCTAGCACTGCGATGCAGTGCCTTAGACCACTGCGCCACTCGGGAGACTTTGTACAGTATGTTTAGCCAACTGTACAACGTTTCTACCGATAGCTTGCAAAGTAAACATTATCAGCTAACAGTACATCGGCAAATGCGCCCTTCTGCTGCTTGACAGGCAGAGCTCACAAAGGATGGGAAATTAACCTAAACCACTCATACTTGTCAGGTGTAGTTCACCTTTATTTTATATTACTCAAATATCCAATTAATGATGGCCAATATTGAGAGATATCGTCAGGCTACCCTCATCCTCATGTATCTGAAATTACACGATCAATTGATGTTTACTAATCATGAAAAGCATGCAGTTACTTGCTGTATAACTCTCATAGAGCTAAATATGTGCAACTGTTTTGCATGGCATAATCGGACATTTGTAGTTCTGACTATGCTCTTCAAGAGGTGGGGATATTACAACCAAATAGTTAACATTTATTTAACAATCCTTTGAAAACAGCACGCAGTTGTCAATGGTTTTAGCAGAGCTGGGGGTCTCCTTGCCTCCCAGCAGGCAAACGGAACGCTCTGCATCTTATTGTGACGTTTTATTGATGACTACCTATAGTGCACTACTTATGGTCCCTGGTAAAAAGTAGTGCACTATATAGGGAATAGGGTGCCGTTTTGGGATGTACACAAAGTGAATCTAATGTGAAGAAGCCAAAAGCACTGGGATAAAAGACCACCATCATTCTACGGCTATGGCACCTGCTTTTTAATTTATTACTGAATCACCTCTGTACCTTTTTCTTTGTGAAAAGCATTTGAAAACTCCCGGAGAGTCCAACAAAATGTGTGCTTGATCAAAAGACAAAGAAATATAACATGCAGTCAAGTTCTTGAGATAGTATTTATTTTTAACTATGGAGAATATAATATCACCTGCAGTAAAGGGGAATCTACAGTAGTGATTTGCAACCAAATTATGGTCTGTAGGAAAGGAAAGAAAATGTTTATTCTAATCAGTAATGAACATGACTTAGTCCACCAGAATGCAATGCAGCACTACAGAGTATTATCCAAGTTTATCCATTCCTCCTTTTAATTGAGGTAGATTTAGTGAAATAAGTTTAAGTCCCCCCACAAGAACAGAATGGAGCTGGCTGTTCTGCCCCATCAAGTTTAGAGACACATTACCTAAGCACTGACATACAGGGAAACAGCTGTTGTAGCAATCCCTGGAGCTGCAGAGCAGGAGCAGAGTTTTCAGAAAGCGCCCATGTGGCCCCCGTGACACATCATGCAGATCCAAATAGATGCCCACGACTTTATAGGGAAAATTAATGTGAATTCACAGCATTTTGAGGAGACTGTTCAAAAACACCACATGGCACCATATGCTAGTTGAGCACAGAGCCAAAATATGGTTTAGAAATGTTAACACAGTAATACTTGTGAGGACGAGTTTTATTAAAGGTGTACAAGGCACTGGACAGACATTGTTAAATGCTCATAGATCCTAAACTAATATGAATTTGACTGAAACTGGTGTTTCCACTAGAACTGTCACTATCAATATAAATTGATCTTTCAACCCCATAATTTCATTCTTCAGGTTTCATCAAACTACTCTATGCTCTCATTTTGGAGAAGACAATGTATTATACTGTATAACAAATTGATATCTCATGTGTTACCAAATCTCTGATTCAGAGATGCAAGTAGGGACAGAAACAGTTCCAAAATGGCAATACTATTTCGTTTGAAATTGCTAACATTGTGACCAGCTTAGCTGCCTGGCTTTCTTGGAAAAAGGAATACACCAAGAAATTTGCTGATCTAGATCTAACACAAAGCAAACCACCAATGCTTCTAGAATGTTTACCCAAACAATTGGAAAACTTTTTGTACAGGAACTTCTGTTCAAAAACATAATCAGAATTAAAGTAAAAAACGGATCAAACCTTTTATAAATCACTTACACAACACAACATTAACATCAATCAAATTGGGGAGGAGTGATGTTGACAAAAGACAATCTGTTTGATGAGTACTTCAGAATCAATTTCAAGCAACAAGGGCTAGAGCAGCGGCGCCCTGTGATTCGACAATGGAGGGCAGCACGGTGCTCTGCTCCACAGCTGAATGGGGATGCTAAATGCAGCATGCAATTACCCAGTGTAAAGCACTTAGGACTCCCTCCTAATTATAAACCCCAGTGAATAATCACAGCCCATTGCAATTGATTGTGCAACTATTCAGCTAAAAACTGTTGGGAGCTGCAGCTTATAGCTGGCAATTCAGTCTCTGTCTAATTCACCACTGTTCATTATACACTGAGTGTACAAAACATTAGGAACACCTGCTCTTTCCATGACTTAGACTGACCAGGTGAATCCAGGTGAAAGCTATGATCCCTTATTGATGTCACTTGTTAAATCCACTTCAATCAGTGTAGATGAAGGGGGGGGGGGACAGGTTAAAGAAGGATTTTTAAGCCTTGAGACAATTGAGACATGGATTGTGTGTGTGTGCATTCAGAGGGTGAATGTGCAAGACAAAAGATTTCAGTATGGTATGGTAGTAGGTAGTAGGTGCCAGGCACACCGATTTGTGTGTCAAGAACTGCAACGCTGCTGGGGTTTTCACGTTCAACAGTTTCCCGTGTGTCTCAAGAATGGTCCACCACTCAAAGACATCTGTGGGAAGCACTGGAGTCAACATGTGCCAGCATCCCTGTCGAACGCTTTCGACACCTTGTAGAGTCCATGCCCTTGCGAATTAAGGCTGTTCTGAGGGCAAAAGGGGGTGCAACTCAATATTAGGAAGGTGTTCCAAATGTTTTGTACACTCAGTGTATGCAGCTATATTTGAAATTAGAATATAAAATTGCAATGTGTTTGACCTTCAGATATTACTGGGAGGTTGTTTTCATGTGAAATATATATTTTCTCTCCATTTTTCT
Organism: Coregonus clupeaformis; assembly: GCF_020615455.1. Lineage (NCBI taxonomy): Eukaryota > Metazoa > Chordata > Actinopteri > Salmoniformes > Salmonidae > Coregonus > Coregonus clupeaformis. The sequence goes on from NC_059207.1 coordinate 49,650,032, forward strand.
ATCATTTCTGTTTTGTTCCCTTCTGATTCTTTTCATGTGTAAATAGGTATTTTCTCCGTATTATGGGGAAAACTCAAACATTTCTCTATGCAATGTATGTTTTGTTCCCTTTGTTCGATAAATTCAAATACCTTTTATCAATATTGCAAAATCTGCATGTTTGAATGATCCAAATATCAATAAAACCAGGGACAACATGATTGGATCAGAGATGGAAAGTTATAGAGCACAGTATCTCATATGAAGATATTGCCCTATAAGCTAGGATGGAGGAGTTAATCAGAATTATACTCTAGTATAATTCTCAATGGCAAATGTATTACTGTACCTGTTGGCTTATATTTGGACCCTTATGTGTTTCCTCTGTAGATAGACAGGAAATAGGTTTATGTCATGTGCTTTACTGTGGTGGATATGAGAGTTAACCTCTGACCCTACAGGCTGCAACTGGATTGGTGTGATGAATTCTTAACCAATAAAGGAATGAGTTTAGGTGTTCTTTCTCCTACCAAAAAGGACTGAGAATATGGGGGATTTTGACATTTTTGTCCAGTTCACGGAGTGTGCAAGGAGTACAGCAAGCTTCGTTACAAGGATGCTATAAAGAAAAGTTTTAAAAAGTTGCTGTACAACATTAAATGTAACACTCTCTCCAATACAGTCTAATGTTTGTTAAAGAAACAAATACAACGTCTTTGATTAGTCAATTCACATGCAGGCTATAGCTGGTAACAGTCAGTCTGATTATGCTACTTGTCCTCCATTATCAGAGAACCAGGGTTCTGACCACGGTAAACATCTCCAACAGATATGTTCTTATGACCAGCCAGCTTCATTAATTCATTAATTCATTCTGTAAAGCACTTTGTGACAACTGTTGATGTAAAAAGGGCTTTATAAAATACATTTGATGGATTGATTGATTGATACATTGATTGATTGATCCTTCCTTCATTCATTGCTTCATTCATTCATCCCTTTCCCTCATTTCCTACAGTATACCCATCAAACCGCACCCTCCTTGGTTCTCTTGGAGATTTTGAGGAAACAATAAAGCAATAGGAGTCAGGACAGTTATTTAGGCCTAAAGCTCTCACCCTGTGATCACTTCAACTAGCTAGAAGAAAGCTTGCCAGAAGATTACAGTGGAATTATGCAGTCTGTAAAGGGTACGTTTTGATATTGCATATCATACACGCTCAAGCTGCCATGCTTCCAAACCCCCAATAGATCGCAGCCAGCATGCAAACTTGGAGGAGAGTACAGTAACTTATCTTATTTCAGAAGAAGAATATAGCCCTTTATATGGTTTGGGTTAGTAGGTGTCTGGAAATACTGTACATTGGTGGTGTTTTGTGGATCGTAATGACCAAAGGTGCCATTTACATTAGGGTAATTTGATGACCTGTTCCCAGACATGTGAACTTGTAATATTTTAATTGGGAGTTTTACATGTATCCCTCAGGTGTCCGAGTTGATCTATTAAGAAATGTCATTGGTTTGTTGAGAAAAACTTTAAGATATTTTATAGGCTGATGAGGAATTTGTTACAGAAAATAATCACCACCACATGGTGAGGATAGCATAGGGCTAGCATGTGCCAGATTATCTGATGGGACCAGCTGAAATGTAACATTCTATCATGTGACACTACGTTGACGATATTAATTAGCTGATGCTTAAACTTAAACTTTTTCTAATGTTCACAATTATGGGCCCCACTGTGTTCTCAACTTAGCAATTAGGCAATTGCTGTGTTATCTATTGTATTCCTGATTCATCAGAATTAAATGAGTATCATACTTAACGTAGGTACATGTATTGTTTTGCTTCCCCACAAGAGATTAAATGGATTACTTGATTGTTACTTTTCTGCTTGACAAGTTGTTAAATGAATGTTTAAAATAGGATTGATGTTAAAGCAGACAGTTGTCTCTGTGGTATATTATACTACTATAAATCAACTAAGTATACATAATATAGTATAGTATACAGTATTAATATTGAATAGCATACATATCTTAGTTTATCTACTGAAGCATGCTGTGGTTATATTTTCTATTTAGTGCTTTGGTTTAATTAGCATGCCCTAGTAAATCACATTTTCTGACAGATTTCTAATTAGCACAAAAGTAGCATTATAATTCCCATCATATACATAACTTTAATGTTTTCACTCTCCACTGTTTTGACATTATTTGACACTAAAGTATGAATTCAGGCACTGTTTAAAACCAAGTAGTGTACTTGACACTGCTTGATACTACAAAGTTACACTAAAATGGCAGGAAAACGCTTCATACCACCCTGTATAATCTGAAATGATGTTACCAGGAAGAGAAAATAAATGCTGCCTCTTAACACTTGAACCTTTTCAAGGTTGCCCTATTGGTCCAGCTTAAAAAGACAGGCAAAACATATTTCTATATCCTTTTGTGAGGAATAATCATTCAGGAAAGTAGAGCAAAGACCATACAGTGTACTTAGCGAAAACAGTAGGTGGTATCTATTGAGAATGGTACAAATTATTGTCTACATCTGAAAAATCTGAGCCACACATCATTTACTTGATTTCACTTACATAGGCTCCAAACAAAAAACAGACAATAGAAACATCCTATGAAATAGGCCTAAATGCAGTATTCTCAGAACAGACAAAGGCATACATTAAAATAAAAACCAACAACAGTGTTATTCAAGAAGATAAAGGAGAACCAATTCAGAGGATTGAAAGGTAACTAAGAGAGGGAAGGCTTAGGGGGATAGCAGGGGATAGAAACAAAGGGAATATGTACAAACACAGTAAATTGATGAAGCCAAAGAGAAGGTTTTCTCTTTCTTTGTATTTATATAAGTAGAACGTTTTCTCTTTCCTGGTATTGATTTAAGTAGAAGTAGGTGTCACTGACTGACCCAGGTTATGATGTTAATATGTCCCGTCTCTCTGTGCTTGTCTCAGCTTGTCACATCACACCAAAGGAGAGTAGCAGACCTTCACTGATGAATTAATCATTAACAGACTTCCCATGGGTTCACTCTCCATAGTCCATACACTATTGTACTGCAAAAGAACCCTGCAAAAGAACTCTGGGGGACTGGCCTTCAGTATGTTCAGTGTGAAAGTCAGAGAAATATCAGTGGACATTGACGTGGAAACCTTAAAGGAGATTGACACGTTTGGGAAATGTTGCTGAAACTCAAAACTACACTGCAATTTTATTTGACCACACCAGCATCAACAATGCCACAATTTGTCAAAAGCAAAGATAGTTGTTTTTTCCAACTATTGAAGTGCTGCTCAACTTGAACTTAATTCCATTATACTATGTGTAGAATATGTACATGTTATTGTTGGACATAGTAGGATGAATGCATATAAAAAAGTATAATGCATGTTCATCATATTATTATTATTATTTTTAGTCATTTAGCAGACACTCTTATCCAGAGCGACTTACAGTTAGTGAATACATTATTATTATTATATTTTTTTTATATACTGGCCCCCCATGGGAATCGAACCCACAACCCTGGCATTGCAAACACCATGCTCTATCAACTGAGCTACATCCCTGCCGGCCATTCCCTCCCCTACCCTGGACGACGCTGGGTCAATTGTGCGCCGCCCATGAGTCTCCCGGTCGCGGTCGGCTGCGACAGAGCCTGGATTCGAACCAGGATCTCTAGTGGCACAGTTAGCACTGCGATGCAGTGCCTTAGACCACTGCGCCACTCAGGAGTTATTATGTCAATACATCTGAAAAGTGCTCTCTACCAAGAACCAAGACCCACTCACACATCCAAAGCAATAAGTCCAGCACAGAGTGAGAAATAATGCATACTTTTGTTCCAATTTCACAGGCTTGCAAGGGAATACAAAATGTCAGGCAGCATTTCAGTCAAGCAGCCAAATAATTACAGCTGCACTGGGAGTAGCAGGGGTCCAAGTCTGGTCTCACAGAAACAAAACAACAACACAGAGATCACCACCTCGCCTCGCCTGACCAGTCCAGGACCAAACACTACAGGAATATGTTAACTGTGTGCATCACAGATTTCCTGATGTGTAGCTACTTATGTATGCGGTGGAGTTCTGTGTGGTTTCTGTAGGCTGTGTGCATTTTTGGTGGAGCCCAACACTGCTGTGTGTGTCTATTATATCAACAGTCTCATGAACTAGCTGAATAGATTAAATTAGCTACACCTTGTAACATCACAGAAAGAGATAATGGAAAATAATTGCATGTGCGTGTAACATTCAGCTAAACATACAAAATGCTCTCAAACTCGCAACGCTTCATGGGTAGCATGAAAATACCCTGCTAAGTGCTCACTATAATGTCTATACATTTTTTACATTATTTAGCAGACACTCTTATCCAGAGCAACTTACAGTTAGTGCAATGCATACTTTATTTAAAAAAATAATAATTATACTGGCCCCCTGTGGGAAACAAACCCACATCCCTGCCGGCCAAACCCTCCCCTACCTTGGACCAATTGTGCGCCGCCCATGGGTCTCCCGGTCGCAGTCGGCTGCAACAGAGCCTGGACTTGAACCAGGATCTCTAGTGGCACAGCTAGCACTGCAATGCAGTGCCTTAGACCACTGTGCCACTCGGGAGTATACCCTTATGGCCACATGAGCAAGCAGAGGGGCGACCTGCAACACACACACAGGCAGCATCCCAAATGGCACCCTATTCTCTACATAAAGCACTACCTGGTCAAAAGTAGGGAACTATATAGAGAATAGGGTGTCATTTGAGAAAGAGCCATACAAATTACACCACCAAGCCAGCTCTCCTCTCACCCCGATAAGGCAAATTGGAAGGGTTTTGATCTCTTCCTCATCTTATCTGGTCTGGCAGTGCAGTCTTGGGATTCTGTTTGAAGTGGTGCTGTACCACTCTAATAGTAAAGTAATTATTGTTGCCGAAAGCCACAAATGGCCTTCAAAGGGCTTTCGCTTGGCGTATCTTAATCACAGATGCACACCCACAATGCTACCGACACCTGTACGCTGCAGGATCAGACCTTCTCATAGCCCACTATCTATCAGATACTGCTGCTTCAAGATAACAATCAAACATTTAATCAACCAGGTCTTCTATAGAATTTAGTGATTAAATGATGCAGATACTGTAAGTACGCAGGCGTTGTAGGGGCCATTGAAATTAGATGGAAGACATCACTGAGAGAGGGAGAGGCTCTCACTTTGGAACCTAAACTCGAGCAGCCCACATAAGAAAATACTACAGTTTACTATAGAATACTATAGTACTTATTATATAATTCTGTAGTAAACTGTAGTATACCGTAGAATACTATACTCCACACCTCGATCGTGTAGTGCAGGGTTCTTCAATTCCGGTCCTGGAGGGCCGAAACACCTCTGTTTTTCATCCTCTCCTTCTAATCAGGGGCTAATTCAGACCTGGGACACCAGGTGAGTGCAATTAACTACCAGGTAGAAATGAAAAACAGAAGTGTTTCGGCCCTCCAGGACCGGAATTGAAGAACCCTGGTGTAGTGCTTTCTATATAATTTTGTAGTATACTGTAGAATACTATACTCTACACTATAGCAACCGTCAATCGTGCAGTGCTTACTATAGACTTCTGTAGTATACTGTAGAATACTATACTACATACTGTAGTATCCCTCGATCACATAGTGCTTATTTTAAAATGTTTAGATCGATTGGACTGCTAGCTAGCTTTGTCGATGCTGTTTTGATTTGAATGTGCTGTCCTTGAGGAGCTCATGCAGGGGATTTCCTCTGAGATTCCCCCTCAATTGTGTTGTGCTTAATATAGAATGTTGTAGTATACTATAGAATACTATACTCCACACTGTAGTATCCCTTGATTGATTGATTTTACTTAACTATTTAAAAAAAACAATACAACCACAAATGTGTATACAATGCATTTAGAAATTTGTCGAGAATGAATAACAAAACATTTTTTACCTTTCTTTTCATTGTGGTTCTAGTTCAAACATCAAAGTTTCACATTTACAGCTAAACCACATGAATAAATATAGTATACTATGGTCTAAATGATGTAGTATTACTATATTTATATACTACAGTATTCACTGAAGTGTTTTATGCTGACTTTACTATAGTATTCACTGTAATGTTTTTGCGGACATGACTGTAGTATACCATAATATTTACTGTAATGTTTTTGCTGACTTTACTGTAGTATTCACAGTAGGTATCCTAGCGGTTAAGAGCATTGGACCAGTAACCGAAATGCCATTGGTTCGAATCCCTGACTAGGTAAAACATCTGCCGATGTGCCCTTGAGCATGGCACTTAACTCTAATTGCTCCTGTAAGTCGCTCTGGATAAGAGGGTCTGCTGTGGTATACTGTAGTATTTACTGTAGTGTTTTTGTGGACATGACTGTAGTATGATATAGTATTCACTGTAGTGTTTTGCAGACATTACTGTAGTATGACATAGTATTCACTGTAGTGTTTTTTTTTCACATACATGACTGTAGTATACTGTAGTATTTACTGTAGTGTTTTTAAGGACATATTCTATAGTATATTGTAGTAACACCTGTCGACTAGGGTTAGCTAAAATGGCACAACTACCAGACTACGCCAATTACTGTTTAATGAGGGGAACACCTCAACCAGAACATAAGACACACAGGATCATGACAGGCCACCTATTAAGTTGGGTCAGCAGTTCTGAGCAATGCAACGGACCAGACAACACCTTCGCAAAAATATATTATATTATTCTAAACGTTAGACACAGGTTCTAGGCCCAATTAGGGGAAACAGTACAGAAGCAGATATAATGAACAAGCAAAGTGTATTAAAGCTTAGAGGATTAGGTTTACTTGTTTGACACAGATAAATAACACACATTAACAAGAGTACACCAAAATGACTTAGACCTGTTACTTCCACTAGATAGCTTTCTGAAATACAACAGTGCTTTCACAGAGATTCAGCTGACCAAGTTCACAAGATGACCAAAAACAGTGACAAATACTGTACTTCTGATGGTAGAAAAGAAAGAACAGTTAACCACTGCATTTACATAAATAGATATTTTAGAAATACAAATTACTTCACTTAAAGACAGTCACCTTATTGGAGGGTGCTGCCAATAAACTGCTTGGACATCAAACCTGCAAAGCCTCTCAAAACAAACCTATTGAAAACAAAAGGACATTATTACAGTGGCTTTACATAATGAACATCTTGAATATTGTCACACATTAATAAACTCACTAATGGTCAAAGTCAACACACCATTCAGAGTAATCGACCACACTCCAAACATTTCTTCAAGACAGCATGGTCACAAAATGGTTGCTGACAGAATTAAACCAACAGCAATGACGCCGTACAGCCTATACACACAAAGGACCTTCCAGGTACAAAACTCTCACCTGAACATGACCAAGGGTGCTTTTATACATTTCCTTCATGTCCTCCCCTAATAACAATATTGTAACTGATTGAGGTTAAGGTGAGGTTTATGGTTATGGTGATGCCCATCTACTGTGGGACTCCAGTTAAAGACCAGGCGGAGGCAGAGATGCAGTTCAGTTTAAGAGTAATGGAGATTAAACATGGCAGGGAATGATGACATGTGACTTGTCTTGAATTGAGACTTGGCTGGCTTTGCATGGAGTATGGTTTATCTAAAAGGAGACACAGAAAGGTGCAAATAATAACGGGCAATAAAAGCAACGAACATACATAATTAATTAGCTATTAATGGCAATAATCAATGACAAATGCAATAAGCATATAAATGGGTAAAGCTATGCATATACAGTGGGGAGAAAAAGTATTTAGTCAGCCACCAATTGTGCAAGTTCTACCACTTAAAAAGATGAGAGAGGCCTGTAATTTTCATCATAGGTACACGTCAACTATGACAGACAAAATGAGAGAAATAAAATCCAGAAAATCACATTGTAGGATTTTTAATGAATTTATTTGCAAATTATGGTGGAAAATAAGTATTTGGTCAATAACAAAAGTTTCTCAATACTTTGTTATATACCCTTTGTTGGCAATGACACAGGTCAAACGTTTTCTGTAAGTGTTCACAAGGTTTTCACACACTGTTGCTGGTATTTTGGCCCATTCCTCCATGCAGATCTCCTCTAGAGCAGTGATGTTTTGGGGCTGTCGCTGGGCAACACGGACTTTCAACTCCCTCCAAAGATTTTCGATGGGGTTGAGATGTGGAGACTGGCTAGGCCACTCCAGGACCTTGAAATGCTTATTACGAAGCCACTCCTTCGTTGCCCGGGCGGTGTGTTTGGGATCATTGTCATGCTGAAAGACCCAGCCATGTTTCATCTTCAATGCCCTTGCTGATGGAAGGAGGTTTTCACTCAAAATCTCATGATACATGGCCCCATTCATTCTTTCCTTTACACGGATCAGTCGTCCTGGTCCCTTTGCAGAAAAACAGCCCCAAAGCATGATGTTTCCACCCCCATGCTTCACAGTAGGTATGGTGTTCTTTGGATGCAACTCAGCATTCTTTGTCCTCCAAACACGACGAGTTGAGTTTTTACCAAAAAGTTCTATTTTGGTTTCATCTGACCATATGACATTCTCCCAATCCTCTTCTGGATCATCCAAATGCACTCTAGCAAACTTCAGACGGGCCTGGACATGTACTGGCTTAAGCAGGGGGACACATCTTGCACTGAATTATTTGAGTCCCTGGCGGCGTAGTGTGTTACTGATGGTAGGCTTTGTTACTTTGGTCCCAGCTCTCTGCAGGTCATTCACTAGGTCCCCCCGTGTGGTTCTGGGATTTTTGCTCACCGTTCTTGTGATCATTTTGACCCCACGGGGTGAGATCTTGCGTGGAGCCCCAGATCGAGGGAGATTATCAGTGGTCTTGTATGTCTTCCATTTCCTAATAATTGCTCCCACAGTTGATTTATTCAAACCAAGCTGCTTACCTATTGCAGATTCAGTCTTCCCAGCCTGGTGCAGGTCTACAATTTTGTTTCTGGTGTCCTTTGACAGCTCTTTGGTCTTGGCCATAGTGGAGTTTGGAGTGTGACTCTTTGAGGTTGTGGACAGGTGTCTTTTATACTGATAACAAGTTCAAACAGGTGCCATTAATACAGGTAACGAGTGGAGGACAGAGGAGCCTCTTAAAGAAGAAGTTACAGGTCTGTGAGAGCCAGAACTCTTGCTTGTTTGTAGGTGACCAAATACTTATTTTCCACCATCATTTGCAAATAAATTCATAAAAAATCCTACAATGTGATTTTCTGGATTTTTCTTCCTCAATTTGTCTGTCATAGTTGACGTGTACCTATGATGAAAATTACAGGCCTCTCTCATCTTTTTAAGTGGGAGAACTTGCACAATTGGTGGCTGACTAAATACTTTTTTCCCCCACTGTATATAGCAGCAGTACTGCAGAGTAGAATAGAGTGGAGTAGAGTTCAGTACAGTACACAGTAGAGCACACTAGTGTTGAATACACTATAATGTACTGTACTGAACTATACTCGACTTTACTGTACTGAACTCTACTGTACTGTACTGAACTATACTCTACTTGACTGTATTGAACTCTTACTGTACTGTACTCTACTGAGCTGTACTTTGATGTCCAAACTTGTGACACATAGACGTTTATGATTGGTTCAGATTTGGTCTGGTCCGGACCAACCAAATTTGGTTTTGTTTGGTGGCGGAGCTCAGCGCAATTCCGTTACCAGTGAATTGCCCATAAGTGGACCAGGGTTAGTAAAAGATACGGGTAAAGAACATTGTGCTGTAACTTTACTGCAGCCGACTGGGAGCATGCTCACACATTACCTACATCAGAGGAAGATTAAAACGATGCGTCATCTGTATCTTGAATTTATAAACTGCTAATGCTTCATGTATATTACATGCAGACATATTCACTTTTTGAATGCATCAATTAATGATGCAAGAAATGGGGAACTTCTGAGAATATGCAAGAAGAACAGACCTGTAACAAGGTGAGTAGGACGGAGCCAGGCACAGGAGGTGTGAATCAGAGAATCGGGTTTATTTGGCCAATACAGCAGTCAGCAGCAATGTGTAAACCAAATACAGTGTGACTTAAATGCGTACTGGGAAAACAAAACACACGGGTGAATATCCCGGCGATAAAAGTAACATAATGCTCAACACGAGCTAGCGACACCTCCACATGGAACAAAGACATAGGAGAGCAGAGAGAATAATTATACAGAGACTGATGAGGGGATATGTACCAGGTGTGTGTGAAAAAAAAGACAAAACAAAAGGAATGATGAAAAGAGTGGCAGTGGCTAGAAGGCCGGTGACGACAAATGCCGAAGCCTGCCCGAACAAGGAGATGAGGCAGCTTCGTAGGGAGTCGTGACAAGACCCAAGTCTCTAAAGTATTAATGATATAAAGGAATATAGGATATATCTGAGAAAAAACAAGGAGGATACAGTCTACAACTGAAATGTTTAGAAGAAAATCAAAATTAAATATTGAAAGATTTGTCCATAACAGAACAGTAAAAATGAGCAAAAGCCTATGCTGTATTCTTTTCAAATCCATTTCTCAGTAAACGGCTACACCTTTCATCTTCAACATATTGTATAAATACACAGTTCTTGTTTATGCCTGAGCTTATGGCTGTGTCTGTAATGTTTGTTGATTGTTTAATTCAGCTTACAAGAGCTCATGAATAGGCAAATATATTGACCCGTCACTGCCCCTCACCTTTGAGCATTCCCAGTCGAGACAGATTGTCTCTTGCATATTGTATTGATGTTGTTTATGTATAGCGTGTGTTTTTATTTTATGCTTTTTTTATTAATGGAAAATTGTCTAGTGAATATAAATTTGAGCTGGCCTCTTTTAATCTGTTAATCTCAAGTATTTCAGAGAGTGTTTGCTGAAACTTTAAACTTAAACTTGAACTTCTACTCCACAGTAGATGGGTTACACAATCTAGGCCTACTGGTGAGAAAAATTGGTGGGTAAGCACTGATTCACTGTTCGCGGTGAATGAAGAAACGCTTGCTGTATTTTCATTGTATTTTTCCGCAATGTTTGTAAAAGCTGTTTGTACCAGAGCTCTGATCATGTCATCTCTCATTATGTGTTAACTGTAGGGGTTGCCAATCCCAGCATGTGCTATATTATTCACAGCAGGACATTCATTGTCATGATTTTGTTGGCTCGCAAAAAAACGATTTGAACATTGGACACTCTCATATAGGCCTACTGGGAAAAACTAGTGTGTACTGTAATACAAAAATAAAAAATAAATAGCTGTAGACGATTAATCATACTGACCACTCATATTCAGTGAAATAAGATACTATATCATAGAACAGGATCAACTCTCTAATAGAACACGTAATCCTCACATTAAATTCCAGTTCTGCTTCATACTCTTTCTTTCTCTTTCTCTGTTACACTCACCTCTTTATTGAGTTTTTGCCTCCAATGGGCTTTTCAGAGCGATTAGGGATGATTTACAATAGCTGGTCCTGGGTGCTAAAGGAATGCTACAGAGTCACTCTAATTAAACTGTCTTTGTATAGGCACCATTAGTGGGCTCTGGTAATTAAAGTCGGGCTAAGGGATTTCTGATGCTAACATTATATACATGTTGTTGTTGTTATTGTTGTTACTGTTGTTATTGTTGTCATTGTTTTTATAATACATGTGAATGTTTAGAGACATTAATTCCATGCTCATAAAGCATATTTTGCCTTCTCAACAGGTCCCTGTTTGTGGGTGAATAAAGCGTAAGATGCTTCGCTATCTGTTAAACAGTCAACATGTACTTCTTCATTTAAAAAAGAGCCCACACATTCATGATGCTGAATACATTATCTAGCTCATCTATAAGAGCTCTCACAATAAGTGGTTTTGAGAAAAAGAGGGATGATGGTGCTAGAGAGTCTCAAATGACACCTTATACCCTACATAGTGTGGATAGGCACCCTATGAGCCCTGGTCAAAAGTAGTGCACAGTATAGGGAATAGGCTGCCTTTTGGGATGCAGCTGGGAGCTGGATAAAACAGAAGCCTAATGAGTGATGAAAGCAATACTTCTGAATTACCTGGTGATTAATATGGAGTGTTTGGATCCTCTGAGTCAATATTCACCTGCTGACAACCTGTGACTGCATCCCAAATGGCACCCTATTCCCTATATAGTGCATTACTTTTGACCAGAGCCCTATTAATCCTGTAATAGTAAAAGCATTAAAGAGTGGCTGAACTCATTGATTCCACGTTTTTCTGCTGCTCATGAAGAAAAACAAGATTTGAGTCTTGGGGGTATGGTTCGACGTAGGTGTGTTATGTTCGCTTTATCATACCCTGGCAGTTACTGTTGTTTGTCCCTCTTGAGGCACGGTAGCAACACTTCCTCAAAATAGTTCGAATGAATTAAAATAAATCAAGAAATCTGTAATTCATTTTGACGTTTTCTCTGAGGAGGTCTTAGTTACACAATTTTACATCTAGCCATGGTGTAATATTTCTCACATAAAAAAAATGTGCATGTAAAAACTAGTCAGTGCACTGCATACAGTATTGAGTCAGCTGCTGCTGGCTGCGCTCAGGACTGATTTCTGAGAGCATGTCTACAACTTCATCATCAGCAAGCTGTCAAACTATTGTAAATAAAGCACACGCTACACGCTGTTTATCAGTGCCCAAAGTCAGTTGCTAGCAGGCACTGAGCAGGTTAGCTAAATCAGCTTATCAAGTCACTGGCGAGTGGCGATGTGTGTGCTTCTGTGCCGTTTAGTTTTTTACAACTTTCTCACTATCTGTTACCAGAGTGTCTGTAATAGTCATGTTAAAAAACAGGTCGTGGTGGGAAACAAGATGCTGGCGAATGGGTTTTGAATTTTGGAATATTAACAAGTGGCAGTTGGGCGCAGCCATAGTCTCAAATCAAATTTTGCCCAAAACAGTGGCAGACTTGAGTGTAGTAGACTGAAATTCCAACTCCAATTCCAATTTTACTCAATGCTTCTCTATGATAAAAGTTTTTCAATTTCCTTTCTGAATTCACTTAGTTGAATTTACCTCAACCATGGCTAAAGTAGCTGAGCCTCCAGAAGAAACCAAATGAACAAGTAAAGCTGCTAGCTGCATTGTGCTGTTTTTCAATTCTGTAGAGATGAACACCTTAATAAAAAGGTAACCGTCAAGCACAACAGAAGAAAAACTGTGTTGCCATGAATAACCGGCAGGAATACAACAGCAGCAACAGTAGCAATGTGGCAAATACATAAAGCATGCACTGTTGAGACACTGGGCCCAGGTTGATCAAATCTTCATTTTTTCCCCCCTCCATTTAACTCTGCAACATACTCATTTGAGCTAAATTTGAAAAACAGAACCAGGAGTATAAATTAATGCAAATGGTCTTCCCCCGAGGAGCAGGGGGAGTAGAGAGCTAGGCAAGGAGAGTCAGGGCCGCCATTCATGCTGTACTACTTCATATTTACTTTTTCTCTGCTGCCCTCTGTCACTGATGTATGCAGAATACATCTGAAAGAATGGCTTTTAAAGTCACCCCCCTCTCTCAGTAAAAAACAACACAAAACATGTACATTCAGGAATAACACATCCCAACTTCCAAACCTGGGGAGCCTGAGCAGATCAAGCGAGCGAGACAGAGAGTGGTGAGAGTGCGGTGTAGCACAGAGCTGAACAGAGTGTTTGCCTACAGTCTTCCCCTTGACATATGGTGCGCGTGTAAGTAAAAAAAAGGTTACATCAATCAGAAGTGAGGGCTGTAAGGAGAGACTCATGGGATCAAACAGGTGGTGTCTGGCTGTTGCCTTCATTCCGACCCAGGAACACAGTCTCCCCAGTCAGGTACGTAGCGTTGCACACAAACATCTGACAGCCCCCTCAACCCACTACCAACCCAACTCTCTGTCCTGGGAACTACAGCCCTCATTTAGCAAAGTAGGGAGGCTCTTTAACTATTAACAGAATAAAATAAGATCACTCAATGTAAGTACTACAGTATATGTCAGGGGTGTCAAACATACGGCGCGTGGGCCGAGGTCCAATCCGGCCCAGGGTGGTTTAAGTAAGAAGAAAATATATATACACTACCAGTCAAAAGTTTTAGAACACCTACTCATTCAAGGGTTTTTCTTAATTTTTACTATTTTCTACATTGTAGAATAATAGTGAAGACATCAAAACTATGAAATAACACATATGGAATCATGTAGCAACCAAAAAAGTGTTAAACAAATCAAAGTATATTTGAGATTCCTTGAATAGCCACCCTTTACCTTGATGACAGCTTTGCACACTCTTGGCATTCTCTCAACCAGCTTCATGAGGTAGTCACCTGGAATGCATTTCAAATAACAGATGTGCCTTCTTAAAAGTTAATTTGTTGAATTTCTTTCCTTCTTAATGCGAGTACGACCCTACCTTACACAGGAAGCGGCACAGGTCCTAATCTCCCGTCTGGATTACTGCAACTCGCTGTTGGCTGGGCTCCCTGCCTGTGCCATTAAACCCCTACAACTCATCCAGAACGCTGCAGCCCGTCTGGTGTTCAACCTTCCCAAGTTCTCTCACGTCGCCCCGCTCCTCCGCACACTCCACTGGCTTCCAGTTGAAGCTTGCATCTGCTACAAGACCATTGTGCTTGCCTATGGAGCTGTGAGGGGAACGGCACCTCCTTACCTTCAGGCTCTGATCAGTCCCTACACCCAAACGAGGACATTGCGTTCTTCCACCTCTGGCCTGCTGTTCCCCCTACCTCTGCGGAAGCACAGTTCCCGCTCAGCCCAGCCAAAACTGTTCGCTGCTCTGGCACCCCAATGGTGGAACAAGCTCCCTCACGACGCCAGGACAGCGGAGTCACTGACCACCTTCCGGAAACACTTGAAACCCTACCTCTTTAAGGAATACCTGGGATAGTATAAATGTAATCCTTCTACCCCCCCACCCCATCCACACAAAATATATAAAATAATAATAATCATAATAATAATAATAATAATAATAAATAAATAAATAAATAAATAAATAAATAATAAATAAATAATAATAATAAATAAATACATTAATAATCATAATAATGTCAAATGAAAAAATGCTTCATAGAGTTCAAGTAACAGACACATCTCAACATCAACTGTTCAGAGGAGACTGTGTGAATCAGCCCTTCATGGTTGAATTGCTGCAAAGACACCACTACTAAAGGACACCAATAATAAGAAGAGACTTGTTTGGCCAAGAAACACCAGCAATGGACATTAGACCGGTGGAAATCTAAATCTGAGATTTTTGGTTCCAACCGCTGTGTCTTTGTGAGACGCAGTGTGGGTGAACGGATGATCTCCGCATGTGTATTTCCCACCGTAAAGCATGGAGGAGGAGGTGTATGGTGTGGGGGTGCTTTGCTGGTGACACTGTCTGTGATTTATTTAGAATTCACACTTAACCAGCATGGCTACCATAGCATTCTGCAGCGATAAGCCATCCCATCTATTTTGGCCTTAGTGGGACTATCATTTGTTTTTCAACAGGACAATGACCCAACACACCTCCAGGCTGTGTAAGAGCTATTTTACCAAGAAGGAGAGTGATGGAGTGCTGCATCAGATGACCTGGCCTCCACAATCCCCCGAACTCAACCAAATTGAGATGGTTTGGGATGAGTCAGACCGCAGAGTGAAGGAAAAGCAGCCTACAAGTGCTCAGCATATGTGGGAACTCCTTCAAGACTGTTGGAAAATCATTCCAGGTGAAGCTGTTTGAGAGAATGCCAAGAGTTTGCAAAGCTGTCATCAAGGCAACGGGTGGCTATTTGAAGATTCTCAAATATAAAATATTTTTTGATTTGTTTAACACATTTCTGGTTACTACATGATTCCATATGTGTTATTTCGTAGTTTTGATATCTTCACTATTATTCTACAATGTAGAAAATAGTAAAACCCTTGAATGAGTAGGTGTTCTAAAACTTTTGACTGGTACTGTATATATTTAGATGAAAAATACTTACAAATGATTAAAACTAAATTATAATGGACCTATATTCGTACTGTACAGTTTCTTGACTGTCCAGCTCGCTAATAATCATTGTGCTACAGTCAATGGACCTACATTCATACATTTTGTTGACTGTTTTGCTAGACGGTCAGGGAGCATCGAACATTCCAGAAACGATGGACAGAGGACTATTTTCTGCTAATTTTGACGGAAAGGAAGTATAACCTCATTGAAGACCGAATGCACCCCTGGTACATGTCATTAATTTTGCATTTTCAACTTGCAAAACAACAGTATTCATCAGCATATGGAAACTGATGACATGCCAAATCAATATGTACCGTACACCTTCTGTATGCACTCAAATTACTTGTTGTCTTACTCCCACGTTTGAGAGATGACAGCTTGAGAACGAAAGGGAAAACAGGAATTGACTACCATGCAGCGTTTCTAAGGAACAGAAATATATCATTTAACCTCTCTGTGCTATTCACATTTCAGATATATATAGCAAATGATTTTCACCTACTGTACACTACAGTAGGCTCCTGCACAACTTCCACCCTTCTCTCTTCTCCCACCTGCTCTCTTCCTTCTACTGAAGGGGAAGAGGCAGGGCTAAAATGAGAAAATATAAACCCCCAGGGAGAGAAGAGTTTTCTATGGAAGGTTGGATTAGTAACCCGTGTTTCATCTGCAGCAGAATGCCCACCATCAGCCCCTTCATCCCTGTCATAGCTACTGAGAGACAAGTGTGTGCTCTACTTTGCTCTACATCCAGCCAAAAGAGGCCAGGATCGATCTCCAAAATTCAACATTGCAGCTGCGGTGCAAACCACACTCCCTCCCAACTCCAAGCACCTCTCAGAATACCAATTCCGAAGCCCTTGTCTTTTTCAATGGATACACAAGTCTGTAACCTGCCTGTCGCAAATTGGATGAGAATCAATGGAGGTTTTATCCCTCCTGGCAGTGCCTGCAGCATCTTATTTCAGTGCAATGACTGTCAGTCAGAATGAGGAACAGAAAGAAAGCAACATCTGAAGGGGGATTTGTTCCTGCTTTTAACTCTGTGTCTTTCCTCCCAGGGCAACCCACTATTGAAGTAGATTACTACAGAGCTCCTCAATAACTCCTTCTATCCAGCACACTGAGGCTGCCCGTCTGTCTGCCCGCCTCGCCTGCCACTGTTTTATCAGTATTTTTTTATTCAAATTTTTCTTACATCTATTACTGTCTGTCTCTCTGTCTGTCTGTCTTGCTGCCTTTCATAAGTCCTAGAAATACCACACATACATAGCTCTCTATTTTAACAAACCTAACGCAATGGTCAATCTAAGAACTGGCGGTAGTGCTATTCAGTGCCTTCAGAATGTATTCAGACTGCTTGACTTTTTCCACATTTTCTTACGTTACAGCCTTATTCTAAAATGGATTAAATAAATGTTTATCCTCAGCAATCTACACACAATACCCCATAATGACAAAGCGAAAACAGGTTTTTAGAAATGTTTGTGCCTTTATTAAAAATAAATATAAGTATTCAGACTCTTTGCTATGAGACTCGAAATTGAGCTCAGGTGCATCCTGTTTCCATTGATCAAACTTGAGATGTTTCTACAACTTGATTGGAGTCCACCTGTGGACCTGCTCCAGAGTGCTCAGGACCTCAGACTCGGGCGAAGGTTCACCTTCCAACAGGACAACGACCCTAAGCACACATCCAAGACAATGAAGGAGTGGCTTCGGGACAAGTCTCTGAATGTCCTTGAGTGGCCCAGCCAGAGCCCGGACTTGAACCCGATCGAACATCTCTGGAGAGACCTGAAAATAGCTGTGCAGCAACACTCCCCATCCAACCTGACAGAGCTTGAGAGGATCTGCAGAGAAGAATGGGAGAAACTCCCCAAATACAGGTGTGCCAGGCTTGTAGCGTCATACCCAAGAAGACTCGATGCTGTAATCACTGCCAAAGGTGCTTCAACAAAGTACTGAGTAAAGGGTCTGAATACTTATGCAAATGTGATATTTCAGTTGGTTTCTTTTTTTTAATATGCAAAAAAATCTAAAAACCTGTTTTTGCTTTGTCATTATGGGGTATTGTGTGTAGATGGATGAGGGGGAAAAAACAGTTAAATCAATTTTAGAATAAGGCTGTAACGTAACAAAATGTGGAAAAATTCAAGGGGTCTGAATACTTTCCGAAGGCACTGTAGGTTCGGGGGTGTGTCAGAAATATTGTTGCTATTTTCACAACCAGAATTATCAGCGCAGTTGCTGGTGTTGGCGCTAAAGGGCAGGATTTTAATTAATAAACAAGTAGTGGGTGTGTCGAGGCTTGGTCCCTCACTGGCCAATCAGAACGTGCTCCATGGCTAAATATGTGGTTGCTTCAAGTTGTGTATTTACGGTCTTTTATGTATTGCCTTGGAATCAACTCCAATTCCAATGTAGTCTGTTATAGTTTATTAAGGCAGCCCCCCATAAGATTTGATTTGGTGCCTGTATACTTCGTATTTAGAAACATAAAATACTAAGGCAGCTCCCCGCACCTCTCTGATTGGGTTAAATGAGGAAGACACATTTCAGTTGAATGCGTTCAGTTGTACGATTGACTAGGTATCCCCCTTTCCCTTGTTCCATGCACATATGGGCATTTGGTTGGTCTTAAATATTCCTACCAGCGCTGCCTGAAATTAGCACTTTGGATCATGTTTTTAAGGACACGCCTTAAATATTTCCACCCCTCCCATCTGAGCACAAGCGTGCTGATGTTAGACATGTAAATTGCAGAACCTGGCGTTAGGGCTGGAAAATACCAGTGCACCAGTTTTTACATAACCAAATTGCAAACTAATGTGCGTTTGACACTAGCACCTCCTTAAAAAATTTTTTTAAAAATGTTAACGCCAGCAGAACAAAATGTTACACTAATCTCCAGACAACTATAGTGTGGCAAGTATTGTACAAAGTGAGTGTACCTATTGAAGGTAGCCCTTTCCTGCAGTCAAATGACCTGGTGGCCTCATTGGTGGAATGTTATTAATATTGTGGTAAACAAGACCGAGCTTTTTGCTGGTAATGCCGTAGTGAAAAGAAGATCCGCCGACACTGTACTTTGATTATAAAGGTTTATTATAACAAAGGTTCCAGCATCGGAATTTGACAGATTCTGCAGATATCTGTGAGACAGCACAGCCAATCAGTAATTTGCTATTCTCCTTATTCTATTGTTCAAGACATGGTTTTATATCCTTTATGACGTAATATGGTGTGATTCTAAAAAACCAATCCCTAGTCTTTTCTCCCTCACTCCCCATATCATCTTTCCATGAACATTAGTAATGCTTTCCAGATGTTTTCAACAAAGTAGAGTAAAGATCATCTATTACACCATTTTGCCACATCAGCAAAATCTTAGGGCCAAGTTTCCTACTTTTTGCAACGGTCAGCGTTTCTAGACTGTTAAGATACTACATATTCCCCCCTTCGAGACTAATTAAGTCTCGAAAACAAAAAGAATAGGATTATGACAAATAACAATTCTTGCTCTTGAGTAACTTTAACAATAAACCAAAATTTATGGAGATTAAACACATGTTTATATAGACACATTTTTGTATGTAGTGTAAATACATTATTATGGAGTGTAAATAAATTGTCATGGAGTGTAAATGAATTGTCATGGAGTGTAAATAAATTGTCATGGAGTGTAAATGAATTGTCATGGAGTGTAAGAGCGAAAAACCTGTCTGGCAGCTTTCATTCCAAATATCCATCAGTCAGTCAAGACAGGAAAATTCTCTCACGGCCCCTCTGCCCTAGGCGACCACCTAAGTACTCCAGATCAATTCATACATCTTCATGAATACATTTTAAGCTATGATGCAATTGAATACATATGAAAACCCCAGCAAACAAAATACAATCAAAATGTCCACATTCAGGCTGGTCGACCCATCGGACCCTCCTGTGGATTCTCTCTGTCCTTGCCTAGACCCCATATCCCTAAACTTCAACGAAATAAACAAAAACATCTGAGGTTCCCACATGTACCCAACACAGAAAACATAATTGTTCAGAAATTAATACAGAAAGAATATAACACTGGAATGTAGTAAGAATATAACACTGGAATGTAGTCCACTACACTTCATCTCCTCCACAGTGTCGTCTTTCAATGCGACGTTGATGATGGAATCGGAACATTTCCACTCCTTCCTTGTTCCACTTCCTCCAGTCCATTCATATTGTCCATGTTTGAGTATTTGAGTCCCTCTACATATTCCCCCATATGCTTCTGGAAGAAAAGAAAATACCAAACAGTATCTTTTGCAAAACAACACATGCAAATTAAAACATCAATATCAGCAATAATATAAGAATTCCAAAAATGATATGAATTCCATTTCCCCCCTTTGATTCATCACAATAATATAATCATCCCACAATCAGATATTCCAAATTTCCTAGAGTTATTTCAACCCTAGTTTTCATAACATTTTAGTCTGACTTTTTCCAATTTTTTCTTTCTCTAATTTTTCAAAAACCATTTCACTGATTTATTCACAAAACTCTTTCCCATTTTCTTTTGAGTATATTAAATCGGGAAATTCCCACCTGCTGATGACTTCTTTACACAATAACTTTGCAACCGACTGAGCATCTTTTAGCTTAGTTGAACATCTTATGCACCACTTGGTATATGAATGTAACCAAGAATAACAATCAAACATTTTTCAGACAAATTATGCACCTACCTATGACATAGCCAATCTATTCAAGAAAATATGGTTCCCAAAAACTCTACTCCTTTGTGATCTTTATCCTAATCTCCCCTTTTACAACATAAGCTAACCCATAGCTTACTAAATCATCATGGTTTCTCCAAAACAATATGTGATTGCTACTCTAAGGATTTTTTTCTATTGTCTTCAAAACACTTGCTTTCGAAAGTCCTTCAATTTCTGGTTCAATTCCTTGGATTGCTTCATCTGTCAATGGATACTGATTCTTCCAAGGAGGTCTAGCTCCTGGTCGAAGTTCAACTTTCACCGGTTGGGCTGATTTCACAAGTCCAATATCGGTACTGTGTTGAGACCACAAAAATTCTGGAACTTGTTGCAACATCTCCTCTTTCATAGGGTCTGAATCCATCTTCACACTGCAAATAGATTCGTGTGTTATCCGTACAGCTTGTGGCTCTCCTTGTCCTTGAGCCGAAATCATAATTTTCAGAAATCGCTGATTTTTACTCTTCCAAATCCTTCTCATAATTAGTTGATTTGACATAGTGAGATGTGTAACCTCTTCAGGCTGAACACAGATAAAAGCCTTTCTGCTATCCATCATCACTTCCCATAGTCCATTGTTTACTTTCACTTCCATTGTTGGATCTTTTTCTCTTCTTCTCTAATTGGTGCTATCAGCTGAAACTCCTCCTTTTCGGATCTTCTGGGCACCTCCAGAATTCTTGCTCCTTTCCTCTAAAGGATTCACCTGTCCTCCAGATGATCTTCACTTGCTCCTGTATCTTCCTCTGAAATTATTTCTTTCCAGACACTATCTATGGATATGAAACAACTTGTACCACTAGTTGTGGCTGGTACAGTTGCATTTGACCTTGTTCAGTTGAAACTGTAGCCGTGATTGTTGATTTGGTTCACACTGATTCTGCATAACCAATGCTTCTCTTCTCCTTCTTCTCCACCAGTTGTATTTGATTGAGTTTTCTGAGAGTTTCTTGGTCCTGTTCTTTCTGGTTGTGTTCCTTTTTCCGGTACAGATCCACTTGATGGGCTATATGATCTGTATAAACACCTTTTGTCATGCTCCCAAGTCCAACCACTTCTGCCAGTTTGCTCCTTACCGGTAAGGGCAGTCCCATCTGTAGTTTAGCTCTCAAGATTGACTGCTCAATTTGACTCACATCTGGATCATTTCCGGTAATATTTCTCCACACTTGATGAACTCTTGACACGTAGGCTCTCGGATTTTCTTGTTGTCCTAGTGGGTCAATCAGAATGTTGTCAGGATGCACATTGGTTGGAAACGTATCCTTCAGTGCTCTCCACAGCCGATTCCTGCTTGCAGCCAACAATTCAGGATCATTCACAGCAGTTCCCACGTATCTATGAAGTCCAGCTCTCTGAAAAATTTCTTCCATGCCTGGAATCCCAAGGAGATTAGCCAAAAGTCTCTTAATGTCTCCTATGGCAGACTGTGTTCCCACCGTAATTTCTTCCAACTTTGAAATCCAAGGATATGCTCCATCTTGAAGAGTAGGCAGCTTCTCAAGTATATCTGACATATCGGTGTTCTGCAAAGGCTTATATTCTAGGTTTTGTCCTCGAATGATCACCGGCATAATTTTCTTACTAGTGCCATCTTTCCTTGGCCTCAATGTATATCTCTTCTCAGATTCTTGGGATTCTTTTCTCAGCAGCTTCTTCTCCTTTGTCTTCAGCTTTTTGAGTCGTTCTTCCAGTTCTTTTACTTCTTCTAAGTTATTGGCCTTATACAGGTATGATACGCATCGGTCTATATCTCTTTCTACTTCTTCTGTGTTAGTCATTGGAGGATAAAATCCTCTTGAATATGAAGCACCTTTAGTCTCCAAATCTTCATCGCTGTCTCCATCTTCATTTTCATCAGGGCTTGAATCGCTTGTATTCTTCTTCTTCCAACTTCCATCACCCCTTCTTTCCGCTCTGGCCAACCTCTGTCTGATGACAGGGTCATATCCACCCATGATCTCTTCTGAATCACTCTGATCATCATCATCATCATCATCATCGTCAAGTTCCATCCTCCTTGATCTCACTCTACCCTTAGTCTCCAGACATCTCGTTGTCTTCCTGCCTTTGGAGTTTGGATTCATCTTTATGGTCGTTTCTGCTTGTCCTCTCTCTATTATTCGTTCATCTTCATCTCTGATGCAATAGTCACCCTCCTGAATGATCACTGGAAGCTGAGGATAAACGTCCTTAAACTTGGCTTCTTTCTCATAAGGTGGGGGTGTTTTTGCTGAATCCATATATGAGAAAGGTGTATTGACTTCTGCAATCAGTTTTTCTGTCACCTTCACCTCTTTTGCCATTTTCTCTGCACCTCTGTCTCTCTTATCTTTTGTGTCTTTTATCAGTTTTTGTCCTTCATTTTCAAAAAGCTTAAGAACACCCAGCTCTCTTTGTCTTTTTTTCTTTACGAAGTTTTCCTTTCTTCCCCTTCTTTTGATCTGTCTTATACGTGGATACAAGCACTTGCATTATCTTGATGACGTCTGGATTAAGCGTGCCTTCCAATGGCCATGGTTGTTCAATGTCAGGCCAACGCTTATTCCATTTTTCAGATAATTTTGCTATACCATTAACTAGAGGATTACTATTCTGTACTACATGAAGAGGAGTAATTGCTTTTGTAGTTTTGATGTCCTTTTTCCCCATTGTAATGACTATGTTATGTGTTTCCCTCTTGTTTCCCTCTTTTTTTTTTTTTTTTGTTATTAAAAAATTAATCTATTAATCCAATCAATCAATTAACCAAATCAATCAATCAATCAATCAAATCAATCAATCAATCAACGAATGAACCAATCAATCAATCAATCAACAAATTAAATCAATAAATCAATCAACCAATTTAATCAATCAATCAATCAATCAACTATTAATCAAATCAATCAACTAATCAATCAAATCAATCAACCAATCAACTAATCCAATCAATCAACTAATCAATCAAATCAATCAACCAATTAACTAATCCAATCAAGTCAATCAATCAATCACTAATCAAATCAATCAACTAATCAAATCAATAAATCAATCAACTAATCCAATCAATCAATCAATCAATCAATCATTAATCAAATCAATCAATCAATTAATCCAATCAATCAACTAATCAATCAATCAATCAACTAATCAAACCAATCAACTAATCAAATCAAAAAATCAATCAACTAATTCAATCAATCAATCAATCAATCAATTAATCCAATCAATCAACTAATCAATTAAGTCAATCAATCAATCAAGTCAATCAGCCAATTACTAATCAAATCAATCAATTACTAATTATTCTGTGAATTTTATTTGACCAAATTATTGATTAGTGCCAATCTTACCACATCCGATGAGGAAGAGTAAAGGAAAGTAGTCAACTCCAGAGCAATTCAATAATAAAAAATAAAATAAAAACCTGTACCAGCAACACTACCCAATTGCTTGATAAGCAATTAATTACCTTAATTTTACAGAATAATTTCAATGCTGGATTTCCAACACAACTCTAATCAAAACAAGTCATTGACAAAAACTCTAATGTGCAATTATCAATTACATTAATTCATCAGTCTGTTGCCAAGTTCCTGCGAAATGGTCACAACATGAAACATTCTATGTAAATACAATGTATCAATTATATCCTGTAAGGGAAAGTAGATTTGTGAATAATAACAGCACTGGCCTTGATTTGGACTGGGTTGCCGTCACTGGTGTCAGTTGATGTCAGCACCTCCCTCTCTCTCTCTCTGTCTCCTCCTTCTCGTCTCTCGTATGACAGAAAGGCAAAAGAACAAAGAAGAGTTTAGTTTATACTTTTTTCCACATTCACGCTAAGAAATAAGCAAACAGCTTAACCCAGGAATATTATAAATAGCTCAATAACATTTTATTTTATTCATTTATTTTATTATTATTATTTTTAATCCGTTAATATATCTCTCATTCACCAACTCAACCGATTATCAACAAAACAGTTTTACAGTCAAGCAATAGTTAATTCAAAAGAAGATTTCACTTGTGTGCAAAATTCCCCCTCCCGTTTTCTTTTTTGTCTGCACTGAAAACGGACTCTCCCAATCAGTTCAGTGCAGGGGAGTGGCTGAACTCATAAATCCTACGCGTGCGCAGTTCAGTCACCAATGTGATTTCAGAGTGGAAGGAGCTATAGACTGTTGCTCCGTTCTCTTCTCCCATAGACAATAACACTTAAGACTTTAACAGAGCTCACAAACTGAACACATAGAACATACAGAACACAGAACACAAACCCACTACCAAGCTTGTTATCTTTCACTTATCTGCAGATTTATAGTTATGATGTTATCAAATACAAAACATCTCTATACACTCTTAAAAAGTCCTCCCTGTAGGCTCATGCTATTCTAATAGTTAATGAACATTCTCCTTCTATAGGGAATCATAAGGTTTGACCTTAACTAACATATTTCCTTACAAAAGAGTAAAGCCCTGTAGTCAGAGCCTTAGTCGACACACATCTGGAAGTAATCAGAGACGCAGCCCCACTCACTCTGTTTCACACACACACACGCTGACAGAGAAATGTGCTTTTCCTCCTCTCAGACACACACACACCGAGACATACAGGATCCATTTAAACAGAGCAAGCTTGCTTATCGCCGTTCCTATTTCTTTTATATACCTTTTGCTAAATTTCTGCTACCTTAAGTTGCCGACATTAAATGAGAGGTCACATTGGACATACAATCCGTCAACCATATTCCAAGAGGTAACATACAATTTAATATATGTCGTACAAACTCACTGTTCCCAGAACAGACTTGAGAGTTAATTCTAATAACTATCAAGATTTATGGCCCATCATATTGATCGCCTTGTGTTACAAGGGCTTCCTTAAATTAACGGCGCCCTAAAAGTATACTCATTTACTTATTTCCTGACCTTATTCCATCATGCTTTTCCTTGGACACTCTCTCACACTTTTTCCAAGTCAAAATGTGTGTGCCCAGTGTCAATAATGTCTATAGACTCTCCCCCCTTTCTGCGTTGTTCTCAACGCAAACTAATTTAGAAAATTTAGAACGGAATTCCTATCACACAGCAAAAAGAACCAGCAAAATGCACGCATAAGTAATTTAACGGTACATCTTGAACGCACACACTCTGGACTCACAAAACGACCAACGCCCAATGATTTAGTGATAAAAACTCACCCTTAGTTGCCGGCTTCTTGAGAGGTAGTCGTTTTGTAGCCCAGGAATGGAATGCAAAGAAAAGACGTAACACGCCCCAAAAATAATAAAAATTAAAACTACCTCGTCGCCATTAAATGTGGTAAACAAGACCGAGCTTTTTGCTGGTAATGCCGTAGTGAAAAGAAGATCCGCCGACACTGTACTTTGATTATAAAGGTTTATTATAACAAAGGTTCCAGCATCGGAATTTGACAGATTCTGCAGATATCTGTGAGACAGCACAGCCAATCAGTAATTTGCTATTCTCCTTATTCTATTGTTCAAGACATGGTTTTATATCCTTTATGACGTAATATGGTGTGATTCTAAAAAACCAATCCCTAGTCTTTTCTCCCTCACTCCCCATATCATCTTTCCATGAACATTAGTAATGCTTTCCAGATGTTTTCAACAAAGTAGAGTAAAGATCATCTATTACACCATTTTGCCACATCAGCAAAATCTTAGGGCCAAGTTTCCTACTTTTTGCAACGGTCAGCGTTTCTAGACTGTTAAGATACTACAATATCTTTCATAATTTCATAATTAATCAACTTTATTTCAATAAACCTGCCAAAAATCGGGTGTTGCCGAAGACGTGGATGTCGATTTCCCTTTCTATGTCAAACGGTTTTGTTGTATTTCAGTCTTCTGTGATGTATATTTAGTACCAGTCAAAAGTTTGGACACACCTACTCATTCAAGGGTTTCTCTTTATTTGTACTATTTTCTACATTGTAGTTTAATAGTGAAGACATCAAAACTATGAAATAACACATGGAATCATGTAGTAACCAAAAAGTGTAAACAAATAAAAATATATTTCAGATTTGAGATTCTTCAAAGTAAACACACTTTGCCTTGATGACAGCTTTGCACACGCTTGGCATTCTCTCAACCAGCTTCATGAAGTAGTCACCTGGAATGCTTTTCCAACAGTCTTGAAGGAGTTCCCACATATGCTGAGCACATGTTGGCTGCGTTTCCTTCACTCTGCGGTCCAACTCATCCCAAACCATCTCAATTAGGATGAGATCGGGTGATTGTGGAGGCCAAGTCATCTGATGCAGCATTCCATCACTCTCCTTCTTGGTCAAATAGTCCTTACACAGCATGGAGGTGTGTTTTGGGTCATTGTCCTATTGAAAAACAAATGATAGTCCCACTAAGCACAAACCAGATGGGATGGCGTATCGCTGCAGAATGCTGTGGTAGCCATGCTGGTTAAGTGTGCCTTCAATTCTAAATAACTCACAGACAGTATCACCAGCAAAGCACACCCACACCATCACACCTCCTCCTCCATGCTTCACGGTGGGAACCACACATGCAGAGATCATCCATTCACCTACTCTGCGTCTCACAAAGACACAGCGGTTGGAACCAAAAATCTCAAATTTGGTCTAATGTCCATTGCTTGTGTTTCTTGGCCCAAGCAAGTCTCTTCTTATTATTGGTGTCCTTTAGCAGTGGTGTCTTTGCAGCAATTCGACCATGAAGGCCTGATTCACACAGTCTCCTCTGAACAGTTGATGTTGAGATGTGTCTGTCACTTGAACTTGTGAAGCATTTATTTGGGCTGCAATCTGAGGTGCAGTTAATTGCCGATTTCTGAGGCTGGTAACTCTAATTAACTTATCCTCTGCAGCAGAGGTAACTCTGGGTCTTCTTTTCCTGTGGCGGTCCTCATGAGAGCCAGTTTCATCAAAGCGATTGATGATTTTTGCGACTGCACTTGAAGATACTTTAAAAGTTCTTGAAATGTTCCGTATTGACTGACCTTCATGTCTTAAAATAATGATGGACTGTCATTTCTCTTTGCTTATTTGAACTGTTCTTGCCATAATATGGACTTGGTCTTTTAACAAATAGGGCTATCTTCTGTATACCAACCTTACCTTGTCACAACACAGCTGATTGGCTCAAACGCATTAAGGAAATTAATTCCACAAATTAACTTTTAACAAGGCACACCTGTTAATTGAAATGCATTCCAGGTGACTACCTCATGAAGCTGGTTGAGAGAATGTCAAGAGTGTGCAAAGATGTAAGCAAGGCAAATGGTGGCTTCTTTGAAGAATCTCATATTTAAAATATATATTGACACTTTTTTGGTTACTACATAATTCCATTTGTGTTATTTCATAGTTTTGATGTCTTCACTACTATTCTACAATGTAGAAAATAGTAAAAATAAAGACAAACCCTTGAATGAGTAGGTGTGTCCAAACTTTTGATTGGTACTGTAAAGTGTAATATTGAGATGCAAACTCAAAATGTTATACATTTCAACTCTATATCTTACATGGTACAGGTGTCTTCTTTTTTTTAAGGCCATTACCATGTGTGTGTGGTATATACTTTTGTTCCAAAGTAGATTTGTTTTAGACTACCAAGAAACACTCTGTGTGACCCTGATTTAGCCCACTGCAGTAATTAATGAAGATTTATGATCACCATCAAGATATTGATGAGTCATTTTGCTTTTGAGATTAGACTGTTTATGTGTAAAGAAAACCCCTTAGAAATATAATTATGGTGCTATCTGAAAATCAACAGGTGGAACATTAAATAACATAATTACTTTTGCCATAAATCACCTACAATCATGAATCCTACATAGGCCTATTTAATTGATTTATAAAACACAAGAAACATGAACACACTAGATAGAAATAACTCTCACCAGATCAAAGTACTTTGATCTCGTTGTTTCATTTAACTTAGTGTCTGAAGAGAACTTGTGCTGGGGCCCAGGGGAGAAAAAGAACATCTTTTCATTTAATCTAGAAGCAGCTGAGTCATTTTTCATTGCAGGTGACATTTCAAAGCTATCTCCCTCAAAGTTCCAAGTTCAGCCATCAACTATTGCCCTTATGAAGAGAGATTGGGTGACAATTAGTTGAAAATGTCACCTAGTCTTCCAATACCAGCTGTGTACATTTGTCTTGAGACTTTCTATGGGAGCCAACGTTCCTAAGCTAAATGGCACATGCAGTGAATGTGGGCACTGCACTGACAGTGCCTTATATTCTACTATACCTACCATTCAAGCTTATTCAACCATCCGGTGAGGCCTGGCAAGCACAGGACCAGTGCAAGCCAACCAAACATTTAAACCATGCCATTTGTTCTTAATCCAAGCAACATGTAGAATCAGGCTGCTTTTCAAAGGGAGGAAGGCTCTAGAGATTTTGATCCACATCTCTATTGACATACTGTAGGTCTAACAAGTGAAAGAGATTTTGAAAGAAAATGAACTTTTGCTACACAATCCTTAAAAGAGGTGTATTTTCTTTCTTGGGTAGTATTGCATTTTATTTTTTTAACAATAAAGAAAAACATACGTAGAGAAAAACAATAGACAACTTAGCAGTTACATACTTTTCAACAAACATTAATGACGTCACACTTGCTCATACCCACATGTTCCCACCGTATCCACACCCAATATTGTTTCCAGTACTTGTAAGACTCTACCCCATATGACTTCAGATTGTGTTATGCTGTTTCTGTCTGTAGCCAGATTTTATTCAATATTTAAATAATAAAGCATTTGATTCTTCCATTTTCTTAACGTTGGAGTATTATTTGACTTCCAGTATCTAAGTAATAGCTTCTTCAATATAAGTGCCGAAAAGAATATTGTCCAAACCACTGGTGTATTTTCTAACCATGACGTAATAAACACATTGTTAACAAAAATCTCCAGTAGCTCCAATTCCAAATAACAACAAGTCCCCAGTAAATAGTTGCCATTCAAGGTAGCCTATGGTGTTCCAATCCTCAATCCAACAATTAAAGTGAACAACAAAATTACCTTGTTCCAGCAATCAAAGGCAACTTCCGGGTATTTCTAGAAAATCAAGGCTGGTATTCAATCAAAGGCACGTTGTTGACAAGCGCACTGCACTTGGCAATTAAACGTAATTTACGATTGAGCCAATATCTGCAGCATTTACCACGAATGTCGGGGAAACGGCCATT
Organism: Coregonus clupeaformis; assembly: GCF_020615455.1. Lineage (NCBI taxonomy): Eukaryota > Metazoa > Chordata > Actinopteri > Salmoniformes > Salmonidae > Coregonus > Coregonus clupeaformis. Next base: position 49,680,049 of record NC_059207.1, read on the forward strand.
AAAAGGCACCACCCAGACATGTTGGTTAGGCTTGCTAGCACTAGCGAAGGAGGTAACTAAAAAGAGACACTGCAGTACAGTTTAACATTTAACTGCCATATGGGATTTCTGGAACAGTCTGTGTCTTCCAAACACTATCATTTAATAGTCTGGGAATATGATGTGACAAGGATGTGTTAAAACGACTGTACTCAAGTGATGCAGCACCTGTCGAACCTTCCATAATTCTTCTCCATAACACTTCTGACTGAGGTTCCGTCTCAAAAGGCACCCTATTCCCTTTGTAGTGCACTACTTTTGACCATGGAGCGCTGGCCAAAACTAGTCCACTATATAGGGAATAGGGTGTGATTTGGGATGCACCCTATATCTGCTTTCAGACTGACCTGCGGTATTGTTGTTTTTCCTAAGCTGTATCAATCGGTGATAACCAAATTGTATTCTGAGCTGTGTTCTCAGAGGACATGTGGGTACAGGATTGCATTTATGAGTAGTGGTCTATGTCACAAATGGTACCCTATTCCCTATGTAGTGCACTACTTTTGACCAGGGCCTTTTGGACTCTGATCAAAAGTAGTGCAATATATAGGGAATAGGGTACCATTTGGGACGTATCGTGGTGTAAGTGAACACACGTTCATGCATACTACCCTTTCAAATGTGTCTGCAGCAACATCTGATCTCCTCCAAGAATGAGACAGGGTCAATGTTCCCCCCTGTTTGGTTTATGGATTGCATTCTGAAATATTGTTATCCCTTGTTTTATTTTAGCATAACCTTGCCGTCCCCCAGCATAGACGAGAGGATTGCATTTTTAAATAGCATTGTTTTCTGTTTTGTGGTGTAACATAACGTCTGTTCTGTGAATACAATGATAAGGTGTTTGAATAGTTTTGTATATTTGTTTTGCCAAAGGCATAGTCTCACTACAGCAAAATGGTTGGTCCTGCCTCTACTCAATGAACATTCAATTCCCTAGCAGTCTAATCCAGTAATAAAGTAATATCTAATCAGATATGCATCTTCACATGCAAGACTCTATTAAAGGCATTTGAGAATTCCCCACTGTATAGCTAATTGGCTTTAATGAATAATTGCTTCCATTTCTAACAGATTTAATAAATATATTTAGTTGAATAGCATGGTTCCTCTTGATTAATGGGCACATTAGGATGGCTCTCTTTCCCATTTGATCCCCAGGCAGCAGGGCCGTGCACAGAACTTTGGGGGGAGCAGGTGCCCCCCAAAAATAGGCCAGCCCCCCCAAAAAAAACAACAACAACAACAGGTAATTAATAACTCACAATACATAACATACCACTGCCTCTGTAGCCAAAATGTCAACATATATAGGCTTATTTATTTTCTGCAACAACACACTCACTCATCACACATTGTAAGCAAGCTAGTGCCAGTGACTCCTAGGCCTGGAAACGATGAGAGATGATTGATGGAAAGAAAGGCTATCAGCTGATCAGAGTGAATGATGATGCAAATATGCTAGCTAGCTAGCTAGTTATCTATGATGTCGAAAACAACGAACTGACAACTTCTTTAAAGTAGCCTCATACCAGTATTCAAGTCTCCGCAGCCAGTGGCCACTGCATGCAAGTCAGGCGAGTGTGTTTTGGGGGCGGGAGGGTGAATTTTCGGAGATTCAAGAGCTTATGAAATTAGGTAGTTTGATGTGCAATTAAAAATAAAATAAATAAATAAATAAAGACTCTCAAAATAAAATTAACAAGTAATATAAAATTGTAAAAATCCACTGAGCTGCAAGGGCACTTTTCCATAGGTGGGCAAAAGGGCAGGTGCTCGGGCACTGGTTGAGCCTATCTGTGCACGTGTCTGCCAGGCAGTAATCGCGCAGTACAGTGCTCCTCTCCCATGGGGGACAGTCCCCTCTTTCTTCAGACCTATCCTCTTCTATCCGCTCTGGCAGCTTTGCACCTCTTCCAGACTGTCATAAATGTAATGTATTGATCATTGTTCCATTTTGTTGCCCAATGTGGATGTTTACCTGTTCTAGGATATGTGCGAGGATAATACTGAACTTGTTGGGCTCTTTGTAGTCTGCAGACAATCTTTGTTGTAGACATTGGATGCATCCCAAATGGCACCATATTCCATATATAGTGCACTACTTTTGCCCTATGGGCCTATATAGGGAATAGGGTCCCAGTCAACATGACCCCATTGGCCCCATGGGGGTATTTGGTGGGCAAGGTGGGCAGAGGCTATCCCACACAAAGCCCACACCAAGCCCACACCAGCCAAACATGGGCTAGCCCAGCACAGGCTAGCCCACAGCAATCCCACACCAGCCCAACTTGGGCTAGCCAACAACAAGCCTAACTCAGGCTAGCCCACACCAAGCCCACATCAGCCCAACAAGGGCTAGCCTACACTAGCTCAACACAGGCTAGCCCACAACAAGCCAACATCAACCCAACACAGGCTAGCCCACACCAGCCCAACATAGGCTAGCAGACACCAGCCCAACATGAACCAGCCCACACAAAGCCTAACACGGCTAGCCCACACCAAGCCCAACACAGGCTAGCCCACACCAAGCCCAACATAGGCTAGCCCATACCAAGCCCAGCTACCTCATAATGTAGAGACAGGGGCTCATTACAATATTTGGGGGTGTGGTTTGCAAATCCCCCAATTCATGCTGTTAAGTTAAAAAATAATACAAGATTTTTAAAAATGCTGACATCATTCAAACCAATGAGGGGTTGGAACTTTAAAGCTAATTATCTCAGAATCATATTTTTTCAGATAAAATGATAATAAATTAGGTGCTTACATTTGTCATATGTCCAAGTGCGTATTATACACATGTGTGAATTGGACATTTGTTTTTTGCATATCTCACTTAACCTGAGAAACTCTCGGAGAGTGGGGTCACAGCCAGGGATCAGACATTATTGACGGCGACCCTGGAACAATTAGGTTTAAGTGCCTTGCTCAAGGGCACATCAACAGATTTTTAAACCTAGTCAACTTGTGGATTCGAGACAGCAACTTTTCGGTTACTGGCCAGAAACTCTTAACCGCTAGGCTACCTGGGCTACCTGTCGCCCTTTAGAACCTTAACCCATTACAACCTTGTAGTTCTAAGGCACAAGTTATTTTTGTGCAACCGTTAAAGAGAAACTTTAAGTTTCCCTGGTAATATATATATATATATATATATATATATATATATATATATAGTACCCTTCAAATGTTTAGACACACCTACTCATTCCAGGGTTTTTCTTTATTTTTACTATTTTCTACATTGTAGAATAATAGTGAAAACATCAAAACCAAGAAATAACACATATGGAATCATGTAGTAACCAAAAAAGTGTTAAACAAAGCAAAATCCATTTGATATTTTAGATTCTTCAAAGTAGCCACCCTTTGCCTTAATGACATCTTTGCACACTCTTCACATACTCTCAACCAGCTTCATGAGGAATGCTTTTCCAACAGTCTTGAAGGAGTTCCCACATATTCTGAGCACTTGTTGGCTGCTTTTCCTTCACTCTGCGGTCCAACTCATCCCAAACCATCTCAAACGGGTTGAGGTTGGGTGATTGTGGAGGCCAGGGCATCTGATGCAGCACTCCATCACTCTCCTTCTTGGTCAAATAGCCCTTACACAGCCTGGAAGTGTGTTTTGGGTCATTGTCCTGTTGAAAAACAAATGGTTTATCGCTGCAGAATGCCGTGGTAGCCATAATGGTTAAGTGTGCCTTGAATTCTAAATAAATCACAGACAGTGTCACCAGCAACCATTGCTCGTGTTTCTTGACCCAAGCAAGTCTCTTCTTCTTATTGGTGTCCTTTAGTAGTGGTGTCTTTGCAGCATTTCAACCATGAAGGCCTGATTCACGCAGTCTCCTCTGAACAGTTGATGTTGAGATGTGTCTGTTACTTGAACTCTGTGAAGCATTTATTTGGGCTGCAATCTGAGGTGCAGTTAATTGCCAATTTATTTTCGTGTGGCGGTCCTCATGAGAGCCAGTTTCATCATAGCGATTGATGGTTTTTGCGACTGCACTTCAAGAAACTTTAAAAGTTCTTGACATTTTCAGTATTGACTGACCTTCATGTCTATAATTCTCTTTGCTTATTTGAGCTGTTCTTGCCATAATATGGACTTGGTCTTTTACCAAATAGGGCTATCTTCTGTATACCAACCTGACCTTGTCACAACACAGCTGATTGGCTCAAACGCATTAAGAAGGAAATAAATTCCACAAATTAACTTTTAACAAGTCAACTTGTGGATTTGAAATGCATTCCAGGTGACTACCTCATGAAGCTGGTTGAGAAAAGGTAAAGATTGTGCAAAGATGTCATCAAGGCAAAGGGTGACTACTTTGAAGAATCTCAGATATAAAATATATTTTGATTTGTTTAACACTTTTTTGGTTCCATATATGTTATTTCATAGTTTTGATGTCTTCACTGTTATTCTACAATGTAGAAAATATTAAAAATAAAGAAAAACCCTTGAACAACAGCAAATGACCTTGTGAAGGTGCTGGAGGAAACAGGTACAAAAGTATCTATATCCACAGTAAAACGAGTCCTATATCGACATAACCTGAAAGGCCACTCACCAAGGAAGAAGCCACTGCTCCTAAACTGCCATAAAAAAGCCAGACTATGGTTTGCAACTGCACATGGGGACAAAGATTTTACTTTTTGGAGAAATGTCCTCTGGTCTGATGAAACAAAAATAGAACTGTTTGGCCATAATGACCATCGTCATGTTTAGAGGAAAAAGGGGAACGCTTGCAAGCCGAAGTACACCATCCCAACCGTGAAGCACGGGGTGACAGCATCATGCTGTGGGGGTGCTTTGCTGCAGGAAGGACAGGTGCACTTCACAAAATAGATGGCATCATGAGTAAGGAAAATAATGTGGATATATTGAAGCAACATCTCAAGACATCAGTCAGGAAGTTAAAGCTTGGTTGCAAATGAGCCTTCCAAATGGACAATGACCCCAAGCATACTTCCAAAGTTGTGGCAAAATGGCTTAAGGACAACAAAGTCAAGGTATTGGAGTGGCCATCACAAAGCCCTGACCTCAATCCTATAGAAAATGTGTGGGCAGAACTGAAAAAGCGTTTGCGAGCAAGGAGGCCTACAAACCTGACTCAGTTACACCAGCTCTGTTAGGAGGAATGGGCCAAAATTCACCCAACTTATTGTGGGAAGCTTGTGGAAGGCTACCCAAAACGTTTGACCCAAGTTAAACAATTGAAAGGCAATGCTACCAAATACTAATTGAGTGTATGTAAACTTCTGACCCACTGGGAATGTGATGAAATAAATAAAAGCTGAAATAAAATCATTCTGTCTACTATTATTCTGACACTTCACATTCTTAAAAGGTGTATGTAAACTTCCGAATTCAACTCTATATATACAGCTGCAGAAAAAATTAAGAGACCACTGCAAAATAATCAGTTTCTCTGGTTTTACTATTTATAGGTACAGTGAGGGAAAAAACGTATTTGATCCCCTGCTGATTTTGTATGTTTGCCCACTGACAAAGAAATTATCAGTCTTGCAGAGTTGCAATGATCATGAGAACGGTGAGGAATCAGCCCAGAACTACACGGGAGGATCTTGTCAATGATCTCAAGGCAGCTGGGACCATAGACACCAAGAAAACAATTGGTAACACACTACGCCGTGAAGGACTGAAATCCTGCAGCGCCCGCAAGGTCCCCCTGCTCAAGAAAGCACATATACATGCCCGTCTGAAGTTTGCCAATGAACATCTGAATGATTCAGAGGAGAACTGGGTGAAAGTGTTGTGGTCAGATGAGACCAAAATCTAGCTCTTTGGCATCAACTCAACTCGCCGTGTTTGGAGGAGGAGGAATGCTGCCTATGACCCCAAGAACACCATCCCCACCATCAAACATGGAGGTGGAAACATTATGCTTTGGGGGTGTTTTTCTCCTAAGGGGACAGGACAACTTCACCGCATCAAAGGGACGATGGATGGGGCCATGTACCGTCAAATCTTGGGTGAGAACCTCCTTCCCTCAGCCAGGGCATTGAAAATGGGTCGTGGATGGGTATTCCAGCATGACAATGACCCAAAACACACGGCCAAGGCAACAAAGGAGTGGGTCAAGAAGAAGCACATTAAGGTCCTGGAGTGGCCTAGCCAGTCTCCAGACCTTAATCCCATAGAAAATCAGTGGAGGGAGCTGAAGGTTCGAGTTGCCAAACGTCAGCCTCGAAACCTTAATGACTTGGAGAAGATTTGCAAAGAGGAGTGGGACAAAATCCCTCCTGAGATGTGTGCAAACCTGGTGGCCAACTACAAGAAACGTCTGACCTCTGTGATTGCCAACAAGGGTTTTTCCACCAAGTACTAAGTCATGTTTTGCAGAGGGGTCAAATACTTATTTCCCTCATTAAAATGCAAATCAATTTATAACATTTTTGACATGCGTTTTTCTGGATTTATTTGTTGTTATTCTGTCTCTCACTGTTCAAATAAACCTACCATTAAAATTATAGACTGATCATTTCTTTGTCAGTGGGCAAATGTACAAAATCAGCAGGGGATCAAATACTTTTTTCCCTCACTGTATGTGTTTGGGTAAAAAAAACATTTTTGTTTTATTCCATAAACTACTGACAACATTTCTCCCAAATTCCAAATAAAAATATTGTCATTTAGAGCATTTATTTGCAGAAAATGACAACTGGTCAAAATAACAAAAAAGATGCAGTGTTGTCAGACCTCGAATAATGCAAAGAAAACAAGTTCATGTTAATTTTTAAACAACACAATACTAATGTTTTAACTTAGGAAGAGTTCTGTTAAGTTCCGTCAATTCAAATCTGGTATTGGGAACAAAAGAGGTGAACACACGTCTTCTAAAATAGACTAGTATTTTAATTAATGCAAAACACTTCAATGGTAAATATGATGTTCGTATATACGGGTCCACTGAAATACCACGCAGGGCACTCAGAGAACTGATCCATTGTTCTAAGTTCTTCTTCAAATACTCTGACAGAGATAGTTCCCGCTCCCTGCTGGCCAATCAGAGTAGAGACTGAGCGTGGTTTAGACTTACTCAGCCTATCGTTGGCGCACAGGCTGGTCCCAGCCCCTTGGCGCTTCACTGTTGCACACTGTTGCCAGGCATAAGTTGTTATCATCACAACTTGTAGAGTCAGCACCTTTTTGCAGTACACGTCCTTGAGCGCGGTTTAACAAAGAGGCAGTGTGTATGTGTCTGTGAGAAATACAAGTCTGTCTCACCCTACTCCCTAACATTCCTCACATGAATCACAGCTTGTTATGTTAAACAATTTATATCAGTACAGTACAAACCTATTATGTTTAATCATTAATGCATTCTTTCTAAGCTAGGCATCACATCCAGTTATAAGAAAATAGATCCCCACAGTTCAGAAATCAATATTTGGTGGAATAACCCTGATTTTCTATCACAGCTTTCATGCGTCTTGGCATGCTCTCCACCAGTCTTTCACATTGATGTTGTGTGACTTTATTCCACTCCTGGCGCAAAAATTCAAGCAGCCCGGCTTTGTTTGATGGCTTGTGACCATCCATCTTCCTCTTGATCACATTCCAAAAGTTTTCAATTGGGTTCAGGTCTGGAGATTGGGCTGGCCATGACAGGGTCTTGATCTGGGGGTCCTCCATCCACACTGTTACGAACCCCGTGGCTTTAAAAGTCTAGGGTGGATGGAACAGAGACCCGTAACATAATTCATGCAAATTAGAATCATGACATGTAAACAGTGAGAACAAAACTACATCGACAACCATAAACTACCATCAACACAATATGTTTATTTTGAACACACGGTAAAGGTTTGGGAAAAAGGGCTGAGCAGGACCCAAGAAATGAAACAATAATGTAAAAAAATAACTAAACTGATCTTGCCTGCCTCAAGAACCGCTAAGCTACTGTTAAACATACAAAAATTACAGTGGGTGGTCCGCTCAGGACTAACTAGTGTTTTTAGACAATTTTCTTTCTACAGGTAATGTAGGCCCAAGGGCAACTTGCTTAAATCCCCCTTTTCCCAGAAACACACAACAAAGTTACAAAACAGAGTAACCAGCAAATGAGTGAGTACACAAAAAACAGGACACCACAGTATAAATACTCACATACGGAAATAGTCTCTCCCAACAAACACAACAGACTGGCTTTTAAAATAATGGGAGGTGTAAGTGGGAAACCAGAAACAGGTGGTGCAATACAAAGGAATGTCCACTGATTGGTCCACCTCAGCAATCAGCAGACAAACAGATGTTGGACAGGTGGGACACCCCCAACGACCACCAATCAGGAAGATAAAGGACACCTGTGATTAGGGCAGAAGGAGAGGAAAAACACAAAAAGACACAGGATACCTGTATCCGTAACACTCCCACCCTTAAAAGAGCAAACCACAATGGTTTGCGACACACGTACCATCACAACACCCAAAATTCAAAGATCAAAGCATCCTGACGGGATAACAAAAAAAACCTAGATCTCTAAACACGAGACAAAGCATCTGCCAACACCCCTTTTTGTGGCGGATCTCCAAATTATAATTTTGCACTACAAGTGCCCAACGCATAAGGCGTTGGTTCTGGTTGTACATCCGGTGGAGAAAAACTAAGGGGTTATGGTCAGTATACACTATCACTGGAAAATGCACTGGAACCAACATATACTTCAAAGTACTGCAGGGCTAATAACAAAGCTAGAGCTTCTTGTTCAATGGTGGAATAGTTTGTCTGACATTTGTTAAATTTCCGTGAAAAATAACAGACAGGATGGTCCACTCCACTCTGGTCCGGCTGCAGTAGAACAGCACCAGCACCTCTGGCACTTGCATCTACCTCCAGTTTAAACGGTCATTCAAAATCTGTCGCAGCAAGAACAGGAGTACTACATAAGAGTGCTTTAGCAGTGTTAAAAGCAGTACGACAATCTTCAGACCATACACATTTTCTCGCCGGACTGAGCAAATCCATTAATGGAGCAACTACCGCAGAGACATTTTTACAGAAACTACGGTAGTAGCCAACCATCCCTAAAAAGCGGCGTAGCTGTCTTCTGGTGGTAGGTGCGGGAAATGCATTTATAGCTGAGACCTTGGCATCTACAGGGCGCACCTGACCATGGCCGACCTGTTTACCGAGATAAGTAACAGTGGCCTTCCCAAACTCGCACTTTGCTAAGTTCAGGGTTAGAGAAGCGGCTGCTAGACGTTCACACACTACCCTTAGAGTGTTAACATGATCAGACCACTCAGTCGAATAAATTACCAGATCATCAAGGTAAGCACTACAATTAGGAACTCCAGCCAATACTGTGTTAACCAGGCGTTGGAAAGTGGCTGGTGCGTTCCGCATCCCAAATGCCATGACAGCATATTGTAGGACGTGGTCTGGGGTCACAAAGGCAGAGATGTCGGAGGCACGTGAGGTTAACGGCACCTGCCAGTAACCTTTTAGAAGATCTAGTTTGGTTACATAAGTAGCAGCACCAACAGTGTCAATACAGTCATCCAGTCTGGGTAACGGGAACGAGTCGGGCACTGTGACAGCATTGACCTTCCGATAGTCCGTACATAACCTGGATGTCCCATCAGGTTTAGGAACCAGAATGCACGGAGAACTCCAAGGACTTGAACTTGGCATAGCCAGGTTATTCTCCAGCAAATAACCGACCTCATTCCTCATTATCTTTCTTTTAGAGACGTTGACACGATAAGCATGTTGCTTGATAGGTGCAGCGTTTCCAACATTAATGTCATGTTCTAACACATTTGTGCGTGTAGGAACATCATTAAAAAGACATGGAAAGCTGTGTAATAGCCTCACAATATCATCTGACTGTCCGTCCGTTAAATGAATCAGGCTTGACGGGAGAGACAGCAGCATCTCTGAATTGGGCAATCTAGCACACTGCTGCTGAGTATTGCGCAACTCCAAACCATCTCCGTCCACATCATTAACATGACCTCCCACTACAGCCGCAGCAGCAATAGAGACAGCAGACTCGGCCAGTTTCTCTGGACTGTCTATCTGAGTGACGGGTCTGGTGTGGTATGTCTTCAACATGTTAACGTGGCACACACGAGATTGCCGTTTTCTATCAGGAGTCTGTATCACGTAGTCAGTTTCACTTAGTTTCTTTTCAATTACATAAGGACCAGAGAAACGTGCTGACAATGACGCTCCTGGCACAGGCATCTATACAAGAACTTGGTCACCTGGCTGCAGTGAACGAGAAACCGCCTGGTTGTCATAGTGCCGTTTCATCCGTCTCTGTGAGCAAGACAGCGCTTCCTTTGCTAGAGCACAGGCACCATGTAGGCGCTCACGAAAGCGACTAATGTAGTCCAACACATTTTCTTTCACACACAACTCTTGTGATAAAAACTGATCCTTAAGGACTTTCATAGGTCCTCTCATGGTGTGTCCAAACACCAGTTCAGCTGGGCTGAACCCTAGGGATTCCTGTACCGTCTCACGGACAGCAAACAAAACTAGAGGAACTCCCTCATCCCAATCCTTCTCAGATTCCAAGCAATATTTACGGAGCATAGACTTCAGTGTCTGGTGCCAACGTTCAAGCACACCCTGAGACTCTGGGTGATATGCGCTTGACACACGGTGTGTAACTGACAAGGATTTTAACACTTGTTTGAAAAGCTTAGAAAGGAAATTCGTACCCTGATCAGTTTGTACCACCTTAGGTAACCCAAAAGTTGAGAAGAATTTGATCAAAGCTTTACTCACCACCGGAGCAGTAATCCTTCGCAGAGGAATGGCCTCTGGGTACCTGGTGGCCACACACATAATCGTCAACAGAAACTGGTTACCAGATTTTGTCTTAGTTAATGGTCCAACACAATCAACCATCACATGCTCAAATGGTTCACCTATAGCAGGTATGGGACAAAGAGGCGAGGGAGGAATAACCTGGTTCGGTTTCCCAGTTACTTGACAGGTGTGGCAAGTCCGACAGAACTGAGCCACATCTTGCTTTAAACCAGGCCAAAAGAAATGTCGCAAAACCCGATCATAAGTCTTGGTGACTCCCAGATATCCGGACCACTGGTGATCATGAGCGACGGATAAAACATTTTGTCGAAAGGCTGTAGGAATCACTATTTGGTAAACAGCATTCCAATCTCCACCAGCGTCAACATGGGATGTCCATTTACACATGAGGAGATTACCATCAATGAACTATGCCATATTTTTCTTCTTTAGCTCCTCCACTGAGACAACACTAGAAAAACATTTAGTCAGGCTAATGTCAACCTTCTGGTTAGCGATCAGCTGCTCACGAGTGACTGGTAACTGTATTGCCTCAGCAACAAGTTCCACATTCTTCTTCCTTTCCCTGGGCTGTTGGTCAGACTGCACCAGCTTACCAGAGGTAGCACTCGAGCTATCCTCTGGGTCACACTCTCTGAATAGAATCGTGTTCGACAAATCTATCACGCCACCCACTTGTCGTGCTTGAGCACGTGTGACAGCACAAGCGGGGAACACATCTGGATAACCCTGTGCCAGCTCCTCGGAGAGAGACTGGTCACTTTTATCCAATACCTCCAATACGGGTATCACCTTTCCTCCAGCAATATCGTTGCCCATTATAAATGTCACACCTTTTACTGGCAACATAGGACGTACTCCAACTCTGAACAATCCACCTAACTCAGAGTGTACGTTCACAAAGTGCAATGGCACTGGGACGAATCCCATTTCAATTCCTTGTACTAACACACTGGAACCACAATATGTATTATTGGACAAGGGCAACACATCAGATAGTATGAACGACTGCGCCGCACCAGTATCTCTGAGGATTCTGACCGGACGCTGAGACGCTTCGTCATCTGATATGGAAACAAACCCCTCAAAAATGAACAGTTCATAACTGTGATCTGGGACTGGGACTTTCAAACCACATTCACTATGAGGCATCTGTTTTGATTCCGGCCTTACAACCGTACGAATAAGCCCAACACCCGTTGGCGTGCTGAGGCATCCCCTGTTTGCGTTTTAGCAGAAAGCAATCATTAACGATATGTCCCAACTTATGACAATAGAAACAGTGACGCACATCTTTTGGGCGTGCTGGATGTACTGCTGGTCGACTAGGACTAAAAGTTAGCAACTCCGCGGCCCTGCTCTCCGTACGAGCCGAAAACACGCTCTTGTGCGTCAACACAACCTCGTCTGCCAATTGTGGTCCTCTGTAGCTCAGCTGGTAGAGCACAGCGCTTGTAACGCCAAGGTAGTGGGTTGGAACCCCGGGACCACCCATACACAAAAAAATGTATGCACGCATGACTGTAAGTCGCTTTGGATAAAAGCGTCTGCTAAATGGCATATTATTATTATTATTATAATACAGACGCTTCCGACAGTGAGGATACTTTCTGTTCATTCAGATAAACTACAATGCGTTCGGGTAAGCAATTTTTAAACTCTTCTAACAAGATTAACTCCCATAGAGAGTTAAAATCAGTTACCTTACTAGCACTGTGCCATTTGTCAAACAGATTTCCTTTGTCTCTAGCAAACTCCACATAAGTCTGAGTAGAATACTTTTTATGAGACCTAAATCTCTGTCGATATGCCTCAGGAACCAGCTCATAGGCACGAAGAACAGTAGCTTTGACCACGTCATAATTCAAGCTGTCTTCAAGAGGTAGCGCTGACAGAACCTCTTGGGCTTTACCTGTTAATTTACACTGAAGTAATAGGCACCATACCTCTTCGGTCCATCTCAATGCTACCGCTATACGCTCAAAAACACTGAAATAGGAATCAACCTCTGACTCCCTAAACACAGGTACCAAGGTGATCTGTCTACTAATATCAAAAGTAGCAGATGCCACAGCTGGTGAGGACGGCTCACTAGAAGACATAGTATGAGCAGAGACTAACCTCGCTGTTTCTGCCTCCAGTTCTAGTTTACGCATCTCCAGTTCCTGATCAAGCCTACGCTTCTCCAGTTCTTGATCAAGCCTATGCGTCTCCAGTTCTGCCTCTAGCTTACGCGTCTCCAGCTTGTCTTGCCTGATTTGTGCCCGCTCTTCCTCCTCCATTTGGAGCCGTGTTGAGCGGACATCCATCCTGGCATCACTGTCGGACAGTGGAGAGAGTGGGTCAAAACTGGGCAATGTGGCTGGAGCCTTATCCTCGTCCTCAGACACCGACAGGCTTACAGGAGCAGCAGCCACATCCCCTACAGGAGCAGCAGGCTCAGGCAGCGGTAACTCGAGCACTCGCTCGTTCAATAATGTCTCTAACACTGCTTTCCTAACTTCTGCTTTCACTAAAACCTTTGATATGGGTACAGATAAGTGGTCAGCCAAAGCCTGTAGATCCACTCTACGGCAATTCTCAAAAGCCTCCCACGTAGGGTTTTCCAAAAAGGCATCCAACTCAAAAGTAGCCATCTTAAGCTAGCAACACGAGCCAACGAATACGGAACACAAAACCAGTTAGTTACAGCTGCCAAGCTCAACACTGAACCAGACACTAAACTAATTTGCATGAGAAGCATGGGTATCAATGAGAAATATCCCGGACGAACCCCCACGTTATGTTACGAACTCTGTGGCTTTAAAAGTCTAGGGTGGATGGAACAGAGACCCGTAACATAATTCATGCAAATTAGAATCATGACATGGAAACAGTGAGAACAAAACTACACCGACAACCATAAACTACCGTCAAACACAATATGTTTATTTTGAACACACGGTAAAGGTTTGGGAAAAAGGGCTGAGCAGGACCCAAGAAATGAAACAATAATGTAAAAAAAAAACTAAACTGATCTTGCCTGCCTCAAGAACCGCTAAGCTACTGTTAAACATACAAAAATTACAGTGGGTGGTCCGCTCAGGTCTAACTAGTGTTTTTAGACAATTTTCTTTCTAAGGGTTGTGTAGGCCCAAGGGCAACTTGCTTAAATCCCCCTTTTCCCAGAAACACACAACAAAGTTACAAAACAGAGTAACCAGCAAATGAGTGAGTACACAAAAAACAGGACACCACAGTATCCATACTCACATATGGAAATAGTCTCTCCCAACAAACACAACTGACTGGCTTTTAAAACAATGGGAGGTAAGTGGGAAACCAGAAACAGGTGGTGCAATACAGAGGAATGTCCATTGATTGGTTCACCTCCTCAATCAGCAGACAAACGGATGTTGGACAGGTGGGACACCCCCAACAACCACCAATCAGGAACATAAAGGACACCTGTGATTAGGGCAGAAGGAGAGGAAAAACACAAAAAGACACAGGATACCTGTATCCGTAACACACACCTTGATTGACCTGGCTGTGTTGCATGGCGCATTGTCCTGCTGGAAATTCCAATCCTCAGAGTTGGGGAACAATGTCAGAGCAAAAGGAAGCAAGTTTTCTTCCAGGACAACCTTGTACGTGGCTAGATTCATGCATCCTTCACAAAGACAAATCTGCCCGATTCCAGCCTTGCTGAAGCACCTCCAGATCGTCACCGATCCTACACCAAATTTCACAGTGGGTGCGAGACACTGTGGCTTGTAGGCCTCTCCAGGTCTCCGTCTCCGTATAATTAGACGACCAGGTGTTGGGCAAAGCTGAAAATTGGTCATCAATCTACGGTCCAATCCTTATGGCCTTTTGCAAACCTCAGCCTGGCTCTTCTTTGCTTATCATTGATGAAGGGCTTTTTTCTAGCTTTGCACAACTTCAGCCCTGCCCCTAGGAGCCTGTTTCAAACTGTCCTTGCCGTGCACTTCACCCCAGCTGCCGTTTGCCATTCTTTTTGTAGGTCACTTGATGTCATCCTACGGTTGTTGAGTGACATTCGAATGTGTTGGCGATCATCCCGTTCAGTAGAGAGTCGTTTTCGCCCTCTGCCGGTCTGTAGCTTTGTTGTCCCCAATGTCTGCTGCTTGACCTTGTTCTTATGAACCGCCGTCTTTGAAATTTTAAGGATGGAAGCAACCTGACGCTCACTGTATCCCTCTGCCAGTAAAGCCAGAATTGAACCCTTCTTTTCCTCACTCAAAACTTTCCTTTTCAACTCTTTTGGCATGGTCAATAGTTATATTTTGATTGATATTACTTTTGTGGTACTATTAGCACTGTTTTTGCCATCCAGCTGGTCCTATTGCAAGAGGATAGTGATGACCACAGCAGTGGTTTTTATATGTTTCCTCGTTAAATAAGATTTGGTTCATGTGATCACCTAATCAGTACCTAATTCAGTAGAATGAGGTGTGCCTGTGTTGGAATTCAACAGACACTGGAATGGAATGGCTGTCATACATGTAGAGATGCTGATTTAAGAAACATTTGCAGTGGTCTCTTAATTTTTTCCACAGCCGTATATGTACAGTTGAAGTCGGAAGTTTACACCTTAGCCAAATACATTTAAACTCAGTTTTTCACAATTCCTGACATTTAATCCTAGTAAAAATTCCCTGTCTTAGGTCAGTTAGGATCACCACTTTATTTTAAGAATGTGAAATGTCAATAATAGTAGAGAGAATGTTTTATTTCAGCTTTTATTTATTTCATCACATTCCCAGTGGGTCAGAAGTTTACATACACTCAATTAGTATTTGGTAGCATTGCCTTTAAATTGTTTAACCTGGGTCAAACGTTTAGGGTAGCCTTCCACAAGCTTCCCACAATAAGTTGGGTGAATTTTGGCCCATTCCTCCTGACAGAGCTGGTGTAACTGAGTCAGGTTTGTAGGCCTCCTTGCTCGCACACGCCTTTTCAGTTCTGCCCACAAATGTTCTATAGGATTGAGGTCAGGGCTTTGTGATGGCCACTCCAATACCTTGACTTTGTTGTCCTTAAGCCATTTTGCAAGTATGCTTGGGGTCATTGTCCATTTGGAAGACCCATTTGCGACCAAGCTTTAACTTCCTGACTGATGTCTTGAGATGTTGCTTCAATATATCCACATAATCTTCCTTACTCATGATGCCATCTATTTTGTGAAGTGCACCAGTCCCTCCTGCAGCAAAGCACCCACACAACATGATGCTGCACCCCCTTTTTCCTCCAAACATAACGATTGTCATTATGGCCAAACAGTTCTATTTTTGTTTCATCAGACCAGAGGACATTTCTCCAAAAAGTACGATTTTTGTCCCCATGTGCATTTGCAAACTGTAGTCTGACTTTTTTATGGTGGTTTTGGAGCAGTGGCTTCTTCCTTGCTGAGCGGCCTTTCAGGTTATGTCGATATAGGACATGTTTTATTGTAGATATAGATACTTTTGTACCTGTTTCCTCCAGCATCTTCACAAGGTCCTTTGCTGTTGTTCTGGGATTGATTTGCACTTTTCGCACCAAAGTACGTTCATCTCTAAGAGACAGAACGCGTCTCCTTCCTGAGTGGTATGATGGCTGCGTGGTCCCATGGTGTTTATACTTGCGTACTATTGTTTGTACAGATGAACGTGGTACCTTCAGGTGTTTGGAAATTGTTCCCAAGGATGAACCAGACTTGTGGAGGTCTACAATTTTTTTTCTGAGGTCTTGGCTTATTTCTTTTGATTTTCCCATGATGTCAAGCAAAGAGGCACTGAGTTTGAAGGTAGGCCTTGAAATACATCCACATGTACACCTCCAATTGACTCAAATAATGTCAATTAGCCTATCAGAAGCTTCTAAAGCCATGACATCATTTTCTGGAATTTTCCAAGCTGTTTAAAGGCACAGTCAACTTAATGTATGTAAACTTCTGACCCACTGGAATTGTGATACAGTGAATTATAAGTGAAATAATCTGTCTGTTAACAATTGTTGGAAAAATTACTTGCCAAAACTATAGTTTGTTATCAAGAAATGTGTGGAGTGGTTGAAAAACGAGTTTTAATGACTCCAACGTAAGTGTATGTAAACTTCAGACTTCAACTGTATATATAAACAGTGCCGTGAAAAAGTATTTGCCCACTTTCGGATTTTCTCTATTTTTGCATATTTTTGATACTGAATGTTATCAGATCTTCAACCAAAACCTAATATTAGATAAACGGAACCTGAGTTTACAAAAAAAAATACTTATTTTATTTATTTAATTAACAAAGTTATGCAACACCCAATTCACCTGTGTGAAAAAGTTATTGCCCCCTTACACTCAATAACTGGTTGGGCCACTTTTAGCTGCAATGATTGCAACCAAATGCTTCCTTTAGTTGTTGAACAGTCTCTCACAATGCTGTGGAATAATTTTGGCCCAGTCTTGCATGCAGAACTGCTTTAACTCAGAGACATTTGTGGGTTTTCAAGCATGAACTGCTCGTTTCAAGTCCTGCCACAACATCTCAATGGGGATTAGGTCTGGACTTTGTCTAAGCCATTCCAAAATTTCAAATGTGTTGCTTTTTAGCCATTTTCATGTAGACTTGATTGTTTGTTTTGGATCATTGTCTTGCTGCATGACCCAGTTGCGCTTCATTTTCAGCTCATAGACTGATGGCTTGACATTTTCCTGTAGAATTATGCCCCATTAAGACACTTTATGTTAGTGTTTACTTTATTTTGGCAGTTACCTGAAGTTAGACAAGTTAGCTACACTAACTTGATTGATAGCCTGAAATGGCTTCTTGGTAGCTAGTTATGAGGTTGGGAAGCCAACTTCATAAAATTGCTATCATGTCAGTGAATGCACAGTTGCTATTTACTTGCACGCAGGGATATAGGAATAAACAATCAATGAATGTAACAAAATGTGAAATTCCCCAGACCCTCTCCAAGGTCTCATTTCACAAGCAGCTGCTGCTGGGGAGGGATCAGGAGCAGGGAACGAAGAACTGGGAAGATAGATGGTCTATAAACACCCTTTGGGAGGAGGGTTACAGGGATTTTTCTCCCAGGCAATTTATCTCAATTCAGTCAGGCTAAATTGGATGGAAGCTTTATCCCAACCTCAGAATGTATCTAACTGCAAAAAAAAACAATGGTGAAGTCAAATTACTCAAGTATCAGAGTATTAAAACCAAGCAACCCAGTCAGATGGACTTATGGATACCATTTTTATGTCTCTGCTTCCAGTATGAAATAAGTTAGCAGTGGCACATAAAACCACATCTAACTAGCATTAGCACAATGACTGGACATCTATGGTAACAGCTGTGATTGTGCTAACGCTAGTTACAGTGCATCCACTTTACCACATTTTGTTACGTTACAGCCTTATTCTAAAATGGATTCAATAAATGTTTTCCTCATAAATAAACACACAATGACAAAGTGAATACAGGTTTTTAGAAAACAGAAAGACCTTATTTACATACGTATTCAGACCATTTGCTATGGGACTCGAAATTGAGCAAGGTGCATCCTATTTCCATTGATCATCATTGAGACGTTTCTACAACTTGATTGGAGTCCACCTGTGGTAAATTCAAATGATTGGACATGATTTGGAAAGGCACACAACTGTTTATATAAGGTCCCACAGTTGACAGTGCATGTCAGAGCAAAAACTAAGCCATGACGTAGAAGGAATTGTCCGTAGAGCTCCGAAACAGGATTGTGTCGAGGCACAGATCTGGGGAAGGGTACCAAAACATTTATGTAGCATTGAAGGTCCCCAAGAACACAGTGGCCTCCATCGTTCTTAAATGGAAGAAGTTTGGACCCACCAACACTCTTCCTAGAGCTGGCCGCCCGGCAAAACTGAGCAATCGGGGGAGAAGGGCCTTGGTCAGGGAGGTGACCAAGAACCCGATGAACACTCTGACAGAGCTCCAGAGTTCCTCTGTGGAAATGGGAGAACCTTCCAGAAGGACAATCATCTCTGCAGCACTCCACCAATCAGGCCTTTATGGTAGAGTGGCCAGATGGAAGCCACTCCTCAGTAAAAGGCACATGACAGCCCACTTGGAGTTTGCCAAAAGGCACCTAAAAGGACTCTCAGACCATAAGAAACAAGATTCTCTGGTCTGATGAAACCAAGATTGAACTCTTTGGCCTGAATGCCAAACGTCAAGTCTGGAGGAAACCTGGCACCATCCCTACGGTGAAGCATGGTGGTGGCAGCATCATGCTGTGGGGATGTTTTTCAGCGGAAGGGACTGGGAGACTAGTCACAATTGAGGCAAAGATGAACGGAGCAAAGTACAGAGAGATCCTTGATGAAAACCTGCTCCAGAGAGCTCAGAACCTCAGACTGGGGTGAAGGTTCACCTTCCAACAGGACAACGACCCGAAGCACACAACCAAGCAAACGCAGGAGTGGCTTCGGGACAAGTCTCTGAATGTCCTTGAGTGGCCCAGCCAGAGCCCGGACTTGAACCCGATCGAACATCTCTGGAGAGACCTGAAAATAGCTGTGCAGTGATGCTCCCCATCCAACGTGACAGAGCTTGAGAGGATCTGCAGGGAAGAATGGAAGATACTCCCCAAATACAGGTGTGCCAAGCTTGTAGCGTCATACCCAAGATGACACGAGGCTGTAATCGCTGACAAAGGTGCTTCAACAAAGTACTGAGTAAAGCATCTAAATACATATGAAAATCTGATGTTTCCGTGGTTTTTTTAATATATACATTTGCAAAAATGTCTAAAAACCTGTTTTTGCTTTGTCATTATGGGGTATTGTGTCGATTTAATTTAGAGAAAAAAACTATTTCATCCATTTTAGAATAAGGCTGTAAAGTAACAAAATGTGGGAAAAGTCAAGGGGTCTGAATACTTTCCGAATGCACTGTATACTGTAGCTAAGAAAGTAGCATTAAGTGTATGTTGTGTAGTAAGCTGTTAGTAGCCCATGTGCCTCAACCTAATAATTTGGTCCCTTCCCCCCCCCCCCTTTATTTATCCTACGGTTCTGACTTGGTGTACAGGGAGAATACTGTAAGAACGGCCCATGTTCTGAATTCTGTCGCTGTACATTTCAAAAGTGCTGAACAAATAGTTATATTGACTACGTCCGTCCTAACAAGCTCATTAATGTCTTAATCGAAATTATGGATTGCTTATTATCCGCTCATCATCCCCTTATGCCATAGTTTGTACATTTCAATTGTCAGTAGAAACCAAAATTTTTTAAGCAAGTCAGCCATATCAGCTATGTTTTTTAAAAAGGCAGTAAATGAGGCTGAATGAACTGTTTCGCTGCCAGACAAGGCTCCGCTGATAGCCAGGTGTAGCATTGGTAAGGATTCACTCCATGGTCCTCTGCTGTTGGGACAGCTTTAATTACATTTACATCTTAGTCATTTAGCAGACGCTCTTATCCAGAGCGACTTACAGTTAGTGAATGCATACATTTTCATATACTACTGTAAGACATATTTATTGTTCCCTACCGCCTACATCCCTTTCACCACCTGTCACCCTAACATCAAAACAAACACAAATCCAACCACCAAACCATCTCAGATATCACACACATGCACAAGCATAGACACACAGACACACACACACGCATGCACGCGCGTGCGTGCGCGTGCCCGCCCGCACATACACACAGACACACACACACAGTGTGGGAGTCAAAGTCATCATGAGGAAGTTTCCTATAATACTCTATGACTCAACACTCAACAGCCCCCCAGGCAGAAAAGAAGGAGGGAGAGAAAGAAAAGAGGGGGAAAGAGTGATTCGGTGAAAGTGAATGGATCTGACTTCTTGACGCATCACAGGCCAAGAGAGGGGGAGGGAGGGGGGATTGAGAGGGGGAGGAAGGGGGGATTGAAAAAGAGAGGAAAAGACTGGGGCTTTAACAGTTTGTGGGCACTGTTTGTCACCGTTATAGTGCAATTCATGTATTTTTTAGTGTTGTGTTGTGTAATGGCTTTGCTGGGATGCTTCTAAAACATTTTGGGGGAGTTTGCTCCACCAAGATTTACATGCTAAAATTGCCACTGCGCAAGAGGCTGAAACCAGAGATCTGTATATAATGAGGAGATGCTAATGTCTCCGCCCTAGCAATGGGAGTCATTGTCCCAAAGGCGGGAAGGCAGGAAACAAGCTTAGGTTTGCATGTTATGCCCATAGAAACACATTAGGCTTATTCTGGACAGATTTTGGCGAGAGTGAGCCCTCTCGCTTCGCCTCTTCTTCTCTTCTGAAACTCTCACTGGAGCAAGCATCCGAGTGAGTGAAACAGCGCCCCTCTGTCTTACTATTATGTAGCCAGAAATAGTATGACATGCCATACTCTTTTGGTCCAGACAGCATCAGATACATGGTCTACACATACTGAGACAGAGGGGCGCTGTTTCGCTCATTCGGATGCTTTATCTGAGATTGATGCGTCTTTCTGTCGGCGCGCGTCTCAGTCAAATAAATGATAACTATTTCCAAATGTTATTTGGATGGGCAAGGAGGTATGGTAGGGCGGGCCAGACCCCCCAAGGCCCGCCCATAACGCCGGCCCTGTCTCAAAGTATCCCTTTAAACTCAGAAGGAATTACCCCAGCCCTTGATTGAGAGCTCATTGTGTATGTGCGGATCACCTGTCACCCAATAATATTCCTGTGCTCAATCACTGCAACAATGATCCATTATATAGCTGCTACAAGTCACAGTCACTCTAAAAGTAATCTCCAACGCTAACAAATTATTTGATCAACCGAGTGTAGAACACTCCATCATCTGAAAACTGAGATCTATGTATTGTATTTAATTAGATGTACTGTATGTCTACTATTTACACAAGTGCACAAAAAACTTAAGAGCTGTAAACTATGGAACTATACAATAACATTTTAATTCACTGAACACAAGTGAGGGGAAAAAAAGCACTACAACTCCATGGGCATACGGTTATCATGGTCAAGTCAGTATAATGCCATGAAGCTAATAAACAAAACATGTCAACATCAGAGTTTACATACAGTGGGGAAAAAAAGTATTTAGTCAGCCACCAATTGTGCAAGTTCTCCCACTTAAAAAGATGAGAGAGGCCTGTAATTTTCATCATAGGTACACGTCAACTATGACAGACAAAATAAGATTTATTTTCTCCAGAAAATCACATTGTAGGATTTTTAATGAATTTATTTGCAAATTATGGTGGAAAATAAGTATTTGGTCAATAACAAAAGTTTCTCAATACTTTGTTATATACCCTTTGTTGGCAATGACACAGGTCAAACGTTTTCTGTAAGTCTTCACAAGGTTTTCACACACTGTTGCTGGTATTTTGGCCCATTCCTCCATGCAGATCTCCTCTAGAGCAGTGATGTTTTGGGGCTGTTTTGGGGCAACACAGACTTTCAACTCCCTCCAAAGATTTTCTATGGGGTTGAGATCTGGAGACTGGCTAGGCCACTCCAGGACCTTGAAATGCTTCTTACGAAGCCACTCCTTCGTTGCCCGGGCGGTGTGTTTGGGATCATTGTCATGCTGAAAGACCCAGTCACGTTTCATCTTCAATGCCCTTGCTGATGGAAGGAGGTTTTCACTCAAAATCTCACGATACATGGCCCCATTCATTCTTTCCTTTACACGGA
Organism: Coregonus clupeaformis; assembly: GCF_020615455.1. NCBI lineage: Eukaryota > Metazoa > Chordata > Actinopteri > Salmoniformes > Salmonidae > Coregonus > Coregonus clupeaformis. Next base: position 49,702,573 of record NC_059207.1, read on the forward strand.
TCAGTCGTCCTGGTCCCTTTGCAGAAAAACAGCCCCAAAGCATGATGTTTCCACCCCCATGCTTCACAGTAGGTATGGTGTTCTTTGGATGCAACTCAGCATTCTTTGTCCTCCAAACACGACGAGTTGAGTTTTTACCAAAAAGTTATATTTTGGTTTCATATGACATTCTCCCAATCCTCTTCTGGATCATCCAAATGCACTCTAGCAAACTTCAGACGGGCCTGGACATGTACTGGCTTAAGCAGGGGGACACGTTTGCACTGCAGGATTTGAGTCCCTGGCGGCGTAGTGTGTTACTGATGGTAGGCTTTGTTACTTTGGTCCCAGCTCTCTGCAGGTCATTCACTAGGTCCCCCCGTGTGGTTCCGGGATTTTTGCTCGCCGTTCTTGTGATCATTTTGACCCCACGGGGTGAGATCTTGCGTGGAGCCCCAGATCGAGGGAGATTATCAGTGGTCTTGTATGTCTTCCATTTCCTAATAATTGCTCCCACAGTTGATTTCTTCAAACCAAGCTGCTTAACTATTGCAGATTCAGTCTTCCCAGCCTGGTGCAGGTCTACAATTTTGTTTCTGGTGTCCTTTGACAGCTCTTTGGTCTTGGCCATAGTGGAGTTTGGAGTGTGACTGTTTGAGGTTGTGGATAGGTGTCTTTTATACTGATAACAAGTTCAAACAGGTGCCATTAATACAGGTAACGAGTGGAGGACAGAGGAGCCTCTTAAAGAAGAAGTTACAGGTCTTTGAGAGCCAGAAATCTTGCTTGTTTGTAGGTGACCAAATACTTATTTTCCACCATAATTTGCAAATAAATTCATAAAAAATCCTACAATGTGATTTTCTGGAAAAAAAATTCTCAATTTGTCTGTCATAGTTGACGTGTACCTATGATGAAAATTACAGGCCTCTCTCATCTTTTTAAGTGGGAGAACTTGCACAATTGGTGGCTGACTAAATACTTTTTTTCCCCACTGTAATTAGCATTAAAACAACATTTTGACAGCTTCTACATTGCCAGCAAGAAAATCCATCAACGAGTAAAAACAGCAGTTGCATTTTGATGGTCACGTGGGAATTCTGCGTCGAGCAGTGATTCCCCTGACTCAGATCTAATGAGAGGCCTGTTCAGTTCTAAACTGAGCTTGATCTACATAAACTGAAGTTGTTTTTTTGTGTGATTTCGTATTCCTTTGCCAAATAGCCGACAGTTTTCCCGATCTACATATTGATTTATGTCTGGGGTGAGAAGGTTAATTAAATGTGAATAGTAAGGCAGCAACATAATATTGAGCATGGAAGACAGGGAGAGGACAGGAGTCAGTAGGGAATGAATATCTGTCACCAAATGGACAGGGATGGAGGATGATCTGCTCACAGGAGGCTGCTGAGGGGAGGACAGCTTATAATATTGGCTGGAATGGAGTGAATGGAATGATATCAAACACATGGACCATGTGTTTGATACCATTACATTTATTCAGTTCCAGCCATTATTATGAGCCCATCCTCCCCAATTAAGGTGCCACCAACCTCCTATGGACCTGCAGTAAGGCACTTGGGCTCAATTTGAGGTTTTGTTACACATCTGTAATGAGGTGGTACGGTGCCCATGGACTAACAGGGGGAGAGGAAGATACATTTCACAGAAACACTTCCAGACAACTGACTCCTAGGTTGTATTCCAAATGGCACCCTATTCCCTACATAGTGCCTATATTGGGAATAGGGTGCCATTTGGGACACATCCCTAGACATGCCCCCAGCTGTGCCCTGGACACCATATGTGAATTGATTGCCCCCCATCTATCTTCAGAGTTCGTACTGCTTGGTGACCTAAATTGGGATATGCTTAACACCCCGGCCATCCTACAATCTAAACTAGATGCCCTCAATCTCACACAAATTATCAACGAACCTACCAGGTACAACCCTAAATCCGTAAACATGGGTACCCTCATAGATATCATCCTGACTAACTTACCCTCTAAATACACCTCCGCTGTCTTCAACCAGGATCTCAGCGATCACTGCCTTATTGCCTGCGTCCGTAACGGGTCCGCGGTCAAACGACCACCCCTCATCACTGTCAAACGCTCCCAAAAACACTTCAGCGAGCAGGCCTTCCTAATTGACCTGGCCCAGGTATCCTGGATGGATATAGATCTCATTCCGTCAGTAGAGGATGCCTGGTTGTTCTTTAAAAGTAATTTCCTCTCAATCTTAAATAAACATGCCCCATTCAAAAAATACAGAACCAAGAACAGATATAGCCCCTGGTTCTCCTCCGACTTGACTGCCCTTGACCAGCACAAAAACATCCTGTGGCGTACTGCATTAGCATCAAATAGCCCCCGCGATATGCAACTTTTCAGGGAAGTTAGGAACCAATATACACAAGCAGTTAGGAAAGCAAAGGCTAACTTTTTCAAACAGAAATTTGCATCCTGTAGCACTAACTCCAAAAAGTTTTGGGACACTGTAAAGTCCATGGAGAATAAGAATACTTCCTCCCAGCTGCCCACTGCACTGAGGCTAGGAAACACTATCACCACCGATAAATCTACAATAATCGAGAATTTCAACAAGCATTTTGCTACGGCTGGCCATGCTTTCCACCTGGCTACCACTACCCCGGCCACCAGCTCTGCACCCTCCGCTGCAACTTGCCCATGCCCCCCCCGCTTCTCCTTCACACAAATCCAGACAGCTGATGTTCTGAAAGAGCTGCAAAATCTGGACCCCTACAAATCATTTGGGCTAGACAATCTGGACCCTTTCTTTCTAAAACTAGCCGCCGAAATTGTCGCAACCCCTATTACTAGCCTGTTCAACCTCTCTTTCGTAACGTCTGAGATCCCCAGAGATTGGAAAAATGCCGCGGTCATCCCCCTCTTCAAAGGGGGTGACACTCTAGATCCAAACTGTTACAGACCCATATCCATCCTGCCCTGCCTTTCAAAAGTTTTTGAAAGCCAAGTTAACAAACAGATCACCGACCATTTCGAATCCCACCGTACCTTCTCCGCTATGCAATCCGGTTTCCGAGCTGGTCATGGGTGCACTTCAGCCACGCTCAAGGTCCTAAACGATATTATAACCGCGATCGATAATAGACAGTACTTTGCAGCCGTTTTCATTGACCTGGCCAAGGCTTTCGACTCTGTCAACCACCGCATTCTTATTGGCAGACTAAATAGCCTTGGTTTCTTAAATGACTGCCTCGCCTGGTTCACCAACTACTTCTCAGATAGAGTTCAATGTGTCAAATCGGAGGGCCTGTTGTCTGGACCTATGGCAGTATCTATGGGGGTGCCACAGGGTTCAATTCTTGGGCCGACTCTTTTCTCTGTGTATATCAATGATGTCGCTCTTGCTGCTGGTGACTCTCAGATCCACCTCTACGCAGACGACACCATTTTGTATACATCTGGCCCTTCATTGGACACTGTGTTAACAAACCTCCAAACGAGCTTCAATGCCATACAACACTCCTTCAGTAGCCTCCAACTGCTCTTAAACACTAGTAAAACTAAATGCATGCTCTTCAACCGAACGCTGCTTGCACCCGCCCACCCGACTAGAATCACTACTCTCGACGGGTCTGACCTAGAGTATGTGGACAACTACAAATACCTAGGTGTCTGGTTAGACTGTAAACTCTCCTTCCAGACTCACATTAAGAATCTCCAATCCAAAGTTAAATCTAGAATCGGTTTCCTATTTCGCAACAAAGCCTCCTTCACTCATGCTGCCAAACATGCCCTCGTAAAACTGACTATCCTACCGATCCTTGACTTCGGCGATGTCATTTACAAAATAGCCTCCAACACTCTACTCAGCAAATTAGATGTAGTCTATCACAGTGCCATCCGTTTTGTCGCCAAAGCCCCATATACTACCCACCACTGTGACCTGTACGCTCTTGTTGGCTGGTCCTCACTACATATTCGTCGCCAAACCCACTGGCTCCAGGCCATCTATAAATCACTGCTAGGCAAATCCCCGCCTTATCTTAGCTCATTGGTCACCATAGCAACACCCACCCGTAGTATGCGCTCCAGCAGGTATATCTCACTGGTCATCCCCAAAGCCAACACCTCCTTTGGCCGCAATTCCTTCCAGTTCTCTGCTGCCAATGACTGGAACAAATTGCAAAAATCTCTGAAGCTGGAGACACTTATCTCCCTCACTAACTTTAAGCATCAGTTGTCAGAGCACCTTACCGATCACTGCACCTGTACACAGCCCATCTGAAATTAGCCCGCCCAACTACCTCATCCCTATATTGTTATTTATTTTGCTCATTTGTACCCCAGTATCTCTATTTGCACATCATCTCTTGCACATCTATCATTCCAGTGTTAATACTAATTGTAATTATTTTGCACTATAGCCTATTTATTGCCTTACCTCCATAACTTGCTACATTTGCACACACTGTATATATATATATATTTTTCTGTTGTATTTTTTACTTTGTTTTTTGTTTTACCCCATATGTAACTCTGAGTTGTTGTTTTTATCGTACTGCTTTGCTTTATCTTGGCCAGGTCGCAGTTGTAAATGAGAACTTGTTCTCAACTGGCTTACCTGGTTAAATAAAGGTGAAATAAAATAAATAGCAGAGTTAGCAGGAAGAATTCATTTCCCCAAAGGAAACCTCCAAACAATTCACTCAAACCCCATTTTAAATAGTAATGTATCAGTGTCCAAAGGCTAATTTATTCTCCCTGGTCCTTAAAAACCTAAATACAGTACCAGTCAAAGGTTTGGACACACCTACTCATTCAAGGGTTTTTCTTTATTTTTACTATTTATTACATTGTAGAATAATAGTGAAGACATCTACAACTATGAAAAAACACATATGGAATCATGTAGTAACCCAAAAAGTGTTAATCAAATCAAAATATGTTTTATATTTGAGATTCTTCAAATAGCCACCCTTTGCCTTGATGACAGCTTTGCACACTCTTGGCATGCTCTCAATCAGCTTCACCTGGAATGCTTTTCCAACAGTCTTGAAGGAGTTCCCACATATGCTTAGCACTTGTTGGCTGCTTTTCCTTCACTCTGCCGTCCGACTCATCCCAAACCATCTCAATTGGGTTGAGTTCGGGGGATTGTGGAGGCTAGGTCATCTGATGCAGCACTCCATCACTCTCCTTCTTGGTAAAATAGCCCTTACACAGCCTGGAGGTGTGTTGGGTCATTGTCCTGTTGAAAAACAAATGATAGTCCCACTAAGCCCAAACCAGATGGGATGGCGTATCGCTGCAGAATGCTGTGGGAGCCATGCTGGTGAAGTGTGCCTTGAATTCTAAATAAATCACAGGCAGTGTCACCAGCAAAGCTCCCCCACACCATAACACCTCCTCCTCCATGCTTTACGGTGGGAACTACACATGCGGAGATCATCCGTTCACCCACACCACGTCTCACAAAGACACAACTGTTGGAACCAAAAATCTCAGATTTGGACTCCAGACCAAAGGACACATTTCCACCGATCTAATGTCCGTTGCTCGTGTTTCTTGGCCCAAGCAGGTCTCTTCTTCTTATTGGTGTCCTTTAGTAGTGGTTTCTTCGCAGCAATTCGACCATGAAGGCCTGATTCACGCAGTCCCCTCTGAACAGTTGATGTTGAGATGTGTCTGTGACTTGAACTCTGTGAAGCATTTATTTGGGCTGCAATTTCTGAGGCTGGTAACTCTAATGAACTTATCCTCTGCAGCAGAGGTAACACTGGGTCTTCCATTCCTGTGGTGGTCCTCATGTGAGCCAGATTCATCATAGCACTTGATGATTTTTGCGACTGCACTTGAAGAAACGTTCAAAGTTCTTGAAATGTTCCGTATTGACTGACCTTCATGTCTGAAAGTAATGATGGACTGTCATTTCTCTTTGCTTATTTGAGCTGTTCTTGCCATAATATGGACTTGGTCTTTTACCAAATAGGCTATCTTCTGTATACCCCCCTACCTTTTCACAACACAACTGATTGGCTCAAAGGCGTTAAGAAGGAAAGAAATGCCACAAATTAACTTTTAAGAAGGCACACGTGTTAATTGAAATGCATTCCAGGTGACTACCTCATGAAGCTGGTTGGTTGAATGCCAAGAGTGTGCAAAGCTGTCATCAAGGCAAAGGGTGGCTATTTGAAGAATCTCAAATATAAAATATATTTCGATTTGTTTAACACATTTTTGGTTACTACATGATTCCATATGTGTTATTTCATAGTTTTGATGTCTTCACTTTTATTCTACAATGTAATAAATAGTGAAAAAAACTTTAAAAAAACTTGAATGAGTAGGTGTGTCCAAACTTTTGACTGGTATTGTAAGTCAACATTGAACCAGTGAATTGTATTTACAACACCTGCCATTTTGAAGATTAAGACTAAGTCTCTTTCAGCATGGGCATTTAAAGGTCTGTAATATAATATGAAAAGAACAGCTCACAGTCTGTCCCTATCAGCCATGTGAGGTCTGAGATATCAACCAGATTTTGAGTCTCTGAAATTCCAGCACGTTCGTTTTTACTACTGCCCTCAGCAGTCTGTGATAAAAGGGGACTAGCCAGACAGTGATGGAAATTGATGATGAAAGTGTATTTCAGCTTTAAGCTGTCCTGCATATTCTATGACTTTTAACAGACAAGTGGACACTTCAATTCAAGTAAGATCTGATGGCCGAGATAAGTATTGCTGTTTGGAAAGAAAATCTAGAAAATGGCTTTCATCTCATATCAGTGAGAAATCCCCATGAGTAAAAGATATAATAGAAAAACCTCTTGAAGTTTTTATTTATATGTTCTGCAAAAAAAATAAAAAACGCCAACTCTGCCCATCTGCCACTCCAGGCAGGCTAAAGCAAATGCTCAAAGTATTTGAAAGATTTCAAATATATTTGAACCCAGGTCTAGTAAAAAAAAAAAAAACGAACTCATGCTGTAGGTATGGCACTTTGACCGAGAGAGTGCAGAGTGACCCCACGTGGTTTCTAGTCTATACAGAGGTGTTGGTACATAATGCTCCCCCCAGGAATAAAAACCAATCCCCTCATGGCAGGTGAAGAATCACCTATCAATATTGCACCAATGCGGAACATCCAACAGGAGAGGGATCATGACAAGTTTAAATATGGCCCCCAGCCATCTTTATTCAGCTTTAGGAAGGTTATGGATCCTGACTCCTATAAAAAACCCTCCACTGCTCACCAGCCAGCCAACCTTCTGCTGCATTTGTTGTTCATTGTCTCATCGTCTGGCGCCCTAAAAGACCAAGGCTGTGTGCGTCTCAAATGGCACCCTATTCTCTATATAATGCACTACTTTTGATCAGAGCCCTATTCAACCAATTCGCTATGTAGGGAATAGGGGGACATTTGGGACGGAGCCCCGACAAGTCCCTGTGCTTCCATCTTATTCATCAGCGGCACCAGAGACGATCATGCTGAGCAAAGTAATTCAGCTATGAGTGCTGCTGATTCACCTGAGAAGATTCACTGGCTGCCGGTATTGATCCCTCGCCCAGGCCTGTGCCCAAGAATATAATTTCCACCATCACCAGACAGCAGGAGGAGGATACCAAGGTGGCTCGCTGGAATCACACAGGGAACACTTTGATTGGTAGATAAAACACAACACTGGGATCCGGTGAGTAACTAGGGATTTAGACTTAATGGAAACGAGATGCCTTCTTTCTTTGAAAAAATACAGTTTGAAAAGCCAACATTCATATGCAGTCTAGTCAGGCCGTACTTCATCTTGAGGCAAACTTGTAGGTAAAGAGAATGGAAATGTAAGTAAACAGAGAGGAAGTTGAGGGAGGAAGGCAAATGTGTATAATGAATGGGAATTAGTGAAGGCTATAAGTACAACATGAACACTGCCATAGGTTTAAGTTTGAGTTGAGTTAAAAAAAAATCCGCCCACTCACAGTTTTCTTCATAGCTCAAAGCAGTGTATGAACTTATCATGACAGTATTGTAATTGTGAACCTCCCCTCTCTGGTCAATACACTAAATCAAGCTTGTTCCTCTTCACATTGAGAGCCAGGGCCATTTTTAGGGCCAACTGCCCAATAAGTGTTAAAAGACCAGATAAGAAAGCTATAGGCAATCTTCTTCCTATCCTACTTCACTGAAAGGAGACTTTGAATGGCTCAGGATACAATTACAACCAGGGAGAGTTGGAGCCAAGCGTACGGATAGACTTAACATTGACTATTGTGTAGGATTGGGATGTGTAGGATTGGGATTTATGGAATACGGAAAGTCATGTTCTCTTGTACTGCACTTAGAAAAAAAGGTGCTATCTAGAACCAATAAAGGTTATTCGGATTTCCCCATAGGAGAACCCTTTGACGAACCCATTTTGGTTTATTTTTTGGTTCCAGGTAGAACCCTTTTGGGTTCCATGTAAAACCCTTTCCACAGAGGGTTCTACATGGAACACAAAAGAGTTCAACCTGGAACCAAAAAGGGTTCTACCTGGAACCAAAAAAGGTTATCCTATGGGGACAACCAAAGAACCCTTTTGGATGTCACGCCCTGACTCAGGGGACGCTTATTTGCTGAGTCAGGGTGTGTATATTCTATGTGGTGTTTATCGATGTTTATATTCTAGTATGTCTAGATCTATGTTGGCCGGTGTGGTTCCCAATCAGAGGCAGCTGTCGCTCGTTGTCTCTGATTGGGGACCATACTTAGGCAGCCTATTGGCACTAGTGGGTGGTGGGTTCTATTGGGGGCAGGTAGCTTAGTGGTTAAGAGCGTTGTGCCAGTAACCGAAAGGTCGCTAGTTCTAATCCCCGAGCCGACTAGGTGAAAAATCTGTCGATGTGCCCTTGAGCAAGGCACTTAACCCTAATTGCTCATGTAAGTCGCTCTGGATAAGAGCGTCTGCTAAATGACCTATTATTATCTTGTTCTGTATAAGGTTTGTTGTGTTACCTTAGGACTTCACGTGTCGTTAGTTTATTGTTTTGTCGTGTGTTTATTAGTGTAATAAACATGTTTGCATATCACGCTGCGCCTTGGTCTGACCCGTTCATCAACGAGCGTGACAGAAGATCCCACCAAACGAGGACCAAGCAGCGTGCCCAGGCGGAGAGAGTAGCCATGTCACAGGTGGGCAAGTGGTGGTCATGGGAGGAGATATTTGCGGGGAAAGGGCCATGGGCGAAGGTAGATGCCCAGGCAGGAGAGGAGCAACGGCAACACAGAGGACGCCGGTCGAGGAAGAAGCCCGAGAGACAGCCCCAAGAACATTTTTGGGGAGGGCTAAAAGGGTGGTTGGCGGAGCCTAGTGTTAGAGCAGAGCCAACTCCCCGTACTCATGCGAGGACGCGTGTGACTGGGCAGGCTCCGTGTTATGCGGAGCTACGTACTGTGTCGCCAGTGTGCCGGCACAGTCCTGTACGTCCTGTGCTAGCACCACCATCCAGCCAGGACGGGGTGTGCCGGCTCAACGCTCCTGGTCTCCAGTACGCCTCCTCGGTCCCGCATATCCTGCGCCGGTTCTACGTACTGTATCGCCAGTACGCGTGCACAGCCCTGTGCGTCCTGTGCTAATGCCTCACACATACTGTGCGGAAGTAGGCATCCAGCCAGGACGGGTTGTGCCAGCTCTCCGCTTCAGACCTCCAGTCCGCCTTCACAGTCCGGTACGGCCTGTTCCCGCTCCTCGCACCAAGCCAGTGGTGCGTGTCGCCAGTCCGGCCCGGCCTGTTCCTGCTCCTCGCACCAAGCCAGTGGTGCGCATCGCCAGCCCGGCCCGGCCTGTTCCTGCTCCTCGCACCAAGCCAGTGGTGCGCGTCGCCAGCCCGGCCCGGCCTGTTCCTGCTCCTCGCACCAAGCCAGTGATGCGCGTCTCCAGCCCGGTCCGGCCTGTTCCTGCTCCTCGCACCAAACCAGTGGTGCGTGTTCCCAGCCCGGCCCGGCCTGTTCCTGCTCCTCGCACCAAACCAGTGGTGCGTGTTCCCGGCCCGGCCTGTTCCTGCTCCTCGCACCAAGCCAGTGGTGCGCGTCGCCAGCCCGGCCCGGCATGTTCCTGCTCCTCGCACCAAGCCAGTGGTGCATGTTCCTAGTCCGGTTCGGCCCGTTCCTGCTCCTCGCACCAGACCAGTGGTGAGTGTGTCCAGTCCGGCCCGGCCCGTGCACGTTCCACCGGTGCCTGGTCCGGCACCAGTCAGCAGCTCCAGTCCGGAGCCAGAGCAGTCCGCTCCACCGGTGCCCGATCCAGCTCCGGTTAGCTGCTCCAGTCTGGAGCCAGAGCAGTCCGCTCCACCGGTGCCTGATCCAGCTCCGGTCAGCTGCTCCACTCCGGAGCCAGAGCAGTCCACTCAACCGGGGTCCAGTCCAGCTCCGGTCAGCGGCTCCAGTCCGGAGCCAGAGCAGTCCGCTCCACCGGTGCCGAGTCCAGCTCCGGTCAGCGGCTCCAATCCAGACCCAGATGTCAGCCCCTCTCCAGGTTCGGGGTCTCCCACACCAGGGTCCAGACAGGGCTTGGAGTATAGTGGGAGGAAGGAGAGGGGAAGCAGCGCGCCGAGGTCCAGACCAGACCAGGGGCGCAACAGGGAGGCGGAGAATAGGTGGTTGTCACGCCTGGAGCCGAATCCGCCTCCGAGGCGGAATGCCCACCCGGCCCCTACCCTGTTAAGTAAAGGTTGTGCGGTCGGAGTCCGCACCTTTGGGGGGGGTACTGTCACGCCCTGACTCAGGGGACGCTTATTTGTTGAGTCAGGGTGTGTATATTCTATGTGGTGTTTATCGATGTTTATATTCTAGTATGTCTAGATCTATGTTGGCCGGTGTGGTTCCCAATCAGAGGCAGCTGTCGCTCGTTGTCTCTGATTGGGGACCATACTTAGGCAGCATATATGCACTAGTGGGTGGTGGGATCTTGTTCTGTATAAGGTTTGTTGTGTTACCTTAGGACTTCACGTGTCGTTAGTTTATTGTTTTGTCGTGTGTTTATTCGTGTAATAAACATGTTTGCATATCACGCTGCGCCTTGGTCTGACCCGTTCATCAACGAGTGTGACAGGAACCCTTTTTTCTAACAGTGTGTATCTACAGGCTGACTACTTCCTACTGACCTCTTGCCAGGTCCCCCTCGCAATAGAGGTTTCTAATATCAAGGGTCTGTTCCTGGTTCAATAAATAAATAAATACAGCTCATTCAGGGAGGGAATGCACCAACAAACTATTGTATATTTCATGTTCACATGCTTTGTTTGACTATCGAACTATGAATAATACATTTATGCGTTGTGATCTGCATTCTTGTAACTGAAATGTTACAAACATGCTGTAATTAACCAGTTTATTTCAGATGGAGTTTGAGGAGTTGGTTGGAGATGGGTAAATGGGGAGTCATCATTTGAAATGAAAGCTTGAAAAAATTATCTGAGCTTTCCCGTTTTTCTGCCTTCAAAGGACATCTTTAACATCAAGGCACTCTGAACACTTCCTCAAGATATACAGTATAACTACTGCTCATCAGCACTGTCATAATCTGTATGCTTTGAACACTCGCTCTGTGACAGAAAAACGCAACAACAACCTGTCTTATAGTGTTGCACTCATGTAGAGTATATTTTCAATAGCACAGTAATATTCCATCTAGAGTGAGGAGATTTAGCACTGACAGTTCTCAAAAGAAAACATGAGGGTATGTGTGAGTGGGTAAGATGGAGGGTACACTGGTTCTCCACTCCTGGCTCAGTGGGTGAAGAAATACCTGAAAACCTGAAACTTTTATGGAAACAAACAATGCAGATCCATACCCATTGCTACATACAGTACAGAACTGTGTGTCTTAACAATACAGGAAACCCATCCACTCACTGAAGATCTCTGAACTCTCCGTTTGGACTGTAATATACAATGACTTACTTACCACTGGGCACAGACGTCAGTTCGATGTCTAGTTTTGATTTACATTTGGTGGAGTTGTCAACTATTGTGAATTCAACATGAAATCAACAACAAATGTCACCTGGTCATCGGATTTAGGTTAAATGTTAGCTGAAAAAAATAAGAAATGCCCTTACGTTGATGACTTTTTGCAAATGCAATGAGTTTTCCACATGATTTAATGTCATCACATTGATTTTTTTGGGTTGAAATTACATGGAAACAACGTTGATTCAACCATTTTTTTCCCAGTGGGTTGACTTATTCCTTTAAGCTCCTGGAGGAGCATAAGCAGAACGTAAACTAAAACTACCAAGTCATGTGGACAAGAGAATGTAGACAAAGGAATCCAAGAGGCATGCACTTTATCTGACAGTACACATTGGAACAGGAATAGGAGTTCATGACAATGTAATCCTCTTCAACACCCTGCTACATCCCTCCACCATAACAAAGACTTCTTCACTAATGTCCTCTGGCACATGAAAACAAAGCCTTGCTTACTGCACATCAAACTTCCTTACATAAACATTTGAAGCTCCAAACATCCTCAAATATAGAGTATCTAATCTCTTCTCCCATTCTAGCTCTATGGTAGCTGGCAGTTGATGTCTTAATAATACACAGAGAGATCTGATGAGACTGAATGGTGTATAATGGAGTCAGGATGTGTTTAGGTGTAACACGTAGAACTGTTCAGAATAATCCCCCCAACACAATACCCCAATGAAATGGAATACATTTATATGCAAAATGGCAACCCAGGGAAGCTAAATAGACAGCAGGTAATAGATAATAAGAGCATCTTAAACACAAAACACCTCAGTTAGCTCGCTGTCTGTATTGTCAAACACAGTATCTGTGTCCCAAATGGCACCCTATTCCCTTTATATTGCACTACTTTTGACCAGGATCAATAGGGAATAGGGTGCCATTTGGGAAGCATTCAGTAGCAGTAGTTCCTATCTCAAGGTTAATATGTAAAAAATTAAATAATGATCATACTCTGTTTTAATGTGATGTCATTAGAATATTCATCTAAAAAACCTTTCACAACTATAAATGTTTTTCCGGGAGATATTTTACATACAGATCCTAATTCATATATAATTCAGTAGTGTTCTATTATGTTTTACCTGTAAGGTTTATGTGTAGGGCCATGCTTTTTGGTGCACTTTTTGAGGCACTGTGCTTTTACCAGTATTTCCAACATTATCCACTAGTGTTGCTGCAGGTAGGAAATCCTAGGAATACTCTCCATTGAATACAGGCGGTGAACATCAATACCCCTCATCGAATATATATATATATATATATATATATATGTTTGATATATAATGAGATGTATCCACCAATCCAAAGAGAGGAATAGGCGGGAGCTTGACAGCCCACCGTTCTGCTCTGTGGACAACAAATCCCATTGTTAGGGTGGAGACATAAGTATCTTGTCATTATATCCATATCTCTGGAATAGCTCTATAAATGTTAATTCGCACAAAACCTATTATTTGGAAGGAAATACTATTTGTAGATCAATGATTGTACACCTCACTTTGCTCAAGCTGATCCTCTCCAACCAACTCGGAAGTTGTAGCTAAAAATAGATTAGGGGCAGTTAAAGGGTAGAGTCAATGAAACTGACCAGGGAAGCATACACTGAGAACATTAAGAACATCTTCCTAATATTGAGTTGCCATCCGAGAGGTGTGTGTGTAGACATGAAGGACTTGGTACAGAGAATCGTTGGGACATGCTCCCCTGAACGAGGTCTTAACCCAACACCCTGCGAGCTTGTCAAGAGGTTTGGATGTCTTGGCGTAATGGTTGAGGTGTTGGCTTGACAGTCGCTGGACGTGGGTTCGGGTCCCAGTCTGGGCTACCCCCCCTCTTCCCAAATGAGCTACAATATACTTCCATGGTTGGTTTCATTGATTTGCACCTAATTGACCTATTTTTAGTTATACTTCAGTCTCTTGGAGAGGATAAGCTTGAGCAAAGTGAGGTGTAGAATCACTGATATATTCCCTGCCAAATAATAGGTTTTGCGAGATAAAGATTCACAGAGCTATGTCTCCTCTGGCTTAGCCAATCCCCCTGACAAACACACACACACACACACACACACACACACACAACCAGACATTGATTGATTGGAGACAGCTTGTGTCAATAATACAGAACATTTCATAGGATTTTCTACCTGTAGCAACAATAATGGATAATGCTAGAAATACCTGTAAAAGCACAGTGCCTCAAAAAGTGCACCAAAAAGCATGTCCCTAATTATGTGACATGAGCAGTATGATTGGAATTTATTCAACACTCATCGTCGTGACAATACCAGTATTGGGATACCATGATACTCGAAACAGAACTTACTCTTTGGTCTTTTAAAAACCTGCAATATGTGAAATATTTTGTGCTATAGCTTGGAAAATAAACAAATGTGACTCTGGATGGCAACATAAAGATCTTTCTTTCCAACATTAGGGCTGTTTTCCTCAACAAATGAAAACCACTTCGTGTTTTGCTTCCTTGCCACGCTACTTCTGAGTATCACGATACTGGTATCGTCTCAACCCTAAACCTGTCAGTAAGTCTCTGCGTCAATATCCACAATATCCACAGAGAGTGGCTGCGTCCCAAATGGCACCCGTAGGCTTATAGGGCTCTGGTCAAAAGTAGTGCACTATAGAGGGAATAGGGAGCCTTTTGGGACACACCGAGAGAGTTGGCATCTTTTCACTCATGCTGTTGCTGCGAACCCTCATTTATCGGTTATTCAAGGTTGAGGAGGAAGATGTGTGGTTGGTTGGTGTGGTGGTGACCATATGAAGGCTGTGATATTAAATGATCAGAGACAAAGTGCCAAATCCAACAAATTTTTGCTTATCAGTCTAATTAACCTATCTTGAGAGAGGCTGCATCTCTAAATCACCTCCCATCTGTTGAAGCTGTGTCGCTGCCATTACTGCCTCTCCTCTCCACCCCCATCTCAGCAGACATGCCAGCCATCAATCAGAATGTGCTGCTCACACACACACACACACACACACACACACACACACACACACGTAGGTGCACACACACACCCATGCAAGGAAGCACACATGCAGGAAAGCACACATTCACACACACTCTCTCTCTCGCTGTAACTCTCTCAATTAGACCACACACCATACATCCACACTAGCCTAAATCACCAGCAGGACACAGCTCCACAAAGTAGCACAGTCCACACATGCTTGTTGCACCCTCATTATCTTAATACATACCTGTACATCTGCCATGGTCTTCACAATGATTTGAGGTACACTGTCTCAACCTGTTTGGATGTTTAATAGACCTAGACATATTTTGACATGTAGTAACTAGAGCACAGAGGACTAAAGTGTTCTGAGAGATAAGGGATATACTGTAAGTCAGGGATCCCCAATTACATTAAGCCACAGGCTGATTTTTTCTTGATCAGATGGTCGGGGGGCCGGAACATAGTTAGAAATGATTTGTACACTGCAAATTGACCACAAGAAGCCCAAACAGATATAGTATTTGACAAAAACATAATCATTTAAAACCTTGATTACGTCAAGGGATACGATCACATTTGCCTCTCTATATGCATGGGAATACTTAGGAACCAATTTCCCCCCTTCGACAGGGCCTTCTCCAGGGTTGCTCCTAGGTTCTGGAACTCCCTCCCTCCAGCCATCCGTGACTCAGAGTCCATCACTATCTTTCAGTCCCTCCTAAAGCCCCACCTCTTTGACAAGGCCTACCCACAAGCAAAGAAATACACTACAAAGACACTCCTCTCTTCACCATACTGAGCAGCACTAACACAAGCCCTTACCCTACCCCTTAACCTAAACCGGGTTCGTATCCAAATCCCAACCCTCTCCATACACTGATACATCACATTCTTTCCACACTCTAATTATTATAATAATAATAATTATTATTATTATTATTATTATTATTATATTATCTGTGTCTAATAAGAGAAGGTCGGTGACATCGCTGTCCTTCCCACAGCCAAAAGTGTTTTTGTTTTTTATGGCCCACTGGCTACTGTAATTGAGTATCAAAGCTATGGTGGTGAGTGAGTCCGTGTGTGTCCCAAATCAACCTGGTCTCAGAGCAAAACATTATATTTTACTCAAATCCGTGCCACTCCATTTAGTATGATATGTTACTTTATGTTAGGTTACATTACATTGGCCTACCAATGTAACAGCGGTCATACAATATAATGCGAATTATAGGACATATAGTATACTATGTCTTGATCGTTTTGTATGATACATTACGTTCGACTGCTTTAGTATGATATGCTACATTCAATGCTTTAGTATGATATATTACGTTTCACTGCATTAGTATGATATATTACGTTGTACTGCTTTAGAATGAAATGTTACGTTGTACTGCTTTAGTATGATATGTTACGTTCTACTGCTTTAGTATGATATATTACGTTGTACTGCTTTAGTATGATATATTACGTTAGGTTAGGGGTTAAGGTTAGGGTTAAGGTTAAGGTTAGGGGTAGGAGTTAGGTTAAAGGGTTAAGGTTAGGGTTCGGGGAAGGGTTAGCTAGCATGCTAAGTAGTTGTAAAGTAGCTAAAACGTAGTAAGTAGCTGCAAAGTTGCAAATTTGTGAAAATGCTAAAGGTGTCCTTGATGAGAATCAAACACACAACCTTTGGGCGTATTTTTCAAGTGATGATGGGCAAAACAACATACAACCTGCAACCCACCCTGATCCACAGTAATTATTTTTAAAGGAGCATAATCCTTATACAGTATGTCAAATATCAATGAAGCATGGTGCCGATTCCTTAAGAGCAATGTTGTGTACTGTTTTTTCTTTCTGTTTTTCTGTGTTCTGTTAGGGGTGGGGAGAATTCTCGATGTATTGTTTGCTCTCATTATATGTCTGTTTGTAAAACTGAAAATTCATAAATATATATACAGTACCAGTCAAAAGTTTTGACACACCTACTCATTCAAGGGTTTTTCTTTATTTTTACTATTTCTACATTGTAGAATAATAGTGAAGACATAAAAACTATGAAATAACACATATGGAATCATGTAGTAACCAAAAAATAGCCACCCTTTGCCTTGATGATAGCTTTGCACACTCTTGGCATTCTCTCAACCAGCTTCATGAGATACTCACCTGGAATGCATTTCAATTAACAGGTGTGCCTTGTTAAAAGTTAATTTGTGGAATTTCTTTCCTTCTTAATGCATTTGAGCCAATCAGTTGTGTTGTGACAAGGTATGGGGATATACAGAAGATAGCCCTATTTGGTAAAATAGAGTGTGAGCTGTGGTCGGGAGAGGTTGTGTTTTCTCTAGCAGGAGGTAAGCTTGGCTTCTTATATGGTGTTGAGTAAAGCTTAAACCATGCATTTAGATCGTAGGTAGGTAGTTGTAGTTAGGTATTGTAGGTAGTTTATTTAGGTAGTTATTTAGGTAGTTATTGTAGGTTTCCGTAGGTAATTATTGTAGGTAAGTATTGTTTACGGCGGAGCCCGGCGAAGCACGAGGCTAGCTAGCTAGCGGGTAGCTACTGGTAACGTTTAGCAACGGTGGAGAGTTGTTTCCAATGTTAATGTGCTAGCTAGCCAACGTTTAATTTTTGCTGCGTTATGAAAGGAACTAGACACGGACACGAATTATCTGTTTAGTGTGTTAACACACTATTGGTAGTTTGTTGTAACCAAGTATTGGTGCTAAACTGTGTGTTATTGGATGCTAGCATGCTAGTTAGCTATGGCGTCATAGTTAGGCATCGTGGGCTGTTGTGGGTAGTTACTGTAGGTTAGCATTGTTTTTCGGCGGTGCCGGGTGTAGCACGAAGCTAGCTAATTAGCCGTTCTTCAAACAAAGTCAACACAGTAGCCATTGCTAGCTAGCCAACACGACCAGCTAACTGTACTGTAGTAGCTAAATACAATATACTTGTGCTAGCTAGCCAACGTTCAATTATTGCTGCGTTATGAAAGGAACTAGACACGGACACGAATGATCTGCTTAGTGTGTTAACACACTATTGGTAGTTTGTTGTAACCAAGTATTGGTGCTAAACTGTGTGTTATTGGATGCTAGCATGCTAGTTAGCTATGGTGTCATAGTTAGGCATCGTGGGCTGTTGTGGGTAGTTACTGTAGGTTGGCATTGTCTTCGGCGGTGCCGGTGTAGTACGAAGCTAGCTAGCTAGCCGTTTTCGAACAGAGTCAACACAGTAGCCATTGTGTGCTGTACTGTGGCAGCTAAATACAATATATTTGTGCTAAGCTAGCCAACGTTTAATTATTGCTGCGTTATGAAAGGAACTAGACACGGACACGAATTATCTGCTTAGTGTGTCAACACACTATTGGTGGTTTGTTGTGACCAAGTGTTGGTGCTAAACTGTGTGTTATTGGATGCTAGCATGCTAGTTAGCTATGGTGTCATAGTTAGCTAGCTGAATAAAGTGGGTTGAGTCTATTCCTTTAAACATTGAACCGCTGTGGTTCACAACAATTCTGATTTCTAAAGGTGGAAGTTGGGAGAGTTTTTGTTCGGGTGGTTCAGTGAAACAATTATAGTTTCTGAGGTGGAAGTTTTGGTGAGGGAGGCCCTGCTCTCTCCTCTCCCAGATGTTTAGTTCATTTCATTCCGATCTCCTCTGCATTATTGTAGCCATTTGCTACAGCCTGTCAACTATGCCTCTGCCTATCCCTGTTCTCTCCTCTCTGCACAGGCTACACAAACGCCTCACACCGCGTGGCTGCTGCCTCTCTAACCTGGTGGTCCCTGCACGCACCCCACACCTGGAGTTCCAGGTCTCAGGCAGCCTCTGGAACTGCCGTTCTGCTGCCAACAAAGCTGACTTCATCCCAGCCTATGCTAACCTCCAGTCCCTCGACTTCCTGGCGCTGACGGAAACATGGATTACCACTGAAAACACTGCTACTCCTACTGCTCTCTCCTCGTCTGACCATGTGTTCTCGCATACCCCGAGAGCATCTGGTCAGAGGGGTGGTGGCACAGGAATCCTCATCTCTCCCAAGTGGACATTCTCAATTTTTCCCCTAACCCACCTGTCTATCTCCTCATTTGAATTCCATGCTGTCACAGTCACTAGCCCATTTAAGCTTAATATCCTTGTCATCTATCGCCCTCCAGGTTCCCTTGGAGAGTTCATCAATGAGCTTGACGCCTTGATAAGTTCCTTTCCTGAGGATGGCTCACCCCTCACAGTTTTGGGGGATTTCAACCTCCCTATGTCCACATTTGACTCATTTCTCTCTGCCTCCTTCTTTCCACTCCTCTCCTCTTTTGACCTCACCCTCTCACCGTCCCCCTACTCACAAGGCAGGCAATACGCTTGACCTCATCTTTACTAGATGCTGCTCTTCTACTAATCTCACTGCAACTCCCTCCATGTCTCCGACCACTACTTTGTTTCCTTTTCTCTCTCGCTCTCCTCCAACACTACTCACTCTGCCCCTACACAGATGGTAATGCGCCGCCGCAACCTTCGCTCTCTCTCTCCCACTACTCTCTCCTCTTCCATCCTATCATCTCTTCCCTCTGCTCAATCCTTCTCCCTCCAATCTCCTGATTCTGCCTCCTCAACCCTCCTCTCCTCCCTTTCTGCATCCTTTGACTCTCTGTGTCCCCTATCCTCCCGGCCGGCTCGGTCCTCCCCTCCAGCTCCGTGGCTTGATGACTCATTGCGAGCTCACAGAACAGAGCTCCGGGCAGCGGAGCGGAAATGGAAGAAAACTAAACTCCCTGCCGACCTGGCATCTTTTCACTCCCTCCTCTCTACATTTTCTTCATCTGTTTCTGCTGCTAAGGCCACTTTCTACCACTCTAAATTCCAAGCATCTGCCTCTAACCCTAGGAAGCTCTTTGCCACATTTTCCTCCCTCCTGAATCCTCCCCCCTCTCTCTCTGTGGATGACTTCGTCAACCACTTTGAAAAGAAGGTTGACGACATCCGATCCTCGTTTGTTAAGTCTAATGACACTGCTGGTCCTACTCACACTGCCCTACCCTATGCTTTGACTTCTTTCTCCCCTCTCTCTCCAGATAAAATCCTGCGACTTGTGACTGCAGGCCGCCCAACAACCTGCCCGCTTGACCCCATCCCCTCCTCTCTTCTCCAGACCATCTCCAGTGACCTTCTCCCCTACCTCACCTCGCTGATCAACTCATCCTTGACCGCTGGCCATGTCCCTTCCGTCTTCAAGGGAGCGAGAGTTGCTCCCCTTCTCAAAAAAACCAACACTCGATCCCACTGATGTCAACAACTACAGACCAGTATCCCTTCTTTCTTTTCTTTCCAAAACTATTGAGCGTGCCGTCTTTAGCCAACTCTCTTGCTATCTCTCTCAGAATGACCTTCTTGATCCAAACCAGTCAGGTTTCAGGACTGGTCATTCAACTGAGACTGCTCTTCTCTGTGTCACGGAGGCTCTCCGCACTGCTAAAGCTAACTCTCTCTCCTCTGCTCTTGTCCTTCTAGACCTGTCTGCTGCCTTTGATACTGTGAACCATCAGATCCTCCTCTCCACCCTCTCCGAGCTGGGCATCTCCGGCGCGGCTCACTCCTGGATTGCGTCCTACCTGACCGGTCGCTCCTACCAAGTGGCGTGGCGAGAAGCTGTCTCCGCACCACGTGCTCTCACCACTGGTGTCCCCCAGGGCTCAGTTCTAGGCCCTCTCCTTTTCTCCCTATACACCAAGTCACTTGGCTCTGTCATATCCTCACATGGCCTCTCCTATCATTGCTACGCTGACGATACACAACTAATCTTCTCCTTTCCCACTTCTGATAACCAGGTGGCGAATCGCATCTCTGCATGTCTGGCAGACATATCAGTATGGATGACGGATCACCACCTCAAGCTGAACCCTGGCAAGACGGAGCTGCTCTTCCTCCTGGGGAAGGACTGCCCGTTCCATGATCTCGCCATCACGGTTGACAACTCCGTTGTGTCCTCCTCCCGGAGTGCGAAGAGCCTTGGCGTGACCCTGGACAACACCCTGTCGTTCTCCGCTAACATCAAGGCGGTGACCCGCTCCTGCAGGTTCATGCTCTACAACATTCGGAGAGTACGACCCTGCCTTACACAGGAAGCGGCACAGGTCCTAATCCAGGCACTTGTCATCTCCCGTCTGGATTACTGCAACTCGCTGTTGGCTGGCCTCCCTGCCTGTGCCATTAAACCCCTACAACTCATCCAGAATGCCGCAGCCCGTCTGGTGTTCAACCTTCCCAAGTTCTCTCACGTCACCCCCCTCCTCCGCACACTCCACTGGCTTCCAGTTGAAGCTCGCATCCGTTACAAGACCATGGTGCTTGCCTATGGAGCAGTGAGGGGAACGGCACCTCTGTACCTTCGGGCTCTGATCAGTCCCTACACCCAAACGAGGGCATTGCGTTCATCCAACTCTGGCCTGCTGGCTCCCCTTCCTCTGCGGAAGCATAGTTCCCGCTCAGCCCAGTCAAAACTGTTCGCTGCTCTGGCACCCCAATGGTGGAACAAGCTCCCTCACGACGCCAGGACAGCGGAGTCACTCACCACCTTCCGGAGACATTTGAAACCCCACCTCTTTAAGGAATACCTGGGATAGGATAAAGTAATCCTTCTACCCCCCCAAAAAAAAAATTTGTAAAGTGGTTATCCCACTGGCTATAGGGTGAATGCACCAATTTGTGAGTCGCTCTGGATAAGAGCGTCTGCTAAATGACTAAAATGTAAATGTAAATGTAAAAGACCAAGTCCATATTATGGCAAGAACAGCTCAAATAAGCAAAGAGAAACAACAGTCCATCATTACTTTAAGACATGAAGGTCAGTCAACACAGAATATTTCAAGAACTTTGAAAGTTTCTTCAAGTGCAGTTGCAAAAACCATCAAGCGCTATGATGAAACTGGCTCTCATGAGGACCGCCACGGGACTGGAGGACCCAGAGTTACCTCTGCTGCAGAGGATAAGTTAATTAGAGTTACCAGCCTCAGAAATTGCAGGCCAAATTAACGCTTCACAGAGTTCAAGTAACAGACACATCTCAACATCAACTGTTCAGAGGAGACTGTGTGAATCAGGCCTTCATTGTCGAATTGCTGCAAAGACACCACTACTAAAGGACACCAATAATAAGAAGAGACTTGCTTGGGCCAAGAAACACGAGCAATGGACATTAGACCGGTGGAAATGTGTCCTTTGGTCTGGAGTCCAAATTTGAGATTTTTGGTTCCAACCACTGTGTCTTTGTGAGACGCGGTGTGGGTGAACGGATGATCTCCGCATGTGTATTTCCCACCGTAAAGCATGGTGGAGGAGGTGTTATGGTGTGGGGGTGCTTTGGTGGTGACACTGTCTGTGATTTATTTAGAATTCAAGGCACACTTAACCAGCATGGCTCCCACAGCATTCTGCAGCGATACGCCATCCCATCTGGTTTGGGCTTAGTGGGACTATCATTTGTTTTTCAACAGGACAATGACCCAACACACCTCCAGGCTGTGTAAGGGCTATTTTACCAAGAAGGAGAGTGATGGAGTGCTACATCAGATGACCTGGCCTCCACAATCTCCCGACCTCAACCCAATTGAGATGGTTTGGGATGAGTCAGACGGCAGAGTGAAGGAAAAGCAGCCAACAAGTGCTCAACATATGTGGGAACGCCTTCAAGACTGTTGGGAAAGCATTCCAGGTGAAGCTGGTTGAGAGAATGCCAAGAGTGTGCAAAGCTGTCATCAAGGCAATGGGTGGCTATTTGAAGAATCTCAAATATATTTTGATTTGTTTAACACTTCTTTTGGTTACTACATGATTCCATATGTGTTATTTTATAGTTTTGATGTCTTTTCTATTATTCTACAATGTAGAAAATAGTAAAAAAAATAAAGAAAAACCCTTGAATGAGTAGGTGTCCAAACTTTTGACTGGTACTGTATTTTTCTTTTTTTATGTAACATATGCTAATTTGAGTGTTTCCGGATTGACAAAGGCCAATGTAATGTAACCTAACAGAAAGTAACATATCATACTAAATGGGGCCCACAGGGCTCAGGTCAAAAGTAGTGCACTTTATATAGAATAGGGTGCCATTTGGGTTGCAGACCATAACATCCACAGGTAGAATGTGACTAAACTCACACAATGGAGCAGAACGCTTCAGAGATAATGGATGTTGAAGGTATTGCAATAGTTGAACTGTTCCACCCTCTACAAGTTGGGTTGGGTTTTGGAGAGATGCAAATACCTGTGAGAAATTCCTTGATAACACAGCCAGTACCCCACAGAGCACAGCATGTGGGTTCTCTCTCCTCTCCTCTGCTCTGCTCTCATCTCCTCTAGCCCATGCTGTGAATCCTGGGGGTGGACACCAACAAGCTTTCACATTCTCCAAACGTCAAATTTCTAAATTGCTCTAAACCTCAAATTTCAAACCTCAAAGAAACTATACTCCGAGCCGCAGCTCCATACTACTTTTTAAACAAATATAATGTATATTATATACTCGTTGTTGGGGTGGGATTGGCGTGGGGGATACGTGGATGGCTTTTGACAACTTCTTTGGATTCCTCATGTCTTACTCATTATTTGAAAAAAGTTTGGTCCAAATCGGATATTAGGTACTGTAATTATTACATATTATATGAATCCTATAAAATAAAATGACCAATTTGGGTGCAATCAATTAGCTTAATATCTCAGAGATCAAATTATATTTCAACAAAATAAGGCTTCTGGAATGCTTATCTGTTTCTAACTACAGAAACGATTTCAGAAAAATCTGAAATGATGGATGTCATGGCTTGTTGAAAAGACATAGAACGACCCTGGAGTGTGAATGCACCGCTTGGTGCTTGGTTCCTCCTGCCAGCTTTTCCACAGATGTGAGGTGTGAATTAAGGCCCTTAGACAGTTGTCATGGCAGCACGGCAGACGCTAGTTAGCAGACAGATTGTTGTGCGAGTGAAGCTCGATCAGGGTCAGAGTGAAATAACAGAAATACTGATCCATCTCCCACATACATAGTGCTATAGCAGATTTCAGTGCAGATTCTCTGGCTCTTGCAGATGTTGCCCATATGGCTGTTCGGGCTTTCTTTAGCTAATAGTCCTGTCTACATCCTCATCTACAGTGGGGAGAACAAGTATTTGATACACTGCCGATTTTGCAGGTTTTCCTACTTACAAAGCATGTAGAGGTCTGTAATTTTTATCATAGGTACACTTCAACTGTGAGAGACGGAATCTAAAACAAAAATCCAGAAAATCACATTGTATGATTTTTAAATAATTAATTTGCATTTTATTGCATGACATAAGTATTTGATACATCAGAAAAGCAGAACTTAATATTTGGTACAGAAACCTTTGTTTGCAATTACAGAGATCATACATTTCCTGTAGGTCTTGACCAGGTTTGCACACACTGCAGCAGGGATTTTGGCCCACTCCTCCATACAGACCTTCTCCAGATCCTTCAGGTTTCGGGGCTGTCGCTGGGCAATACGGACTTTCAGTTCTATTGGGTTCAGGTCTGGAGACTGGCTAGGCCACTCCAGGACCTTGAAATGCTTCTTACGGAGCCACTCCTTAGTTGCCCTGGCTGTGTGTTTTGGGTTGTTGTCATGCTGGAAGAACCAGCCACGACCCATCTTCAATGCTCTTACTGAGGGAAGGAGGTTGTTGGCCAAGATCTCGCGATACATGGCCCCATCCATCCTCCCCTCAATACGGTGCAGTCGTCCTGTCCCCTTTGCAGAAAAGCATCCCCAAAGAATGATGTTTCCACCTCCATGCTTCACAGTTGGGATGGTGTTCTTGGGGTTGTACTCATCCTTCTTCTTCCTCCAAACACGGCGAGTGGAGTTTAGACCAAAAAGCTCTATTTTTGTCTCATCAGACCACATGACCTTCTCCCATTCCTCCTCTGGATCATCCAGATTGGCAAACTTCAGACGGGCCTGGACCTTGCGTGCGCTGCAGGATTTTAATCCATGACGGCGTAGTGTGTTACTAATGGTTTTCTTTGAGACTGTGGTCCCAGCTCTCTTCAGGTCATTGACCAGGTCCTGCCGTGTAGTTCTGGGCTGATTGCTCACCTTCCTCATGATCATTGATGCCCCACGAGGTGAGATCTTACATGGAGCCCCAGACCGAGGATGATTGACCGTCATCTTGAACTTCTTCCATTTTCTAATAATTGCGCCAACAGTCATTGCCTTCTCACCAAGCTGCTTGCCTATTGCCCTGTAGCCCATCCCAGCCTTGTGCAGGTCTACAATTTTATCCCTGATGTCCTTACACAGCTCTCTGGTCTTGGCCATTGTGGAGAGGTTGGAGTCTGTTTGATTGAGTGTGTGGACAGGTGTCTTTTATACAGGTAACGAGTTCAAACAGGTGCAGTTAATACAGGTAATGAGTGGAGAACAGGAGGGCTTCTTAAAGAAAAATTAACAGGTCTGTGAGAGACGGAATTCTTACTGGTTGGTAGGTGATCAAATACTTATGTCATGCAATAAAATGCAAATTAATTACTTAAAAATCATACAATGTGATTTTCTGGATTTTTGTTTTAGATTCCGTCTCTCACAGTTGAAGTGTACCTATGATAAAAATTACAGACCTCTACATGCTTTGTAAGTAGGAAAACCTGCAAAATCGGCAGTGTATCAAATACTTGTTCTCCCCACTGTATATGTATGAAGTGTCTGGTGAAATCTGCTGCCAATAGAAGGAGACAAAACAGTGACTGGCATGTGCAGTGGTTCTTTAAAAGTTTTGAGCTTATGCTGCGACTGTTTGTGGTAGATGGTGGCAGATTGTGGTAAATTGCGTCATTCTGTCATTGCACCACACCATCACAAGGGGGAGTTAGAATGCTTATCATTCAGTAGTCTAAACTGTGGCACAAATTGACTATCTTTTCGTAAATTAATGGAGGTGTGAATGTTTTAGTCCAAGAGTCTCTCTTCTCTGGCACTAGAGTCCTGCTTCAGGCAAAAAAAAAATAGCTGGCGGTGGTCCTGGAGTTGAGAGAGAACTTGGGTAAATACAATGGCGCAATTACACTTGACATGTGGACTGACGATTTTCGAAAAATAAGCACATAGGGCTTTTGTTTTCCCTCCCTCTTCATTCAGAAGGGTTTAACCTTATGAATGAAGAATATATTGAAGGTAGACTGAAACATTCACACCTCCATTAATTTACAAAAGGATAGTCCAATAGCTCGGCTAGGTGTGAAAGATCCCCCAATTTGTGCCACAGTTTAGACTACCGATAGATGCTTGGTCAGTCAGAGTTGAGTCCTTTTGTAAAGTGTAGCCTAATGGCCAAAAAAGGGCAAACTTGCAATGTATGTTATGCTTAAGTATTATATGCTTAAGTTTTACATTTCTAACTCAATATCACAGATTAGATTTGCCCTAACGAAAAATGCATCAACCCCTACAAATATATTAATTTATTATAATCCACATAATAATTGCTAAAGACAATCAGAAAGAATGTGTCTTTAACCTTGCATTATATTTAAGGCAATTTAATATATTAGTTTAGGCTTGGCCTATTTAGTAGGCTATTTCGAAGCATAAAGCTATATTTGTCAGCATAAAGCTGAGTGACTCACTCATTCGTGGCTTTGGATCAAAATAAATAAGTACCAATATTCTTTCTGATAGTCTTTAACTTGGTCAAAACATTTCTTTATTAATCTGCTCATGTTGTTTGTGTTCAATTATTTGTGACATTGTAGTTACAATGAAGAATGTAAACAAAATAAATAAAATAAATCCTATTCATAATGAATAATCAGATGTGTGTTGTAGTCCACTGTAGCTCAGTTGGTAGAGCATGGCGCTTGCAACGCCAGGGTTGTGGGTTCCTTTCCCACGGGGGGCCAGTATGAAAAATGTATGCACTCACTAACTGTAAGTCGCTCCGGATAAGAGTGTGTGCTAAATGACTAAAATGTAAATGTTGCAAGCTTGTCATTTTTCCTATATTTTATTTTTTTGTACGATTTCATTTTATCTTTTTCGACAAAACATACACATACAAATTACTTCTACATCACACCTGCCCAGACCCACCTGCTCACACCCCCATCTCCAGCGCCCGCATCACTCTCCGCCTCAAACTGCACCATTTTGATTCTCTCCGTTGCCCACACGCACTTTCAACATTTGGATAATAAAGCATTTAAAGGCTGACATTGGTTGATTTTAATACTTCTGACAGCCATATTTCTAACTCCACCCATAATTTTTGGACTTTTTAACATTCCCAGAAGGCATGGATTATTATAACATAACGAAAAATGAACCTGGCAATCTAATTTAATTTACTGCAGGCCTAAGACCTATGTGTCACAACTTCCGCCGAGGCTGCCTCCCCTCCTTGTTCGGGCAGGCTTCGGCGTTCGTCGTCACCGGCTTACTAGCCACTGCCGCTCCATATATCATCATTCCATTTGTCTTGTCTTGTCAATTACACACACCTGGTTCTTATCCCCTCATTAGTCGATGTATAAGTGTTCCCTCTGCCCCCTTGTCCTTGTGGGTGATTGTTTATTTGTGAGAGTAGTGTAGCTCGGTGGAGCTACTCGTACCTTGTATTGCCGGGGTAGATTTTTTCCCCTGTGCCTGTTTTCTGTTGTCGCTATCCAGCGCAATTGTGTACGACGGAATAAACTCTGTATTCTGTGATTTACCCTACTGCGCCTGACTCCTTCTATCACACTCATCACAGAATCACCCACCCGCTATGGAGTCAGCGGGAGAGGAGCGCATGCCTGGAGTCGTGGCACGGGTCCAGGAGCATTCCACGATGCTGGCCAGCTTGGGGGAAGCGATGGATCGGGTTCTTCAGGTCGTCCAACGCCTGGAGAGGAGAGGACCCGATCTGTCGAGACCAGCTGGTCAACCGGATCCAGCCACCTACACCCCAGCACCTGGAGGGATCCAGATATCCCGACCACGGGCATTCGACAGGACGGCGGCGCTCTGCCAAGGATTCCTCCTCTAACTGGAGCTCTACTTCTCCAGCATCAGGCCGGCCCCATCGGAGAAGGAGAAGGTGTCCGTCCTCATTTCCTGCCTCTCGGGGAAAGCCCTGGAGTGGGCCAACGCGTTTTGGAACGAAGGAGGAGCCGTGTTGGAGAACTACGGGGAGTTCGCTCGCCTCTTTCGGGCTGTCTTCGATCACCCGCCCGAAGGTCGAGAGGCGGGCGAGCGGCTGGTCCACCTGAGGCAGAGGACGAGGACCGTGCAGGACTTCGCGTGCAGCGGGGTCCGGGTGGAACGAGCGGGCCCTGATTAACCATTTCCGGTGCCATCTGCGGGAGGACGTCCTACGGGAGCTAGCCTGCCGGGGCACCGTGTTGTCCTTCATGCAACTGGTGGACATGGCCATCCGTTTGGACAACCTGCTGGCAGCCAGAGTATGTCCTGGTAGGGGTCTGCCAGTTTCCACCCCGGACGACTCGGATCCCGAGCTGATGGAGCTGGGTGGAGCCGCCATCCAAGAGAGCGGAGGACGACAGCGACAGTGCCACTCTGGTGGCACGAAGGGACAGTACACCACACGTCATCGTCAACGCTCTTTTGGGTCTGGAGGCGGCAGGCAGGGCAGTCTCGCATCACCCCATGTATTGAACACCCACACTCGTTCAGAGCCCTCTGCTGCGCACTGTACCCTACCTATCTACTTTCCCGATCACATGGTAGTTCCCCAGTGTAAGGCGCTAGTCGATTCAGGCGCAGCTGGGAACTTTATGGACAGGGCATTCTCACGCCGTCAAGGTATTTCATTGGTTCCCCTATCCATTCCACTCCCCATTAGAGCACTTGATAGTCGACCATTAGGGTCCGGGTTTGTTAAGGAAGTTACTGTACCAGTCACCATGATCACCCAGGAGACTCATTGTGAGCAGGTTACTTTTATTGAGTCTCTTGCTTTCCCTGTGGTATTAGGTATCCCTTGGCAAGCACTCCACAACCCCACTTTCTCATGGCCGCAGAGGGTTCTCACAGGGTGGACGCGAGAGTGTCAGGATAGGTGTCTAGGTGTTTCCGTTGGTGCAACCACGGTGGAAAGTCCAGACGGTACCTCCACCGTGCGCATTCCCCCCGTATACCTCGATTTGGCGCACACGTTTTCTAAGATGCAGGCGACCAAATTACCACCTCATCGGGCGGGGGATTGCGCGATAAACCTTCGGGTAGACGCTGTACCTTCCAGGAGTCATGTGTACCCCCTGTCGCAGGCTGAAACGGAGGCTATGGAAACATACATCACAAGTCCCTGGGCCAGGGGTATGTATGTCCCTCCACTTCACCCGCCTCCTCAAGTTTCTTCTTTGTGAAGAAGAAAGATGGCGGTATACGCCCGTGCATTGATTATCGATCACTGAACAAGGAAACGATAAGATTTAGTTATCCTCTCTCCCTCATTCCTTCAGTCTACATCGATGACATCCTGGTGTATTCCGCCACGCGTGCCGAGCATGTGTCCCTGGTTCGTAAAGTACTGGCCCGACTGTTGGAAAATTACCTTTATGTCAAGGCAGAGAAGTGTATGTTTTTCCAGCAGTCCGTCTCCTTCCTCGGATACCGCATTACCACCTCAGGTGTGGAGATGGAGGGAGATCGCATTTCAGCCGTGCGTAATTGGCCGACTCCAACCACGGTTAAGGATGTGCAGCGCTTTCTTGGCTTCGCCAACTACTATCTGAGGTTTATCCGGGGCTTTGTCAAGGTCGCAGCTCCCATTACATCCCTGTTGAAGGGTGGGCCGTCCCGGCTCCGCTGGTCTGCTGAGGCTGACCTTCAGTAAACTGTGGGGTCTGTTCACCTCAGCCCCAGTACTGGCCCACCCAGATCCATTACTACCGTTCATAGTGGAGGTGGATGCGTCCGAGGTAGGGATAGGCGCTGTCCTATCTCAACACTCGGGCATGCCACCCAAGCTCCACCCCTGTGCCTTCTTCTCTAAGAAGCTCAGCCCGGCGGAGCAGAACTACGACGTTGGTGATCGGGAGCTGTTGGCTGTTGTCCGAGCTTTGACCATGTGGAGGCATTGGCTCGAAGGGGCGAAACACCCTTTCCTCGTCTGGACGGACCACCGTAACCTGGAGTACATCCGGGCAGCGAGGAGGCTGAATCCTCGCCAGGCCAGGTGGGCCCTATTCTTCACCCGGTTTGATGTTACACTGTCATACATTCCGGGAACGAAGAACTTGAAGGCAGACGCACTGTCCCGACTGTATGACACAGAGGAGAGGCCCAGAGACAACACTCCTGACCTTCTGCATTGTGGCGCCGGTTGTATGGGCGATGGACGCGGATATAGAGCAGGCATTACGCACAGATCCATCTCCACCTCAGTGTCCAGCTGGGCTGTGGTACATGCTTGCTCTTATCCATGATCGTCTGATCTACTGGGCACACACGTCACCCTCCTCTGGTCACCCAGGTATCGGTCGTATAGTCAGCTGCCTGACCAGAAAGTACTGGTGGCCTACCTTGGCTAAGGACGTGAGGGTGTACGTCTCCTCCTGCTCGGTGTGCGCCCAGAGTAAGGCACCTAGGCACCTCCCAGCGGGTAAGTTACAACCTTTACCAGTTCCACAACGACCATGGTCTCACCTAAGTGTTGATTTCTTGACTGATCTTCCCCTCTCCCAAGGTAACACCACCATCCTGGTCATTGTGGACCACTTTTCCAAGTCCTGCCGCCTCCTTCCTCTGCCTGGTCTCCCCACGGCCCTGCAAACTGCGGAGGGCCTGTTTACTCACGTCTTCCGGCACTACGGGGTACCAGAGGATATAGTGTCCGACCGAGGTCCCCAGTTCACGTCCAAGGTCTGGAAGGCATTCATGGAACATCTGGGGGTCTCGGTCAGCCTGACCTCTGGGGTCCACCCCGAGTCTAATGGGCAGGTGGAACGGGAAAATCAGGATGTGGGTAGGTTCCTGCGGTCCTACTGCCAGGACTGGCCGGGGGAGTGGTCGGTGTTCTTGCCATGGGCAGAATATGCCCAGAACTCTCTCCGCCACTCCTATACTAACCTAACGCCATTCCAATGTGTTTTAGGTTACCAACTGGTTCTGGCACCAGAGCCAGACCGAGGCTTCTGCGGTGGATGACTGGTTTCGGCGCGCGGAAGAGACGTGGGCCGCTGCTCACGTTCACATCCAGCGCGCCGTGCGTCATCAAAAGGCCAATGCTGACCGCCACTGCAGTGAGGCCCCTGTCTTCGTACCGGGGGATCGGGTCTGGCTCTTGACCCGGAATCTGCCCCTCCGCCTGCCCTGCCAGAAGCTGAGCCCGCGGTTTGTGGGGCCATTCAAAGTCCTGAGAAGAATCAACGAGGTCACTTATAGGTTATTACTTCCCCCTGATTACCGTATTAACCCCTCATTTCATGATGACTCATTGCGAGCTCACAGAACAGAGCTCCGGGCAGCGGAGGGGAAATGGAAGAAAACTAAACTCCCTGCCGACCTGGCATCTTTTCACTCCCTCCTCTCTACATTTTCTTCATCTGTTTCTGCTGCTAAGGCCACTTTCTACAACTCTAAATTCCAAGCATCTGCCTCTAACCCTAGGAAGCTCTTTGCCACATTTTCCTCCCTGCTGAATCCTCCACCCCCCCTCCTCTCTCTCTGTGGATGACTTCGTCAACCACTTTGAAAAGAAGGTTGACGACATCCGATCCTCGTTTGTTAAGTCTAATGACACTGTTGGTCCTACTCACACTGCCCTACCCTATGCTTTGACTTCTTTCTCCCCTCTCTCTCCAGATAAAATCCTGCGACTTGTGACTGCAGGCCGTCCAACAACCTGCCCGCTTGACCCCATCCCCTCCCCTCTTTTCCAGACCATCTCCGGTGACCTTCTCCCCTACCTCACCTCGCTGATCAACTCATCCTTGACCGCTGGCCATGTCCCTTCCGTCTTCAAGAGAGCGAGAGTTGCACCCCTTCTCAAAAAACCAACACTCGATCCCACTGATGTCAACAACTACAGACCAGTATCCCTTCTTTCTTTTCTTTCCAAAACTATTGAGCGTGCCGTCTTTAGCCAACTCTCTTGCTATCTCTCTCAGAATGACCTTCTTGATCCAAACCAGTCAGGTTTCAGGACTGGTCATTCAACTGAGACTGCTCTTCTCTGTGTCACGGAGGCTCTCCGCACTGCTAAAGCTAACTCTCTCTCCTCTGCTCTTGTCCTTCTAGACCTGTCTGCTGCCTTTGATACTGTGAACCATCAGATCCTCCTCTCCACCCTCTCCGAGCTGGGCATCTCCGGCGCGGCTCACTCCTGGATTGCGTCCTACCTGACCGGTCGCTCCTACCAAGTGGCGTGGCGAGAAGCTGTCTCCGCACCACGTGCTCTCACCACTGGTGTCCCCCAGGGCTCAGTTCTAGGCCCTCTCCTATTCTCCCTATACACCAAGTCACTTGGCTCTGTCATATCCTCACATGGCCTCTCCTATCATTGCTACGCTGACGATACACAACTAATCTTCTCCTTTCCCCTTCTGATAACCAGGTGGCGAATCGCATCTCTGCATGTCTGGCAGACATATCAGTATGGATGACGGATCACCACCTCAAGCTGAACCCTGGCAAGACGGAGCTGCTCTTCCTCCCGGGGAAGGACTGCCCGTTCCATGATCTCGCCATCACGGTTGACAACTCCGTTGTGTCCTCCTCCCAGAGTGCGAAGAGCCTTGGCGTGACCCTGGACAACACCCTGTCGTTCTCCGCTAACATCAAGGCGGTGACCCGATCCTGCAGGTTCATGCTCTACAACATTCGGAGAGTACGACCCTGCCTTACACAGGAAGCGGCACAGGTCCTAATCCAGGCACTTGTCATCTCCCGTCAAGATTACTGCAACTCGCTGTTGGCAGGCCTCCCTGCCTGTGCCATTAAACCCCTACAACTCATCCAGAATGCCGCAGCCCGTCTGGTGTTCAACCTTCCCAAGTTCTCTCACGTCACCCCCCTCCTCCGCACACTCCACTGGCTTCCAGTTGAAGCTCGCATCCGCTACAAGACCATGGTGCTTGCCTATGGAGCAGTGAGGGGAACGGCACCTTCGTACCTTCGGGCTCTGATCAGTCCCTACACCCAAACGAGGGCATTGCGTTCATCCACCTCTGGCCTGCTGGCTCCCCTTCCTCTGCGGAAGCATAGTTCCCGCTCAGCCCAGTCAAAACTGTTCGCTGCTCTGGCACCCCAATGGTGGAACAAGCTCCCTCACGACGCCAGGACAGCGGAGTCACTCACCACCTTCCGGAGACATTTGAAACCCCACCTCTTTAAGGAATACCTGGGATAGGATAAAGTAATCCTTCTACCCCCCCAAAAAAAATAATAATAAATAAAATAAAATAAAAAGTGTAAGGTGGTTTTCCCACTGGCTATAGGGTGAATGCACCAATTTGTAAGTCGCTCTGGATAAGAGCGTCTGCTAAATGACGTAAATGTGCCCTTGAGCAAGGCACTTAACCCTAATTGCTCCTTTAAGTCGCTCTGGATAAGAGCGTCTGCTAAATGACTAAAATGTAATGTAAATGTATGTGTTTCTCCTCAGGCCGGTGGTGGCTGGTCCACTCCAGGAATCTGAGGTGCGGGAGGTTCCTCCACCTCCTCTGGACATCGAGGGGGCCCTGGCATACTCTGGCCGTTCCATCCTGGATTCGAGGCGTCGGGTGGGGGGCCTTCAGTACCTCGTGGAGTGGGAGGGGTACAGTGCTGGGTCCCGGTGAGGGATTTCCTCGATCCCTCCCTGTTGCGGGATTTCCACCGTCGCCATCCTGCTCGCCCTGCTCCGCGTCCTCCTGGCCGTCCCCGAGGCCGGGGTCGGCGCGCTGCTGGAGCTGCGCGTCAAGGGGGGGGTACTGTCACGACTTCCTAGCCACTGCCACTCCATAAATCATAATTCCATTTGTCTTGTCAATTAAACACACCTGGTTCTTATCCCCTCATTAGTCTGTGTATTTTTTTTAGTCATTTTAGCAGACGCTCTTATCCCGAGCGACTTACAGTTACTGAGTGCATACATTTTCACACTGGCCCCCCGTGGGAAACGAACCCACGACCCTGGCGTTGCAAGCGCCATGCTCTACCAACTGAGCTACAGGGGACAATAGAAGTATAAGTGTTCAGTAGAAGGACTGTATAAGTATTCCCTCTGCCCCCTTGTGGGTGATTGTTTATTTGTGAGAGTAGTGTAGCTCGGTGGAGCTACTCGTTCCTTGTATTGCCGGGGTAGATTTTCCCCCTGTGCCTGTATATATTTGGAGCTACCCGTACCTTGTATTGCCAGGGTAGATGGTTTCCCCTGTGCCTGTTTTCTGTTGTCGCTATCCAGCGCAATTGTGTACGACGGAATAAACTCTATATTCGGTGATATACACTCCTGCGCCTGACTCCTTCTATCACACTCATCACACTATGGGTTTAAGCTTCTGAATTAATGATTATATTGAAGATAGACTCAAACATTCACACCTCCATTAATTTACAAAATGATAGTTTAATTGCTCGGCTAGGTGTGAAAAATCCCCCCAACTTACAATGTATTCGATGCTTAAGTACTCTAAAGTTTTACATTTCTAACTCCAAACCGCATGCAACCGCAAAATGTCGGAAAAGCATATACAGTACAGTATTTGTTCATCAACATATTTCTGCTTTCATTAATAAAATAATGATAAAAAATGAGTTTATTTCAACTACTGTACGTCTCAGCTACATTTTAGTTGCACTTCCCCCCAGCTCCACGACTATGGGTAAAACCTTGCTGAGATGATCAATGTATTTGTTGAATTGTTGTATCTTCAGTTTCTCAAGCCAAAACGTTTTGATGGCCTTCACCAGTTCGTCTTTGCTTGTAGGCTTGGCAGAGTTACGGATGAATGTTTTCAGTTGATGCCAAACAAGTTTGATCGGGTTTAAAGCAGGAGACCTTCATGTAGAGATGAAAAAATGTTTTTTGATGTACTGTAGGCCTGCCGTAGGCGAGGTGAGTCTCACTAGTGTTGAGTAATGTGCTGTTAAAAGTGTTGTAGGTCTACTCACTCTGCTGGCGTCTTGACCCAGTTTATGCCTTCATTTGTAATGCAAACCCGGGAGGCAGTGTGTTTTGGGTCGTTGTCGACATTTGAAAAAAATATATAAGACATCAGCCTAACAGCCAGTCAAAAGTTTGGACACACCGACTCATTCAAGGGTTTTCCTTTATTTTTACTATTTTCTACATTGTAGAATGATAGTGAAGACATCAAAACTATGAAATAACACATGGAATCATGTAGTAACCAAAAATGTGTTAAACAAATCAAAATATATTTTATATTTGAGATTCTTCAAATAGCCACCTTTTGCCTTGATGACAGCTTTGAACACTCTTGGCATTCTCTCAACCAGCTTCATGAGGAATGCTTTTCCAACAGTCTTGAAGGAGTTCCCACATGCTGAGCACTTGTTGGCTGCTTTTCCTTCACTCTGCGGTCCAACTCATCCCAAACCATCTCAATTGGGTTGAGGTCGGGTGATTGTGGAGGCCAGGTCATCTGATGCAGCACTCCATCACTCTCCTTCTTGGTAAAATAGCCCTTACACAGCCTGGAGGTGTGTTTTGGGTTACTGTCCTGTTGAAAAACAAATGATAGTCCAACTATGGGCAAACCAGATGGGATGGCATATCGAACAGTACAAAACAAGAGAACACACATGGTTAATGTTCTTAAAAAAAAATATATATATATATATATATATATATATATATATATATATATATATAAATATCTTACCTGAGCCTTTCCATAAGTCCACTCAAGTTTCTTCAACTGTTTTCTGACTGTGATTAGAGCGATGTTGATGTTGTGCCGTGATGCCAGCAGAAGGGGGAGAAAGTAAGGAGCATAATTGGTTAAGGAAAACTGTGATAATTAAAAAAAGTATATCAGTTTTATGTAAGGACCAAAGGATTGACAGCAGTCCCATATAGATTGCAAAATAGTTGGGAAGAGATTTTTGATGTACCGATCCCATGGCATAGTGTTTATGAACTGATACGCAAAACGACACCAGATTCAAAAATTAGAATCGTTCAATTTAAATTATTATATAAAATTCTTGCTACCAATAGAATGTTATTTATATGGGGGATACAATCTTCCCAGCTCTGCAGATTTTGCTGCGAAGAGACAGAATCATTAGATCATTTGTTTTGGTACTGTCCATTTGTAGCTTGTTTTTGGACACAGGTCCAGGAATGGCTAAAGGATTGCAATATTAAGAGATGGATGGGAGGTGTTGAATGGAGCTGAAGGATGGGACTAATAACAACTAACAACAAAATAATAACAAGATAACTAATAATGTAAGCATACTGTGTCCATAATAAGTATATAGGTTGTATGTTGGGAGCTTTTGGGAAAGAGCACAGTTAGATAGACATGGCATATAGAAGCAAACCGGATGGACATCATGAAAATGATCGGAGAGGTTGAGAGTAGAAGAAGTGCAGGAGAAAAACAAAAACAAAATGTAATTATTGTAAAATTGACTGTGTCCATAAAATGTAGATACAGTGGGGAAAAAAAGTATTTGGTCAGCCACCAATTGTGCAAGTTCTCCCACTTAAAAAGATGAGAGAGGCCTGTAATTTTCATCATAGGTACACGTCAACTATGACAGACAAATTGAGAAAAAAATATCCAGAAAATCACATTGTAGGATTTTTTATGAATTTATTAGCAAATTATGGTGGAAAATAAGTATTTGGTCACCTACAAACAAGCAAGATTTCTGGCTCTCACAGACCTGTAACTTCTTCTTTAAGAGGCTCCTCTGTCCTCCACTCGTTACCTGTATTAATGGCACCTGTTTGAACTTGTTATCAGTATAAAAGACACCTGTAAAACAACCTCAAACAGTCACACTCCAAACTCCACTATGGCCAAGACCAAAGAGCTGTCAAAGGACACCAGAAACAAAATTGTAGACCTGCACCAGGCTGGGAAGACTGAATCTGCAATAGGTAAGCAGCTTGGTTTGAAGAAATCAACTGTGGGAGCGATTATTAGGAAATGGAAGACATACAAGACCACTGATAATCTCCCTCGATCTGGGGCTCCACGCAAGATCTCACCCCGTGGGGTCAAAATAATCACAAGAACGGTGAGCAAAAATCCCAGAACCACACGGGGGGACCTAGTGAATGACCTGCAGAGAGCTTGGACCAAAGTAACAAAGCCTACCATCAGTAACACACTACGCCGCCAGGGACTCAAATCCTGCAGTGCCAGACGTGTCCCCCCTGCTTAAGCCAGTACATGTCCAGGCCCGTCTGAAGTTTGCTAGAGTGCATTTGGATGATCCAGAAGAGGATTGGGAGAATGTCATATGGTCAGATGAAACCAAAATAGAACTTTTTGGTAAAAACTCAACTCGTCGTGTTTGGAGGACAAAGAATGCTGAGTTGCATCCAAAGAACACCATACCTACTGTGAAGCATGGGGGTGGAAACATCATGCTTTGGGGCTGTTTTTCTGCAAAGGGACCAGGACGACTGATCCGTGTAAAGGAAAGAATGAATGGGGCCATGTATCGTGAGATTTTGAGTGAAAACCTCCTTCCATCAGCAAGGGCATTGAAGATGAAACGTGGCTGGGTCTTTCAGCATGACAATGATCCCAAACACACCACCTGGGCAACAAAGGAGTGGCTTCGTAAGAAGCATTTCAAGGTCCTGGAGTGGCCTAGCCAGTCTCCAGATCTCAACCCCATAGAAAATCTTTGGAGGGAGTTGAAAGTCTGTGTTGCCCAGCGACAGCCCCAAAACATCACTGCTCTAGAGGAGATATGCATGGAGGAATGGGCCAAAATACCAGTAACAGTGTGTGAAAACCTTGTGAAGACTTACAGAAAACGTTTGACCTGTGTCATTGCCAACAAAGGGTATATAACAAAGTATTGAGAAATTTTTGTTATTGACCAAATACTTATTTTCCACCATAATTTGCAAATAAATTCATAAAAAATCCTACAATGTGATTTTCTGGATTTTATTTTCTCATTTTGTCTGTCATAGTTGACGTGTACCTATGATGAAAATTACAGGCCTCTCTCATCTTTTTAAGTGGGAGAACTTGCACAATTGGTGGCTGACTAAATACTTTTTTCCCCCACTGTAGTAAGTATAAGCTGGAAGTAGAGGCCTAAGCATTGTTGTTCACTATTTTACCCCAAGTAGGGAAAGGGTGGCGGGGTTGGAAAGTAATAAAGGGGAATATATATATAAAAAACATGGGGGATTAGAAGTGATGCAGACAATTACATTGATAGAAGTTACAATCTATCTGCAATATTTAGCTGATCTACCCCCCAAAAAAATAAAAATGTTTCCATTCTGAGAATGGTAAATAACTGTAAATAATACATTCATTCAATACATAAGAAGCCATCCACCCATGATAGGCTATTAGCAGGACAATATACTCTTACATTTTACATTTTAGTCATTTAGTAGACGCTCTTATCCAGAGCGGCTTACAGTTAGTGAATGCATAGGTTTTTTTTCATACTGGCTCCCCATGGGATACGAACCCACATCCCTGCCGGCCAAACCCTCCCCTACCTTGGACGACGCTGGACCAATTGTGCGCCGCCCATGGGTCTCCCGGTTGCGGCCGGCTGCGACAGAGCCTGGACTCGAACCAGGATCTCGAGTGGCACAGCCTTAGACCACTGCGCCACTCGCTACTCTTGCCAAGATGGAGATCAAGAAGGAGGGTAGGAAAGGAGGGTAGGAGGAGCATTGTATTTAAAGACACTGCACATTAGCCTAATAAACATATACATTTTAAAACAGTAAAAAAACATCTAATTAAATAATATATTTGTACAACTGTAGATGGTGTGTATTTATTTTTAGAATACAGTTCTCGGTTTACAGTAGTGATGGACAGCTGGAGGCATTTTGAAAACATGTTTTCAAACACTTGTTTTTCAACTCTGCAACAAACGTTTTCACTTCGAGAATGAGAATGGTACATTAATAGAGCAAAATAATCCTAACATTTCCACACCCTAATTGTAGGCTAAGCAATACATTAATTCAATACATTGGAATACAAAACAAGCCATCCACCCATGATGTATTGCTTAGCCTACAATTAGGGTGTGGAAATATTAGGATTATTTTGCTCTTCACTCGCAGTCACTTAGTAGCCTACAGTAGGCCTACTCCCAGCCGGTCATGTTGTACAGCGCCATATTTTCCTAACGGAAACCCTGAAGCCTACATAGGCTACTGTAAAATGCATTTTCGTAAATAGGACTCTTAGGCCTACAGCTCCATGTAATTTCAATAACTTAGCTTCTCAAAGATGCCCTCTAGTTGTCTAACTAGCATTAATAGCAACAATGGCTGACAGTTAAATAACGTGCCATAGAATTCTGTGGCACCCCGCAAGCTGTGCTGCAGTACGACACAACTTTTTAAAGGAAAAACCACTGTCGGAGCAAATGTTTTAATTTGGCTTACTTTTTACCAAGGCCCTTATGTGTGATGATGTGGACTGCATCCAGCATCGTCACTTGCACATCTAGTTTACAAACAAGCTATTCTCCTTCATTAGTTCCCCATTCATGGACTAAATCATTGGTACGGAATCATAAGTAAGGTGTTTTGACTGGAGCAGGCTCCCCCTTCCATCAGTGATGTACTACCCATAGAAATACATAGAATCGGTCAGCCAAAATTATGTGGACTGAGGGGCTATTTCCATTCTAGTGATTGTATTATTTGGTCCTGCCCCCTTACATCAAGCTGCTGCCACCACTGCCACAATCTCTTGACATTGCAGCTGAATGAATGGGGGGACTGCTCGTCCTTTTACAGCTGTAAGTGTTGCCATGTCACGAAGAGTAATTGCACCTCAAATTCATTAACACTAGGCCCTACCCCTTATCAAATAGCCACCAAAGTCTAGGAGCCAACAGTTCAGCACCTTTAACATAAAATGAAGGGAAATCCAATAAGCTACGGAACAACAAAGATGAATCTTCAGTCAGCCGCTTGTCAGATAAAAATGATTTCAGACATAAATTCTGCCTGTTGGACCTCAAGGTTTTCCCTGTAAATTTACCAAAGGAAACCAACAAGTAGCTCGGTGGCCAGTATTTCACACTGCAAGTCCATGTCTTAGCCGAGTGAGAAATAAAACTGACCTCATACTCATTTTCTTGACAGACAAAATAAGTAATACGCTAAGGTCAGTTAATAAGAGGACAGAAGAGTCAGGTCAAAACATTTTCATCGTAACTATGACCGCCATAAACCATTCCTGTGATCAGGTTGACTGTGGGTGCGTGCTGTGGGTGTGTGCCTATGGGCCCTGGTCGAAAATAGTGCACTAAATAGGGAATCAGGTCCATTTGAGATGCAGACTGTGGGAGAGCATACTGCACCAGCAGTGGCGGCTCCTGAAAAAATTCTCAGGAGGGGCAATTTTTCTGATGATTTAGGTGACCTACACACATTTAAAAAAAAAGATATGTCCAGCAACAACATGAAGACAGGGGCAGCATATAAGTCAATACCAGAAGCATTTATTGACTGATCTCAAAAGTGTTGGCTTACCAGGGTTGGTGGAGCCCTCAGTTTCATCTTTGCCTCGCAAAGCTAACTCAAACACTCCGCAAAACTTCACACACTGGATTAGCCGGCTGAGGATGTGGCGGTTCTTGCTAATGTCGTAGTAAATATATTTGTTATAGTGAATATGGAATATGATATGTTGAGTAAAATGTTGTGCTAAGATCTATTTAGGTCAGGAGCTGGTTATAAGTTCTGTTCCTATCCAATAACAATGGACAAAAGGGTCCTATCTTGTCAGCCTTGTCAGCAGGTGGCCAAGGACAACACCCACGCCATAGGCCTCTCAGTTCTTCCAACTCACGAGTTCTTGCTCTGAGGACACACACACACACAAACACACACACACACACACATCATCACTGTTAAACACACACACACACACACACATCATCACTGTTAAACACACACACACACACACAAAAAAATCCCCTCTCTTAGGCTGAACATTTGAAGACAGAGAACCCGACTCAGAGCCAATGCAACAGTGACAGTAGCCTGGAGGTGACCTCGCCCAACTCATCAGGACCAATCAGAAGATCAGAACTACTAGATTGAACCTACTT
Organism: Coregonus clupeaformis; assembly: GCF_020615455.1. Lineage (NCBI taxonomy): Eukaryota > Metazoa > Chordata > Actinopteri > Salmoniformes > Salmonidae > Coregonus > Coregonus clupeaformis. Next base: position 49,743,784 of record NC_059207.1, read on the forward strand.
CATTTATTGCATAAAATGTCTGCACACAATGTTTCGGGGCTCTCTTCAGATAATAATAATAATAATAATAATAATATGCCATTTAGCAGACGCTTTTATCCAAAGCGACTTACAGTCATGCGTGCATACATTTTTGTGTATGGGTGGTCCCGGGGATCGAACCCACTACCTTGGCGTTACAAGCACCATGCTCTACCAGCTGAGCTACAGAAAGTGGATACTCATGGATGCGCATTGCAATTGTAAAATGTCAACACAATTGGAGACACCACGTCATTTTTGGAGACATGTTATTGACAGTAAACTATTGTAGATGCGACTGCTAACTAAATAAAACATTTTAGCTGGCTAGCTAATCATCTTAGCTAAATGTGGGGCAAACAATTCAGTTATTTACCGTTAATTTGAGGGATTGGGGTGAAATAAATCGAGTTACATAGTGATACTTTACGATATACTGTATTGACAATATCGCAATATTTTAGCGCTAGTTGGCTGTACCTGCACCAAAACACCATTATTGTTCCTTCATAGCTTGTTCTCAATCTTTTCACATTGGGAGCCAATTAGTTTTCAGCACTTTTATTTCCATGACTGATCAAAACTCGTTCTCATGGCTTTCTGATCCCTCTGCAACAGACATATGGTGCGCAATAAAATCACAGTATCGAATCGCAATACGTATAGAATCATCAGACTCGCAATGCTGATGCATATATCTTATCGTGAGGTTCCTGGCAATTCCCAGCCCAAGTTCATTTGCCACAACAAATCTCTTCGCTAGCAAACGCTAATATTTTGGTAAGTGATGCAAATAGTGAACTATGTAGGGCCAGGATGTAAAATATATGTAGCTGCAGCAATTTCTCTTATCTGATATGGTAAGTAATGGGGCTTAATTTATAGCTCCCTAAGAGTTTGACGAACGGGTCCGTGAACGCGATTCCAGATATATTTACCTCTGAATAAACTGCCTTTATTACACCATATCCACATCCAGTAAACTTGTGATTATCAACACTAACCTCATCGTTGTGGCGGCGGACAGCTAGCCTGTATCCCTCGTCATCCAGTTGAGTGAGTGGCAATGTCTTTTTTCGTTCGTACCAATTTTTGGAAAATCCTCGGGTGTAGGACTTTCCGCCTTTAGTAGAAACCTGTTGAATTATTAAATTTGGTCTGGGAGGTCCTAATTGTTTCGTTGCCAATTTATCTTCATTTGTTCGCCGACAAAAAGGAACTTCTTTCAAAGACACAATCGAGTTGGACTGAAGCCTAGCCATTTTGATAGTAGTAGTGAATTGATTGAGGCTGCTACCTGGTCTTTTCTTAGTTACGTTCATTCGTGGTTACGTTATGTATGACGAAAGCGCGTAAGTGCAAGCCCACAGACACCCATAGAGAATGTATTGAAAGCTTTGAAATGTGAAACAAATAGATTTTACATGACAGGCTATGAGAGACTTCTGGGCGATTTTCAACCCGACTGAAATCGCCCAAAAAACGGGCGGGGCCATTTGAAGCACGACTTTAGCCTGATTTGACATTTAGTGGCTGTCAGATCAGACGTGAACACTGATAACTGCTGTTGCCGTGATATAATTTTTTATAAATTTATAATTTTTTTAAATTATTTTTTATTTTTTTATTTTTTTATAATTGATTAGAAAAAAAATCCCTTCCTTTTCCCGTTTGGCAGTGCGTCGCCCATATCGCCCTATTGAACAAGCCGTCCCTGTGCACCAGCCAATGTAAAGCTCTTTACTTTGTGTATTCAGGAAATACAGAGAGAAAATCCCAGGCAATATTTTCCCTAACCGCTCCTTCAGTTCTTTCCCTCTTGCTGTTGGAGCTTTAAAGTAGCAAAGTGCATGCCCCACCCTTCTGAGGATCTGTCTTTTTCAGCCATCTATTTCCTGTGAATTTGAAGTAGCCAAAAATGAGAAAGTTGATTTGGTGTCTCTAGCTCGAACAGTTCAAGAGTTACTGTTGATGAGTTATTTTATGCAAATGTATGAAATTGTATATAGTAATAGTCGTTAAAAGTTTTTAAGAATTTGAAGTTAGGATAGCCTGAACACGTGAAAGTTGGTTTGGTGTCTCTAGCTTGAACGGTTCAAGAGTTACTGTTGGTGAGTTCTTTTATGCAAATGTGTGCACATTTATATAGTTATAATTTATTGAACAAATTAAGAATAGGAAGTTAGGAAAGCCGGAACATGTTAAAGTTGGTTCGGTGTCTTTAGCTTGAATGGTTCAACAGTTACTGTTGGTGAGATATTTTATGCAAATGTATGCACAGTTATATAGATATAGTTGATGTTGATAAAGATCCTAAAAAATGTGAAGTTAGGACAGCCTGAATGTTTTAAAGTTAGTCTTATAGCTTAATTGGCCAAGGAGCCGGACCATTTTAAATAGCTACCACTGTATTACTGTGGTTCTAATTCAAACCCATGTTAATTTATGCAAATGTAAAATTGTTATAAATACTATAACAAATCTGAATGCAAATATCTAAGTTGGGTCAGTCTGAACATCTCAACGTTAGTTTGGCGTTGATAGCTGAAATGGTGTAGGAGGAGATACACGCCCAGATTTGAATAACAGAGAAGTAGACGAAGATGTCATACCCTCTAACTTTTTGTCTTGTTCGGAAAAAGTGGTCAAAATGTCAGTTGTTTATAAAAAGTTAGAGAAAATGTTGTTGATGCGGTTACTAAAACAGCTGTAACTTTTCATCGGAAATAAGATATTTTTGTTCCATGGACAGATTTGAAAAGCAGGGAAGTTGTCCAATATGTCATACACTAACTTTTTGTCTAAGTTGATGGAAAAGTGGTAAAAGTAGCTGATTTGTGTCAAAAGTTGCAATTTGCATTTACAGTGAATGGAAGTTGGAAGTGATGATGACACAATGGGGAGCTTTAGAATGTTGAGGAAATCCCATGCAAGTGGATGGAGGACAAAAAGTTTAAAGGTAAACTTCACAGCTAGACACTATTTGGGGTGTTTTTCCAGTCTCCCTACATAATTAGGAGTGATGAGAGGGTGTTTCAGACATAATTATGCACTATAGCTGTACTTTTTAATTTTCACGCTGGGAGAGTTCAACCAATGACGTCTTTGGTAGATTGAGCCTGCTGTCTGATCTAAAAATGAATGGAGTCATGTTTTGTAGCAATTATTGTGGCCTTTGTGTTTCGCCGATTGCATGATCACGCAATCACGGGAGAAGATATGGTTGTGGTAATGGAAGAATTTGTGGTTTTGGTCAGTAGTTGTGGTCAGTAGTTGTGTTGTTGTGGTCAGTAGTTATGTGGTCAGTAGTTATGTGGTTGTGGTCAGTAGTTGTGTGGTTCAGTAGTTGTATGCTCAATATTTGTGTGATTGTGGTAAGTAGTTGTGTTGTTGTGGGCAGTAGTGGTGGTCAGTAGTTGTGGTCAGTGATTGTGGTCAGTAGTTGTGTGGTTGTGGTCAGTAGTTGTGGTCAGTAGCTACAGTGCCTTGCAAAATTATTCATCCCCCTTGGCGTTTTTCCTATTTTGTTGCATTACAACCTGTAATCTAAATGGATTTTTATTTGGATTTCATGTAATGGACATACACAAAATAGTCCAAATTGGTGAAGTGAAATGAAAAAAATTACTTGTTTCAAAAAATTATATAAAATAAATAACGGAAAAGTGGTGCGTGCATACAGTATGTATTCACCCCCTTTACTATGAACCTCCTAAATAAGATCTGGTGCAACCAATTACCTTCTGAAGTCACATAATTAGTTAAATAAAGTCCACCTGTGTGCAATCTAAGTGTCACATGATCTCAGTATATATACACCTGTTCTGAAAGGCCCCAGAGTCTGCAACACCACTAAGCAAGGGGCACCACCAAGCAAGCGGCACTATGAAGACCAACGAGCTCTCCAAACAGGTCAAGGACAAAGTTGTGGAGAAGTACAGATCAGGGTTATAAAAAAATATCTGAAACTTTCAACATCCCACGGAGCACCATTAAATCCATTATTAAAAAATTGAAAGAATATGGCACCACAACAAACCTGCCAAGAGAGGGCCGCCCACCAAAACTCACGGACCAGGCAAGGAGGGCATTAATCAGAGAGGCAACAAAGAGACCAAAGATAACCCTGAAGGAGCTGCAAAGCTCCACAGCGGAGATTGGAGTATCTGTCCATAGGACCACTTTAAGCCGTACACTCCACAGAGCTGGGCTTTACGGAAGAGTGGCCAGAAAAAGCCATTGCTTAAAGAAAAAAATAAGCAAACACGTTTGGTGTTCACCAAAAGGAATGTGGGAGACTCCCCAAACATATGGAAGAAGGTACTCTGGTCAGATGAGACTAAAATTGAGCTTTTTGGCCATCAAGGAAAACGCTATGTCTGGCGCAAACCCAACACCTCCATCACCCAGAGAACACCATCCCCACAGTGAAGCATGATGGTGGCAGCATCATGCTGTGGGGATGTTTTTCATCGGCTGGGACTGGGAAACTGGTCAGAATTGAAGGAATGATGGATGGCTCTAAATACAGGGAAATTCTTGAGGGAAACCTGTTTCAGTCTTCCAGAGATTTGAGACTGGGACAGAGGTTCACCTTCCAGCAGGACAATGACCCTAAGCATAATGCTAAAGCAACACTTGAGTGGTTTAAGGGGAAATATTTAAATGTCTTGGAATGGCCTAGTCAAAGCCCAGACCTCAATCCAATTGAGAATCTGTGGTATGACATAAAGATTGCTGTACACCAGCGGAACCCATCTAACTTGAAGCAGCTGGAGCAGTTTTGCCTTAAAGAATGGGCAAAAATCCCAGTGGCTAGATGTACCAAGCTTATAGAGACATACACCAAGAACTTGCAGCTGTAATAGCTGCAAAAGGTGGCTCTACAAAGTATTGACTTTGGGGGGGTGAATAGTTATGCATGCTCAAGTTTTCTGTTTTCTTGTTTGTTTCACAATAATCAAAGTGGTAGGCATGTTGTGTAAATCAAATGATAAAAATAAAAAAAAACAATTTTAATTCCAGGTTGTAAGACAACAAAATAGGAAAAATGCCAAGGGGGGTGAATACTTTCGCAAGCCACTGTATGGTCAGTAGTGGTGTGGTCAGTAGCTCTGTGGTCAGCAGTTGTGTGGTCGTGGTCAGAAGTTGTGTGGTTGTGGTCAGTAGTTGTGTGGTCAGTAGTTGTGTGGTCATTGGTTGTGTGGTTGTGGTCAGCAGTTGTGTGGTTATGGTCAGAAGTTGTGTGGTTGTGGTCAGTAGTTATGGTCAGTAGTTGTGTGGTCAGTAGTTGCGTGGTAGTAGTCAGTAATTGCAGTCAATAGTTGTGGTCAGTAGTTGTGTTATTGTGGTCAGTAGTTGTGGTCAGTAGATGTGTGGTTGTGGTCAGTAGTTGTGGTCAGTAGATATGTGGTTGTGGTCAGTAGTTGTATGGTTGTGGTCAGTAGTTGCGTGGTTCAGTAGTTGTGTGGTTAGTAGTTTTGTGGTTATGGTCAGTAGTTGTGGTCAGTAGTTTTGCTCAGAAGTTGTGGTCAGTAGTTGTGTGGTTGTGGTCAGTAGTTGTGGTCAGTCATTTTGGTACATAGGTTTGGTAAGTAGCTGTGTAGTTAATTAGTTGTGGTCAGTAGTTGTGTGGTTGTGGTCAGTTGTTTTGGTCAGTAGTTGTGTGGTTTAGTAGTTGTGGTCAGTAGTTGTGTGGTTGTGGTGTGTAGTTGTGGTCAGTAGTAGTCAGTAGTTGTGGTCAGTAGTTGTGGTTTATTAGTTGTGGTCAGTAGTTGTGTGGTTGTGGTTAGTAGCTGTGGTCAGTAGTTGTGGTCAGTAGTTTTGTGGTTGTGTTCAGTAGTTGTGGTCAGTAGTTTTGTGGTTGTGTTCAGTAGTTGTGGTCAGTAGTTTTGTGGTTGTGTTCAGTTGTTGTGGTCAGTACATGTGTGGTTGTTGTCAGTAATTGTGGCCAGTAGTGGTCAGTCATTGTGGACAGTAGTGTTGTGGTTGTGGTTTAGAAATTGTGGTCAGTAGTTGTGTGGTTGTGGTTGTGGTCAGTAGCTGTAGTCAGTAGTTGTGGTCAGTAGTGGTCAGTAGTTGTGGTCAGTAGTTGTGTGGTTGTGGTCAGTAGTTGTGGTCAGTAGTTGAGTGGTTGTGGTCAGTAGTTGTGTGGTCAGTAGTTGTGTGGTTGTGGTTAGTGGTTGTGGTTAGTGGTTGTGGTCAGTAGTTGTGGTCAGTGTTTAAACCATAGATGTTGCATGTGAAAACTGAAAGAAGTGCGATGAGAAGTGATCAGGTAAAATATGAAGTAAGTGAAAGGAGACAGCTTTGTCCTATCCAATTAGAGCAGCATGATCAATGTACACCCCACCCTTATCTGTACAGACAGGCAAACTAGACAGTTGAGTTATTTAGAGCACGGGGCATGATCCTGAGAAGGAGGAAGAAGGTAGTGAGCATTAGAAAACTTCTCTGTATTGTTCCAGGTTGTCCAGACCGGGGAAGCATTAGAAATCTTCTCTGTATCATTCCAGGTCATGCCATAATGTACTGTAATAATTTTGGGTAGATACACTATATATTCAAAAGTATGTGGACATCCCTTCAAATTAGTTTATTCGGCTATTTCAGCCACATCCGTTGCTGACAGGTGTATAAAATCAAGCACACAGCCATGCAATCTCCATAGACAAACATTGGCAGTAGAATGGCCTTACTGAAGAGATCAGTGACTTTCAACGTGGCACCATCATAGGATGCCACCTTTCCAACAAGTCAGTTCATCAAATTTCTGCCCTGCTAGAGCTGCCCCAGTCCACTGTAAGTGCTGTTATTGTGAAGTGGAAACGTCTAGGAGCAACAACAGCTCAGCCGCGAAGTGGTAGGCCACACAAGCTCACAAAAGGGGACTGCCGAGTGCTGAAGTGTATAGCGCGTAAAAATCGTCCGTCCTCGGTTGCAAATCTCACTACCGAGTTCCAAACTGCCTCTGCAAGCAACGTCAGCACAAGAACTGTTCATTGGGAGCTTCATGAAATGGGTTTCCATGGCCGAGCAGTCGCACACAAGCCTAAGATCACCATGCGCAATGCCAAGTGTCGGCTGGAGTGGTGTAAAGCTTGCCGCCATTGGACTCTGGAGCAGTGGAAACGCATTCTCTGGAGTGATGAATCACGCTTCACCATCTGGCAGTCCGACGGACAAATCTCTTTCCAGTTTCAGCATGACAATGCCCCCGTGCACAAAGCGAGGTCCATACAGAAATGGTTTGTCGAGATCGGTGTGGAAGAACTTGACTGGCCTGCACAGAGCCCTGACCTCAACCCCATCGAACACATTTTTGGATGAATTGGAACGCCGACTGCGAGCCAGGCCTAATCGCCCAACATCAGTGTGTCACACTCTGGCTCTGGGGACTCTATATGTTGAGCCAGGGTGTGTAAATTCTATGTGTTTGTGTTCTATGTGACTTATCTAGTATTGTATTTCTATGTTGGCCAGAGTGGTTCCCAATCAGAGGCAACGAGTGTCAGCTGTTGCTGGTTGTCTCTGATTGGGAGCCATATTTATACAGGCTGTTTTCCCACAATAGTTGTGGGATCTTGTTCCAGTTGGTTTTGTGTTTGTACCGTGGACTTCACGTATCGTTTGTTGTTTTGTTTATTGTATGTGCACTTAATTAAATAAGATGTACAAATCTCACGCTGCGCATTGGTCTACTCACTCTAACGATCGTGACAGAAGATCCCACCATACCAGGACCAAGCAGCGTGTCCAGGAGCAGGCAGCCTGGACATGGGAGGAGATATTGGACGGGAAAGGGTCCTGGACTTGGAAGGAGATACAGGCCGGGATGGATCGGCGTCCGTGGGAAGAGACGGTGGAGGCGCGCCGTAGAGAGGAGCAGCGGCGCCAAACGGGTCAACGTCGGACAGGCGAGAGGCAACCCCAAAAAAAATTGGGGGGGGGGCACATGGCATGGACGACGGGGCTGCTGGAGGCATGTAAGGGGCGAGTTCAGAAGGCCGCCAGGTTACGGGAGCCATTGGTGAGAAGAGGGAAGGAAGATGTAGAGGCACGGCGACAGGTACTGAGGTGTATTGCCAGTCCGGTCCGGCCCGTTCCTGATCCCCGTTTAAGGCCAGTGGTGTGTGTTCCCAGTACGGTCCGGCCTGTTCCTGTTCCTCGCACCAAGCCTACGGTGCGCGTCGCCAGCCCGGCCCGGCCTGTTCCTGCCACTCGCACCAAGCCTACGGTGCGCGTCGCCAGCCCGGCCTGGCCTGTTCCTACCACTCGCACCAAGCCTACGGTGCGCGTCGCCAGCCCGGCCCGGCCTGTTCCTGCCACTCGCACCAAGCCTACGGTGCGCGTCGCCAGCCCGGCCCGGCCTGTTCCTGCCACTCGCACCAAGCCTACGGTGCGCGTCGCCAGCCCGGCCCGGCCTGTTCCTGCTCCTCGCACCAAGCCTACGGTGTGCGTCGCCAGCCCAGCCCGGCCTGTTCCTGTCCCTCGCACCAAGCCTACGGTGCGCGTCGCCAGCCCGGCCCGGCCTGTTCCTGCCACTCGCACCAAGCCTACGGTGCGCTTCGCCAGCCCGGCCCGGCCTGTTCCTGCTCCTCGCACCAAGCCTACGGTGTGCGTCGCCCGGCCTGTTCCTGCCCCTCGCACCAAGCCTACGGTGCGCGTCGCCAGCCCGGCCCGGCCTGTTCCTGCCACTCGCACCAAGCCTACGGTGCGCGTCGCCAGCCCGGCCCGGCCTGTTCCTGCCACTCGCACCAAGCCTACGGTGCGCGTCGCCAGCCCGGCCCAGCCTGTTCCTGCCACTCGCACCAAGCCTACGGTGTGCGTCGCCAGCCCGGCCCGGCCCGTTCCTGCTCCACGCACCAAGCCTACGGTGCGCGTCGCCAGCCCGGCCCGGCCTGTTCCTGCCCCTCGCACCAAGCCTACGGTGCGAGTCGTCAGCCCGGTAAGGCCCATTCCTGCTCCACGCACCAAGCCAGGGGTGCGCATCGTCAGCCCGGTAAGGCCCGTTCCGGCTCCACGCACCAAGCCAGGGGTGCGCATCGTCAGCCCGGTCCGGCCCGTTGCTGCTCCACGCACCAAGCCAGGGGTGCGCATCGTCAGCCCGGTACGGCCCGTTCCGGCTCCACGCACCAAGCCAGGGGTGCGCATCGGCAGCCCGGTCCGGCCCCTTCCTGCTCCACGCACCAAGCCAGGGGTGTGCGTCGTAAGTCCGGCACAACCCGTGCCTGGGTCACCGGTGCCTGGTCAGGTACCGGTCAGCTGCTCCACACCGGAGCTTAAGCAATCCGCTCCTACGATGTCCAGTCCAGCTCCAGCCAGCGGGACCAGACCGGACCAGGGGCGCTACGGGGGGATGGTTGTAGGGTGGTGGGCAAGCCCGGAGCCGGAACCGCCTCCGAGGAGGAATGCCCACCCAGCCCTCCCCTGTTTGGGTTATGTTGAGGCGCGGTCGCAGTCCGCGCCTTTGGGGGGGGGGGGGTACTGTCACACTCTGGCTCTGGGGACTCTATATGTTGAGCCAGGGTGTGTAAATTCTATGTGTTTGTGTTCTATGTGACTTATCTAGTATTGTATTTCTATGTTGGCCAGAGTGGTTCCCAATCAGAGGCAACGAGTGTCAGCTGTTGCTGGTTGTCTCTGATTGGGAGCCATATTTATACAGGCTGTTTTCCCACAATAGTTGTGGGATCTTGTTCCAGTTGGTTTTGTGTTTGTACCGTGGACTTCACGTATCGTTTGTTGTTTTGTTTATTGTATGTGCACTTAATTAAATAAGATGTACAAATCTCACGCTGCGCATTGGTCTACTCACTCTAACGATCGTGACACAGTGCCCAACCTCACTAATGCTCCTGTGGCTGAATGGAAGCAAGTTCCCGCAGCAATGTTCCAACATCTAGTGGAAAGCCTTCCCAGAAGAGTGGGGGCTGTTACAGCAGCAAAGGGGAGACCAACTCCATATTAATGTCCATGATTTTGGATTGAGATGTTCAACGAGCAGGTGTCCACATACTTTTAGTCATGTAGCTGAAATCCTGTATTTTCAAATCCATTTTTGCTGTTGCGCTAGCTGTTAGGTCCAAAACAGATTCACAAATAATGGGAATTTGTCGCTCTATGAAGACATCTCCCTCCGAGGCATGTGTTGCTTGGCAACCACCCTGCAGTTGCCTTGGCAACCCTGCTCCCTCCATGGCTAAAACCATTGTGAGAAACATGCTAACAAATGTTTGTGCTATGAACCTAAATAAATACTGCACTCTGACCCACAAAACGTATTTGCTAGATTCATGATAGTGGTTAGACAAAGCAAGGAGGGAGTTCCATCACTTTATGTACATTTCCTCATATATACAAATACACCTGGTGTATTTATGCAAATGAGGCACATAATTGTCTTTATTTTAACACAACGTATTTAAAAATACCTGATACAACAACAACAAATTATGAGTGCATTCTACGTTTAAATTATTATTATTTTAAATATAAATTGAATACCTGAATTCCCACCAAAATCCCTGAACTCCATTCATTATTTGTCCGTGCTAGTAAAATGTTTTATGTGCTATAATTCAGTCAATATCTGATGGATTATAAAAAATTTAAATGTTTGGAGTATCTTCAACCATTGTCCAACTGTTGCATTTACTAGAATTGTAAAAAAATATATATAGATATATATATATACAGTGGGGAGAACAAGTATTTGATTCACTTCCGATTTTGCAGGTTTTCCTACTTACAAAGCATGTAGAGGTCTGTAATTTTTATCATAGGTACACTTCAACTGTGAGAGACGGAATCTAAAACAAAAATCCAGAAAATCACATTTTATGATTTTTAAGTAATTAATTTGCATTTTATTGCATGAAATAAGTATTTGATACATCAGAAAAGCAGAACTTAATATTTGGTACAGAAACCTTTGTTTGCAATTACAGAGATCATACGTTTCCTGTAGGTCTTGACCAGGTTTGCACACACTGCAGCAGGGATTTTGGCCCACTCCTCCATACAGACCTTCTCCAGATCCTTCCAGGTTTCGGGGCTGTCGCTGGGCAATACGGACATTCAGCTCCCTCCAAAGATGTTCTATTGGGTTCAGGTCTGGAGACTGGCTAGGCCACTCCAGGACCTTGAGATGCTTCTTACGGAGCGACTCCTTAGTTGCCCTGGCTGTGTGTTTCGGGTCGTTGTCATGCTGGAAGACCCAGCCACGACCCATCTTCAATGCTCTTACTGAGGGAAGGAGGTTGTTGGCCAAGATCTCGCGATACATGGCCCCATCCATCCTCACCTCAATACGGTGCAGTCGTCCTGTCCCCTTTGTAGAATAGCATCCCCAAAGAATGATTTTTCCACCTCCATGCTTCACGGTTGGGATGGTGTTCTTGGGGTTGTACTCATCCTTCTTCTTCCTCCAAACACGGTGAGTGGAGTTTAGACCAAAAAGCTCTATTTTTGTCTCATCAGACCACATGACCTTCTCCCATTCCTCCTCTGGATCATCCAGATGGTCATTGGCAAACTTCAGACGGGCCTGGACATGCGCTGGCTTGAGCAGGGGGACGTTGCGTGCGCAGATTATAGTTTTTCTGAATTGCTAAAACACTAAACCCCATTCTCTGAACCAAATGCTCAGTGGCCTAAACCCATTTGTCAAATCAATCACTATTTTTGCAAAACTCTAAACACATTCTCACTCACTAAAACACATTTCGCACTGTGATGCACTTGTGTTAAAAAATTGTAAACACAGGGGGCAAAAGTTAAACACAACTACAACACAGTTGTCATCGTTTACACACAACGACTCCAAATTGTTCACACTTGTTTCTAATGATGTGATCAAACCAATTGTACAGAATATAAGCCTGTTCAGAGTGCACAGGTGGCACAGGTGCGTTGAATGTTGATACCAACAATGGATGGAAACAATCTGAGAGGCAGAGGAGGAAGAGTAAGTGTAAGAGGTGGTGGACGAGGAGGAAGAGTACGAGGACGAGGAAGAGCAAGACCAAGAACAGTAATTTCAGAAGAAATTCGAGCAACTGTGATAGACCATGTTGTTGTTCATAGTATGACAATGAGGCAAGCAGGACAAAGAGTACAACCCAATTTGAGCAGATTCTCTGTGGCCACCATAATCAGAGGCAAGAGAAAGAACTAGTCTGTTGGTAACATCGCTAATAGACCAGACGCTAACTAGAGGCAAGAGAAATAACTAGTCTGTTTGGTAACATCGCTAATAGACCAGACACTAACTAGAGGCAAGAGACAGAACTAGTCTGTTGGTAACATCGCTAAAAACATCCTGTGGCGTACTGCATTAGCATCAAATAGCCCCCGCGATATGCAACTTTTCAGGGAAGTTAGGAACCAATATACACAAGCAGTTAGGAAAGCAAAGGCTAACTTTTTCAAACAGAAAATTGCATCCTGTAGCACTAACTCCAAAAAGTTTTGGGACACTGTAAAGTCCATGGAAAATAAGAGCACTTCCTCCCAGCTGCCCACTGCACTGAGGCTAGGAAACACTATCACCACCGATAAATCTACAATAATCGAGAATTTCAACAAGCATTTTGCTACGGCTGGCCATGCTTTCCACCTGGCTACCACTACCCCGGCCACCAGCTCTGCACCCTCCGCTGCAACTTGCCCATGCCCCCCCGCTTCTCCTTCACACAAATCCAGACAGCTGATGTTCTAAAAGAGCTGCAAAATCTGGACCCCTACAAATCATCTGGGCTAGACAATCTGGACCCTTTCTTTCTAAAACTAGCCGCCGAAATTGTCGCAACCCCTATTACTAGCCTGTTCAACCTCTCTTTCGTAACGTCTGAGATCCCCAGAGATTGGAAAGCTGCCGCGGTCATCCCCCTCTTCAAAGGGGGGTGACACTCTAGATCCAAACTGTTACAGACCCATATCCATCCTGCCCTGCCTTTCAAAAGTTTTTGAAAGCCAAGTCAACAAACAGATCACCGACCATTTCGAATCCCACCGTACCTTCTCCGCTATGCAATCCGGTTTCCGAGCTGATCATGGGTGCACTTCAGCCACGCTCAAGGTCCTAAACGATATTATAACCGCGATCGATAATAGACAGTACTGTGCAGCCATTTTCATTGACCTGGCCAAGGCTTTCGACTCTGTCAACCACCGCATTCTTATTGGCAGACTAAATAGCCTTGGTTTCTCAAATGACTGCCTCGCCTGGTTCACCAACTACTTCTCAGATAGAGTTCAATGTGTCAAATCGGAGGGCCTGTTGTCTGGACCTATGGCAGTCTCTATGGGGGTGCCACAGGGTTCAATTCTTGGGCCGACTCTTTTCTCTGTGTATATCAATGACGTCGCTCTTGCTGCTGGTGACTCTCAGATCCACCTCTCACGCAGACGACACCATTTTGTATACATCTGGCCCTTCATTGGACACTGTGTTAACAAACCTCCAAACGAGCTTCAATGCCATACAACACTCCTTCAGTAGCCTCCAACTGCTCTTAAACACTAGTAAAACTAAATGCATGCTCTTCAACCGAAAGCTGCTTGCACCCGCCCACCCGACTAGAATCACTACTCTCGACGGGTCTGACCTAGAGTATGTGGACAACTACAAATATCTAGGTGTCTGGTTAGACTGTAAACTCTCCTTCCAGACTCACATTAAGAATCTCCAATCCAAAGTTAAATCTAGAATCGGTTTCCTATTTCGCAACAAAGCCTCCTTCACTCATGCTGCCAAACATGCCCTCGTAAAACTGACTATCCTACCGATCCTTGACTTCGGCGATGTCATTTACAAAATAGCCTCCAACACTCTACTCAGCAAATTGGATGTAGTCTATCACAGTGCCATCCGTTTTGTCTCCAAAGCCCCATATAATACCCACCACTGTGACCTGTACGCTCTTGTTGGCTGGTCCTCACTACATATTCGTCGCCAAACCCACTGGCTCCAGGCCATCTATAAATCACTGCTAGGCAAATCCCTGCCTTATCTTAGCTCATTGGTCACTATAGCAACACCCACCCGTAGTCTGCGCTCCAGCGGGTATATCTCACTGGTCATCCCCAAAGCCAACACCTCCTTTGGCCGCAATTCCTTCCAGTTCTCTGCTGCCAATGACTGGAACAAATTGCAAAAATCTCTGAAGCTGGAGACACTTATCTCCCTCACTAACTTTAAGCATCAGTTGTCAGAGCACCTTACCGATCACTGCACCTGTACACAGCCCATCTGAAATTAGCCCGCCCAACTACCTCATCCCTATATTGTTATTTATTTTGCTCATTTGTACCCCAGTATCTCTATTTGCACATCATCTCTTGCACATCTATCATTCCAGTGTTAATACTAATTGTAATTATTTTGCACTATAGCCTATTTTATTGCCTTACCTCCATAACTTGCTAAATTTGCACACACTGTATATATATGTATTTCTGTTGTATTTTTGACTTTGTTTTGTTTTACCCCATATGTAACTCTGTGTTGTTGTTTTTATCGCACTGCTTTGCTTTATCTTGGCCAGGTCGCAGTTGTAAATGAGAACTTGTTCTCAACTGGTTTACCTGGTTAAATAAAGGTGAAATAAAAAAATAAAATAAAAAATAGACCAGACGCTAACTAGAGGCAAGAGACAGAACTAGTCTGTTTGGTAACATCGCTAATAGACCAGACGCTAACTAGAGGCAAGAGACAGAACTAGTCTGTTGGTAACATCGCTAATAGACCAGACGCTAACTAAAGGCAAGAGACAGAACTAGTCTGTTTGGTAACATCGCTAATAGACCAGACACTAACTAGAGGCAAGAGACAGAACTAGTCTGTTGGTAACATCGCTAATAGACCAGACGCTAACTAGAGGCAAGAGACAGAACTAGTCTGTTGGTAACATCGCTAATAGACCAGACGCTAACTAGAGGCAAGAGACAGAACTAGTCTGTTGGTAACATCGCTAATAGACCAGACGCTAACTAGAGGCAAGAGACAGAACTAGTCTGTTGGTAACATCGCTAATAGACCAGACGCTAACTAGAGGCAAGAGACAGAACTAGTCTGTTTGGTAATATCGCTAATAGACCAGACGCTAACTAGAGGCAAGAGACAGAACTAGTCTGTTTGGTAACATCGCTAATAGACCAGACGCTAACTAGAGGCAAGAGACAGAACTAGTCTGTTGGTAACATCGCTAATAGACCAGACGCTAACTAGAGGCAAGAGACAGAACTAGTCTGTTTGGTAACATCGCTAATAGACCAGACACTAACTAGAGGCAAGAGACAGAACTAGTCTGTTTTGTAACATCGCTAATAGACCAGACACTAACTAGAGGCAAGAGACAGAACTAGTCTGTTTGGTAACATCGCTAATAGACCAGACACTAACTAGAGGCAAGAGACAGAACTAGTCTGTTTGGTAACATCGCTAATAGACCAGACGCTAACTAGAGGCAAGAGAAAGAACTAGTCTGTTGGTAACATCGCTAATAGACCAGACGCTAACTAGAGGCAAGAGACAGAACTAGTCTGTTTGGTAACATCGCTAATAGACCAGACGCTAACTAGAGGCAAGAGACAGAACTAGTCTGTTGGTAACATCGCTAATAGACCGACGCTAACTAGAGGCAAGAGACAGAACTAGTCTGTTGGTAACATCGCTAATAGACCAGTCGCTAACTAGTGTTACGATGCGTCAATTCAAATCTGGTATTGGGAACAAAAGAGGTCAACACGACTTCTAAGATATACTAGTATTTTAATTAATGCAAACACTTCTATGGTAAATATGATGTTCGTATATACGGGTCCACTGAAATACCACACAGGGCACTCAGAGAACCGATCCAATGTTCTAAGTTCTTCTTCAAATACTCTGACAGAGAAAGATCCCGCTCCCTGCTGGCCAATCAGAGTAGAGACTGAGCGTGGTTTAGACTTACTCAGCCTATCGTTGGCGCACAGTCTGGTCCCAGTCCCTTGGCGCTTCACTGTTGCATACTGTTGCCAGGCATAAGTTGTTATCATCACAACTTGTCCAGAGAGTCTGCACTTTTTGCCGTACACGTCCTTGAGCGCGGTTTAACAAAGAGGCAGTGTTCGTGTATGTGAGACACAAGTTCTTATCTCATCCTACCCCCTAACGTTCCTCACATGAATCACAGCTTGTTATGTGAAACAATTTATATCAGTACAGTACAAACCTATTATGTTTAATCATTAATGCATTCTTTCTAAGCTAGGCATCACATCTAGTTATAAGAAAATAGATCCCAACACTAGAGGCAAGAGACAGAACTAGTCTGTTGGTAACATCACTAATAGACCAGACGTTAACTAGAGGCAAGAGACAGAACTAGTCTGTTGGTAACATCGCTAATAGACGAGACGCTAACTAGAGGTAAGAGACAGAACTAGTCTGTTTGGTAACATCGCTAATAGACCAGACGCTAACTAGAGGCAAGAGACAGAACTAGTCTGTTTGGTAACATCGCTAATATACCAGACGCTAACTAGAGGCAAGAGACAGAACTAGTCTGTTTGGTAACATCGCTAATAGACCAGACGCTAACTAGAGGCAAGAGACAGAACTAGTCTGTTGGTAACATCGCTAATAGACTAGACGCTAACTAGAGGCAAGAGACAGAACTAGTCTGTTTGGTAATAACGCTAATAGACCAGACGCTAACTAGAGGTAAGAGACAGAACTAGTCTGTTTGGTAACATCGCTAATAGACCAGACGCTAACTAGAAGCAAGAGACAGAACTAGTCTGTTTGGTAACATCGCTAACAGACAAGACACTAACTAAAGTCTATTAATCTAAAGTGGAAGTTGGGAGAGTTATATTTGAGTGTTTCAGTGAAACGTGAGGGAGGCCCCGCTCTCTCGCTTTCCCAGATGCTTAGTTAATTTCATTCTGATCTCCTTTGCATTATTGTAGCCTTTTCTGTAGCCTGTCAACTATGTGTCTGTCTATCCCTGTTCTCTCCTCTCCGCACAGGCCATACAAATGCTTCACACGGCGTGGCTGCTGCCACTCTAATCTGGTGGTCCCTGCGCGCACGACCCACGTGGAGTTCCAGGTCTCCGGTAGCCTCTGGAACTGCCGTTCTGCGGCCAACAAGGCAGAGTTCATCTCAGCCTATGCCACCCTCCAGTCCCTCGACTTCTTGGCGCTGACGGAAACATGGATTACCACAGAAAACACTGCTACTCCTACTGCTCTTTCCTCGTCTGATCATGTGTTCTCGCATACCCCGAGAGCATCTGGTCATCGCGGCGGTGGCACAGGAATCCTCATCTCTCCCAAGTGGACATTCTCTCTTTTCCCCTGACCCATCTGTCTATCTCCTCATTTGAATTCCATGCTGTCACAGTCACTAGCCCATTCAAGCTTAACATCCTTGTCATTTATCGCCCTCCAGGTTCCCTTGGAGAGTTCATCAATGAGCTTGACGCCTTAATAAGTTCCTTTCCTGAGGATGGCTCACCCCTCACAGTTCTGGGTGTCTTTAACCTCCCTACGTCTGCCTTTGACTCATTTCTCCCTGCCTCCTTCTTTCCACTCCTTTCCTCTTTTGACCTCACCCTCACACCGTCCCCCCCACTCACAAGGCAGGCAATACGCTTGACCTCATCTTTACTAGATGCTGTTCTTCTACTAATCTCACTGCAACTCCCCTCCAAGTCTCCGACCACTACTTCGTATCCTTTTCTCTCTCGCTCTCCTCCAACACTACTCACCCTGCCCCTACTCAGATGGTAATGTGCCGTCACAACCTTCGCTCTCTCTCTCTCCCGCTACTCTCTCCTCTTCCATCCTATCATCTCTTCCCTCTGCTAAATCCTTCTCCCTCCAATCTCCTGATTCTGCCTCCTCAACCCTCCTCTCCTCCCTCTCTGAATCTTTTGACTCTCTATGTCCCCTATCCTCCCGGCCGGCTCGGTCCTCCCCTCCTGCTCCGTGGCTTGACGAATCATTGCGAGCTCACAGAACAGGGCTCCGGGCAGCCGAGCGGAAATGGAAGAAAACTAGACTCCCTGCGGACCTGTCATCTTTCCACTCCCTCCTCTCTACATTCTCTTCCTCCGTTTCTGCTGCTAAAGCCACTTTCTACCACTCTAAATTTCAAGCCTCTGTCTCTAACCTGCTCCTCCCTGCTGTATCCTCCTCCTCCCCCTCCCTCCTCCCTCTCTGTGGATGACTTCGTCAACCATTTTGAAAAGAAGGTTGACGACATCCGATCCTCATTTATTAAGTCAAATGACACCGCTGGTCCTGCTCACACTGCCCTACCCTATGCTTTGACTTCTTTCTCCCCTCTCTCTCCAGATGAAATCTTGCGACAACAACCTGCCCGCTTGACCCTATCCCCTCCTCTCTTCTCCAGACCATTTCCGGAGACCTTCTCCCTTACCTCACCTCGCTCATCAACTCATCCTTGTCCGCTGGCTATGTCCCTTCCATCTTCAAGAAAGCGAGAGTTGCACCCCTCCTCAAAAAACCTACACTCGATCCCTCCGATGTCAACAACTACAGACCAGTATCCCTTCTTTCTTTTCTCTCCAAAACTCTTGAGCGTGCCGTCTTTAGCCAACTCTCCTGCTATCTCTCTCAGAATGACCTTCTTGATCCAAACCAGTCAGATTTCAAGACTGATCATTCAACTGAGACTGCTCTTTTCTGTGTCACGGAGGCTCTCCGCACTGCTAAAGCTAACTCTCTCTCCTCTGCTCTCCTCCTTCTAGACCTATCTGCTGCCTTTGATACTGTGAACCATCAGATCCTCCTCTCCACCCTCTCCGAGTTGGGCATCTCCGGCGTGGCTCACTCTTGGATTGCGTCCTACCTGACAGGTCGCTCCTACCAGGTGGCGTGGCGAGAATCTGTCCCCGCACCACGTGCTCTCACCACTGGTGTTGCCCAGGGCTCAGTTCTAGGCCCTCTCCTATTCTCTCTATACACCAAGTCACTTGGCTCTGTCATATCCTCACATGGTCTCTCCTATGATTGACAGGGATGTAGCTCAGTTGGTAGAGCATGGTGTTTGCAACGCCAGGGTTGTGGGTTCGATTCCCACGGGGGGCCAGTATGCACTCACTAACTGTAAGTCGCTCTGGATAAGAGCGTCTGCTAAATGACGTAAATGTAAATGATTGCTACGCAGACGACACACAATTAATCTTCTCCTTTTCCCCTTCTGATAACCAAGTGGCGAATCGCATCTCTGCATGTCTGGCAGACATATCAGTATGGATGTCGGATCACCACCTCGGCAAGACGGAGCTGCTCTTCCTCCTGGGGAAGGACTGCCCGCTCCATGATCTTGCCATCACGGTTGACAACTCTGTTGTGTCCTCCTCCCAGAGTGCAAAGAACCTTGGCGTGACCCTGGACAACACCCTGTCGTTCTCCGCTAACATCAAAGCGGTGACCCGATCCTGTAGGTTCATGCTCTACAACATTCGCAGAGTACGACCCTACCTTACACAGGAAGCGGCACAGGTCCTAATCCAGGCACTTGTCATCTCCCGTCTGGATTACTGCAACTCGCTGTTGGCTGGGCTCCCTGCCTGTGCCATTAAACCCCTACAACTCATCCAGAACGCTGCAGCCCGTCTGGTGTTCAACCTTCCCAAGTTCTCTCACGTCACCCCGCTCCTCCGCACACTCCACTGGCTTCCAGTTGAAGCTCGCATCTGCTACAAGACCATGGTGCTTGCCTACGGAGCTGTGAGGGAAACGGCACCTCCTTACCTTCAGGCTCTGATCAGTCCCTACACCCAAACGAGGGCATTGCGTTCTTCCACCTCTGGCCTGCTGGTCCCCCTACCTCTGCGGAAGCACAGTTCCCGCTCAGCCCAGTCAAAACTGTTCGCTGCTCTGGCATCCCAATGGTGGAACAAGCTCCCTCACGACGCCAGGACAGCGGACTCACTGACCACCTTCCGGAGACACTTGAAACCTTACCTCTTTAAGGAATACCTGGAATAGTATAAAAGTAATCCTTCTACCCCCCCCACCACCCCACCCCCACAATTTTTTTTTTTAAATAATAATAATAATAATAATTAATAATAATAATAATAATAATAAAAAAATTTAAACACATAAATAAAAAATACAAATAAAATACAAATATATATATATAAAAGAAATGAACATTAAAAACATACTCTAAAAAAAATATATATATATAAAAAAAATTGGAAAGTGCTTGTCCCACTGGCTATCATAAGGTGAATGCACCAATTTGTAAGTCGCTCTGGATAAGAGCGTCTGCTAAATGACGTAAATGTAAATGTAATAATCAGGACATTCAGAGAAGAGAACAGGTAATTGTGTCACGATCGTCAGGGAGAGAAGTAGACCAATGCGCAGCGTGTTGAACGAACATGTTTAGACTTTATTTAATTAAAGCACGAACAAAACAATAAACGACTCGTAACGTCCAACGGTAACAAAGACCGACACGGAACAAAAACCCACAAACACAAAGGGAAAACAGACAGTTTAAATATGGCTCCCAATCAGAGACAACCAGCCAACAGCTGACACTCGTTGCCTCTGATTGGGAGTCACTCAGGCAAAACATAGAAATAGACGAACTAGAACCCCCAACATAGAAACACACCACATAGAACAAACACACCCTGGCTCAACAACTAGAGTCCCATAGCCAGGGTGTGACAGTACTCCTAAAGGCGCGGACTGCGACCGCGCCTCAAAAAGAGCAAAACAGGGGAGGGCTGGGTGGGCATACCTCCTCGGCGGCGGTTCTGGCTCCGGGCTTGACCCCCACTCCTTCTCTAACCCCCCAAAGTACCCCTGGTCCGGTCTGGCCCTGCTGACCAGAGCTGAACTGAACACTGGTGGAGCGGATTGCTCTAGCTCCGGCGTGACGCAGCACCTGACCGGTGCCGGACCCGCCACCGGTGAAACAGGCACGGGCCGTGCCGGACTGACGACGCACACCACTGGCTTGGTGTGGGGAGCAGGAGCGGGCCGAGCCGGGCTGACGAAACGCACCACTGACTTGGTGCGGGGAGCAGGAGCGGGCCGAACCGGGCTGACGAAGCGCACCACTGACTTGGTGCGGGGAGCAGGAACGGGGCCGTGCCGGGCTGACGACGCCGCACCACTGGCTTGGTGCGGGGAGCAGGAACGGGCCGGACAGGACTGACGAAACGCACCACTGACTTGGTGCGGGGAGCAGGAATGGGCCGGACTGGGCTGGCGACGCGCACCACAGACTTGGTGCGGAGAGCAGGAACGGGCCGCACAGGGCTAACGAAACGCACCACAGACTTGGTGCGGGGAGCAGGAATGGGCCGGACTGGGCTGGCGACGCGCACCACAGACTTGGTGCGGAGAGCAGGAACGGGCCGGACAGGGCTGACGAAACGCACCACAGACTTGGTGCGGGGAGCAGGAACGGGCCGGGCCGAGCTGGCGATGCGCACCGTAGACTTGGTGCGAGTGGCAGGAACAGGCCGGACCGTACTGGGAACACACACCACTGGCCCTACGTGGGGATCAGGAACAGGCCGGACCGGACTGGCAACACATGCCAGTACCTCTCGCCGTGCCTCTACATCTTCCACCCCCTCTTCGACCAGTGGCCCCCGTAACCTGGCGGCCTCCTCTGCCAATCCGCTGGGCCGCTCTGCCGCGGTCTCCTGCTGGCCCGTCGTCCCACGGCGTTAGCCCCCCTAAACATTTTCTGGGGTCTCTCTTCCCCGTGGGCCAGGCCTCTATATTTCTCGCCCAACTCTCGCTCTCCTGCTTCCAACTCCAGCCATTCTGCTCCTCCTTTGGCTTGACCCAGTCGAGACTCTTCCTCCACTGTTCCCAAGTCCACCCTCTCTGCTCCTCACTAGGCTTGACCCAGTCGAGGTTGCCACGGAGATCTGCTAGCGATCTCCCTGGTGATGGCTCCTGGACACGCTGCTTGGTCCAGTCTTGGTGGGTTTTTCTGTCACGATCGTCAGGGAGAGAAGTAGACCAATGCACAGCGTGTTGAACGAACATGTTTAGACTTTATTTAATTAAAGCACGAACAAAACAATAAACGACTCGTAACGTCCAACGGTAACAAAGACCGACACGGAACAAAAACCCACAAACACAAAGGGAAAACAGACAGTTTAAATATGGCTCCCAATCAGAGACAACCAGCCAACAGCTGACACTCGTTGCCTCTGATTGGGAGTCACTCAGGCAAAACATAGAAATAGACGAACTAGAACCCCCAACATAGAAACACACCACATAGAACAAACACACCCTGGCTCAACAACTAGAGTCCCATAGCCAGGGTGTGACAAATTGTTTCTTTTTATTTTGGTCATTGAATGTTTACTGTATACATTTGATTCAGTACATCACTTTGTCAATAGAAAGGGGACTGGGGAAAAAAAGAATAATATTCTTACCATACAATATTTTACGTATAGAAGTAATGTCCATTCCTATTTTTACTGTATGTATACGTTTGTAAGTGCATTTTTACATTTTGTAGAATTGCAAGACTACCACATGAGGGTGGAAGGCCTGCTATGTTCTCCCAACAGCAAGAGGCTCTCATTGTTGATATGGTCCTTCAAAACAATGCCATCCGACTGCGTGAAATACAGAAAAGAGTTGTTGAACACAATGTAAACTTAGAAGGAATCAACAGTGTCAGCCTTTCTACCATTGACCGTGTCCTCCAGTGCAACAGGGTACGCATGAAGCAAGTGTACAGAATACCCTTTGAGCGCAACTCAGAAAGGGTCAAAGATCTATGATTTCAATATGTGCAAGTAAGTGAACACTCAGACACTTTCAGTGCTGATGCTTACAGTACAATGCTATGCTACTAGCCTACTGTTACTGTAAACTGCACTATATTGTAGTGCATGTAAATCAGGAGTGCATACAAATGCACTATTGCAGAAGTCTGTCTTTCTGTATCACTTACTAAACTACTTATCTATCTATTCTTATATATAGAGAGTGTTTGAATTGGATTCCATGGAAAGGCCCCATGAATACATGTGTGTAGATGAAGCAGGGTTCAATCTGGCGAAGAGGAGAAGGAGAGACAGGAACATAATTGGCCAACGTGCCATTGTGGAAGTCCCTGGCCAGCGTGGTGGCAATGTCACCCTTTGTGCAGCCATAAGTAATCGTGGGGTTCTCCACCGTCATGCAACCCTGGGCCATATAACACTGAACATCTTCTTACATTTCTGGGATGTTTTGTTTGAGCGTGAGCAGCAGGATCATCAGCAGGCAGTGCATCCTGTCTATGTCGTGGTTTGGGACAAAGTCAGCTTTCACCGTGGTGTCCGGATACGCGAGTGGTTCAACATCAACCAGCGATTCATAAATGTTTGCCTTCCACCATACACCCCTTTCCTCAACCCAATAGAATAGTTTTTCTCTGCGTGGCGGTGGAAGGTCTATGACCGAAACCCATATACCAGGGAAAATATCTTACAGGCAATGGAATTGGCCTGTGGTGACATAGGTGTGGAGTGTTGTCAAGGCTGGATCCGGCACACCAGAGGTTTTTTTCCCCCGTTGCCTGGCAAGGGACAACGTTGCCTGTGATGTGGACGAAGTCCTCTGGCCGGAACCAGCACGAAGACGTGATGCTGAGGCAGAATGAATCTCTCATTGACTTTGATTTCGCAGTTGCACAACATTTTTTAATGTACTGTAATGTGCTTTTCATTTAGAGTTTTCTTTGTTCTTTGGGCTTTTGCAGTTGGACTACTGTATTTTTATGCAAGTGCTGAATATACAGACATTCAATACTGTATTACTTGCAGTACTTACAGTATACAATATATTCACTGTACTAAGTTGTGATTACTATACTTTTTGTTTTAATTGCAAAATGTGTTTACTATATACAATAAATAAATAAAATCTGTAACTACATGCCCTGGACGCTGTGTTCTCCATTCTTTGATGTAGTGTCTAATGAACGCTCTGTAGTGTTTATATATTGACTGGCTGTGTGTATGATCTGAAAGCATTGTTTGATTTTGAGCACAGATTAAATGGTTTTGAGGCAATTGTTTGATTTGCCAGAAGAGTCAGGGGTTTTGTGAATGTTGTTTGAAGATTTGGTTTAGTGTTTAAAGTTTTGAGAAAATGGGTGAAGTTTTCAAGAAATGTGTCTTAGCAATCGAGAAAAACTGTAATACCGGGTGTTACAGCTAGGGCTGTGACTATTATGGAATGTTGTGTAACGATTAATTGTCATGCAAAAAGCTTTGGTTATAATTGTCATTTTTGTTGAAAAATGTTTTGCGCTTGTAATGCATCATAATGCATCTTTGAAAATGAGCTATTACATACCTAATGAATACAACACAGCTTTGGTGACAACCCTGTCTCAAAAACGAATGGTTCTGACCATTTGGAAATGACGCGTCTCCTCCCGACCATGCTGTTCTGCTTGTAAAATTGTTACCAACTTTAACCACTTCATGTAAAAATGAAAAACTGCTATTGGGTAAACTATATCTACTTGAATATAAAGTTGGATCCCCCTACTCCTAAAATGTGTATTAAGGCTATTATGATTATGCATTTTTTTGTTTGCGGTTATTATCCATAATTGTAGATTACGCAATAATTGTGCCAGCCCTAATCATGGTGAGAGGGAGAGAGAGAGAGAGAGAGAGAGAGAGAGAGAGATTTGTGACCTGTTGCCACAAGAAAAGGGCAACCAGTGAAGAACAAACACCATTGTAAATGCAACCCATATTTATGTTTATTTATTTTCCCATTTGTACTTTAACTATTTGCACATTGTTACAACACTGTATATATACATAATATGACATTTGAAATGTCTTTATTCTTTTGAAACTTCTGAGTGTAATGTTTACTGTTAATATTTATTGTTTATTTCACTTTTGTTTACTATCTACTTCACTTGCTTTGGCAATGTTAACACACGTTTCCCATGCCAATAAAGCCCTTAAATTGAAATTGAATTGAGAGAGAGAGAGAGAGAGAGAGAGAGAGAGAGAGAGAGAGAGAGAGAGAGAGAGAGAGAGAGAGAGAGAGAGAGAGAGAGAGAGAGAGAGAGAGAGAGAGAGAGAGAGAGAGAGAGAGAGAGAGAGAGAGAGAGAGAGAGAGAGAGAGAGAGAGAGAGAGAGAACAACATGGACTACTTCTGCCCTCTACTGGTGACTGGTAGCTTGAGACAACAATTTACCTGATGAGTCAGAGGGGTGAGCAGATTCTATGAGTTAGGCAGATAACTTTGATAAACACCCCAAAATAACTACTGATTTTCAGGTTAATTAAGAAAGCTAAAGTTCGATATGTGTTTTTGGTTGTTGAGTGAATTAGACCATACCCATTTCGAGATTATCTTTCGAAAAAATAAAAAGTTATTTCAGAATATTTACGCAAGTTAGCTGGCTAAATCATTG
Source organism: Coregonus clupeaformis (assembly GCF_020615455.1). Taxonomy (NCBI): domain Eukaryota; kingdom Metazoa; phylum Chordata; class Actinopteri; order Salmoniformes; family Salmonidae; genus Coregonus; species Coregonus clupeaformis. The sequence goes on from NC_059207.1 coordinate 49,769,265, forward strand.
ACGTTACTTTGTAGTATACCCCTCTGGGCTGAGTCTGAAGCAATGGCAACAACACAGGATAATCAAATAGGGCCAACAGGATGCAGCTATGTATTAAACATATTATTCTGGAAAAAGGCTTGCATGATAACTGTACAGCAGAGCTGTGTAACATACCAAATGCATTATGAAAAAGGTTTTGTAACTGACAACCATGGACCCCAGGAAGAGTAGCTGCTGCTTCTGCAAAAGTTGATGGGGATCAAAATAAACAAATAATTAACAAATAAACCGGCTACTCAAAGTCACTTTAAAAGTCAAAGTACTTCAGCAGAAGAAAGAAAAAAACTTATTTCAAACTGTTCTTGACTTTTAAAACTAGGCCACTTTTGATCAGGAAATTGCATTTCAAAGGCCTCTTACAACTTTTAATTCACAACCTCCGTAATGAGCTTATGAATTATGAGTTTCCAGAGGAAATAATGGATTTGTATGCAGAACGAGCAGGCGCAATGACAGCAGCTATAAATGAAAAAAATGACTTATGCAGTCACACTCAACCATTATGGAAATGTCAGGTCATTTCTTTCCTCTCAGATGTTAATGTTCTTAACTGTAAGATGTTAAATGGGTCGTTCCACCAATTTGAGAAGTGTAACTTGGTAAAAAAAAATATTTTTTGATTTCACATAATTTTGACGTTCTGTCATAAAGAGCACATGTTTAACTTAATAAATAACACGTTTTCTCATCCCAAGAGGTTAAATAAAAAAAAAAAGACTATAGTAAGTGCCTATTTATTGTGAACTCTGAGCAGTTGTTTTGGACCCAGTTCCGGGTCTGGCGAGTTTTGGGGGTACATATCAGCTACAGCCCCTGTCTTTTTGGAAATCAAACTAAAATCTTACTGCTGGCAATGTCATAAGAATCTCCCCACCCTGATGGTCATTGTAAAGCAATGCATATCCTTATCCATCCACATTACCTTGGATGCATTCTCCTCATGTGCCGTTGATATATCTCACTCGTTTACAATAGGAAAAGTGAATGGAAAAAGACGTTTGAAGTTTCCTCACCTGTTTGTGTCATATTTCATTTTAAGATGTCAGGCTTGAAAAACCCAAACCAGACCAAGTGTCCAAAAGATGTCATGTGATCTCCTACTGCTTTCTAGTGGACCAACTGGGAATCAGACAGGGGATATATTTACATCAATGGATAGGTGGAGACGTCAGCTTTCTCCTCATATTTCTATCATTCCTGTAAGACAAAAAAAATATTCCTGTAAGACGAAAAATGACATTGCACAAGACCTGTGCTTTTAAAATGGCTGTGTTCCCATGGGAATTTTCACATGTTTAGAGTGACACCATTATGTAAAATATGGCTTTTGTTCCTTAAAAAAAAAGAAAATAATTTGGGAACAGTAATTGTTGGCATATTTTATGTAAAACATAGATTTTCAAATCTATTATTCCCCAACACTTGACAATTTATACTTAAAATATCAATAGGACACAAAAGGCACTCTTCGTGGAACGATCCAAATGCAATCCATTTCCGGTGTGGGCATACACTAGTTATAATAATAACAAAATAATCATTACATTTTACTTAAGCAGTATGCTTTTTGGCTTTCCAATAAGCATAAGGATAATGTGCAGTATAAGCTTTCAAACCCGTGTTAGTTTGTATTTATAAACCGTGGATGTAGAACAGTGAAATTACTCGGCTATAATGCACCTGACTACATCCATGGATGTATTTAAGTGCATAGAAAATCATCCAGTCAGGTCACACTGACTTTAAATAAAGTACAATCTGTGAACTCCATTCCATTCAATTCAAACTACTTTATTTGTCCCCTTGGGGCGATTCCATTAGGGGTATAGTGGTTCTTCAGACGCATACAAAAGAGACAGTGTCTGATGCATTTAATCTTTCATGGACTTATTTAGTATTCACTTCCTTAGCCAATGCAGGCCTATCTCAGTGTTTTGCCCAACAGTCTATTTTTGAGATGCAAAGTGAGAGTACTCAACAAGACCACAATCAAAGGACTCTCCTGTTAGACGAATTAGAACCGGAGGAAGATAAGACTGTTCTGTTCTGTCCATCTGGTGTTGCCTAATAAAGAGGATATCTAAGTTCTCAATAGAGGATGTTGGAAGCCTTTTAGCACATCAATGTCATTAAAAACTAGCTCAGAATAAAACTCTTCCTGCCAGAATCACTATCAGCTACCTGTGTAGTCTATAGCTTTCATCAAACAACAATATGTTTCACCATAAATTGTCTTAGGTCACTATTGTAAAAGTGAATGTGTTCTCAATGACTTTCCTTGTTAAATAAAGGCAATATGTTTTTTTTCTTAACGTTAATTATACCAGGATTTCAACAATATAATGTCAAATATAATGCATACAAACATGCAATTTCCAATGAACTGATATACTAACAACAAACCTTTTTCACAGGTAGACACAAAGGTCAATGTGAAATTGACCAAAAGCAGGCAAAGACATGAGAAACATTGAAGCATATTTTACGCTAATGGGTTCACTGTCTGCACAGTACATGCCAGTGCTTCTATGAAAAATAGACTGTGTTCGTCAAATAACACTCCTCAAAGTTTGAGGGACAAGGACAAAGCTTGCAGACATTAGTCTGGTGCAGTGTTATGGAAGTGTTAAGGGTGCCATATTTAGGCTGCATAAAGTCTGAGAACTGGGTAAAAAATATTGAGGTGGGAAGGTCTGAAATGAACAGAGAGGTGGAGGACAATGATGGGAAACTAACTATACAAATGGACATTCCATGTCTTTTTCAATCAGACAAATAATCTGATCATTGAAAACCATTGTGTGATTGCTTTCTGTTGTTAAATCACATGCCTGCCATCACACATATCATATATTATGCTGACTTTAAAAGTTGAGGAGCAACTTTCTGAGGTGAAATTCAACTTTAGCTTCTGTACTTCAAAGGTGTACCTGGAATAGTATAAAGTAATCCTTCTAACCCCCCTCCCCCACCCTCCCACCCCATAAAAAGAAAAACAAAAGGTGGTTGTCCCACTGGCTATCATAAGTTGAATGCACCAATTTGTAAGTCGCTTTGGATAAGAGCGTCTGCTAAATGATGTAAATGTAAATGTACCGCTGAAGTAAAGCATATCATAATCAGTGGCGACCCGTCATTCAGGGCAGGTGGGATAGAGCCCCATCTGTTTTGAGCCCCACCTTTCTAGCCTGTTTTGCATGTTCTTTGGGCATTACAGTTTTTGCCTATTGCTTACACACTTTTTGCAGAATTTGGCTCATTATGTCAAAACTCAACACACAAGCCAATCAGACATAGCACTTGGAGATTAACAACTCACATATATGCCAAAATGAAACACTGCAATCAAAACGTAACACTCCTTTCTAAAAATGAAATTCTTGCAACAAAACCATACACACAAGCAACATTTGAATTACTCTTTCATATCACCAGAAACACACTGATGGGCTTTATATAAAACACTGCAGTCTTTGTGTTTCTATTTTTATTGTCATTTTATTGTCATTGTCTTCTGTAAAACTCAAAAGTATAATTTCTGCAGTAATCAAACAGTATTTACAAAAACGTTTTTACAAAAAAACTAACATTCTTACAGAAATTCTTAATTTAGCAACAAACAAAAGTAAAAAAACAAAACAATTACTGGATAAATTGCTATTGGGGGAAAAAAACATATACTTGTTTTGTGTGTCTGTGCGTGTGTGTGTGCGTGTGCGTGTGTGTGGTGGGGGGCGGGGGGGCTTATGGATCACGCCTTCTGTTCGGATCTGGCCACAAGACCTCGTCAACATCACAGGCGATGTCCTCGCGGGCTAGGCATCGGGGAAAATATCGCCTTGTGTGCCAAATCCACCCTTGGATTGATCCCACCTCAATGTCTCCACATGCCTCTTCCATTGCTTGCAGAAGAGTCATGCGGGCATGTGGTTGCCGATCATATACTTTCGGCAACCACATGCCCGCAAAATAATTCCTCGATTGCATTTAGAAAGGGGCTGTAAGTGGGCAGGTATAAAACTGTGAAATGGTTGTTGAACCAATCTCGGACCAGAGCAGCCCGGTGGAAACTAACATTATCCCAGAACCTGGGCTGCTGTGGTCTGTCCTGCACAACTGCATGTAGTGCATCTGGAAATGCAATGATCTGTCCTGTATTGTAGGGACCTAGAGTGGCATGATGATGCAGGACTCCTTGGACACTAATTGCAGCACACAAGGTGATATTTCCCCCACGCTGCCCAGGGACATTTACAACAGCCCTTTGTCCAACTACGTTACGGCCCCGACGCCTGGTTTTGGCCAGATTGAAGCCTGCCTCATCCACGTAGATGAACTCATGCGGCAGTTCGGCGGCATCAAACTCCAGAACTGTCTGTAACAGAAAATATTGAATAGTGTTTCTGAAAACACATACAGTAACTACAATGTCTATATTTTCACACAAGTAGGGTGTCACGGTTTCGGCCGAGGCTGCCTCTCTTCCTTGTTCGGGCAGGCTTCGGCGTTCGTTGTCTCCGGAATACTAGCTGCCACCGTTGTATGTTTCATGTTCGTTTGCTTTTGTCTGTTTGTTGTGACACCTGTTCTCGTTTAGTGTAATTAGTGTCCTATAAGTTTCTCGTTGTGTTTGTCTAGTGTTGTGTGTGATTGATTTATTTCTGTCGTGTGTTGTGCTTGTATATTGCTTATTCGCTCGGTTGAGCTTTACTCCACTGTGTTGGAGCGTTTATGCACATGGTTAGTGCGCCTTTTGTTTTGTCGCCTTCGTGCGTAGTTTCGCCTTCGGGCAAGTTTGTTCGATTTTCCTTGTTGGAAATTGCACTAAAGTCTTTTGGACTATACTTCGGTGTCCTGCGCTTGATTCCACCACTACACCCACCTACAGCATTCTTGACAGAATCACACACCATCAAGAATGGAATCAGCAGGAGCCGCAGCAGCCCAGGCGACGCTGGAGGACAAGGTCCGTGAACAGAGTGACCAGATCCTGCAGATGGGGTCCGCACTGCAGGAGGTGATCACCACCATCCGAGGCTGGGGGACTCCTCCACCGCCATCCTCTCTGCCAGCACCATCGGCCAGTCAGCCCAGTCCCGCTCCGGAACCCAGAGGAGTTCGACTCTCGCTCCCGAGGGCCTACGATGGGACCGCGGCCGGGTGTCAGGGATTCCTTCTCCAGGTGGAGCTGTACCTGGCCACCGTGCACCCGGCGCCCTCGGGACATGAGAGCGTGTCCGCCCTGATCTCCTGCCTTTCCGGGAAGGCGTTGGAATGGGCCAACGCGGAGTGGAGGAGGATCGACGCGGACACCATCACCTACGACGAGTTCTCCCGCCGCTTCAGGGCGGTGTTTGACCATCCCCCGGAGGGGAGAGCGGCGGGGGAGCGTCTGGTCTTCCTCCGGCAGGGGAAGAGGAGTGCCCAGGAGTTTGCCCTAGAATTCCGTACTCTAGCGGCGGATGCAGGGTGGAATGAGCGGGCTCTCATCGATCACTACAGATGTAGTCTACGCGAGGACGTCCGTCGGGAGCTGGCCTGTAGGGACACCAGCCTCTCGTTCGACCAGTTGGTCGACATGTCCATCAGGCTGGATAACCTGCTAGCTACCCGCGGACGTTCCGAGGGGGGTCCGTCCATTTCACCCTCCAGCGCCTCCGAGCCGTGCCCCATGGAGCTCGGGGGCGCTGGCGCTAGAGAGAGGAGGGGTCGGCTTACGAGGGGGTCCATCTCCTGCACCAACTGTGGTCGGGGAGGACACATCGCGGCTAGGTGCTGGGGATGGCCTCCTAGGGGAGAGGACGACAGGTCCCGCACTGGGGATTCCTTTCAGGTGAGTAGGCGCCCCACTCACCCAGAGCTCTCTGTTGCACATTTCTGTATACCTGTGCGTTTTCCACAGGTAGCACCTCATTCCCAGCATAAGGCGCTGGTAGATTCAGGCGCGGCTGGGAATTTTGTTGATAAGAAGTTTTGTTTAGCCTTAGGGATTCCCCTTCTCCCTGTTGATGTCCCTTTCCCCGTTCATGCCCTAGATAGCCGTCCATTGGGTGCGGGCTTGATCAGGGAGGTCACTGCGCCACTTAGGATGTGTGCGCAGGGGGGTCATCAGGAGATGATTCAGCTATTTCTGATCGACTCGCCTGCGTATCCGGTGGTGCTGGGCATGCCCTGGTTGAGTACCCATAACCCATCTATTTCGTGGCAGGAGAGGGCTCTGATGGAGTGGTCTGCCCAGTGTGTGGGTCGATGTTTGGGCGTTTCCGTAGGGGGCTACCTCGGTGGAGAGTCCAAACCAGGTGCCCGCATTGCACGTTCCCCCCTGAGTATGGGGATTTGGCTATTGCGTTTAGTAAGTCGAGGGCGACGCGGTTGCCGCCCCATAGGCAGGGAGATTGTGCGATAGACCTCCAGGCAGGAGCTGCGCTCCCACGGAGCCATGTGTATCCTCTGTCTCAGGAGGAAAAGAAAGCTATGGAGACTTACATAGACGAATCTCTGAGACAAGGATACATACGGCCTTCCACTTCCCCTGCATCCTCGAGTTTCTTTTTTTGTGAAGAAAAAGGATGGTGGTTTACGCCCGTGCATCGATTACCGTGGTCTCAATCAGATCACGGTGAAGTACAGTTATCCACTCCCGCTGATTGCGACCATGACTGAGTCATTGCATGGGGCGCGTTTCTTCACTAAATTAGATCTCAGGAGCGCGTACAACTTGGTGCGCATCAGGGAGGGCGATGAATGGAAGACAGCCTTTAGTACCACCTCGGGCCATTACGAGTATCTTGTCATGCCATACGGGTTGATGAACGCTCCGTCAGTTTTCCAATCATTCGTGGATGAGATCTTCAGGGACATGCAGGGGCAGGGGGTGGTTGTGTACATAGATGACATTCTCGTGTACTCGCCTACCCGTGTCGAGCATGTGGCCCTGGTGCGCAGAGTGTTGCGGAGGCTGGTGGAGCACGACCTGTATGTTAAGGCAGAGAAGTGTCTGTTTTTCCAGGAGTCGGTCTCCTTTTTGGGGTATCAGTTGTCTGCGTCAGGGGTGAAGATGGAGGTAGACCGGGTGTCAGCCGTGCGTAATTGGCAAACACCAACCACTGTGAAGGAGGTGCAGCAGTTTTTGGGGTTTGCAAATTACTACCGGAGGTTTATCCGGGGTTTTGGACAGGTGGCAGCTCCCATCACGTCTCTTTTGAAGGGGGGTCCGGTGCGTCTGCAGTGGTCTGCCGAGGCGGACAGGGCGTTTGGGAGGCTGAAGGACCTGTTTACCTCGGCCCCGGTGCTGGCGCATCCGGATCCCTCTTTGCCATTTCAGGTAGAGGTGGACGCGTCTGAGGCCGGTATAGGAGCCGTGCTTTCACAACGGTCAGGCGCGCCACCTAAACTCCGCCCCTGTGCTTTTTTATTCCAAGAAGCTCAGTCCGGCGGAGCGAAACTATGACGTAGGGGACAGGGCGCTGTTAGCCGTGGTACAGGCCCTAAAGGTGTGGAGGCACTGGCTTGAGGGGGCTCAACACCCTTTCCTCATTTTGACGGACCACCGTAACCTGGAGTACATCCGGGCAGCGAGGAGGCTGAACCCTCGCCAGGCAAGATGGAATATGTTTTTGACCCGGTTTACATTTAAGATCACGTACATCCCTGGGTCACAGAACGGTAAGGCAGATGCACTGTCTCGGCGGTATGACACGGAGGAGAGGTCCGTGGAGCCCACTCCCATACTGCCGGAGTCGTGTCTGGTGGCACCGGTAGTGTGGGAGGTCGATGCTGAGCTCGAGCGGGCGTTACGCACCGACCCTAGTAAACCGCAATGCCCGGAGGGTCGGAAGTACGTTCCGCTCGAGGTTCGGGATCGATTGATCTATTGGGCTCACACGTCACCCTCCTCTGGACACCCTGGTATCGGCCGGACAGTGCACTGTCTTAGTGCCAAGTACTGGTGGCCCACGTTGGCAAGGGATGTGAGGGTTTATGTTTCCTCCTGCTCGGTGTGCGCCCAGTGTAAGGCGCCTAGACATCTGCCTAGGGGTAAGTTACTACCCCTGCCCGTTCCACAACGACCATGGTCTCACCTCTCAGTGGATTTCCTTACTGACCTTCCTCCTTCACAGGGGAATACCACTATACTGGTCGTTGTGGACCGGTTTTCTAAGGCCTGTCGTTTGCTCCCCATGCCGGGCCTTCCTACCGCCCTGCAAACTGCCGAAGCACTATTCACCCATGTGTTCCGGCACTACGGGGTACCCAAGGATATTGTGTCTGATCGAGGTCCCCAATTTACCTCCAGGGTCTGGAGAGCCTTTATGGAGCGGTTGGGGGTCTCGGTGAGCCTCACCTCGGGTTACCACCCGGAGAGTAATGGGCAGGTGGAACGCGTGAACCAGGATGTGGGTAGGTTTCTTAGAACATACTGCCAGGACCGGCCGGAGGAGTGGGCAAGGTACGTTCCCTGGGCCGAGATGGCCCAGAATTCCCTACGCCATTCCTCCACTAACCTAACCCCTTTCCAATGTGTGTTGGGTTACCAGCCGGTTCTGGCACCTTGGCAGCAGAGCCAGATCGAGGCTCCTGCGGTGGATGAGTGGGCGCGGCGCTCGGAGGAGACATGGAACGCTGCACACGTCCCACCTGCAGCGGGCCCTCCGACGTCATAAGGCGAGCGCCGATCTCCACCGCAGTGAGGGACCGGTGTACGCACCTGGTGATCGAGTCTGGCTCTCTACCAGAAACCTGCCCCTCCGCCTGCCCTGTCGGAAACTGGGTCGGCGGTTTGTAGGGCCATTTAAAGTCCTGAGAAGGTTGAACGAGGTGTGTTACAAATTACAACTACCTGTTGAATATAAATGTATTAACCCCTCGTTCCATGTGTCCCTTCTCAGGCCGGTGGTAGCTGGCCCACTCCAAGAAAGTGAGATCAGGGAGACTCCTCCGCCCCCCATTGGACATCGAGGGGCACCGGCGTACTCCGTGAGGTCCATCTTGGATTCGAGACGTCGGATGGGGGTCTCCAATATCTAGTGGAGTGGGAGGGTACGGTCCGGAGGAACGGTGCTGGGTGCCGAGGAGAGACATTTTGGACCCGTCTCTCCTGTCGGAATTCCATCGTGGGCACCCGACGCACCCTGCTCCGCGTCCTCCTGGTCGTCCCCGAGGCCGGAGTCGGCGCATGTCTGGAGCCGCGCGTCAAGGGGGGGGTACTGTCACGGTTTCGGCCGAGGCTGCCTCTCTTCCTTGTTCGGGCAGGCTTCGGCGTTCGTTGTCTCCAGAATACTAGCTGCCACCGTTGTATGTTTCATGTTCGTTTGCTTTTGTCTGTTTGTTGTGACACCTGTTCTCGTTTAGTGTAATTAGTGTCCTATAAGTTTCTCATTGTGTTTGTCTAGTGTTGTGTGTGATTGATTTATTTCTGTCGTGTGTTGTGCTTGTATATTGCTTATTCGCTCGGTTGAGCTTTACTCCACTGTGTTGGAGCGTTTACGCACATGGTTAGTGCGCCTTTTGTTTTGTCGCCTTCGTGCGTAGTTTCGCCTTCGGGCAAGTTTGTTCGATTTTCCTTGTTGGAAATTGCACTAAAGTCTTTTGGACTATACTTCGGTGTCCTGCGCTTGATTCCACCACCACACCCACCTACAGCATTCTTGACATAGGGGCTGGGTTGGGTGAGTATAGACAAAAACTACAAGCTACAGGCAGGGCAGGTGGCAGCATAAACCCTCATTCCCACATCACAATATATAGTATGTAAAGTAAAGTGACACATACCTGCACATAATCATGGTGCAGATCCTTGACCCTGACACTGTTCCTCTCAAATGGCACCCTGTACAGCTGCTTCTTTCTGAAGTTATGTTTCTGTAGGATGCGACTTAGTGTAGAAATGCTGACCCTGTTGATATTGTTGAATTCATTTCCATTTGCAATTATGCGTTGTTGCAACTCACAAAGTCGGATTGCATTATTTTCTCGCACCATTTCAATGATGGCAAGCTCTTATTGTTGAGTGAAGAGCCGTTCCCTTCCACCTTGAGGAGGTCGTCCAACCATTCTGTAGAAAATGCCACCACAAGATGTCATTGGTTAGGTTATTTTTCACATACTGTACTTTCAAACTGTACACAGTACTGCAACATCACAATGGTATTCCTTTACATATACAGTACTTCACAGCACTACCCATTTTTGTATAGTATAGTTAGTACAGTAATACTGTGATATGATACAGAATCATGTGACACATACAGTAGGTACAGTCTGGAGTAGAAACTTGAAGATATACCTGTTCTCCAGTCGGAATGTCCTTATTATCGATGCTACTGTGTAGCGACTGAGGTTAGGGTGGACTCTTTGCCCAGCCTCCCTCATGGACAGGCCATGATTTATCACATGGTCCACCAGAGTAGCCCTGATGTCATCTGATATACGTCTCCGCACTGGTCCTCGTCCTCTTCCACGTCCTCTTCCACATCCGGCTCCTCTCTCTCTTTGTCCTCCTCTTACTCTGACTCTCATTGCCTCCATGCTTGCAAAGTTCTAAAAATGGCTTACCTGAGGCCTATTTGTAGTGCTAAGGCTCAGACTGATTGGTGTTCTGTTTTCTGTGCAAGTGTTTTCAGGTGTGTATGTAAGTGCATACAATTGCCAGATGAGTTTTGCATTTTGAACAGAGTGTTTTCACAATGATAACAAGTGATTTCGTTTTTGAACAAAGTGTCTAATGTAAGAAAACGTGTGTAGTGTTTCGCAATAAGTGTGTTACAGAATTGCAAACAAAGTGCAAAGTTGACATTGTGTTTAAGCTATGGTTACACTGTGTTTAAGGTATGCTACAAGAAGTTTAGGTATTGAGGCTTTGGTCTAAGCATTCGGTTTTAGTGTGTAAGCAATGGGCAAAAACTGTAATACGTGTCCAATGTAAGTTTGCAAACAATGTAAAAAAAATCATTTGAGTTACTAAAGCCGCATACAAACTTGGTGTCTTTTTTGCTTTCTTGAGTAAGCGGCTCCAAAATGCAGGTGTTTCAGCCTAGCTCAGTGCTTTCTGTGGTGGTGGGGCAGCCAGTGGAAAATACGGAGCGTAGTGGTTGGTAATGTTCTATAGTTGGGCCGTGATTGGCTCAGTGTTCTGTCACTCATGGGGACACTATGTCACCGCCAAATCTAAGGGTAGAGCTCGAAAATTAAAGCCCCTTGGGTGCTGCCATAGAATTACATTAGAAGTGCCCATCCAAGAAGGCTCAAGGACATTGTCTACAGATAAAATTACGTCAAATCACGTTATATCTACAGCAGCTTTGATTGGACTGATCATGTCAACATCATACTTTCAAAATCTTAGCTAGCAAGCTAGCAGTCATCATCATGAATCAAGTCGACAATCTACTGGCAAATCCTTTTTAATCCTTGTCATATGAAGTGAAATAATGAAGAGAAATTATAGATAAAACATATAGGTGCTCATGGCCATTGGACATAAACATTACACAAGAAGTTGGAAATCGCAAATTCAACAATGACTGGTTTGGAAGGAATCAGTGGCTAACTGCAAGCATTGCAAAGCAATCACTTGCCTGCTATTCAGTGGAGTGGGTGTGTGGTCCCAAGTCTGGGTTTAAGGGTCTCTTTTCAAAGCTTAAAAGGATAAACATTCAACATTGGCCATGACTTCTGCCGCGCTCAAAACAACTGGAAACTCAGAACTGGGAAATCTGATTTCAGTGAGTTCAAGACAACTGGGAACTCGGGAAAAAACGAGCTCCGACTGGGAAAATATGTTTTGAACGGTCATCCAACTTGGAATTGCAAGTCGGGAACTCTGGCCTCTTTCTAGAGCTCCGACCTGAAGATCACCGACGTTATCATGATTCGACGTTGTTTTTTTTCGAGTTCCCAGTTGTCTTGAAAGCACTATAAATCCAGAGAATGCCAGACTTTGATTTACATGTCCTTTTTTTAAAACATTTTAGTCATTTAGCAGAAGCTCTTATCCAGAGCGACTTACAGTTAGTGAGTGCATACATTTTCATTCTTTGATGACAAAGTTTGATGACAAAATTTGCCCACGAAGGACCGCCGCGCCACCTTTCTGTTCAAGTGAGCACAGCACAACAAGGTGAGTCCAAAAATGTATTGTATGCTGCTGCATAAATGATGTAATATTGTAACTGTAGCTAAGAAAGTAATACTAAGTGTATGTTGTGTAGTAAGCTGTTAGTAGCTCATGTCCTCACTCTAATAATTTGGTCCCATTTCCCCTCCTAATTTCGCCTACTGTTCTGACTTGGTGGTGCACATGTAGCCTATAGCCTGTTTTAGAGAAATGTAATCATTGAATATTGTAAGAGCTTTCATTGTCTGCTTATATACCCCATTTATTTATCCTATGGTTTTGAATTGGTGTACAGGGAAAATACTGTAAGAACGGCCCATGTTCTGAATTCTGTCGCTGTACATTTCAAAAGTGCTGAACAAATCGTTATATTGACTACATCTGTCCTAGCTCGCTCATTAATGTCTTAATCGAAATTACGGATTGCCTCTTATCTGCTCATCGTTCCCTTATGCCATAGTTTGTACATCTCAATTGTCAGTAGAAACCACATTTGTTTAAGCAAGTCAGCCATATCAGCTATGTTCTTTTTAAAGACATTAAATGAGACTGAATTAACTGTTTCGCTGCCAGACAAGGCTCCGCTGATAGCCAGGTGTAGCAGTGGTAAGGTGTTGGGACGGCTGTTGGGACTCTGCTGTTGGGACAGCTTTATGTAGGCCCTAACAGTTTGTGGGCACCGTTTGTCACCGTTATAGTGTAATTAATGTGTAGTTTAGTGTTGTGTTGTGTTGTGTAGTGGGTTTGCTGGCATGCATCAAAGAAAATAAAAAATGTGTTTGCCCCACCAAGATTTACATGCTAAAATCACCACTGATAAGGATTGTCCACAATATCAAAGATGGTTCTCATCAAATACTGAATCTTTCATATTAAAAGGACTTATTTGATCTTAGTTGTAATTGATTTATCAGAGATTTGAAGATGATATTAATTATTTTGATATCTTGCTAGCCAGGAAAATTAAAATCAAGTCCAATGAGTGAGTGCACTGTAGCAGTGTATTTAGGAACTGTATGACTCACACACACAATTGTAAGGTGAATTGAGAAATTCACTCAATAAACATGACAAAGAATGAATGAACTGTACAATGTATTTTCTTACATAATGCATCCACCGCTTACTGTTGTACACACAAGTTAGAGGATTCTAAATTAGTTGTGGCAAAGTGAATTTGAAGGGCATTGTGACAGGTTGTGTTGCCCCATGTCTCAAACACAGGAGGCTGCTGAGGGGAGGACGGCGCAAATGGAATGACATCAAACACCTGGAAACCATGTGTTTGATGTATTTGATACCATTCCACTGATTCTGTTCCAGCCATCACTACGAGCCTGTCCTCCCCAATTAAGGTGCCACCAAACTCCTGTGGTCTCAATAGAACCTTTTCATGTTCTTAGCTTTACATGTCTCCCCTTTTAACCACCATCAGGGCATGATCAATGTCTTTAGATTACGTTTGGCCCTTTAAAGTGGAGCTCCTCAAAGATCATGGGGATTTGTCTGTCCATATTAGTGTTACCATACTTTTTTTTAAAAAGTAAGTTAACATTCTTTAATCTTTCGTCATCATTGCTGACGAAGTAAGTAAGCCTACTTTGTGTACTACATCACTTGATTCAGAGCTAGCTAAACCTGGCTGATGGTAACTGTTTGTTTTGGCTTCATTTGTTGACAAAGCAGGCCCTGCTATGGTGTATTGCCACTGAAAAAATGTAATTAAACTATCCCTATGTGAGCGCTCAGCCTTGAACATGACCAACGTGCCAGTGCCATGACTAAGCCATTTATCTCCTGCTCACAGCACAGTCACTGTAGATAGTAATAGGAGCCAAATTCACCTCAGATCAGCTCTGTCTGGGCCCTCATATCTCTCTCTCTCTCACTCACACACACACCTATAATTATGCTATTGCATAATCATACCTACACTATCAGAAAAAAAGGTTCCTTGTAGAACCAAAAGGGCTCCATCGCCTGCTTCAAATACAGTGAGGGAAAAAAGTATTTGATCCCCTGCTGATTTTGTACGTTTGCCCACTGACAAAGAAATGATCAGTCTATAATTTTAATGGTAGGTTTATTTGAACAGTGAGAGACGGAATAACAACAAAAAATCCAGAAAAACGAATGTCAAAAATGTAATAAATTGATTTACATTTTAATGAGGGAAATAAGTATTTGACCCCCTCTCAATCAGAAAGATTTCTGGCTCCCAGTTGTCTTTTATACAGGTAACGAGCTGAGATTAGGAGCACACTCTTAAAGGGAGTGCTCCTAATCTCAGTTTGTTACCTGTATAAAAGACACCTGTCCACAGAAGCAATCAATCAATCAGATTCCAAACTCTCCACCATGGCCAAGACCAAAGAGCTCTCCAAGGATGTCAAGGACAAGATTGTAGACCTACACATTTTACATTTTTGTCATTTAGCAGACGCTCTTATCCAGAGCGACTTACATGAGCAATTAGGGTTAAGTACCTTGCTTAAGGGTACATCAACAGATTTTTCACCTAGTCAGCTCTGGGATTAGAACCAGCGACATTTCGGTTACTGGCACAACGCTCTTACCCACTAAGCTACCTGACGCCCAGGCTGGAATGGGCTACAAGACCATCGCCAAGCAGCTTGGTGAGAAGGTGACATTCGCAAACGGAAGAAACACAAAAGAACTGTCAATCTCCCTCGGCCTGGGGCTCCATGCAAGATCTCACCTCGTGGAGTTGCAATGATCATGAGAACGGTGAGGAATCAGCCCAGAACTACACGGGAGGATCTTGTCAATGATCTCAAGGCAGCTGGGACCATAGTCAACAAGAAAACAATTGGTAACACACTACGCCGTGAAGGACTGAAATCCTGCAGCGCCCACAAGGTCCCCCTGCTCAAGAAAGCACATATACATGCCCGTCTGATGTTTGCCAATGAACATCTGAATGATTCAGAGGAGAACTGGGTGAAAGTGTTGAGGTCAGATGAGACCAAAATCGAGCTCTTTGGCATCAACTCAACTCGCGATGTTTGGAGGAGGAGGAATGCTGCCTATGACCCCAAGAACACCATCCCCACCGTCAAACATGGAGGTGGAAACAGTATGCTTTGGGGGTGTTTTTCTGCTAAGGGGACAAGACAACTTCACCGCATCAAAGGGACGATGGACGGGGCCATGTACTGTCAAATCTTGGGTGAGAACCTCCTTCCCTCAGCCAGGGCATTGAAAATGGGTCGTGGATGGGTATTCCAGCATGACAATGACCCAAAACACACGACCAAGGCAACAAAGGAGTGGCTCAAGAAGAAGCACATTAAGGTCCTGGAGTGGCCTAGCCAGTCTCCAGACCTTCATCCCATAGAAAATCTGTGGAGGGAGCTGAAGGTTCGAGTTGCCAAACGTCAGCCTCGAAACCTTAATGACTTGGAGAAGATCTGCAAAGATGAGTGGGACAAAATTCCTCCTGAGATGTGTGCAAACCTGGTGGCCAACTACAAGAAACGTCTGACCTCTGTGATTGCCAACAAGGGTTTTGCCACCAAGTACTAAGTCATGTTTTGCAGAGGGGTCAAATACTTTTTTCCTTATTAAAATGCAAATCAATTTATAACATTTTTGACATGCGTTTTTCTGGATTTTGTTGTTGTTATTCTGTCTCTCACTGTTCAAATAAACCTATCATTAAAATTATAGACTGATCATTTCTTTGTCAGTGGGCAAACATACAAAATAAGCAGGGGATTTCCCTCACTGTATAGAATCCTTTTACAGGGTTATTTAACCAGAACCCTAGAGGTTCTTCTTCACTGAACCAAAATGGTTCCATATAGAACCCTGCATGGTGCCATTTATGAATTATGGCTACTACTAAATAGTAATATTTTTTGCTAAGAATATAATTTAATAAACAATTAAATAATGGCCAAAATAATACTAGCATCGTTTTTTGAATTTGTTATTATATGCAAACATAGTTTGGAAATGTGCACTGGTGTCCAGGGAGGCTTCTCTTTGTTTGAATGATGGCCCACATCAACTCTTGCTGACTTCTTTGTCCATTAGTTACAGCGATAACAAACATGTGGCTTCTGCTCTGTTCTCAACCCCTCCCCTCCTCCAAACACCAGTACTCACACATACAGTTGGGAAGAGCACAAGTTCAAGCTAAAGTGCAGCGCCCCTGGATGGAGAGCATGTTGTAGGATTAAGGGCCTTGCACAAGGGCCCATTGATAGGGGAATGTTTTCAAGATGTGAACCCAGCAGCCCTCCAGTTGGCAGATCAATTTTGCCTGTTTTTTCCAGCGCCCGGCCCGTGATTCGAACCGGGCACAGGTCCAACTCCTGCCAAAGGTCCAACTCCTTAGCCGCTGGGCTACCTAGCGCCAGCACAGTATGGGTTGTTGCCTGACTGGTTCCAGAGAAGAAAAAACATGAGTTAATCTTTAGAAATAAGCATTAGTTAATCTGCCAAAATTAAGACAAAATACTATGCAGACATATAATTATTATGATGTAGAATAACAACTTACATTCAGTTATTGTCAGCAGCAGCCCAAAGAGAGTTCCTCTGCCTCTGATAGTTCTGGGTTACTGCCAGACTGAGCAAAACATAGAGATAGTGTGTTAAAAGTCATGTAATGATGAACTATGCTATTGAATCACCTATATTTATTATACATAATTTATTATAAAGAATTTATACATACCTCCTCTTAGTCAGCAATAGTCATCTAATGGCTTCATGAAACATAGCCCCCTCAATTGACTCCACACTGAAATACTGAAATAAAAGTAACAATGAGCTAATTGCTAGGCTTGGTCTGTAGCTCTATTTGGCATATCCCATAATAATAATAAAAAATGTTTCATTAAAAGAGTTCACTGGCTAGCTTGTAAAGTGGCAAATTAAAGTAGCCTAGCTTTTTCTGTTTAACATTAGCTATCTAACTTACAAACATACTAAAATTCTAATAACATTTCTACTTTATTTATGTAGCCTGTAGTTTATCATATGACTTTGGCTTTATATATGGTTTGGGATGAGTCAAACCGCAGAGCGAAGGAAAAGCAGCCAACAAGTGCTCAGCATATGTGGGAACTCCTTCAAGACTGTTGGAAAAGCATTCGAGATGAAGCTGGTTGAGAGAATGGCAAGAGTGTGCAAAGCTGTCATCAAGGCAAAGGGTGGCTATTTGAAGAATCTCAAATATAAAATATATTTTGATTTGTTTAACACTTTTCTGGTTACTACATGATTCCATATGTCTTATTTCATAGTTTTGATGTCTTCACTATTATTCTACAATGTAAAATAAAGAAAAACCCTTGAATGAGTAGATGTGTCCAAACTTTTGACTGGTACTGTAAGTATTCAGACCCTTTACTCAGTACTTTGTTGAAGCACCTTTGGCAGCAATTACAGCCACGAGTCTTCTTGGGTATGACGCTACAAGCTTGGCACACCTGTATTTGGGGAGTTTCTCCCATTCTTCTCTGCAGATCCTCTCAAGCTCTGTCAGGTTGGATGGGGAGAGTCACTGCAAAGCTATTTTCAGGTCTCTCCAGAGATGTTCGATCGGGTTCACGTCCAGGCTCTGGTTGGGCCACTCAAGGACATTCAGAGACTTGTCCTGAAGCCACTCCTGCATTGTCTTGGCTGTGTGCTTAGGGTCGCTGTACTGTTGGAAGGTGAACCTTCGCTCCAGTCTGAGGTCCTGAGCGCTCTGGAGCAGGTTTTCATCAAGGATCTCTCTGTACTTTACTCCGTTCATCTTTCCCTCGATCCTGACTAGTCTGCCATTGACTCTGAAAAACATCCCCACAGCATGATGCTACCACCACCATGCTTCACCTTAGGGATGGTTCCTGGTTTCTTCCAGATGTGACGCTTGGCATTCAGGCCAAAGAGTTCAATCTTGGTTTCATCAGACCAGAGAATCTTGTTTCTCATGGTCTGAGAGTCCTTTAGGTGCCTTTTGGCAAACTCCAAGCGGGCTGTCATGTGCCTTTTACTGAGGAGTGGCTTCCGTCTGGCCACTACCATAAAGGCCTGATTGGTGGAGTGCTGCAGAGATGGTTCTCCCATCTCCACAGAGGAACTCTGGAGCTCTGTCAGAGTGACCATCGGGTTCTTGGTCACCTCCCTGACCAAGGTCCTTCTCCCCCGATTGCTCAGTTTTGCCGGGCGGCCAGCTCTACAAAGACTGATGGTGGTTCCAAACTTCTTCCATTTAAGAATGCTGCAGAAATAATTTGTACCCTTTCCCAGGTCTCTGCCTCGACACAATCCTGTCTCGGAGCTCTACGGACAATTCCTTTGACCTCATGTCTTGGTTTTTGCTCTGACATGCACTGTCAACTGTGGGACCTTATATAGATAGTTGTGTGCCTTTCCAAATCATGTCCAATCAATAGAATTTACCACAGGTTTGTGCAAACAGTTCTAAAAACCAGTTTTCGCTTTATCATTATGGGGTATTGTGTGTAGATTGATTAGAACAATTTTTTATTTGATCCATTTTAGAATAAGGCTGTAACATAAAAAAATGTGGAAAAAGTCAAGGGGTCTGAATACTTTCCGAATGCTATGTAGAACCCCAAAGAACCCTTTTTTCTGAGAGTGTACAGTATATGGTCACCATGTGGAAATGCAAAACCTCTACTCATCCATAAGCCAAATTGTAAGACGGAAAACTGTGATGTTTCTATGTTGAAATAAGCTTCACTCTATTTGTCAACATTTTACATTATCTGCCAATGCACACATGGAATTTATACAGAACGTTATGTATGAGAAATGCAAAAATAATCACCCAGATCATAAAAAGTTTAAGGAAAGGTTCACCCATTTTGAATGTTATAGTGTTTTTGTGTATCTGTGAATTATGTTCTATCGATTCCCTGGGTCATTTCATGCTTTCATGTGTATCAGAGTTATTGGCATTCAAGCAGGCAAAAATCCAGCCGGTATGACATAGCACTGTGATAAAGTCACTCTCACTACACTGGAAATTAATAGGAATACAACTTTTAGATCACAAAAACGTCTATCATACATGTCAGATTTCAATAGTGGCTGATGCCATAACTCGGGAAGATGTCTTCTCTCAAATGAGCCATTGATCATATTTTTGCGATATTCCTATCTCAAGAAATGTGTAATTGAACGGATGGTCTAGCACATTTTTCCTATTTGTCTGCCTCTTCAGTCCAGGGTGCGTTGCATGGTGCCGTTGCCAGAGATCTTAGAGAAAGGAGATAGGAATCCAATGAATGAAGGAACGAATAACGCCCCACCCAACAGACTGTCGACCAATCACGTTGATGTTGTCATGCTGTGTCACGCAGATGCTAAGCTAATCGTCACGCAATCCCTTCTCGAAGTCAGTGTATATGTCGAGAAACGTGCATATTTTCCTCAAAAGTATGTAATGTCACAAATCCAAAGCTATACGATATTACAGATAGCAAGTTAATTATCTCACATCTCAGAAAATATTTGTAATGTTGTACTTCTTGTTGACAAAATGTGTGCTAATGTTGAGTATTTGAGCTAGCGCACAAAACAATCACATTCACTCCTTGAAGGAGAGCGTTCTTTGTCCCAGAATCGCCAGAATGCACCACGCGGCCCATTGACGTAGCATGGGTAACGTTTCCCATCTCCTCAAAAGAATATCTGCCGTTGCGAATGTCAGACTCCACTCTGTGAGGCACATCGATCTGGAGGTTGAACATGGTGAGATTGTAGACTCCTACATTGATAGTGCAGTTTGTTTAGGCGATTTTACAGCTAAGTAGCTACTTCACATGCTGATATTGTCTTTGGTATCTTTGGTGTAGCTACGTTTGCTAGCTAGCTACCTAGCTAGATAGCTATCCAGCCAGCCCATTGAGAGAGCATTGCATTGTGGATTTTGTAGTAGACTTCATCTGCAACAGATTTCCACAATGATTTTCCATGTTGCTACCAACCTTATTATGATACCAAATTGAAGCATTTATTCACACTGTAAATTAAAGGAATTAGTGGTTTTGGGTGGATTTTTCCTTTTAATGTATAATTTCTTCAAATAAAATATGCACATTCTGTTGATGTGCAGAAAGATACAGTAGCCTACTGTACATGGTGTGTGTAATTGAGGGCCATAAATCCAGGTCACCTCTGACTCGTCCCAATCCTAAATCAATCTTCAACAGTTTATGTACATATGGGAATAGCATCACATGTTTGGAAACATTCTGGACCAAGCTGGCCATTTCCCTACAGTGCCATTTGGGTCAGCATGATTTCTAGCAAATCACAGATCTGTTTGATGGAAGCCAGGCACAGTAAACACAGCAGATGACTCACATCACCCCTTTCTCTGTTACAAGCAAACTGTCTTACCTATAGAGTTGTATAGAGATTGCAACGTTGTATCTGTCCCATTATGGTATCTGTGAGCACACGGGCAGCGCCATTGAGGCCATCTCCATTTTGAAGTATTACATTTTCTTCTTCTACTACTTCTATAAGTTGGTAAACAAACTGAATGGGTGCATACTGCCACAAGGAGTGTGTTGTTTGAACAGGTATAAAGCAGAGGTTAGCGACTTGTTAGAATGGCGCTGGAGGGAAGAATGTAGCAGTCGTTTTACGGGCTCCTGACCAGACGGATTACCAGGACGCGTACACAGAGCATGCGCTCACCAGCCGGAAAGTGTCTTCACTGCCATTTTCAACCTCTCCCTGAACCAGTCTGTCATAAATACATGTTTCAAGCAGACCACCATAGTCCCTGTGCCCAAGAACGCCAAGATAACCTATCTAAATGACTATCACCCCATAGCACATCTGTAGCCATGAAATGCTTTAAAAGGCTGGTCAATGCGCACATCAACACCATCATCCCAGACACCCTGGACCCACTCCAATTCGCATACCCAACTGATTCACAGACACAATCTCTATTGCACTCCACACTGCCCTTTCCCACCTGGACAAAAGGAACATCTACGTGAGAATGCTGTTCATTGACTACAGCTCAGTGTTCAACATCATAGTGCCCTCCAAGCGCATCACTAAGCTAAGGATCCTGGGATTAAACACCTCCCTCTGCAACTGGATCATGGACTTCCTGACGGGTCGCCCCCAGGTGATGAGGGTACAACAACACATCTGCCACGCTGACCCTCAACACAGGGGTCCCTCAGAAGTGCGTGCTTGGTCCCCTCCTGAAATCCCTGTTCACCAACGACTGAATGGCCTCGCACGACTCCAACACTATCATTAAGTTTGCCGACGATGCGATGGTGGTAGGCCTGATCACAGACGATGATGAGACAGTGTACAGGGAGGAGGTCAGAGACCTGGCAGTGTGGTGCCAGGACAACAACCTCTCCCTCAAGGTCAGCAAGACAAAGGAGCTGATCGTGGAGCACAGGAAACGGAGGGCCGAGCACGCCCCCCATTCACATTGACAGGGTTGTAGTGAAGTGGGTCCACATCACTAAGGACCTATCATGGTCCAAACACACCAACACAGTCGTGAAGAGGGCAGGACATCACCTATTCTCCCTCAGGAGGCTGGAAATATTTGCCATGGGCCCTCAGATCCTCAAAAGGTTATACAGCTGCACCATTGAGAGCATCTTGACTGTCTGTATCACCGCTTGGTATGGCAACTGCTTGGCATCCGACCGCAAGGCACTACAGACGGTGGTGAGTATGGCCCAGTGCATCACTAGGGCCGAGCTCCCTGCCATCCAGGACCTCTATACCAGGTGGTGTCGTCAGAGGAAGGCCCTAAAAATTTTCAAAGTCTCCAGCCACCCAAGTCATAGATTGTTCTCTCTGCTACCGCATGGCAAGCGGTACCGGAGCGCCAAGTCTGGGACCAAAAGGCTCCTGAACAGCTTATACCCCCAAGCCATAAGAATGCTGAACGGTTAATCAAATGACTACCCAGACTATTTGAATTGACCCCCTTTTCATTTGCACTCACATTCTTGCATTGGCTCTATGCACACTCACTGGACTCTACCGACACACTCACACATACTACACTGACACTCCAACAAACACACTCACACACTGCATACGCTCACACACACACACACATGCATATTGACGCCACACACACACAGACACACTATCAGACTCTACATACGCTGCTGCTACTCTGTTTATCATCTATCCTAATTGCCTAGTCACTTTTACTCCTACCTACATGTACATATTACTTCAATTACCTCAACTACCTCATACCCCTGCACATTGACTCGGTACCGGTACTCCTTGTATATAGCCTCATATAGCCTCATTATTGTTATTTTATTGTGTTACTATTACCTATTTGTTTCTTATTAGCTAATGGTTAATTTGGATTTTTCTTACTTTTTAACTCTGCATTGTTGGGAAAGGGCTCGTGAGTAAGCATTTCATGGTAAAGTCTACACCTGTTCTATTGTGACAAATACAAATTGAATTGATTTACTGCCACCTGCAATTATGGAATGTTTGATCACGAGTATAATGCATTGGCTGATCCCTCCTAATGACCTGGGTGGAATTATGTGATCCTTCCTTAACCCATAGGACGTCCCATCCAGTTGATTACTTAAAAATTGTGAAAGTCCTCAATGGTGCTGCCAATGCTAAAACTGGCTTTTGGGCACTAGAGTCGTCTGTACAACTCTATGGTCTTACCTCATGTAAAACTAGTGGATCAGTCTGTCTGTAACAGCTCTTTTGTATTACTGGATGAATTTCCGCTTCTGGTGCAACCGCCCGAACTTGTCTGTCCTTTGCAGCAAGAACACAAAACTAATGTCAAAAATAATATGCAGAACAGTTGAAAGTTGAACCCTCAATCTACCAACATATTTTACATACAGTGCTTTCGGAAAGTATTCAGACCCCTTCCCTTTTTCCACATTTTGTTACATTACAACATTATTCTAAAACGAAAATAATAATTATCATCAATCTACACCCAATACCCTATAATGGCAAAATGAAAACAGGTTTTTAGAAAAGTTTGCAAATGTATTAAAAATAAAAAACAGAAATATCTTATTTACATAAGTATTCAGACCCTTTGCTATGAGACTCGAAATTGAGCTCAGGTGCATCCTGTTTCCATTGATCATCCTTCAGATGTTTCTACAACTTGATTGGAGTCCACCTGTGATAAATTCAATTGATTGAAGTACCCACAGTTGACAGTGCATGTCAGAGCAAAAACCAAGCCATGAGGTCAAAGGAATTGTCCGTAGAGCTACGAGACAGGATTGTGTCGAGGCACAGATCTGGGGAAGGGTACCAAAAAATGTCTGCAGCATTGAAGGGCCCCAAGAACACAGTGGCCTGCATCATTCTTAAATGGAAGAAATTTGGAACCACCTGGCCAAACTGAGCAATCGGGGGAGAAGGGCCTTGGTCAGGGAGGTGACCAAGAACCCGATGGTCACTCTGACAGAGCCTCTGTGGAGATGGGAGAACCTTCCAGAAGGAAACCATCTCTGCAGCACTCCACCAATCAGGCCTTTATGGTAGAGTGGCCAGATGGAAGCCATACCCACAGTAAAGGGCACATGAGAAACTTTGTCTAATTACTGTTAGCGCAATGACTGGAAGTCTATGGGTATCTGCTAGCATGCTAAAGGGCCTCATTGCCAAAATCCCAAAGTATCCCTTTAAATACATAATCCTTGCTCATAACAAGAATATGAATGTGGATGTGTGTGATGGATTGTATTGTTTCGGTTGGTGACATTTGGTAGATGGATAAGCCATTAGTGGTAAAGTGAGAGCTTTATGTGGTAAAGAATCAGATCACTTATATAAAGTTACCAACATTGTTACTTTACTTTATCTTTACTTTTTGTATGTGTTTGCCTTTTTAAAGTCCAGATAACAGGCAGCTCATATCTTGCCTTAATCATTCAAACTTAATCTGAAATGCAGGCCAATGCTGGAACCTGGTCTCCGAGCAAAACGTTTTATATTTTACTAAAATCCGTGCCACTCCATTTAGTATATGTTATTTTATGTTAGGTTACATAACATTGGCTTACCAATGTAATAGCGGTCATACACTGAGTGTACAAAACATTAAGAAAACCTGTTCTTTCAATGACATAGACTGACCAGGTGAATCCAGGTGAAAGCTATGACGCCTTATTGATGTCACTTATTAAATCCTCTTCAATCAGTGTAGATAAAGGGCAGGAGACAGCTGAAAGAAGGATTTTTTATCCTTGTGACAATTGAGACATGGATTGTGTATGTGTGCCATTCAGAGGGTGAATGGGCAAATACAAAATATTTAAGTGCCTTTTGAACGGGGTATGGTAGTAGATGCCAGGCGCACCAGTTTTTGTGAAGAACTGCAATGCTGCTGGGTTTTTCACGCTCAATAGTTTCCTGTGTGTAGATCGCATTTGATCCGTTTAGTATGATATATTACATTCGATTGCTTTAGTATGATATGCTACGTTAGGTTAGGGATTAAGGTTATGGTTAAATGTAGAAGTTATGTTAAAGGACGATGGTTAGCTAGCATGCTAAGTAGTTGCAAAGTAGCTAAAAAGTAGTAAGTAGTTGCAAAGTTGCTAGTTAGCAAAAATTCTAAAGTTGTCCATGTTGAGATTCGAACACTCAACCTTTAGGTTGCTAGACGTTTGCGTTATATGTAACATACTGTCCATTCCAAACATAAAATATCATACTACACTGAACGAAAATATAAACACAGCATGTAAAGGGTTGGTCCCATGTTTCATGAATTTAAATAAAAGATCCCAGAAATTTTTCATACGCACAAAAACGTATTTCTCTCAAATGTTGTGCACAAATTTGTTTACATCCCTGTTAGTGAGCATTTTACCTTTGCCAAGATAATCCATCCACCTGACAAGTGTGGCATATCAAGAAGCTGATTAAACAGCATGATTATTACACAGGAGGACCTTGTGCTGAGGACAATAAAAGGCCACTCTAAAATGTGCAGTTTTGTTGGACAACACAATGCCACAGACGTCTCAAGTTTTGAAGGAGCGTGCAATTGGCATGCTGACTGCAGGAATGTCCACCAGAGCTGTTGCGAGATAATTTAATGTTAATTTCTCTACCATAAGCTGCCTCCAACGTCGTTTTAGAGAATTTGTCAGTACGTCCAACCGGCCTCACAACTGCAGACCACACGTAACCACGCCAGCCCAGGACCTCCACATCCGGCTTCTTCACCTGCGGGATCGTCTGAGACCAGTCACCCAGACAGCTGATGAAACTGTGGGTTTGCACAACCAAAGAATTTCTGCACAAACTGTCAGAAAGCGTCTCTGGGAAGCTCATTGGCGTGCTCGTCATCCTGATCAGGGTCTTGACCTGACTGCAGTTCGGCGTCATAACCGACTTCAGTGGGCAAATGCTTACCTTCGATGGCCACTGGCACGCTGGAGAAGTGTGCTCTTCACGGATGAATATCGATTTCAACTGTACCGGGCAGATGGCAGACAGCGTGTATGGCATCGTGTGGGCGAACGGTTTGCTAATGTCAACGTTGTGAACCAATGGTGGCGGTGGGGTTATGGTATGGGCAGGCATAAGCTACGGACACCGAACACAATTGCATTTTATTGATGGCAATTTGAATGCATTGAGATACCGTGATGAGATCCTGAGGCCCATTGTCGTGCCATTCACCGCCACCATTAACTCATGTTTCAGCATGATAATGCACGGTTCCATGCCACAAGGACCTGTACACAATTCCTGGAAGCTGAAAATGTCCCAATTCTTCCATGGCCTGCATACTCACCAGACATGTCACCCATTGAGCATGTTTGGGGTGCTCTGGATCGACTTGTACGACAGTGTGTTCCAGTTTCCGCCAATATCCAGCAACTTCGCACAGCCATTGAAGAGGAGTGGGACAACATTCCACAGGTCACAATCAATAGCCTGATCAACTCTATGTGCTGCATAAGGCAACTGGTGGTCACACCAGATACTGACTGGTTTTCTTATAATCGCCCCTACTTTCTTTTTTAAGGTATCTGTAACAAACAGATTTAAATCTGTATTCCCAGTCGTGAAATCCATAGATTAGGGCCTAATGAATTTATTTCATTTGACTGTAACTCAGTAAAATCTTTGAAACTGTTGCATGTTGCGTTTTTATATTTTTGTTCAGTGTAATTTGAGTGTCCTGGATGTACATTTACTATGTTACATCGAATCAATGTAATGTAACCTAACGTCAAGTAACATCAAGCATACTAAATAGACCAGGCTTGTATATTATGCAGGAATGTTTAACCAACCCACTGAAATTATAATTTATAAATCCTCAAAATGGTTTAGGCTGTCAAATGTCATCAAGTGAGTTACAGTAATGTGAGTGTTGTTGATCATTCACACAGGAGACAGCTGTGCTGAAAGTGAAAGGGTGCTCCTTCCTTGTGGGTATCTTCAAATCCTCTACATAAAGTCACACAGCTGCATTCCAGCGAGCTTACTTGGGGGACTTAAAGGATTGAGCAACACAGAGTAGAGCTCAAAATCAGACTGCCGCTACTGGAAACATAGTTACAAGACATTTAGACTAAACTGCAAACTAGACCAACCTGAAGCTGTGGATTCTGAATGCACATTTTGCATATGCATTTTATTTTCAAAGAAGGCAGAATTATTCAAATTAGATACAATTGGAGGTGATATAGACAGGTATAAGCAACACGGGAAAGAAGACTTGAACTTTTTCATTGTTTGTTACGAATTTACAAGGGTTATCACCTGTTTTTGGACCATGATAAAGTTTGTGGCTTGCATTCTCTTCGCCACTGTGGTTCATGCGCGGTTACTTCGCAAGAGACAAACTCCGTGTCCGGAAGACTGTGATGCCTCCCGCTGCCCTGCCGCACCTGAATCACAGTGTTACTACGGTGTAGTGAAGGACAGCTGCGGATGCTGTACAGTATGCGCGTCTGGAGAAGGTGACATTTGCGGGGAGCGCGGTATTGGCATTTGTGGCGAGGGGATGACATGCGAATATCCAGCTGGAATGCGCAGAGTTCGCGGTTCATGCGTTTGCACCCTTGCAGAGCCCGTGTGCGGAAGTGATGGAAGGACTTACCCCAGTATGTGCCGCTTGAGAGCCGAGAACAAAATAGCAGAATTCAGTATAAATCCGCCGGTCATCTTGATTCAGAAAGGCCACTGTGATTCGGGTGAGTATCCTAGTGGTGGTTGAGGGCCAAAGGAAGAAAAGTTTCATAGCCTACATTTATTCTTCTCCAGTCAATCGTGTAAAGTAGCCTACTGTTATCAAGACATTAGTTTGTGTTTGTGTATTTTCTTTGTTGAATAACTGGATTGTACAATCCTAATTGTTGAATAACTGGATTGTACAGTCCTAACTGCTTGGCAAATTGACCCAACATGGGTATTTGTGCTCTGCTGCAATGTGTAAGCCAGGCTGCATGTAGCCTACATCCTGTCTGTCAGGGATTGGAATTAACCTATTAAGTAGGAAGGCTAAACTGCTGCTTCTCTCTAAGGTCAAGCCATCATCTTATTTTACAGCCTACTGAAGAATGCTTCACCTTTCATTCTCTCTCTGATCCAATTATGTAAGGGAAAACTTGATTAAATTGCTTTCTCCATCTGAGAAAAAACACCCCGGCCAGAGCCTTGGCAGAACTTTACAACATTACTGCAAACCAAGCCCACCAATAAAATGTTATTTCATTGAAAAAGGATAGAGAGATCAACTTTATTTGATAAAGGTTGATCCTGTTAATATACCATACAATGATAACATGCCCTGGTCAAAAGCAGTGCACTATTTAGGGAATAGGGAGGCATTTGAGACGCAGCATATTACTTTCTAGCACTGTTTGAGATGGTGAATTGTACACAGTCATAGAAGTCAAAGAGAGCAGGAGGGAATGATCTGGTATGGGGCCTCCGTATTTGCTCCATGATCAAGCTGTTGAGATCTTGATGGATCTGAGATTATAATAAATGCCAGTTTGACAGTCTGCTGTTCAATGTTGTGCCAGCCAGAAATAGTGTTAAACATGGTAATGGTTTCATTATTATTGACAAAACTGTTGTTATGCCTAAATGGAAATGTGTCCATAGCAACACAATCTAGGCCTATTACTCATAACAAGTGGTTACTTATTGTTGCTATACCCACAGTAGAATGTGGATGGAGAAAATAAGACATGTATTATGCATTAGATCCCCTCCTGGTTTCTGAGAAAAGCAGGTGTGTAAACCACATGGCTTCCAATTACTGTGTGCTTTGGAGGGTGTCACATAATGTTTAACGGACTGGCAAAAGAATGAGGTGATTGGACTGAGTAATCACCTGAATGAGAAGCAGCCTATAAGAGGCTTGGAGCATGTGGAGGGGTTAAGAGAGCAATCGTAGAGAGAACAGTACTTCACATGTCACTGCATGACAGGATTCTTCCACATGGGAGCCAGAGTTGTGTACAAAACAGAGCTGTGTCGACTACCTTTGCAGCAATATTCAACACTTTACTCAGTTACAGAGCCTGTATTCATAAAGTGTGTCTGTGTAGTGATGAGAGTGCTGATCTTGGATCAGTCTTGCCTTTTAGATCACAATTAATTAGAAATACATGGACAGGGGGGACCTGATCCTAGATCAACATTCCTACTCTAAGAAGCTTGATACATACGGCCTCAGATGTACACTACAGGCAGGAAAGGTGTTAACACATTATTTCATCACCTCCCTTTAGCGTTTCTTAGTAATAACACCAGCCTGAATAAGCAGCCACACTGAATGTGTTGACAGCTTTTTCTTTGCTCATTGTATAAAAGTTGTTGGTGGTGTGTTTTTTATGCTTTATGTCTCTGTGGGGTTGTTACAGAGGTTCTAGTTGATTCTTAGCCTAACATACAGGAGTATAACAGTCTAATATGGCCAGAAATATAGGGCTGGGGCCTCGCAATATGATATTATCGTGATGCTTAAGTGCCGATTACAGTATGTATTGCGATTCTATATGTATCGATAATGTGATTTTATTGCGATTCGATGTTCCAAACATATTGCTCACCATGTCTGCTGCAGAGGGACAAGAGAGTGCCATGAGAAAACTAGTTTTGATCAGTCATGGAAATAAAAGTGCTGAAAACAAATTGGTTCCCTATTTAAAAAGATGGAGTACAAGCTATGAAAGAAAAATACTGGAGTTTTAGTGCAGGTACAGCCAATTAGCGCAATAAATTATATTGCAATAGTCAAAACAATATGATACGATATAGAGTCAAAAAGAATATCCCGATATATCACATAAATAGATAGTTACGTATCACAGTGATGGATGGCACATTCACCAAAGTTATTCTAGTATTGCTAATTAATTGAATCACAATTTTAAATAGAATGATATCTCAAAATGAGAAAATAAACAAGCTGAAAACCTTTTCCAAATAATATCCAGAGGAATCCAAGTGCATGTTATCTGAAATGCTCAATTTGTGATGTGTGCAGTGCACCCAGTATTTTCATATTGTTCATGGCATTCCAAGCTCTGACCATCCATCAGGGTTTGGCAGTGCAGCCTAGGCAGACAGTATCCATGAACAGATGCAGTGCACTCCATGGCCTCCCTCAAGTCAGTCTCTCAGGCTACGTCCCAAATGGTCAAAAGTAGTGCACTATACTCTTTTCATGACATAAACTGACCAGGTGAATCCAGGTGAAAGCTATGATCCCTTATTGATGTCACTTGTTAAATCCACTTAAATCAGTGTAGATGAAGGGGAGGAGACAGGTTAAAGAAGGATTTTAAAGCCTTGAGACAATTGAGACATGGATTGTGGATGTGTGCCATTCAGAGGGTGAATGTGCAAGACAAAAGCTTTAAGTGCCTTTGAACAGGGTATGGTAGTAGGTGCCAGGCACACCGGTTTGAGTGTGTCAAGAACTGCAACGCTGCTGGGGTTTTCACGTTCAACAGTTTCCCGTGTGTATCAAGAATGGTCCACCATCCAAAGGACATCCAGCCAACTTGACATAACTGTGGGAAGCATTGGAGTCAACATGGGCCAGCATCCCTGTGGAACACTTTTGATACCTTGTAGTCCATGCCCCGACAAATTGAGGCTGTTCTGAGGGCAAAAGGGGGGATGTAACTCAATATTAGGGGGGATGTAACTCAATATTAGTAAGGTGTTCCTAATGTTTGGTATACTCACTGTATAGAGAATAGGGTACTATTTTGGGCACAACCTCAGACTCCCAACAGGCCCATGTTTCTGACAGCACCAGGGGAATGCACCAAGTTCAGGGGAATGCACCAAGTTCTGATAATCATCTTATGAAGAAAGTGTTGATCTGGTAGTAAAATGACATAGAGTTTAAAGAGTGTGCACTTGTACCTTATAAGAAGTTGTTTTGGGGGGATGAAGAAGCCCTGTCGCAGGCAAAAATATTTGGTGTGCTGCCAAGGATATGTCTTGGCAAAAGGAGTACCATTGTTTGCCATGCTCAAATTTGCATTTAAGGATGTTTCCGCAGAGATTAGTTCATTGTACCGCTATGCAAATATCAATCTCAAAACCGTGTGTCTGAATGCATTAAGGAAAACGTGTAGTGCACAGGAGCTTTAGGAAAAGTACATGTGATAATGTGCGTGTGAAAGCAACTTGCCGTAGCCTACATGTGAGAACAAATGCCCTATAATGGGAAGAGGAGATACTGCAGGGGAATAGCTTTGGGGGGCAAAATTTCCAGTAACAGAGAGTCATAAATAACCCTTAAGTAGAAGAGGAGGGCTAGGTGGCTTATTAAGGTAGCTCCACCTGCTGCCAGCCAATCAGGTGGGCTTACAGTCTAGGTGTTCGCTGCATTCAGATCTTGACTTGCCTTGTGGGCAAACAAGGCCATGAGCTCAGCTGGCACAAGCTTGCTGATATCAGTTTGGACCCTGAAAACCAACCTGACAATCTATCCAAGCAAACAGGTAGCAGAATAAGGGGCCAAAGGCTCAAGGGGTCTCTAGCATCGCTGCGGAAAGTAGGGGTTCTGCAGCACCCCGTGAAAAATCATTAAAAAAAACTATAATACAAATACAAAAATAGCCGTCAGCAGCGCAGGGAGAAAAAATTATGTCGGCAAGTTTTGCATATAAGATATATCCTACCTTTTTAGGAAGAAAATGAAAAAGCCTTTTCCTTTTCAATGATGATCACATTTTTTGATAGCACCTCGACACACGTTGGTTGAGCACCCTCCACTTTCTTTTAATACAATAGTTAGGCTAATGCATACAAAGAAGAAAGACGAACGTTTCCAAATAATCTGCGGGACAACAAAAATATTTTCATCCCAAAGTTGTCTGTCTGATCGACCGCTCCCAACCGCAGCATGAAAAATGCAGACTGCGCTGCAATGATCTCTGTTGGGACCCGCAGGTCCTGTGGGCATCCCGCGGGAATGCAGCCCTCTACTGATCTAAGTTCCAACTGTAATGAAAACATTTTTAAAAATGCAAAGATATGCTACTACTTGCCTTAAGTGCTTCCCTGTATCATACATGTTTGTGTCATTGGGTTCAAAATGAGACCATGCACCAAACCCAAAGCTCAGAATTTGCATACCCATGTCAGGCTCAGAGAGGGCTTAATCCTACCACTTTGTCCTGCCACTACTTTTTAACTGGAAAAAGTCTGACAGATTCTATGCTTTTTCTATTTAAAAAAAAATCCATATACTAGTATCCCAATATATATGAAAATGTTTACAGCTCATGAACAACATATGAAATATATGCAATTTCTACCTCCAATATATGCATAAACTCTGTTTCACATGAATAAACCTTCATTTCTGTCTTTCTGTATTTTGTCCCCTCAGGTTCCCTGAACCCAGGAAGTATCCGCTACAAATTCAACTTCATTGCCGATGTGGTGGATAAGATAGCCCCAGCTGTGGTGCACCTAGAGCTTTTCAAGAGGTAGAAGCAGCAAGTACAGTATTGGAGCCCTTTACTCTTCCTGTCTGTAATATACTACACAATGCGTTTTGCAGCAACATATTGAAGTAGGCCTCTAACACAGTTGTTGTTTTGTTGACTGGGTGTTTTTGGCAAACCCTTCATTGGAACTGATTCCCTTATATTTTGGTATGATGATGAAAGCAACCTGATTGGTTGGTGTGTCTTTTCACTCAGGTTGCCATTTTCGAACCAGGAAGTCCCCGTCTCTAGTGGTTCGGGGTTCATCGTGTCAGAGGACGGCTGGATCGTCACCAACGCCCACGTTCTCTCCAACAAGCAGAGAGTCAAAGTGGAGATGAAGAACGGTGTCCAATACGATGCCTCCGTCAAGGATGTGGACACGAAGCTAGACATTGCACTCATCAAAATTGAGTCGGATGTGAGTCCACTTCCTTTTCCTTCTCCCTAAAATGAGGCTGTTCCAAGGGCCCTCTCTCATTCCACAGGTCCTCACACAAAATGTTGCTTGGTGTTTTCCACTGGCCTGCTGGATTGTCATCAGTGACTAACATCAAAAAGGCGACTGAGGGTCTTTCGCCTGAACAGAATTAGATTCCACTCCTTGACATGTCAATTTGTCGTCAAGTTTTCCTATAGAACTGCAACCATTGGTTCTGGTCTTACAAATTCACAGCTTCAGCCCTTTTTTCTTCAGTATTCGCAAGTGGTGCTGTTACTAAAACATTTGTCACCGCAACGACAGGCGCTTGGGTAAACAGCTCCTTTGTGTGGCATTATGGGATCCCTGGCCAAAACACAGTCCACTAAAACCCAATCCAGGCCAGGGCCAAACCATGCAGGCAATACAACTGATCATTTTGACTCAGCTCATCACTACACACTATACTATAGAAGACTAGAAACTTCCGTGTAGACTACAAACGCAGTAGAAAGGGAATAGAATGAGTTTGTGATGGTATACAGTAAGCGGTCATAGGCTGCAACAGACCCCAAAAGTTGCCTGCAAAGTGAAGCTGTGATGGAACAGGGCTTTACACCCTAGAGGTGCTAGCAATGGAAATAAACTGTAAGCGTCAGATTCCAGCAATAAAAATACTTCAACCAACAGCAAGAAAAGTCAGGTGGATACACGCTTAGGCTGGGTGTGAAGGTTAAAGTGAGAGTGCCTTGTTGGCTTTACTGATCTTTCAGTGCTATAGGGTCTTCTGTTGATAGGGGGTGTACTTTACATCAAACTGCCTCAAGCTTCAGAAACAGGAGATAGGCTGGCTGTTCTGGCTCGGACACGGCTTAAAGAAAAGCCTAAACATTTCTGGGTTCTGGAACAGTACTTCAGGTCTCAGGAAAGCAGTAGCTATGCTAACTCACTATCTTCACATAATTAAATAGAACACTAGAATGAACATTGATATCCTAGCAACATGAAACAGTGGATTTGTGATTTATATGATCTCTATGTTTGTTTTGTTCTGTAGAGTCCACTGCCGGTGCTTCTGCTGGGCCACTCGTCTGACCTGCGGCCGGGGGAGTTTGTGGTGGCCGTGGGCAGTCCCTTCTCCCTGCAGGTAAAGGGAGAGAACATGCTCAACTGTTATCCTCTTGCGTAAACAAATTAAAGGATTATTGGAACCACAAATAGATCACAACAAACATGAAAAAGGCCAGCACTCACTTGGATATAAGTTGTAATTGAAGCTTTGTTTGAATTTTCTTCCCCCCTGCAGAACACTGTCACTACAGGCATCATCAGCACGGCCCATAGGAACGGCCTGGAGCTGGGACTCAAAGACTCTGACATGGAGTACATCCAGACGGATGCCATCATCAACGTGAGTAATTGTCTATGACTCAAATGGCACCCTATTCCCTGTTTAGTGCACTACTTTTGACCAGAGCCCTATAGGCCCTGCATGGTCAAAAGTAGTGCACTATATAAGGAATAGGGTGCCATTTAGGATGCAAACGTGAAACATGGCTGTCAAGCAGCAGTATTTGGAGAATTGTTTTACTGCATGTGCATCTCTTTACATATAATTGCATACTGTATGTCTCCAGCTTCTCGTCTTGTCTCTGTTTTGGATTAAACATTGCACTGCAATACATTTGTCAATACATTTTGTTTATTGCTCTGTTCTTTTACAGTATGGCAACTCAGGGGGACCACTTGTTAACTTGGTAAGGGGATTTACTAGATATTGTATTTGAGAGGATTGTAATATGTAATCAGCACATTTGAAATGCAGGCAGGCTGTGTATCTTTCTTTTTTCATTTAGGAAAGAGATTTGCAAGGTCATAATTCTGTTTTCTATATAAGGCATACTGCTCAAGGTCCACATTCTGTGTTTTACTGTGACATCTGTTGTTTTAAAATCCGCCACGGTAAACATTCTTTATCTACAGACTCCTGTAATAGTGATGACGTACACTACCGGTCAAAAGTTTTACTACACCTACTCATTCAATGGTTTTTCTTAATTTTTACTATTTTCTACTTTGTAGAATGATAGTGAAGACATTTAGATTCTTCAAATAGCCACCCTTTGCCTTGATGACAGCTTTGCACACTCTTGGCATTCTCTCAACCAGCTTCACCTGGAATGCTTTTCCAACAGTCTTGAAGGAGGTCCCACATATGCTGAGCACTTGTTGGCTGCTTTTCCTTCACTCTGCGGTCCGACTCATCCCAAACCATCTCAATTTCGTTGAGGTCCTGGGATTGTGGAGGCCAGGTCATCTGATGCAGCACTCCATCACTCTCCTCCTTGGTAAAATAGCCCTTACACAGCCTGGAGGTGTGTTGGGTCATTGTCCTGTTGAAAAACAAATGATAGTCCCACTAATCCCAAACCAGATGAGAGGGCGTATCGCTGCAGAATGCTGTGGTAGCCATGCTGGTTAAGTGTGCCTTGAATTCTAAATAAATCACAGACAGTGTCACCAGCAAAGCACCCCCACACCATAACACCACCTCCTCCATGCTTCACAGTGGGAAATACACATGCGGAGATCATCCGTTCACCCACATCGCGTCTCACAAAGACACAACGGTTGGAACCAAAAATCTCCAATTTGGACTCCAGACCAAAGGACACATTTCCACTGGTCTAATGTCCATTGCTCATGATTCTTGGCCCAAGCAAGTCTCTTCTTCGTATTGGTGTCCTTTAGTAGTGGTTTCTTTGCAGCAATTTGACCATGAAGGCCTGATTCACACAGTCTCCTCTGAACAGTTGATGTTGAGATGTGTCTGTTACTTGAACTCTGTGAAGCATTTAAAAGGGGCTGCAATTTCTGAGGCTGGTAAATCTAATTAACTTATCCTCTGCAGCAGAGGTAACTCTGGGTCTTCCATTCCTGTGGCGGTCCTCATGAGAGCCAGTTTCATCATAGCGCTTGATGGTTTTTGCGACTGCACTTGAAGAAACTTTCAAAGATCTTGAAATGTTCCGTATTGACTGACCTTCATGTCTTAAAGTAATAATGGACTGTCATTTCTCTTTACTTATTTGAGCTGTTCTTGCCATAATATGGACTTGGTCTTTTACCAAATAGGGCTATCCTCTGTATACCTCCCCTACCTTGTCACAACACAACTGATTGGCTCAAACGCATTAAGAAGGAAATAAATTCCACAAATTTACTTTTAACAAGGCACACCTGTTAATTGAAATACATTCCAGGTGACTACCTCATGAAGCTGGTTGAGAGAATGCCAAGAGTGTACAAAGCTGTCATCAAGGCAAAGGGTGGCTATTTGAAGAATCTCAAATATAACATATATTTTGATTAGTTTAACACTTTTTTGGGTACTACATGATTCCATTTGTGTTATTTCATAGTTTTGATGTCTTCACTATTATTCTACAATGTAAAAAACTGTAAAGATAAAGAAAAACCCTTGAATGAGTAGGTGTTCTAAAACTTTTGACCGGTAGTGTGTCTGCCTATTGATCTCAAAGCAGAAAAATCCTCCTACAGTCGCCCTTGACAAAGCTTAAGGCCTGTCTTCACCCGCTATATAATTTTTTCCATCTAAGTCTTATGCACAACATTGCATTTATATAAAACATAATTGTGTACACATACACAATTACATAGGATATAGCAAGGCAGTGGCCTCAAGCTACAGTGGGGGAGAACAAGTATTTGATACACTGCCGATTATGCAGGTTTTCCTTCTTACAAAGCATGTAGAGGTCTGTAATTTTTATCATCGGTACACTTCAACTGTGAGAGACGGAATCTAAAACAAAAATCCAGAAAATCACATTGTATGATTTTTAAATAATTAATTTGCATTTTATTGCATGACATAAGTATTTGATCACCTACCAACCAGTAATAATTCCGGCTCTCACAGACCTGTTAGTTTTTCTTTAAGAAGCCTTCCTGTTCTCCACTCATGTCCTGTATTAACTGCACCTGTTTGAACTCGTTACCTGTATAAAAGACACCTGTCCACACACTCAATCAAACAGACTCCAACCTCTCCACAATGGCCAAGACCAGAGAGCTGTGTAAGGACATCAGGGATAAAATTGTAGACCTGCACAAGGCTGGGATGGGCTACAGGACAATAGGCAAGCAGCTTGGTGAGAAGGCAACAACTGTTGGCGCAATTATTAGAAAATTGAAGAAGTTCAAGATGACGGTCAATCACCCTCGGTCTGGGGCTCCATGCAAGATCTCAACTTGTGGGGCATCAATGATCATGAGGAAGGTGAGGGATCAGCCCAGAACTACACGGCAGGACCTGGTCAATGACCTGAAGAGAGCTGGGACCACAGTCTCAAAGAAAACCAGTAGTAACACACTACGCCATCATGGATTCAAATCCTGCAGCGCATGCAAGGTCCCCCTGCTCAAGCCAGAGCATGTCCAGGCCCATCTGAAGTTTGCCAATGACCATCTGGATGATCCAGACGAGGAATGGGAGAAGGTCATGTGGTCCGATGAGACAAAAATAGAGCTTTTTGGTCTAAACTCCACTCGCCGTGTTTGGAGGAAGAAGAAGGATGAGTACAACCCCAAGAACACCATCCCAACCGTGAAGCATGGAGGTGGAAACATCATTCTTTGGGGATGCTTTTCTGCAAAGGGGACAGGACGACTGCACCGTATTGAGGGGAGGATGGATGGGGCCATGTATCGTGAGATCTTGGCCAACAACCTCCTTCCCTCAGTAAGAGCATTGAAGATGGGTCGTGGCTGGGTCTTCCAGCATGACAACGACCCGAAACACACAGCCAGGGCAACTAAGGAGTGGCTCCGTAAGAAGCATCTCAAGGTCCTGGAGTGGCCTAGCCAGTCTCCAGACCTGAACCCAATAGAAAATCTTTGGAGGGAGCTGAAAGTCCGTATTGCCCAGCGACAGCCCCGAAACCTGAAGGATCTGGAGAAGGTCTGTATGGAGGAGTGGGCCAAAATCCCTGCTGCAGTGTGTGCAAACCTGGTCAAGACCTACAGGAAACGTATGATCTCTGTAATTGCAAACAAAGGTTTCTGTGCCAAATATTAAGTTCTGCTTTTCTGATGTATCAAATGCTTATGTCATGCAATAAAATGCAAATTAATTACTTAAAAATCATACAATGTGATTTTCTGGATTTTTGTTTTAGTTTCCGTCTCTCACAGTTGAAGTGTACCTATGATAAAAATTACAGACCTCTACATGCTTTGTAAGTAGGAAAACCTGCAAAATCGGCAGTGTATCAAATACTTGTTCTCCTCACTGTATGTTGTAAAAAGACTGCTTTCCTTTCAGATAAACCTAAGGATACACGTACAGTGGGGAAAAAAAGTATTTAGTCAGCCACCAATTGTGCAAGTTCTCCCACTTAAAAAGATGAGAGAGGCCTGTAATTTTCATCATAGGGACACGTCAACTATGACAGACAAAATTAGAAAAGAAAATCTAGAAAATCACATTGTAGGATTTTTAATGAATTTATTTGCAAATTATGGTGGAAAATAAGTATTTGGTCAATAACAAAAGTTTCTCAATACTTTGTTATATACCCTTTGTTGGCAATGACACAGGTCAAACGTTTTCTGTAAGTCTTCACAAGGTTTTCACACACTGTTGCTGGTATTTTGGCCCATTCTTCCATGCAGATCTCCTCTAGAGCAGTGATGTTTTGGGGCTGTCGCTGGGCAACACGGACTTTCAACTCCCCTCCAAAGATTTTCTATGGGGTTGAGATCTGGAGACTGGCTAGGCCACTCCAGGACCTTGAAATGCTTCTTACGAAGCCACTCCTTCGTTGCCCGGGCGGTGTGTTTGGGATCATTGTCATGCTGAAAAACCCAGCCACGTTTCATCTTCAATGCCCTTGCTGATGGAAGGAGGTTTTCACTCAAAATCTCACGATACATGGCCCCATTCATTCTTTCCTTTACACGGATCAGTCGTCCTGGTCCCTTTGCAGAAAAACAGCCCCAAAGCATGATGTTTCCACCCCCATGCTTCACAGTAGGTATGATGTTCTTTGGATGCAACTCAGCATTCTTTGTCCTCCAAACACGACGAGTTGAGTTTTTACCAAAAAGTTCTATTTTGGTTTCATCTGACCATATGACATTCTCCCAATCCTCTTCTGGATCATCCAAATGCACTCTAGCAAACTTCAGACGGGCCTGGACATGTACTGGCTTAAGCAGGGGGACTCGTCTTGCACTGCAGGATTTGAGTCCCTGGCGGCGTAGTGTGTTACTGATGGTAGGCTTTGTTACTTTGGTCCCAGCTCTCTGCAGGTCATTCACTAGGTCCCCCCGTGTGATTCTGGGATTTTTGCTCACCGTTCTTGTGATCATTTTGACCCCACGGGGTGAGATCTTGCGTGGAGCCCCAGATCGAGGGAGATTATCAGTGGTCTTGTATGTCTTCCATTTCCTAATAATTGCTCCCACAGTTGATTTCTTCAAACCAAGCTGCTTACCTATTGCAGATTCAGTCTTCCCAGCCTGGTGCAGGTCTACAATTTTGTTTCTGGTGTCCTTTGACAGCTCTTTGGTCTTGGCCATTGTGGAGTTTGGAGTGTGACTGTTTGAGGTTGTGGACAGGTGTCTTTATACTGATAACAAGTTCAAACAGGTGCCATTAATACAGGTAACGAGTGGAGGACAGAGGAGACTCTTAAAGAAGAAGTTACAGGTCTGTGAGAGCCAGAAATCTTGCTTGTTTGTAGGTGACCAAATACTTATTTTCCACCATAATTTGCAAATAAATTCATTAAAAATCCTACAATGTGATTTTCTGGAAAAAAAATTCTCAATTTGTCTGTCATAGTTGACGTGTACCTATGATGAAAATTACAGGCCTCTCTCATCTTTTTAAGTGGGAGAACTTGCACAATTGGTGGCTGACTAAATACTTTTTTTCCCCACTGTACATTCTGTTCCTTCACTCAGTGAGAATTACCATGCATAGCATCACACATGGAAACAACAGAACAGCAGAAAATTATTGGAACAACAGGAAAGAACAGAATATAACATTACAAATGTTGACTGACATGTTTAAAGGAACTTTCATTAATGAAAGTACATATTCCATGCATGTATATCAGATGCATATTTCTGTTTATATTCAAAATTGTTTATGTTCAATTTGGACTTGTTTCAAGGATGGGGATGTCATTGGCATAAATACTCTGAAGGTCACAGCAGGAATATCCTTTGCAATTCCTGCTGACAGAATACGCCAATTCCTTGCGGATTCCTACGACAGACAAATCAAAGGTTTGTATGATTAATTCTTCACTACCGATTTCACTAATATATCACCTAATTTACATTTATTGACAGCTTTTCTGGTTCAGATAGCTGATGATTTGGCACAGTTCTATACAATAATTTGGTATTCTATAATTGTTCTTATTTTACTATATTGCTATCAGGAAAGACACTGCCAAAAAAGAAATACATGGGTGTCCGGATGCTTCAACTTTCAACTCAGTGAGTAAACATCTGCTTGTGGTCAGAAGGTATCACTTTTCCATGGTAAGTCCCAAATCACACCCTATTCCCAAAACAGTACACTACTTTTGACCAGGGAATAGGGTGACATTGGGGATGCAACCCTTGTCATTATTACTGGCATGTTTACTATGCTCCATAAATGCTGATCCCAATTAAACCACAATCTATATTAAGTGTACGGTCAAATTGTTGCCTTTCTCAGAATTTTGCTGGCTAAAACTTACCATACTGTGTTGATGTAATATCCTCTGTGTCCTCCTCCCAGTTTGATCCGAGATCTGAGGGAGCGGGAGAGCAACTTCCCAGATGTGAGCTCAGGAGTGTACGTTTATGAAGTGATCCCAGGAACAGCTGCCTCCAGGTAAGACTGAGTGTGCATCCCAAATGGCACCCTATTCTTAAAGTGCACTACTTTTGACTGGAGACCTATCGGCCCTGGTCAAAAGTAGTGCACTACTGTAAAACTTAAATTAATAGCCCAGACGTTTATTTGCTTCAATCACTGAACACAACCGGCTCTTATTAGACAGGCATCTATTTCCTTAATGCACACAGCTTTTGTTCAATAAAATGTTGAAAAGACTACTACACTGCTTATTGTGACCAGTATACACATTAGAATAACAAATAAATTACAGATCAGACTTGCAAAGGCTAGGCTGCCTATCATACACCCCTGATTTTGCGCTTTAGCACCAGTCTCTCACTCACACCTCGTTGCGCCGTGTATCCCCCGTAGTTGAGCTGACCATGTCAAACCCCACTGCTGTCTCATCCATGGCAATGATGTTGCTCTCCTTTATCTTCTTGATGGTACTCACTGAAGTTCACTCCTAAACAATTCTTTTTGACCCAGCTTTTATTTGAAACAAGCGTTTATTTGCTGAAATGTGTGCCGATGCCCGGCTGGTAAGGGACAGGCGGCTATTTTAGGACACACAGAGTCAAGTTTAGACTTCTTCTCATTATTGGCATTGGTGGGAACACCCATTCCCACAGAAGGCCTGATAAAGGGACAATACCGCCATTACTATGTTATTCACAGATGATAGTTTGGTGTATTTGAGTGGTCTACAGACCTAAATCTGACAATTACCTGTTACATTGCGCTTTTTGAGGAACGTTATTAAATTCATATTAACAAAGCAGTTTCAATGGGATATAATAAGCATCCAGGACACAACTTGAAACAAGTCTATGATTTGTGCTGAGCAGTAGGATACTTGTCTGTTGTTTTTCCATTGGGTCTTGGTCAAATGGATGAGCAGACAGTGCTGTGCAAAAAGGGGTTTGGAGGCACCAGGATATTTTCAAAGGAATGGAATGACATCCCTGTGGTTATCACGGCTATTAGACTAGACTCTGGTCCAGATCTCTACTACACTCCAGCTAGCAGCCACCCACAGGCAGGTTTCTGATTACTTCCTCTTCCTGGCTACGCCCCAAATGGCACCCAATTCCCTTTATAGTGCACTACTTTTGACCAGATCCCATAGGAGGGCGCATCCCCTCTTACCCCATGCAGAAAAAGCTAGAAAAGTCAGGAGCTCACATCTGTCTCAATAGCTCCGTGTGCTATGTTGTACTTATGGGTAATAGCAGGAAGTAGCCCCCACAGCTATGGAACACAAACATGCATGCAGCAGCCCTCTCAAACAAAAGCTTCTGAATCTGAATGCCAATCAAAATGGCTAATAGATGTTCCAACGGTCCAATAATAAGCCAGCCTGGCTAACAATAAAAAACGAGTGAATGGTACTGATTGGCCTATTATCTGTTGGATTTGAAGCCGCCGGCATCTCTCTCGGATCAAGACACAGAATCTGCAACTTAGTCTAAAGGTCAATGCTTGTTCCTTTAGGGCATGAGATGAGAAGTCAGAGAAAGGTTGAGTTTCGTATAATAGCGAGGGTGTGTTATCCTGAGTGCCAGTCTGTCTGTGCCATCATGCCAACTCCTTGTCACGCCAAACATTGGCTTGACAATGATGGCAATCAATGGAGTTGGCAAGAGCACAAACAGATCTGGGCCCAGGCTAGGTGTGTGTAGTGTGTTAATTGTTGTCCAATGCATGTTCCCCATGCAGTGCTGGCATGATTAACCATGATGTTATAATCAGCATCAACGGGCAACCCATCCAGACCACAGATGAGGTGAGTGATGCTGTCCAGTCAGGCAGTCCGCTGTCCGTGGTAGTGCGGCGAGCTAACGAAGACATCATGATAAAGGTTGTCCCTGAGGAAATCGACTGAGTTGCCTGCCTGTCTCTCCACTCATTGTGTCCCGTACACACGGAGGTTTTGACACAATGGTTGTGATACAATGATGGCGATACAACAGATTTTTTGTGATACAACAGTTTGTCTGCACAAAAATGTTTACAATCATTGTGCGATGTTTCCACGACGATTGTGTTATTTTTGTATATAAAAACTCTTGTATCACAACGGTTGTGCCAAATGCATTGTACATCAGTTGTTTATGGTGCCTGTATGTCGCAAGTGAATTCAAGTAAATGTGGTTCATGCCATACGTGCACGTGTTAGAGCTGATGTACTCCCATAACAATATACGTAGTTACAATATGCAACATTCTGGTGATGGGAGTCCCTTATGAACTGTGCTGCACCTATTTCTCTGCCAGAACTATAGAATCCAATGTACTTAGGAGACATTCAGCTCTAGTGGCATGGTTTAATAGTTTTTTTAGTCATGATATGTACAATAAGTGTTACCTCTGGAAGTGGTGAATATGATATTTGTGGACACTTGTAATAAAATCTTTATAGTACTTGGCTCTAAAACCTGTTTTCCTTTCCTCTAAGTGCTGGAGTACAGGTAACTGCCAAAATAATGGAAATACTTGAGTAAATGAGGAATACAAATATATTGAAAGCATGTGCTTCCACACAGGTGTGGTTCCAAAGTTAATTAAGCAATTAACATCCCATCATGCTTAGGGTCATGTATAAAAATGCTGGGCAGACCATTATTTTGGCTACCATTGCTATGCCCCCATAGGATGGCAATGGCCCCATCTACAGGGCACGAGTTGTCACTGAATGGTTTGATGAGCATGAAAACGATGTAAACCATATGCCATGGCCGTCTCAGTCACCAGATCTCAACTCGATTGAACACTTATGGGAGATTCTGGAGCGGCGCCTGAGACAGCGTTTTCCATCAACAAAACACCAAAATATTGAATTTCTCACGGAAGAATGATGTCGCATCGCTCCGATAGAGAGTTCGACTTGTAGAATCTATGCCAAGGTGCATTGAAGCTGTTCTGGCTCAATGCCCTATTAAAGACACTATGTTGGTGTTTCCTTTATTTTGGCAGTTACTTGTACGTGGTAAGAGTATCTGTGCTTTGAACAAGACTAAGTCATCAGGTGTACAGAAACACAATTAATCAAAATGTGCATGGGTGGACGCATGCACAGAACAAAGGACCCATTTCATACCTTGTTTCCACTTTGCATATCAAAACCTGAAGGTTCATTTTGAACAAATCATAGATTCAGAACAGGATTCAAATAGAAATACTTAACCAACCAGTACAATAAACATTTTATTGAACCACAAACACTTGATGTGCAGGGATGGCAAACACATAGTGAGACAGTCTGCATTCTCTCACATTACACCTAGGAAGATGCATTTTTGCCAACCTTTTCCCCCAAATTTCACATTTTGGAAGACACATTCCATAAAATGTATCAATTTCAGCTTTCAGTCCATATTTACAGAAGGCAGTCATTTTACTCAGGTAGCCTATAACTTAAAAGACAATAGGGTAGGGCAAAAACACTGAACAAAAATATAAACACAACATGTAAAGAGTTGGTCCCATGTTTCATGAGCTGAAATAAAAAATCCCAGAAAGTTTTCATTATTACAAAAAGCTCTCAAATGTTGTGCACAAATTTGTTTACATCCCTGTTAGTGAGCATTTCTCCTTTGCCAAGATAATCCATCCACCTGACAGGTGTAGCATATCAAGAAGCTGATTAAACAGCATGATCATTACACAGGTGCACCTTGTGCTGGGGACAACAAAAGGCCACTAACATATGCAGTTTT
Source organism: Coregonus clupeaformis (assembly GCF_020615455.1). NCBI lineage: Eukaryota > Metazoa > Chordata > Actinopteri > Salmoniformes > Salmonidae > Coregonus > Coregonus clupeaformis. The sequence continues at coordinate 49,813,480 of NC_059207.1, forward strand.
GTCACACAACATAATGCCACAGATGTCTCAAGTTTTGAGGGAGGGTGAAATTAACATGCTGACTGCAGGAATGTCCACCAGAGATGTTGCCAGAGAATGTAATGTTAATTTCTCTACCATAAGCTGCCTCCAACGTCGTTTTAGAGAATTTGTCAGTACGTCCAACAGGCCTCACAACCGCAGATCACACGTAACCACACCAGCCCAGGACCTCCACATCCGGCTTCTTCACCTGCGGGATCGTCTGAGGCGGGTGGGGGTGCTGAGGAGTATTTCTGTCCGTAATAAAGCCCTTTTGTGGGGAAAAACTCAATCTGATTGGCTGGGCCTGTCTCCCCAGTGGGTGGGCCTTGCTGCCAAGTGGGTGGGCCCATGTCCTCTAAGGCCCACCCATGGCTGCACCCTTGCCCAGTCATATGAAATCCATACATTAGGGCCTAATGAATTTATTTCAATTGACTGATTTCCTGATAGGAACTGTAACTCAATAGTCTTTTGTTGCACATTGTGTTTATATTTTTGTTCAGTATAAATAAAGCCAAACATTTCAATGCATAACAAAGGACTATAAAACAATCATTGAATTATTGAGAGTACATAAAAGTCTGGTAACAGAATGACTGTGTGTGCTGTTTGTGCAGTCATTCTGTTACCAAACTTTGCATCTGCACTGTTCTTCAAGTAAATGCATTGTAAAATTCCCCTCGGACATTGTAACATCTCAGATGTTGTGTAGTTTGTGCACGCATACAATCGCATAACGAAACGTATAGATTTAAGCTTTCATATAAACAACATAGCAAACCATTTCCTTTGCTTCAACAGTTCAGTGGTCTAACGTTTAGACCCAAGTCTTTCAAAACAAAGCAGAGAAACATATAGCAGCCTACTGAAGGCAAAAGATATCGAACATGCCAACCACTCAACCATGCCCCTGGTCCACACATCTTTTCCTCATACTCCTTGTTTTCCCATGGTGACAGACAAAAGACTGTGGGAATTGCGTTAACAGCTGACACGCTGTTTATAACGGTGCGATTAATGGTCATCTGTGGCGTGCGCAAATAATAATAATAATAATATGCCATTTAGCAGACGCTTTTATCCAAAGCGACTTACAGTCATGCGTGCATACATTTTTGTGTATGGCAAACAAAGTGATAGCATGTCAGGTGACAAGATTCTCTAGGAGAATCAGATAGAAAGGCATCCGACACGTGGTCAAACTGCTCTTAACTGTAATTCACAAATAAGAGATATATATTCTGTCCGCATCTCTGCAATGTAAACCCACCTTAAAAAGGTATTCAATCCATGCTCGCTGGTCTCAGTAAAAGGTGCACCAGTTGCTGTTGTCACTAGGCATCAGGCCTCCGGTGATGATGAGGATGAGGTCCACGAACCACCAGATGCCCAGGCCTCCTAGGGTCAGCAGCTTGCCCACGGCTGTGCCTGTGTGCCCCAGGCAGAACCGGTCCACTCCAAAGCACCCCAGGAAGAAGGAGTACAGCAGAGTGGTGATGAAATAGTGGCCAGTGTATCTGAAATCACAAGGCAGAGAAGAGGTGTCAATAACAGGAAGGAATGGCCAGGTGAGCCCATTAAAAATGATGTAAAGGTCTCCTATTGGGCACATTAACTTTTCTAACAATACCCTTTTTATGTCTCAACTACTCAAATTGCGTGCAGAGCAGACACTACTAAAACGAGAGTATCAATTAACATTGATTCTGGAAAATGAATGCTCAGTTAGTCAGGCGCGGCATTGGGGTACCACATACCGCTAGCAGCATTTTAGCCAAAGACTGTTATACTAGCTGTCTAGTCTGTTTTATAAATTAGGCAATAAGCATAAAACACAATTATATAAGGAATTGGCAACTAGTTCTCATTCTGAGAAATAAGGTAGGCCACTTGATTTCAACATCTGAACTAACATGCTTTTCAAACAGTTGGAGACAGACAGAAGGGTGTGTTCAACCTTGTTAACTAGCAATTATACAACAGGTGGTTCTAATCCTGAATGTGGATTGGTTAAAACCGCATTAAAGCCGGTGTCTATTCCACAAGTTACCACTGGCTAAATCTATGACGTAAAAATGCCTATTTACTCTGTTCCATCGGACTACGCAATCCACTGTCATCAGCCCAGCCAGGCAATTTATAAACTTGATCTCCACTATAAAAAGCATCTAGACATTATCTCACATTTCTTTTAGACTAACATTTAGTTTTCAATAGCGGAGATTTGTATAAACCTTGCAGTCTGTCTCTCCGACATTTGCTACATTGTTTCAATATTCAAATTCGATCTACAGCTGTCCAATAGTAATGAACGTGTCGGGAGTCGGGACAAGACAGACAGGAAGCGTTTCTCAGCCTGTCGAAATCATGAATCACCTGGCATAATTTTTATGGATATATACAAAGAAATGTCAATTAAAAAAAGGTCAAACAAAACGAAGTGCAGCAAGTTTGAAGTGATTGTGTTAGCTGTGTTGTTGGCTAGCTCCTCTGAACAACAGTGTCCTGACGAGAGAGCACATTTTCTATGCCAGGCGAAATTGCGCCTCATTAGCTCATTGTTATGGATGTATCCAAATAAATGTCACTAGAAAACAGCTTAATCATATGCAAATGCAGCTAATGTTGTTATTCCGGCTGCACTGTTGGACGTGACTGTAAATTAGCCGTAGTCGGCTAGCTAGTAAGCAAGGGATAAGAACGTTGCCAGCCTGTATGGCAATGGGAAATTTAGAACGAACGACTGGGTTGCGTCCATAGATACAGAACAAAAAGACTGAACGACTGGGTCGCGTCTCTGGCAACCGAACCGATAGAACGAACAATCAACCGGCTTGGGTAGCAACCCTAGATTTGTCGGGATCATATCTTGTGGAAGGATGAAATAGTATGAATAAATTCATAAAAATAACATTAATGAAAAGGTAGCCCGTTGTATAAAAGTGATAATGCCCTCAAAGCCGGTGTTTGGAGGATATATTGGCACAGTTTGCTGGCTATATTGGCACAGTTTGCTAATAACACCCGTGCCAATATCTCCTCCAAACACCAGCTTCTCAGCTAGCTCAGTTGGTAGAGCATTGCGCTTGCAACGCCAGGGTTGTATGAAAATGAATGCACTCACTAACTGTAAGTCGCTCTGGATAAGTGTGTCTGCTAAATGACTAAAATGTAATGTAAAATGTTATCACTTAAATAGATCCAAGTTGGCTAAACTTTAAATATAAAGATTAGCTGGCTAATCACTAGCACGTGGGCTTGAGAGATTATTGATGAGACCGGTGTTCACTTTCTATAGCCTAATGCCTGCTACAAGAAGTTAAGTCATCATTAGTGAATGTGCATTACGCATGGTTCTAGTTACATTTTCATACAGACTTGAAAGCCAGATCAGTGATTATTGCAACAACAACAGAAAAGCAGGTTAAACTATTTTGATAAAATAACTAAATTATTAGTGGGTCTTATGGTTGTGGATAGCTTATATTTAGCCTAGGTATAACTTCACAAGCCCTGAATCCATTCGATTATTGCTGACTGTTTGAAATGCAGTGCATTTGACCTTTAAATTGTACAACGCTTATTTAGAGAGAAAAAAACAGAGATATATCGTGAATTGGCCATAAGTTTGAAAAAAATGTTTAGGCCAGTAAAACAATATATATACAGTGGGGAGAACAAGTATTTGATACACTGCCGATTTTGCAGGTTTCCTACTTACAAAGCATGTAGAGGTCTGTAATTTTTATCATAGGTACACTTCAACTGTGAGAGACGGAATCTAAAACAAAAATCCAGAAAATCACATTGTATGATTTTTAAGTAATTAATTTGCATTTTATTGCATGACATAAGTATTTGATCACCTACCAACCAGTAAGAATTCCGGCTCTCACAGACCTGTTAGTTTTTCTTTAAGAAGCCTTCCTGTTCTCCACTCATGTCCTGTATTAACTGCACCTGTTTGAACTCGTTACCTGTATAAAAGACACCTGTCCACACACTCAATCAAACAGACTCCAACCTCTCCACAATGGCCAAGACCAGAGAGCTTTGTAAGGACATCAGGGATAAAATTGTAGACCTGCACAAGGCTGGGATGGGCTACAGGACAATAGGCAAGCAGCTTGGTGAGAAGGCAACAACTGTTGGCGCAATTATTAGAAAATGGAAGAAGTTCAAGATGACGGTCAATCACCCTCGGTCTGGGGCTCCATGCAAGATCTCACCTCGTGGGGCATCAATGATCATGAGGAAGGTGAGGGATCAGCCCAGAACTACACGGCAGGACCTGGTCAATGACCTGAAGAGAGCTGGGACCACAGTCTCAAAGAAAACCATTAGTAACACACTACACCGTCATGGATTAAAATCCTGCAGCGCACGCAAGGTCCCCCTGCTCAAGCCAGCGCATGTCCAGGCCCGTCTGAAGTTTGCCAATGACCATCTGGATGATCCAGAGGAGGAATGGGAGAAGGTCATGTGGTCTGATGAGACAAAAATAGAGCTTTTTGGTCTAAACTCCACTCGCCGTGTTTGGAGGAAGAAGAAGGATGAGTACAACCCCAAGAACACCATCCCAACCATGAAGCATGGAGGTGGAAACATCATTCTTTGGGGATGCTTTTCTGCAAAGGGGACAGGACGACTGCACCGTATTGAGGGGAGGATGGATGGGGCCATGTATCGCAACCTCTTTCCTTCAGTAAGAGCATTGAAGATGGGTCGTGGCTGGGTCTTCCAGCATGACAACGACCCGAAACACACAGCCAGGGAAACTAAGGAGTGGCTCCGTAAGAAGCATCTCAAGGTCCTGGAGAGCCTAGCCAGTCTCCAGACCTGAACCCAATAGAAAATCTTTGGAGTTGGCTGAAAGTCCGTATTGCCCAGCGACAGCCCCGAAACCTGAAGAATCTGGAGAAGGTCTGTATGGAGGAGTGGGCCAAAATCCCTGCTGCAGTGTGTGCAAACCTGGTCAAGACCTACAGGAAACGTATGATCTCTGTAATTGCAAACAAAGGTTTCTGTACCAAATATTAAGTTCTGCTTTTCTGATGTATCAAATACTTATGTCATGCAATAAAATGCAAATTAATTACTTAAAAATCATACAATGTGATTTTCTGGATTTTTGTTTTAGATTCCGTCTCTCAAAGTTGAAGTGTACCTATGATAAAAACTACAGACCTCTACATGCTTTGTACATAGGAAAAACTGCAAAATCGGCAGTGTATCAAATACTTGTTCTCCCCACTGTATATAGTATGCTCACTCAGCTGGGCCTCACAAGTAATACAACAAATGATCTATTACCAGTGTGATCATATACCTACATTTTTTTAATGGTCTAAGAACAACATTGGCAGGGCAATTCAAGCATAGCCAATATGCAGTGATAATTTATTGGGCTTATAGCCTACTGCACAAACGTCATTGCTACAGAACTGTTTTTAATTGGTTCATGTTGCATAGGTTTACGTTTAAGCCATGTTTAAAAAGATACATATCTGAGCAGTAGCTCAGCTTGCATTTTGACTCAGAAAGTGATCTTGACTCAGAAAAGGTTGGTGACCACTGGTTTAGAATGTGTTCATGCTCATCAAACTATTCAGTGACCACATCCTCTCCTTCTAATAAGGGACTAATTCATACCTGGGACACCAGGTGAGTGCAATTAACTACCAGGTAGACACAAAAAACAGAAGCGTGTCGGCCCTCCTGAACCAGAATTGAACAGCCCTGGTATATAGTATTGACCTCCAAGCAGGTATTTCAAATCTGTTGAATGATGAAGTCAGGCAGGGTGTCTATCTGTACCGTAAACTGGGAATGACTATTATCATCATGTAACAACAAACAATGACTGATGAGCTTGTCTGAAACTGCAGAGTCAAGTACAGCAGCTAGATTCTCCCTTACTTGATGCATGGCTCATTCCCTCTCAGGAACTCCCTGGGTCCAGCACACTCAATATCATCCAGTGCCGTGCAGATGACTGGTGTGTGATTCACGTCTTTGTGTACCTGCCCTCCAAACTAAACAAAAGTTGTGATTTAGTTGAATGACAGATGAGATCACACAAAGTTTACACATGGAAATTGATGGAATACCAAGAATCTAAACAGAATGTTCAACCGTGCCAGTTTGCCCATCTGTTTTTGACTGACTAGTCATCATACTAGCAGAATTTAAGGCCACACACAGATTGAGCGAGAGAGAGAGACCTATCCACTATGGTTTGACATACCTTCCAACAACCATGTCCCATCTCCAGAATGGCAGTGGAGTTCTGTGCATGGTCCACTGGATCTTGACAGTGTATGAACTCCTCGGGTCTTCACATGCCAACAGAAAAGGGAAAAATTAAATGTGTATTCTGTCTATTTTTGTGTAGCACATTAGAAAACGGGCTGGGCAAACAGGGCGCTAAGACACTCAAAAAAAGCAAGAGGTGACAGACATCAACTTAAGAGAGCAGTCTCTGAAAGCAATTTGTTGTGGTACTGGCACTGAACAAAAAACGCAACAATTTCAAAGATTTTACTGAGCTACAGTTCATATTGGGAAATCTGTCAATTGAAATAAATTCCTTAATCTATGGATTTCACATGACTGGGAATACAGATATGCATCTGTTGGTCAACGATACCTTATAAAAAATGGTAAGGTCGTGGATCAGAAAACCAGTCAGTATCTGGTGTGACCACCATTTGACTCATGCAGCGCAACATCTCCTTCGCATAGAGTTGATCAGGCTGTTGATTGTGGCCTGTGGAATGTTGGACCACTTCTCTTCAATGGCTGTGCAAAGTTGCTGGAACTGGAACACGCTGTCTATATACGTAGATCCAGTGCATCCCAAACATGCTCAATGGGTGACATGTCTGGGAGTATGCAGGCCATGGAAGAACTGGGACAAGGAATTGCAGCTTCAAGGAATTGTATACAGATCCTTGCAACATGGGGCCGTGCATTATCCTGCTTAAACATGAGGTAATGGCGGCGGATGAATGGCACGACAATTTACATTTACATTTTAGTCATTTAGCAGACGCTCTTATCCAGAGTGACTTACAGGAGCAATTAGGGTTAAGTGCCTTGCTCAAGGGCATAGACAGATTTTTCACCTAGTCGGCTCGGGGATTAGAACCAGCGACCTTTCGGTTACTGGCACAACGCTCTTAACCACTAAGCTATCTGCCTCAGGATCTTGTCAAGCATTCTCTGTGCATTAAAATGCAATTGTGTTCGTAGCTTATGCCTACCCATACCCCCACCGCCACTATGGGGCACATGAGCAAACTGCTCACCCACACAACTACATACATGTGGTCTGCGGTTGAGGCCGGTTGGACATACTGCCAAATTCTCTAAAAAAACGTTGGAGACGGCTTATGGTAGAAAAATGTACATTAAATTATCTGGCAACAGCTCTAGTGGAAGTCGGTTATGGCACCGAACTGCAGTCAAGTCAAGACCCTGGTGAGGACGACGAGCACACAGATGAGCTTCCCTGAGACGCTTTCTGACAGTTTGTGCAGAACTTCTTCGATTGTGCAAACCCACAGTTTCATCAGCTGTCCAGGTGGCTGGTCTCAGACAATCCCGTTGGTGAAGAAGCCGGATGTGGAGGTCCTAGGCTGGCGTGGTTACACGTGGCCTGCGGTTGTGAGGCCGGTTGGATGTACTGCTAAATTCTCTAAAACGACATTGGAGGCAGCTTATGGTAGAGAAATGAACATTAAATTCTCTGGCAACAGATCTGGTGGACATTCCTGCAGTCAGCATGCCAATTGCACGCTCCCTCTGGCATTGTGTTATGTGACAAAATGGCACATGTTAGAGTGGCCTTTTATTGTCCCCAACACAACGTGCATCTGTGTAATGATCATACTGTTCAATCAGGTTCTTGATATGCCACACCTGTCAGGTGGATGGATTATCTTGGCAAAGGAAAAATGTTTACTATCACGGAAGTAAAATGTGTTCACAAAATTTAAGAGAAACAAACTTTTTGCATATGGAACATTTGTTTTCTTTTATTTCAGCTCATGAAACATGGGAACAACACTTTACATGTTGCGTTTATATTTGTTCAGTGTATAAACACATACAATACTTACAGATAGTTGCAGAGGACAACTGGCGACGGGGGCCTGTATTCATATTGTTCAGTATAATTCACGCGTTCAACCGCTTGATACGACGTGACGTTCTCCTGTGGCTGCTCACTGAATGCAGCTGTTGTTGCTCTCTGTCCGGATGAGTCTGATGAATTCTGGGAGCGTATTCCTTCCAAACATTGCAAAAGCAACACTGTCAGTAGCAAGAGAACTTGCCCGCAAAGAAGAATGTAGCTGACCGAAATCCTAGCCATCTTTTCAACCTTGGTTAAACTGCGGCTGTTATTAGCTATAGCTTGCTTGTTGGCTCCATTGGATTGGAGAAACGTCCGTCATATTAGCAAGCAATGGCTAACTATCAGTTAGCTAGCTAGCTCTGACGTTAGAACTAGCTAAGAACTGATCATATTGTATTGCTATCTACCAGTATCCCGTCGAATAGGTTGGCTAATATGGCTAGATTACATTGATTGTTTCATACCATCTTATTTCGTAGTTTATTCGAAAATGAGAACAAGGACAGATGTCGTTGTTTTGTTATTTCATCCAGCTGGGAAGAAACTGGATGTGACGTCAACGAAAGCGCTGATTTTCTTCTTCTGTTTATTTATTGAAGTAAATTGAACTCAATGCAACGCCGCCACCAGTACTGAAGTGAGACATACAGAAGTGTGTGCGTTCCGGACATAGATTTAAGAATTAGAATGCTAAACTAATAATTAGTAATTTAATAGGATCTCTATAGCTCCGCTCATCACTTTTGCCTAATCTCAAATCGCCCCCTATAGAGAGCAATAGTAATGGAGTCTTTTTGTAGGCACTAACGGAGACTAACTCCGCCATGGTTCCTTGGACAAAGCCTATGGGGAAATTAATGTTTTTGGGGGATAAACGCTGAAAATAAACTCGGTGGTAAACACAGGTTTAGGAGACGTTTTGTTCTATGAGATAATCTCATCCGCTAACCTAACTTTTTGTGAATTTTTAAGCATTTATGTCATAAAAACAAGTATAAAGCTAACGATATGCTAAAATATACAAAATAAAACTACACCTCAGTTCGCATTATTTTCCACATTAATTTCCCCTATAGGAATGCCCAACGAGCCAGAGGTAGAAAATGGTAACTCATTTACGTTTTTTAGGACTACAAGCTGGCGAGCTCTATAGGCCACCGCCACTAAGTGTTTTGTTCACAAAATATAACACATGGTTTTCATCAAAAGATAAATGTGTGCAATTGTGTTCACTGTATCCAGCAATCAGTAAATACTAGTGCACAAAAGTCCCATCAGTGTCATACCACAATATAGGGATAGGTAATGAGGACTAATTTATGATCTTTCACAATATTGCGGACATGCAGAGACGCAGATAATGAAGTTGGGTTACCTCTAAGCAGGAGCATCATGCAGCCATTATTTTAGAGGGGGCGCGAAGTACAAGAGGATGGTTGGCCTGGAAGTTAGAGAATTTTGCATTTTTCAAACACCCGAAACAGCTTTCCCTGCAATCTAGAGCCATAATCATTAAGCCTAATTCTATTTTTAAAAATATGTTTATTATTCTGTATAGGTTATCTAAGCATACCTCTACCTGTTCAATTGTCATTTTAATGAGGGTGTCATTCTGACTGTTGTAAATCACATCTCAATACATTGCACTAACATGCCTAGGATATTACATCCAAATTTCAACACATTACATGGGATCATAACACACATAATCAATACAGGCACATATCATGGCATCATGAATACAGTTTTGTCCAAACAGAATTAACTTTTTCAAAACAATTAACACGTAGCCCCAAACTGAAACGTGTTGGCCAAATGACACATTTCATTTGCAAAATGCATTAACATTCAAAACATGAAATACATGACTCAAAATCAACTACATCCCATCAAAACATACAACTTGTTATCTAATGAAAAGTTATTTCTATCAAGCGTTACACAATGACCCAATAAATACTAACTACAACTATCAATATACTCTAACATGGCTAACCCTCTTGCATATGTCTGTGCCATTTGTTGATACTAGAATTATAGTATGCACCATAAAAGGCAAGTCAACATATTATCACAGCATGGGCTGTATAATTTTTTCCGAAAATGATTTTACCAAAGACGACCAATGCAGAAAGTATGTCACTCAAGAGTACGGGATAATGGAGAGTGAATAAAATGATTTCTTCATCATCTTGCTAGCTTGGTTAAGCATTTAGTGTTGTGTGCATTGTGCTGCACTTACATCCCCATTAGTTTCATATGAAGTGTGAAGTGTGTGTGACTGTCTGGCTCAGTTAGCAAGCAAACGTTAACTAGCTAGCTAACTAATGAGCAGGTGCACATTATTAAACAGAACCTAACAACAACAAAAAACTCCTTAGCTAGATGTGAAAGATGTAAATACTTGCTCTACTTGCTTTATTGTTTTAGTTACAGTAGCTAGAACAATTCTGATGAAAAGTGGGTGGATTACACCAGGAAACATTTGGTTGTCACTAGTTACCACATCCACAAGGTCAAGGCTATATCGTTAAAATTAATGAAAACTAAAATTAGCCTTTTGGCCTTCATTTAAGGTTAAGGTTAGTCATTCGGTTAGCAGTGTGGTTAAGGTTTGGGTTAGGTTTAAAATCAGATTTTAATAATATGTATTTTAAATAGGCGGGGTTTAGCCATAATTATGACTTTGTGGCGGTGGTAACTAGTGACAACAGAAAAGTTCCCTCTTTTCCTTTTTCTTGTCACTTCCTGTCGGCTCCCCCAGCTGGATGTTTGTGCTCTTTGATTGGCTCAAAGTCAAGTTCTCGCCACTGACGAGCATTGCGATTCTATAAGTAAAAACGTGAGGTTTGTTGGTATCAGGTAAGTACATGGCAGGGATGTATTTTGTTCTAGCTAAAGAAGGAACAGCCTCCTACTGTGCTAAGTACCTATCGGCAGTCATATTTCTCGGTGTGTCTGTACCATTAGTCACTCTCACTCAGATATCATTAACATGGCATAACTCATGGCAAAATGTGTAGAATTGCACGAAATTAACTTTTAAAATGCTAAAATGTCTCTCCAAGGTAAAATGGGTAGAATTGCAGGATTTTTTAAAATAAATAGCAACATCTTATCTCTGCCCCATTGCAATATGGGTAGAACAGCTTAGGGCCCCCAAAAGGCTAGAGCCGGCCCTGCTGTGTATGCATGTCTCACATTGAGTCAATGCTGAAACATCAATCCATGGGGGAGTGACAAGTCAGTGCCACATTTTCATTTGTGCCAAAATCAAACTGAAAGAAATGTTACCTTGCAAATTCAGCAGGCTATGGTGTGAAATAGGCTTTTAGAAGTGCCATCATTGTTTTATTACTTATCGTTAAGGTTAAGGTTAGGCATATGGTTAAGAGTAGGGTTAGCTTTAAAGTCAGATTTTAAGACCCATGGGGCGGCGCACAATTGGCCCAGCGTCGTCCAGGGTAGGGTAGGGAATGGCCAAATAAAAAAAAGAATGTATGTACTCACTAACTGTAAGTCGCTCTGAATAAGAGTGAATGACTAAAATGACTAAAATTAAAAAATTTAAGAAGAGAAATTTGACAAATAGGTGGGGTTTATTACTTTGTGGCAACTAGTGATGACCCGTTAACCAGGAGAAACACATCTTAAAAGCCAACTAATGCTTGATCCGATATATTTTAACCTTTATTTATCTAGGCAAGTCAGTTAAGAACAAATTTTTATTTACAATGACGGCCTACACCGGCCAAACCCGGACGTATATAGGCTTATGCAATAAAGAACAATAACTTATGTTTATAATATAAATGTTTTGTAATCATTTGTTCATATAGGTCATCATATGAAACTTACTGGATAATTTGCACACAAAAAATACATATTTTTGCAAAGTAGTAGTTATAAGCGCAATGATAGTAAACGATTACCGTAATAGTAGGCTAGCCTAATAATGTATTTTATATACTTTTAGGCTACAAATGTTAAAAACGCACACAGTAGGGAGGTAGCCAATTAATGTATACTTTTTTTCGTTTTAAATCAACTGAAACTTTTCAAACACAAAATCTATTCAAGAACCTCCTCGACCATTAGAACAGAATACTTTTATTTCGTTTAACATTATTTTGTTGAGTTCATAAAACGCATTCAAGTGCAGTTATTGAAATGAACAAACATGTTATAACAAAGAGCTATGGAGGCATATAATGGGTTGTAATAAATTATAGGCGTACAAGTTTTTCCCCAAATATATTGTGACAATTTCTTTGGATCTACAACGCACATAATTACAGCAAATTAAAATAGCTAAATGAAATGGTTATTTTGAGAATATTGTCTTATTGAAACTGCAAATGATATTGGTTAATTGACAGAAGCCACGCCATTGACTTTTCAATGTTTAACCAGTCAGCAAAAACATTCCTCCATAAAAAATTTAATGGATATAAAACGAATTTCTAAAATGTCCTGAACTATTTTGTCAACAAGACAAAATAAATCGTATTTGAACTACACACGTACTTTGGTTGAAAAATAATGTGGTTTATAGGGGTTCATAGCATGGCTGAGTGATATATAAAAACATTGGGGATTTATTGCAAATAAACTTCAGTGCCATCAGTGAACAAATTACAGTATCATCAACACACAAGCGCAACCATATTCCACAGACTCAAACAATGTTGTTATCTATTATGCATACATTCCGCATTAGAAATGTTAAAATGCCATTTGGGTTGATAGCAAACACTTCAATCTTAATTAATCAGGCTATGAAAAAAAATCTCATCATTCTAATCAGCGTTAGATTTATGACCTAGGAATATGAGTCTCTGTCTTGATAGGAGTCTATACCGCTGACCAACTGTTGCATACATTGAAGCTGATCCATGCAATCTTTGATGGATACGCGTTTTGCCGCTGGCGCACGAGAACCCTGTGGCGAGGAATCGCTGTTTACCTCTGACATAGGCCTACAGTCCAATGGAGCAGCAATAGGACTATTTGCAATGGTGTGACAATTCACGTCTCTATCAGTCATAAGATGAATAGATGTCGGGGGCGTCGAACAGTTGTCTGGTGCGCTATTGGGAATGGAGTAGGGTCTGAACCGGGTACGAAGGCGCACTGGGGTTGATGCTTTGGTGGAGAGAGCAGCCGTTGCGGCCAAATAGGAGTAGGGATAGGGGAAAATACCACCAAATGGAGAAACCGTGAGACCCTATATGGGAAACAAAGAAAGAGCGGTTAGGGCTGCAAAGTTTGCTGCTATTTTAATAATTAAGGACTTAAATTAGCCTAATTATTTAATATACGACGTCATAGGCTTAAAGGCCGCCTATTGAGTGAGTATTGTTGCTGAATTAATAGATGATAGGCATACCTGCGATGCCATAGCATGCTGCTGAAAGTTCAAGGGTAATCCTGACGTTCCTGACACTCCTTGTACAGAAGATACTGCGATACCAGCCGTGCCCATGGTGCACACTCCGCCAGATGACACAGCCGCCAGCATGTGCCCCATTGCTGTCGCTGCTTCACTGGATATAGGTGCTCCCTGCATGTTGACTTGGGCATTGTGTAGGAGACGGTGAGCGACACCCAAGGGGTTGAGAATATATCTTGTCCAATCCGGGGGATAAGAATAGCAGTGTGAAAAACTGTTGCGTCCTAAGCCTGCGATGTGAGCGCTTTGGTCCGTTTCCACGGTTATAGGCTGGAAGTGCCCTCTTGCCCTCGGATCCTCTGCTCCAAAGCAACTTGTCATACCGCCAGTTATGGAATTTATATGGTCCTGTTTTGGATCCTCCGAGTCTGTTTCGGTCCTGAGTGAGTCCGTTGAAGCCCTGTCCGCTTTGTCGTGGACTGTGGTAACATTTGGCTCAGGTTTCAGTTCCTCGGTGGTGGTTGAAATATTTCGCAAGTCTTGTCCAACATTATGCCCATTTTTGCTTTCTTGACCACTTTCGTTGTCACTTTCGCAGCCCTCTAACATGATTTGGTTAAAATACAATGTTGTTTGTAAACTGAGAACAAGCTGAGGCTAAACATTTTACCATTACAAGATATTATGGTACGAAGGCTACAAATGTATTAATTTCGTTATCATACAAACTCACCGGTTGATTTTGCGTTTCCTGCGCCTCTCAGTGGAGCCTCATCCAAAGAGTCACCAGAGGTTTCACTGAACTTTTGTGTATTTATCCCCAATTGTTTCCTAATAAAAAAAGAACATTTTAGTAGGCCTATTGACAATTAAGAGTTTCTACAAGTATTTAGTATATTTATTTACATTTGTCGTTTTTTGTCTCACTTTTTTTCTCTTCTACCATTGCCAGTGTCACGGAATCCTTTTGCGAAAGGATTGTTATCAATTTTCAGTTGTGTAATCTGAAAATAGAAATCACTGTTAAAGACGGTAATGTTTCTAAACATTAGACCAGTAACTACATTTTAACACTAATAATCAGTCTCATAGGCTATAGGCTAGTGATAAGGCAGGAGATTCAAACAAAATATTTGTCCCCAAGAAGTTTGTAAATGGTTTATAAGCAGTTAATAAACGTTGTGCAAATATATTGCACATTAGAACAAAATATTTGAAAACACAAACATCAACATTTCATTACTTGCCAAATATTGAGCCTTGGGCATAATATCTATAAAGTATAGCTATGACTATATGTCAGTAATTCATTTAGACCTGGATTTAAGTCTATATCAATGCAATAATTGTTCATCATCATCTATAAACTCTTTATGCAATATATAGTACCAGTCAAAAGTTTGGACACACCTACTCATTTAAGGGTTTTTCTTTATTTTTACTATTTTCTACATTGTAGAATAATAGTGAAGATATCAAAACTATGAAATAACACATATGGAATCATTTAGTAACCAAAAAAGTGTTAAACAAATCAAAATATATTTAACATTCTTTAAAGTAACCACCGTTTGCCTTGATGACAGCTTTGCACACTCTTGGCATTCTCTCAACCAGCTTCATGAGGTAGTCACCTGGAATGCATTTCAATTAACAGGTGTGCCTTGTTAAAAGTTAATTTGTGGAATTTCTTCCCTTCTTAATGCGTTTGAGCCAATCAGTTGTGTTGTGACAAGGTAGGCTTGGTATACAGAAGATAGCCCTATTCGGTAAAAGACCAAGTCCATATTATGGCAAGAAAAAGCTCAAATAAGCAAAGAGAAATTACAGTCCAGAACTTTGAAAGTTTCTTCAAGTGCAGTCGCAAAAATCATCAAGCGCTATGATGAAACTGGCTCTCATGAGGACCGCCACAGGAATGGAAGACCCAGAGTTCTGCTGTAGAGGATAAGTTCATTAGAGTTAACTGCAGCTCAGATTGCAGCCCAAATAAATGCTTCACAGAGTTCAAGTAACAGACACATCTCAAAATCAACTGTTCAGAGGAGACTGCGTGAATCAGGCCTTCATGGTCGAATTGCTGCAAAGAAGCCACTACTAAAGGACACCAATAAGAAGAAGAGACTTGCTTGGGCCAAGAAACACAATCAATGGACATTCGACCAGTGGAAATCTGTCCTTTGGTCCAAATTTGAGATTTTTGGTTCCAACCGCCGTGTCTTTGTGAGATGCAGAGTAGGTGAACGGATGATCTCTGCATGTGTGGTTCCCACCGTGAAGCATGAAGGGGGAGGTGTGATGGTGTGGGGGTGCTGACACTGTCAGTGATTTATTTAGAATTCAAGGCACACTTAACCAGCATGGCTACCACAGCATTCTGCAGTGATACGCCATCCCATCTGGTTTGCGCTTAGTGGGAATCTCTTTTGTTTTTCAACAGGATAATGACCCAACACACCTCCAGGCTGTGTAAGTGCCATTTGACCAAGAAGGAGAGTGATGGAGTGCTGCATCAGATGACCTGGCCTCCACAATCACCCGACCTCAACCCAATTGAGATGGTTTAGGATGAGTCGCAGGGTGAAGGAAAAGCAGCCAACAAGTGCTAAGCATATGTGGGAACTCCTTCAAGACTGTTGAAAAGCATTCCAGGTGAAGCTGGTTGAGAGAATGCCAAGAGTGTGCTGTCACGGTTAACTAAGCCAGAACCCAGAAGCAGACCAGGACAAGGTACGTTGAGACAAACGTGAGTGTTTATTAATAGATTCCGAGTGAGGCTGAATAATCCAGGGAACAGAGCGGGTGGCGTGGATGGGTTGTTGAGGGTGCAGTGGTTGGTCCGGTACTGGCTCGGCAGCCGCCGACCATCAGGCAGAGGTTGGGTGAAGGTTCCGGGTGAGAGACTGCAGACAGAACAAAACGGAGGTCAGTACACAGCAAGTCAAAAGGTGCAAAACAACAAAACTAACACTAATGGCTCAGAGACTGATACGCTGACAAACATACTGTTCATGGCTAACGATCCGGCAGGAACTGGATGTTGGGCCAGAGCCTAAGAAGGGTGATGATCAGGACCAGGTGTGCAGATTGCTGATGGGATGCAGGTGCGGAAAACAAGAGCGCTCCCCGGAGCGTTCCCGAACCCTCGGGAAACTGGAGATTACGAACAGGAACACTAGTCACCAGACAGGACCCGACTCAGACAGCCGGGATCGTCACAGTACCCCCCCTCCGACGAACGCCACCGGGCGGACTCCCCGGAGCCCCAGGATGGAGGCGGTAGAAGTCACTGATGAGGTCCGCATCTAGGACCTGTCGCCGCGGAATCCAACTCCTCTCTTCAGGACCATACCCCTCCCAGTCCACGAGATACTGGAAACCCCGGCCCCGCCGTCTGGAATCCATGATGCGACGCACCGTGTAGGCAGGACCACCTCCGATCATCCGAGGAGGAGGAGGAGGAGGCGGAGGAGGCAACAGAGGACTGAGGAAGACAGGCTTGAGGCAGGAGACATGAAAGGTGGGATGGACTCTGAGCGTCCTCGGTAGTTTGAGTCGAACTGCCACTGGATTGATCACCTTCTCCACCACAAACGGACCAATGAACTTCGGTAACAACTTCCTAGACTCAGTCCGTAAAGGAAGATCCCGTGTGGCCAACCAGACCCTATCTCCGATGGTATAGGTGGGAGCGGGGATCCGGCGACGATTCGCCTGGAGCTGATACCGGTCCGAAACTCTAAGGAGTGCCTTTCTGGCCCGATGCCAGGTCCGGTGGCAACGACGAATATGGGCCTGAACAGAAGGCACTGAGAGCTCCTTCTCCTGAGAAGGGAACAAGGGAGGTTGGTAGCCATACAGGCACTGGAAGGGAGACATCCCAGTGGCAGATGTAGGGGAGAGTATTGTGGGCATACTCAACCCAAGGCAACTGAGAGACCCAGGAGGTGGGGTTGGAAGAAGCCAGGCAGCGTAGCGTGGATTCCATCTTCTGGTTGGCTCTCTCCGCCTGACCATTAGATTGGGGGTGAAAACCAGATGTGAGACTGACTGTAGCTCCAATGGCCAAACAGAAGGACTTCCAGACAGCAGAGGTAAACTGAGGACCACGGTCGGAAACGATATCACTGGGCAAACCGTGGACCCTGAAAACCTCCCTAACCAGGATCTCGGACGTCTCCGAGGCAGAGGGAAGCTTGGCAATAGGCACAAAGTGGGCGAACTTGCTGAATCTGTCCACGATAGTCAGAACGACCGTGTTCCCCTCAGAAGCGGGCAACCCAGTGACAAAGTCCAGGGCCAGATGCGACCATGGTCGCCGGGGAATAGGAAGGGGGTGAAGTAGTCCAGAGCTGGGCCGATTGGTACTCTTATTCTGCGCACACACCGGACAGGCAGCAACATAACCCCGAGTATCCTCGGCCATGGCAGGCCACCAAAAACGTCTGCGGAAGCGCCATCGTCCGAGCCACGCCAGGGTGACAAGCCATCTTGCTGGCGTGGGACCATTTGAGGACAGCAGGACGAACCGACTCAGGCACAAACAACCGACCGGGTGGACCGTTACCGGGACCGGGCTGAGTCCGAAGGGCCGCCAGCACCTCCTCCTCAATCTTCCACATAACTGCTCCCACGACGCAGTTCCGGGGGAGAATTGTCTCGGTCTTGGACCCACTCTCCTCCGTCTTGGAGAACATCCGGGACAAGGCGTCCGCCTTGCCGTTCTTAGATCCAGGTCGGAACGTCAGGAAAAACTTGAATCGTCCCAAAAACAACGCCCACCTGGCCTGACGGGAGTTGAGACGTTTAGCCGATTGCACGTAAGCAAGATTCTTGTGGTCAGTCCAGACAATAAACGGTTGCTCCGCCCCTCCAACCAGTGGCGCCACTCCTCCAAGGCAAGTTTCACCGCGAGAAGCTCCCGGTTACCCACATCGTAATTCCTCTCCGCAGGCGAAAGGCGACGAGAGTAGTAGGCGCAGGGATGGAGTTTACTGTCCGTGGAGCATCGCTGCGACAGGATGGCGCCAACTCCCACATCAGACGCGTCCACTTCAACGACGAACTGACGGGCCGTGTCCGGTTGAGAGAGAATCGGTGCGTTGGTGAATCGCCTCTTCAAATCCAGAAACGCACGATCCGCCTCCGGATTCCACTTGAAGGTCCTGATACTGGAAGTCAAGGCAGTTAATGGAGCGGCCACACGGCTGTAATCCCGGATGAATCTGCGGTAGAAATTCGCAAACCCCAAAAATCTCTGGAGCTGCAATCTCGTACCGGGCTGGGCCCATTCCAGAACCGCTCTAACCTTCTCCTGGTCCATCCTAATCTCTCCCCTGGAGATGATGTACCCGAGAAAGGATGTCGTGTGGGCGTGAAACTCGCACTTCTCGGCCTTCACGAACAGGCGATTCTCCAACAATCGCTGCAGAACCTGCCGGACATGCTGGACGTGGTCGGAAGGTTCCTTCGAGAAGATCAGGAATGTCATCCAGGTAAACAAACACAAAGAGACCGATCATATCTCTCAGGACGTCGTTCACCATACTCTGGAATACCGCTGGAGCATTGGTCAGTCCAAACGGCATCACCTGATACTCGAGTGACCCATCGGTGTATTGAAACCCGTCAACCACTCGTCCCCCTCTCTGATCCGGACCAGGTGATACGCATTGCGTAGGTCTAGCTTGGTGAACACCGTAGCACCCTGTAAGGAGTCGAAGGCAGCACTCATCAAGGGCAGGGGATACTTGTTCTTGACCGTGATGTCATTCAACCCCCGATAATCAATACACGGTCGAAGAGAGCCATCCTTCTTACCCACAAAGAAGAATCCAGCCCCCAGGGGTGATGACGAGGGACGAACGAGACCAGCAGCTAGGGACTCCTTGATGTAGGTCTCCAACGCCCTCACGTTCAGGTCGGGAGATACTGTATAACCTTCCCTTGGGGTAGACAGCTCCAGGAACCAGGTTGATGGCACAATCATATGGTCGGTGGGGAGGGAGTGACAGAGCCTTCTGCTTACTGAAAACTTCCCCCAAATCGTGATATGTCTCGGGAACCAGGGACAAATCTAGGGGTTTAGCCTCAATCACCTGACTGGGAACCGAATGGGGGCAGGCAGTCTTGAGACAGTTAGCATGACAATCAAGGCTCCAACTCGTTACCTTGCCCGTCACCCAATCGAACGTGGGATTGTGTTCCTTCAGCCAGGGGTATCCAAGGACCAGAGGAACATGGGAAGACGGCAGAATGAAGAATGAAATCATCTCAGAATGATTCCCCGACAACCGCATCTTAACCGGTTCAGTCCTCATCGTGATACGTGCCAGACTACTGCCGTTCAGAGTGGTCGCTTCAATGGCTTCCGGCAATTGCTCCTTGGAAAGCCCCAGCTGTTCCACCAACTCGGCATCAAGAAAGCTTCCATCGGCACCTGAATCGATAAAAGCGTTAAGCGCTAAGCTCTGATTCCTGTTCACAAGGGTAGCCGGGAAACGGGGTCTGACAGAGGTACTGAGAGGTTGAAACTGGCTCGCTAAAAGTCCTCCCAACTTTAGCGAGCCGGGCAGTTTGACGACCGCCGGGAACAAGTGGAGATGTAATGTCCCGAGCTACCACAGTAGAGGCAGCAGTTGGTCTTACGTCTATGTTGACGCTCCTCCTTGGTTAACCCGTGCCGCCCCACTTGCATGGGTTCAGAATCGGGAGAGAGGACCTCTCCACTAATCCATTGTGGTGGAGAATGATCGACGTGTTCTGGTCCACCACCCGACCCGACTGGGAACTGAGAAGCTGATCGATTGGACGGACCCCATTGCTTCTCCCTCCTTCGCTCTCGGACTCGATTATCCACCCGAATAGACAAAGCTACCAAGCTGTCCAGGTCACTAGGCTCGGATAGGAGATCAACTCATCCTTGAGCTGCTCCGACAGACCCTGGTAAAAGGCCGCTTGCAGAGACTCCTCGTTCCACCCACTCTCCACAGCCAACGTCTTGAACTCGATCACGAAGTCGGCCACGCTGCGAGTTCCTTGGCGGGCGAAAACAGGCGCCTAGCTGCGTCCCTCCCTCGGACGGAATGGTCGAAGAGCTTCCTCATCTCGGCCGTGAACCCCTGGTATGAAGCCATGCAGGGATCCTGTCGTTCCCAAACGGCTGAAGCCCACTCCAGCGCTCGACCACGCAGCAACTCAATCACAAAGGCTATCCTAGCCTTGTCTGTGGCATAAGAGTAGGGCTGTAGATCGAACACTAGTCCACACTGCATAAGGAAGGAACGGCATCTTCCCAGCTCCCCCTCATACTTATCCGGCGTCGGAACCTTGGGCTCACGGATGGACACAGCTTCAGAAGCGGCAGGCGAGATGGGTGAAACCGGTAGTGGATCCTCCACCGGACACTTGCGTTGGTTCTGGACCTCCGTCAGACCGGTAGAAAGGTTCCGAACTGACAACGCGATCTCCCTGTAGTACCATGCTATGATGGCCCAACATCTTCTCCTGCTGGGTAATAGCATGGCGAACAGAGTCCAGGTCCGCTGGGTTCATTACTGGCCGGATCGTTCTGTCACGGTTAACTAAGCCAGAACCCAGAAGCAGACCAGGACAAGGTACGTTGAGACAAACGTGAGTGTTTATTAATAGATTCCGAGTGAGGCTGAATAATCCAGGGAACAGAGCGGGTGGCGTGGATGGGTTGTTGAGGGTGCAGTGGTTGGTCCGTACTGGCTCGGCAGCCGCCGACCATCAGGCAGAGGTTGGGTGAAGGTTCCGGGTGAGAGACTGCAGACAGAACAAAACGGAGGTCAGTACACAGCAAGTCAAAAAGGTGCAAAACAACAAAACTAACACTAATGGCTCAGAGACTGATACGCTGACAAACATACTGTTCATGGCTAACGATCCGGCAGGAACTGGATGTTGGGCCAGAGCCTAAGAAGGGTGATGATCAGGACCAGGTGTGCAGATTGCTGATGGGATGCAGGTGCGGAAAACAAGAGCGCTCCCCCGAGCGTTCCCGAACCCTCGGGAAACTGGAGATTACGAACAGGAACACTAGTCACCAGACAGGACCCGACTCAGACAGCCGGGATCGTCACATGTGCAAAGCTGTCATCAAGGCAAAGGGGGGTTACTTTGAAGAATATAAAGTATATTTTAATTTGCTTAACACTTTCTTGGTTACTACATGATTCCATATGTGTTATTTCATAGTTTTGATGTCTTCACTATTATTCTACAATGTAGAAATTAGTAAAAATAAAGAAAAACCCTTGAATGAGTAGGTGTGTCCAAACTTTTGACTGGTACTGTATACAGGTAAAAGTCAGTAAATTAGAATATTTTGAAAAACTTGATTTATTTCAGTAATTGCATTCAAAAGGTGTAACTTGTACATTATATTTATTCATTGCACACAGACTGATGCATTCAAATGTTTATTTCATTTAATTTTGATGATTTGAAGTGGCAACAAATGAAAATCCAAAATTCCGTGTGTCACAAAATTAGAATATTACTTAAGGCTAATACAAAAAAGGGATTTTTTAGAAATGTTGGCCAACTGAAAAGTATGAAAATGAAAAATATGAGCATGTACAATACTCAATACTTGGTTGGAGCTCCTTTTGCCTCAATTACTGCATTAATGCGGCGTGGCATGGAGTCGATGAGTTTCTGGCACTGCTCAGGTGTTATGAGAGCCCAGGTTGCTCTGATAGTGGCCTTCAACTCTTCTGCGTTGTTGGGTCTGGCATTCTGCATCTTCCTTTTCACAATACCCCACAGATTTTCTATGGGGCTAAGGTCAGGGAGTTGGCTGGCCAATTTAGAACAGAAATACCATGGTCCGTAAACCAGGCACGGGTAGATTTTGCGCTGTGTGCAGGCGCCAAGTCCTGTTGGAACCTGAAATCTCCATCTCCATAGAGCAGGTCAGCAGCAGGAAGCATGAAGTGCTCTAAAACTTGCTGGTAGACGGCTGCGTTGACCCTGGATCTCAGGAAACAGAGTGGACCGACACCAGCAAATGACATGGCACCCCAAACCATCACTGATGGTGGAAACTTTACACTAGACTTCAGGCAACGTGGATCCTGTGCCTCTCCTGTCTTCCTCCAGACTCTGGGACCTCGATTTCCAAAGGAAATGCAAAATTTGCTTTCGTCAGAAAACATGACTTTAGACCACTCAGCAGCAGTCCAGCTCTTTTTTTCCTTAGCCCAGGTGAGACGCTTTTCGCGCTGTTTCTTGGTCAACAGTGGCTTGACACGAGGTATGCGGCAGTTGAAACCCATGTCTTTCAAGCGTCTCTTGGTGGTGGATCTTGAAGCCCTGACTCCAGCAGCTGTCCACTCCTTGTGAATCTCCCCCACATTTTTGAATGGGTTTTTTTCACAATCTTGACTAGGCGCGGTGATCCCTATCGCTTGTACACTTTTTTCTGACCACAGTTTTTCCTTCCCTTTGCCTCTCTATTAATGTGTTTGGACACAGAGCTCTGAGAACAGCCAGCCTCTTCTGCAATAACCTTTTGTGTCTTTCCCTCCTTGTGCAATGTGTCGATGGTCGCCTTTTGGACAGCTGTCAAATCTGAAGTCTTCCCCATGTTTGTGTAGGCTTCAGAACTGGACTGAGAGACCATTTAAAGCCCTTTGCAGGTGTTTTGAGTTAATCAGCTGATTAGTTTGTGGCACCAGGTGTCTTCAAAATGTAACCCTTACACAATATTCTAATTTTGTGACACACGGAATTTTGGATTTTCATTTGTTGCCACTTCAAATCATCAAAATTAAATGAAATAAACATTTGAATGCATCAGTCTGTGTGCAATGAATAAATATAATGTACAAGTTACACCTTTTGAATGCAATTACTGAAATAAATCAAGTTTTTCAAAATATTCTAATTTACTGACTTTTACCTGTATATAATTTATATTTTCCAGAGTGTTACCAATACGAAAAATACATTGTTATTCTGAAACTTGCTTTATGAAATTATGAAGGGCCTACCTTATCGTTTTGATATGCAGTTACAGCAATGAATTCGGTCTCAGAAAAGACATAGGTCTTGAACGTGCTATAAGGTAGTTTGAGGATATCGTTGGCCCTCACAACGTGAAACCTGGGCTGGTATTTGTGCATGGAGTTAAGAATCGTCTGTAATTGGAGACAACATACATTTTAAATAATAAATTAGGCCTAGTCATCAACTCGAACTTTACGCAGTTTAAGAAAAACTAGTCTTTCAGTTATATTGCAATATGAAAATACATTAGATGAGTCAAACTGCACTGTAAATAGCCTACATTATTAACACTAGTATTTTTGGAACTTACAAACCCATGCTTGTCCGAGATGTTGTTTGTCAATTTTAGTTTGTGAAAATTGACCACTTTTGACATCCATTGCTCGCCAGAAGCGGGACTGTCTGGGTGTATGTACATCCTTTTAGGCATTTCAGGATCTGCCTTTCCTGACACCATCCAGCCGGAGTTGTGAAACTTGTACCTGAAGTCGTCGGCTGCCACAATGTCCATCAGCAAAATATATTTTGCCTTTTGGTTCAAGCCAGTACATCTTGCTTTGAACGGTGGAAACATGCGCCTGGAGAAAAGGTAAAACATATCGATTCTAAATCACAGACGTATAGAATAAAAACGAATAACTTTATAGGCTATGGTTATTTATGATATTTTATAACATTTACCTTCCTGATTTTGTTATGACCATTTCAGTGCCGAATTTGTGGAATTGTGTCCAAAGGTCCCTCGCCTCCAAGTTAACTTTTGGATCATCCTCGTTGGCTTCGGTCTCCAGCGTTTTAGGAGGCCTGAGCTTGGCAGACTGGGTTGCAGCATGCTGTTCCAGCGAGGCTTTGCGGAGGATCGTTTCAGCATTGGCCGGATCCAGCATGGGATGCCTTTGCGCAACGGGCAAGTGAAGAGACCTGTGGGAAGTTAACGCAATGGTAGGAAAAAACTGAGGTTGTCGGGCCAGCATTGCGTCGAGGGTGAAATCCGAAGCAGTGTTTGGTAAAAACGTTTGGAATGCCATATCTCCTGGTAAAACTGGATCTCTCATTCAAAAGTGAATCCTCTTCATGTCAAGGTAGGACAACCGATGTCTTCATTAATTTCTTAAATGCACACGTTTTGATATTTGGGATAGGTTATATTCAGTCTAACTGTCACATTTCCTCAAGTGTATTTCAAGCTGGTATTTTGTTGCCATTTCATCGTAATTAAATTTAAAATGTAGTTTACCCTTTTCAGAAGAGAAAAGTAGGCCTACCCATATGCCACCTATTTCGATTAGTCTAGTTTGTGTCGAAATTAAATCCAAACAAACCGGTTGCATTCGATAAGTGCATCTCCATCTCATTCCAAGGAATTATCTTCTATTCTTAGCATTATATTAGGCTTCCAGGGGAAAAAGAAAACCAGGATAGAGGCAATAGCCTATCCCATCAAAGACCTAGCGTGCATCTAGCACATGTTCTTCCTTCTGAACTGCGCGAATATGTTACGAAGTCGGAGCCGGAGTTGATTGGCACTTTGACACTTTGGACCTTGTATATTCCATTATGGGTGTGGTTTCACGGGTCAGGTGGGTAGAGTTCAGTAAGCAGTATTGTAACATTGGGTGTTGGGTTCATATGCAATTCGGTCTCTGCCACTTCACTGGTGATCGAAAGACAACTTTGCAAGAGCCATATAGTCGGAGTGTTCGTGAGCATTCAAGGATTAGTACGCACCATTGCAACTAGGAGCTGTCCACGTGCGTCTGATGCTGAATTCCACATCTCATCAATAATTTGACTGAGTAGGCATAATATTGTCCTATTTACATTGCCTTGCTGACATTAAAAATAACATAGGCTACACCCGAGAAAGTCAGTGATTGAAGAGATTCAATGTGGTATGGAAACATACTGTAGTAGACAGTAGCCTATGTTTCACATCAC
Organism: Coregonus clupeaformis; assembly: GCF_020615455.1. Taxonomy (NCBI): domain Eukaryota; kingdom Metazoa; phylum Chordata; class Actinopteri; order Salmoniformes; family Salmonidae; genus Coregonus; species Coregonus clupeaformis. Next base: position 49,839,009 of record NC_059207.1, read on the forward strand.
AATGAATGAGCACAAAATAATGGGCTTACACATTTATCATAAATAAGTGTGGTTATCCAAACTACCAGCTAAAAGGCTGGAGAATGTCTAATTATTAAAAGTGTAAGGTCTTTAGGCTAATCTATTAACTATAAGCATGACTTACGTTTTGAATTATTAGAATCCTAAAGATATTTAATTCTGAAAGTTTAGGGCATATTTGACAACTATTATCCACTATAGGCTCATTTTAAATAATTAATTCAAGAGGATTGACAATTAAAGTAAATTCCTCTGGCTATAATTCAAATCCGGTCATCAAGTAGGCTATGTTTATTAACCTCTCAAATCATAAACATGTTCAGACAGTGATAATTTCAACAAATATGTCTGACCCCCAGACAACAATTTCAAAGTCAATCACTCTGTCTACCTCTTCCTCTGTTGTCACTCTATCTGAAGTGTTTTAATAGTCAATCTTGAGTCCGTATTACATACATTTTTTTTTTTTAAATAGACCAATACCACTTTCAACTGCTGCATCATCAAGGAAATACCAGTGACCATCCTAAATGCTAGTATGCCTATTAAAACACATTCACTTGTGCCTCAGTCTTCCCACACCATTCCAGTGTCCCATGGATTCCTGGACCCACACTGTGACAGCCTTGTGACATGAGAACAGTGCTGCATGGGTGCAGTCTACAGTCAGTGCCTCTGCACTGCACAGCTACTATACAGTTGAAGTCGGAAGTTTACATACACCTTAGCCAAATACATTTAAGTTTTTCACAATTCCTGACATTTAATCCTAGTAAAAATTCCCTGTCTTAGGTCAGTTAGGATCACCACTTTATTTTAAGAATGTGAAATGTCAGAATAATAGTACAGAGAATTATTTATTTCAGCTTGTATTTCTTTCATCACATTCCCAGTGGGTCAGAAGTTTACATACACTCAATTAGTATTTGGTAGCATTGCCTTTAAATTGTTTAACTTGGGTCAAACGTTTCGGGTAGCCTTCCACAAGCTTCCCACAATAAGTTGGGTGAATTTTGGCCCATTCCTCCTGACAGAGCTGGTATAACTGAGTCAGGTTTGTAGGCCTCCTTGCTCGCACACACGTTTTCAGTTCTGCCCACAAATTTTCTATAGGATTGAGGTCAGGGCTTTGTGATGGCCACTCCAATACCTTGACTTTGTTGTCCTTAAGCCATTTTGCCACAACTTTGGAAGTATGCTTGGGGTCATTGTCCATTTGGAAGACCCATTTGCGACCAAGCTTTAACTTCCTGACTGATGTCTTGAGATGTTGCTTCAATATATCCACATAATTTTCCATCCTCATGATGCCATCTATTTTGTGAAGTGCACCAGTCCCTCATCCAGCAAAGCACCCCCACAGCATGATGCTGCCACCCCCGTGCTTCATGGTTGGGATGGTGTTCTTCGGCTTGCAAGCTGTCCCCTTTTTCCTCCAAACATAACGATGGTCATTATGGCCAAACAGTTCTATTTTTGTTTCATCAGACCAGAGGACATTTCTCCAAAAAGTATGATATTTGTCCCCATGTGCAGTTGCAAACCATAGTCTGGCTTTTTTATGGCGGTTTTGGAGCAGTGGCTTCTTCCTTGCTGAGTGGACTTTCAGGTTATGTCGATATAGGACTAGTTTTACTGTGGATATAGATACTTTTGTACCTGTTTCCTCCAGCATCTTCACAAGGTCCTTTGCTGTTGTTCTGGGATTGATTTGCACTTTTCGCACCAAAGTACGTTCATCTCTAGGAGACAGAACGCGCCTCCTTCCTGAGCGGTATGACGGCTGCGTGGTCCCATGGTGTTTATACTTGCGTACTATTGTTTGTACAGATGAACGTGGTACCTTCAGGCGTTTGGAAATTGCTCCCAAGGATGAACCAGACTTGTAGAGGTCTACAATTTTTTTTTCTGAGGTCTTGGCTGATTTCTTTTGATTTTCCCATGATGACAAGCAAAGAGGCACTGAGTTTGAAGTTAGGCCTTGAAATACAATCACAAGTACACCTCCAATTGACTCAAATGATGTCAATTAGCCTATCAGAAGCTTCTAAAGCCATGACATAATTTTCCTGAATTTTCCAAGCTGTGTAAAGGCACAGTCAACTTAGTGTATGTACATTTCTGACCCACTGGAATTGTGATACAGTGAATTATAAGTGAAATAATCTGTCTGTAAACAATTGTTGGAAAAATTACTTGTGTCATGCACAAAGTAGATGTCCTAACCGACAAGTGGTAGGCCACACAAGCTCACAGAACGGGATTGCCGAGTACTGAAGTGCTCAGCAAATTGTCTGTCCTCGGTTGCAACACTCACTACCGAGTTCCAAACTGCCTCTGGAAGCAAAGTCAGCACAATAACTGTTCGTCGGGAGCTTCATGAAATGGGTTTCCATGGTCGCGCGGCCACACACAAGCTTAAGATCACCATGTGCAATGCCAAGCGTCGGTTGGAGTGGTGTCTGGGACTATTTTTCTTGGTTCGGGCTAGGCCCCTTAGTTCCAGTGAAGGGAAATCTTAACGTTACAGCATACAATGACATTCTAGACGATTCTGTGCTTCCAACTTTTTGGCAAGGGAAGGCCCTTACCTGTTTCAGCATGACAATGCCCCCGTGCACAAAGTGGGGTCCATACAGAAATGGTTTGTCGAGATCGGTGTGGAAGAACTTGACTGGCCTGCACAGAGCCCTGACCTCAACCCCATCGGACACCTTTGGGATGAATTGGAACGCCGACTGCGAGCCAGGCCTAATTGTCCAACAGCAATGTAGTGTGTATATATATATATATATATATATATATATATATATATATATAGTAGCTGTGCAGAGTGGAGGCCCTGACTGTAGACTGCACCCATGCAGCACTGTTCTCATGTCACAAGGCTGTCACAGTGTGGGTCCAGCAACATCTAGTGGAAAGCCTTCCCAGAAGAGTGGAGGGTGTTAGAGCATCAAAGGGGGCACCAACTCCATATTAATGCCCAAGATTTTGGAATGAGATGTTTGACGAGCAGGTGTCCACATACTTTTGGTCATGTAGTGTAGAAGGTCTGCCAGCGATTGTCCAGGATGGATTAGACTCTGGATTTAGTTACAGAGCTTTTTATTGCTCAATGGTCCATGGCAGGCTAGGAACGTACTAGTGAAACCCCTTACTGAGTGAGAGCGGCAGGTTCGGGACAACAAAGTGTCCGACAGGCATTCAACCTCCAGTGTCATTGGTTTACTTTCACCAAAGCTGGCGATGTTCATTTCCTTTCTGCGATTGTTGAGAACCGGATCTGTGTGAGTTGATAAAAGGAATCACTACTATGCCATAGGTTTCTTTTATCTTCTAATACAATGCAAGCAAGGCAGTCACTGTATACAGTACAGTGCTGCAGAGCTGACCCAGTGACCAAAAACAAGGGATCACTATGACAACCCTTACTGTGAATTTAGGGGATACCTCAACATGGAACCTTTGTTATAGGTTCCCTATGTGTCTCTGATCAAATCCTGAGCTAAGTATGCGTCATATTCTGGGGTTACACTAGATATACAACAGCGAATGGGAATGATGATGACCCAATCTTTTTCTGGCAGGAGAGGAAGGGGAAAACCCTGCCTGTCCATCAGCCAACTTCAAAAAGGCCCAGTGAGTAATCTGAAACAGGCCGGAGAATGAGAGCAAACAAGATGCCTGGCTGTTATTTGTGGGCTTGGCCACAATCTGCATGTGAAACCTGTCACAGGGGATATTTGGTCACTGCCCAGTGACATCCTCTCCCTGCAAAACGTCTATATTATGCCCCTGTTAGGACATGAAGGACATAAGGGGTCCAGACTCTGGGACAACACTTTCTGAGGGACCTTGGGAGAGCTTGCCAGCAGTAGATTTCAGCCTTGTTGTTGTCACCCAACGCTAACTGTTATCAACAAAGACAGCACTGGTATCACCCTATAGTGGAAACAGTGTACACACTAGACATGTTGTACACCCCTGGGTCAATTGTTGCCAGGGTTCAATGTACCAATTTACATTTTAGTCATTTAGCAGACGCTCTTATCCAGAGCGACTTACAGGAGCAATTAGGGTTAAGTGCCTTGCTCAAGGGCACATCGACAGATTTTTCACCTAGTCGGCTCGGGGATTAGAACCAGCGACCTTTCGGTTACTGGCACTACGCTCTTAACCACTAAGCTACCTACCTACCCCCCTCCACTGTAGGTTCCCTGACCTCTTGGGCACTGAGAGCTTGAAGCGCATCCTTATCTCAGTCCAAATAACAGGAAGTAAAGGTGTTATGGTGACAGGCATTGTCCCTTTCCTTCTATGCACCAAAGTGACTTTAAATTAATCTGATGTCTTAGTCATAAGGTAGAGTGAGAGGGCCAGAGGAGTGTGTTGGTTACTAGGTGACAAACCACAGCACACTAAAAGTCTGAAAAAATAGTACCACAGTCTACGCTGGCACTGAAAGTCTATAGATTCATAATTGCATTCTATACAATGCAAATCAATCATCTTGCCAAATTATTTTATTAACTGATTGTTCAGGTAGGTATATGTTTCCTTGACAAATATAAACAACTCTGATCAATGTCTCTCTGCAGCACTCATATAGCCATGTTTTCTAGCCTAGCCATGGAATCCCAGCTCACAGCTAGGGCCAGGGTCATTGGAAGCTCTCCAAACCTCCATGGCCATGCTGTCTCCCTAACACCTCTGATGTTTCGGCAGGTGAACGCTGATGAATGGTCTAATGGTAGCATGTCAGTGTGACTGAACCCATTTGGACTTTGCAGGTACAAGGAATGTAGTTAAACAGAGGAGCAGAGGTGCTAAAGGAGCAAGTCCTGAGTTACGTCCCAAATGGTACCCTATTCCCTATATACCCCACTACTTTTGACCAGAGCCCTATGTAGTGAATACGGTGCCATTTGGGGGGATGCCCTGGAGTAGATGGGTATCAAACACACAGCAGCAGCCAAGTGGCAAGGTGATGGAGCAGACTATGAAGACTAAAGTGAAGGCTAGTGGTTATATAAGGGTCTGATGATCATCTTACTGGTCAGCAGAATATCTGGCCTGGGAATGGGGGAAGATAGGGGACAATCCATTCCATAGAGATTTACAGTATGTTCTAATACTATTTCTATGATTCAGACACTGTCCTTTTACCTCACACAAGGGACTGTCGTTCCTCTTTATCATTCACAATTCATCACCTCATCTTCCATTCCATCACAACCATCACGGAGAACAGTAGATACCACTATTATCTGTTTTTTACAGAATCAACATCAAAAGCTATAAAGCTATTATCACTAAATTATACAGTAACTAAATAAAGTGAAACATGATGTTTCAACAAAGCATTAGAAAGGGAACTTTTAGCATGGCTGCCTGTCACCATTCCCTGTGGACCACTGGCACAGATAGACTGGGGCTGTGACCCAAATGGCACCCTATCCCCTATGTAGTGCACTAGGGCCCATAGGGTTCTGGTCAAAAGTAGTGCACTCTATGTGGAATAGGGTGCCATTTGGGAGGCAGACTGGGATGTCAGACTACACTAGAGGCAGCTGGCGATCAGCGTGATTAATGTGACATCTGAGTGCCGTGAAGGGAGAGCGGAGCATGGTGGCTCTACAGGAACACAATTCTCACACTGTTGTGTGCACTATGCCCCCCTAAGACCACCAGGCCTGGTACACTTATGCGTCCCAAATGGCACCCTATTCTAACGGTACATTTTCACTGTTTCTCTGGGATCAATAGGTTCTACTGTATAAACATCAAGGCCAACCTCTATATAGTCCCCCTTCTGGTTATTGTGTTATGTTTAGTCATTTGAGGATGTAGTTTGAAATTCTGAGCTGATATAGGATCCTGTTGGTTCCCCTGATACACTGGGGGAAATTATTTTACACGAGATGAATATGTTTTCATAGTTCTGGGACTCAATGAGCCTCCTATTAGACTCCTATTCGACTGTCCTGAGCCATCTTGGGACATCTGAGTTTCTGTCTCGCTGTCCTGCCTTTTGAGATGGATAGCTGTCCTCCTAGGATTGGGTACATTGTAAAAGTAAGACATCAGATATACTGTATTGGCATTTCTGTGCAGCAAAAAGCTACTCTTCAAGATTAGCAATGGATTGCCAGACTCTGTGAGTAAAAGTCCTGCAGTTCCAGCACCCTTACAGAATGTAACATTAATCCAGATAATGAAAGTAGAGAAAGGTAAATTAAGAAAAATACAATAATTAATAGGCTACATTATGCATCTATCTTCCTTTGCTTTGATCCCTTTGAACACGTTCCTCAGCCCTTTTGTAATGGATGGCTCTGACACAGGTCTGTATCTTTGAGATTTTATGGCGGTATCTACTGTGATAGATGATGCCACTGACAGAGAGGTGCTTGCACAATGCACAGAAGGCTGAATCATCTGAAGTAAACTCTTTCATTTATTTAACACTCAAGCTTAATCTCTACATTTACAGCATTAGCTAAGTTATTAACAGTTTGAAATACCTTCAACAAATCAGAGTTTGACATTTTTCGATATGGTGTTGTGTTTAGCTGGAGCTGTTTCCATGAAGAGTATGCTGACAGTGGTGTGTGGTCCTGTCCTGTCTGGGAGAGTATGGGTAGAGCTTCTCCAAACACCAGGTTTCTCAATTCAGCCACCCCCCACACGTGCGCAGGCACATACACACACACATAAACACACACACACACGCACACAGATACACATATCCTACAGCTCCCGAGAGGAGGTTACTTGAAGGCAAACTCATCAATACTCAGATTAAGAGTATTTCACAGGTACAGCTCCCTTTAACTGCAAGCCCTCAATTTGTCAGCCACCTCTCAATAAGCTAATAGTTCTAATGTGTGAAAATTGATTTCTAGGGACCTGCTACCTCCTCCTTCCTCAACCCTTTTTCATTCACTTTCCTCTTTCACTCAGCTTTAAAAGGATTTATAGCCTTGTTGTTATTGATAAGCGGAAATGTATTTTACCCAATAATAAAACCTTTTTGTGTAATGTTTGTGGTCCATGGACAGTGTATTTGCTGAATAGTGATTTTCATTCAAAAGGCCTTGGCACATACATTTAAGATGTGAAAGGTGGATATACTGTACAGCCTTTGAGTTCAGTAGACAGTGCTACTCTCAGCACGAGAGCCTCTTAATTTTTGCTAAAGCTTTGAGCTTAATGCTGCTTTAGTGATCAGGCCAAATGTCTTAACAGGACTGATCCCTGGCAGCCATATCCTGCGTAAACGTCTGTTGTGCTGTTTAGCAAAAAAGAAGATGTAGTTGGATAGTAACCTCCTGGTAAATGGAAACCCTCTTAGTATACTTGATGAATAACAATAGAGGAGCAGCTGTGGCAAGATGTAAGTGGTTGCTGTTGACAACCCCTGGGGATTTAACCCAAAACTCAGCTGGTAATTTGCTGCCTTACTCTTTAGGTCAACTGTACAATGAGGCTTAGTCGATTTATTGATGTCCCTTTTCCTTCCTGTGTGTGGGGGAAGTGGATGAATTTTTAAATGGACATAAAAAAGTATATAATACACAATCCTCAAAGGCTGCCCTCAGCATTTGTCCTCCCAACCTCCTCTTGAGGAGATTGGCCACTCTAGAAAAAAATAATCCCTCAATTTGGCCAGACATTTTAATTAGGGGTAGGTAGATAGCAGAATACATACTGTATGTTTTTTCTTCTTTCCTTGTTTGCATTACCTCTGAATGAAAGAGGCCTCCTCTTTCCCCCTCCTTAATCCCTTTTCCCTAACATTCTCAGAGCTTGACATTCTCTTGCGATTTCTACATCCTTTTGATCCTTCCCTGAAACAGACGACCCTCAAGTTCATCTTTCCTCCTGTATCTATTGTTGAAAGAGGCACACAGGGTTAAGCAGGAAGTAAAAGGCTAGCGACCCTCCTATGTCTTTCTTCCTGTGCTTTCTCTCTGTGCCCTATAACCGTACTCCTTTCCTGGCAATTGATTTGCTTTTTAATAACACTTATGAACACTTATATTGCTTTTTGTACTTTGCACTCCTACTAATCGGAGGATCATTGCCCATGCTTCACTTGAGAGCTGAATGTTCATAAGTGTTTACACAGCAAACATGACCCCATTGGCCCCATGTGGGTATTCGGTGAGCAAGGTGGGCACACACCAAGCCCACACTAATCCCACATCAGCCCAACACAGGCTAGCCCACACCAAGCCCAACACAGGCTATCCCCCACCAACCCCAGGCTAGCCCACACCAAGCCCAGCACAGGCTATCCCCCACCAACCCCAGGCTAGCCCACACCAAGCCCAGCACAGGCTATCCCCCACCAACCCCAGGCTAGCCCACACCAAGCCCAGCACAGGCTAGCCCACATCAAGCCCAACTAGAAAATGTTAGCAACCAGGAAATGTCAGAGTGATTTCTGCATATTGCACCTTTAAGCTATACAAAGAATAATAGTATTATTTTCAGACACACACTCTCAGACTCTTCTCAGACTCACACTACCCTACAGGATAATGGAAACCCTATGAGGTCCAGGGGACTGACTCTCCACTCAAAAGCAGTCATTCAAAATGTCAACCAGCTTGTCAGATTCTTTACACCAGAGATACAACCATTAGCAGCCTTGCACCCCTGCAATATGTGTGTGAGTGACAGCAGCTGAAATCAAATAAACAGATCATATTCCTCTTTCTCTTATCATGTGTCTTATACCCAGACATTATATAGGCTGACTTGTTGTGTAAGACTTAAAGGGGCAATCTGTGGTTGTTACATCCATTTTTGGACTTTAAATAATGATACCCATTGACTCTTGAAGAATATAACTTATAAATCCCATGAGCTTAGTTTAAATGTCTTACCCCATCAGAACCTAAAATATAAGCTTGTTTTACTTCAATGTTTGTAAACAATTAAAATGTATATGGAAAATATGGATCCATAGCAGTCTATGACTTTGAGAGTGTTTACATTTCTCCAGCCCCATTCCTCAGTTGTTTACCAAATCAGTGGCGGGTGACAGCTTTGCTATTGTTTTAACTGCAGATTGCCCCTTTAACTAGTGATTCTGTCCTTATACACTGAGTATACAAACATTAGGAACACCTTCGTAATATTGAGTTCCACTCACTACTGTAAGTCACTCTGGATAAGACCGTCTGCTAAATGTAAAAAATGTAATGTGTAAGGCTATTAGCAAGCAAGATAAGTGTTATACCTAATGATGTTTTAGTCAACATCTCAAACCCATTGCATATTTAGTGGTCATTTCATATATTGCTAAATTAAATTGTGCTGCATTTGCAATAAGGCTGAATTCCTTCTCTGGCTTCACAAGGAGATCTAAAGCTTTGGGAAAATGCAAGGAATGTCTAGCATCTCCTTGTGAATGTACTGAACCATCTAACTGGCCTCCTAACACCCCATCCAAGACCAGGTTATATTCTGTTCATGCCCCTTAGATCAGAATGATCACTTTGTTATGTGCTGTTTAAACGACCATACAGAAAAACAGTCCTGCGTGCCCTTCACACCAATAATAATATTATAATAATATGCCATTTAGCAGACGCTTTTATCCAAAGCGACTTACAGTCATGCGTGCATACATTATTTTTTATTTTTTAATTAATTTTTTTTGTGTATGGGTGGTCCCGGGGATCGAACCCACTACCTTGGCGTTACAAGCGCCGTGCTCTACCAGCTGAGCTACAGAGGACCACCAACACATACACACACACACATAAAATTGCTGCAAAATGAAAGTGCTCCAATGTCCTGCCCCACACACAATGAGTCAATACAGTGCCCACACAAGATCCTGAGTGCCACGCCGGTTTTAAACCAAGGATAACAACTTTCTGTATCGTTATCCTTCAATGCAGAGTTTGGCAATATTAGGTTTTTTTGTTGGCCATAATAATGATGAAATTCAAGTTACCTTGGTCTTGCTTTGGTTCCGGAGAGTGCCTTACAAATTCAATGGCATAGATGTATAAGGAGAACAGAACACCTTACTGTCTAAAACTAATGTATAATTTCCCATCCATCACCACTTCAGATTAATGTAGGCTTAAACAATGATGGTTTAGCTTGGCTGCTTTGTTGATATGAAGGCCATTTCATTTGAATGGATTTCTGAAAAGAAAAACGGGGAAATTCCTCCACACAATTTCAGTCAGAGGCAAATGTATTTTAATAGTAGCTGAGCTTTCAGTCAGTCGACCTTCATCAGAGCAGTGGCATGTTGTCAGGGTAGACAGGGTTTACCCTGTGATAATCTAATAAAAAAAGCTGTTATGAAAAGCAAATAAATAAAAATTGTCGTTCTTTTTTTATCTCATGTTTTTTTCTCACTGTCTCATGCGCCGCTTCAGAATATCCCGTAAGTGTTCAATTGGGTTGAGATCTGGTGAGTGAAATGGCCATGGCATATGGTTTACATTGTTTTCATGATCATCAAACCATTCAGGGACCTCTCGTGCCCTGTGGATGGGGGCATTGTCATCCTATGTGGGCATAGCCATGGTAGCCAAAATAATGGCCTGCCCAGCATTTCTATACATGACCCTAAGCATGATGGGATGTCAATTGCTTAATTAACTCAGGAACCACACCTGTGTGGAAGCATATGCTTTCAATATACTTTGTATCCCTCATTTACTCAATTGTTTCCATTATTTTGTCAGTTACCTGTAAATTGTTACCGGTAAACGCCATGCAGACCAATGAATACACTATGACTGATTTAGTGTTTACCAATAGTGTTTATGAGGTCATTGTGGTTGTGAAATATTGGCTTAAGTGCCTGGATAAGACATCCCTAATAGAGGATAGTTAGGAAATTAAAAAAATGTGTCAGCACAAATAGCTATAAGGAAGAAGAAGCACATGAAAGGCCATTCGACACTATAAGCGCGTCCCAAATGGCACCCTATTCCTATATAGAGCACAACTTCTGAACAGAGCAGGCCCTGGTCAAAAGCACTGCATTATATAGGGAATAAGGTGCCATTTGAGACGCAGCCTATCTGTCTTCCTGTTGATGGGACTGACAATATTCTCTCAGGCCCTTTGATTTGAATAGTGTGAATATTTATGTCCAAAGGTGTTTGGCTGTTCTTAATGTGTGCTGTCTGCAGGAAGATAAAGAGGACAGTTATTGCCAGGATAAGTGGCTATGGATTATTGGAAGCTTGTCCTGCCAGAGGAAGCATTAAGGGTTCTTCATTATCTCATCATTCTCAGGTACACAGTAAATGTGAAGAAGAGGCCCAATGAATACTGTCCGGATTAACCCAGTCCTGGTTAAAACCATGGTAAATATGTTGTATCTATCTGATTAAACAGATAACATAGAACATATCTTTAAAAAAATGCCACATGTTTACATTGTGATTATTATAAATAGTATCATCTATCTGGTAATTCAAATTGTTGTGTAAATAAATGCATGACTTTTACAAGAAAGACAGTTTCCCATGCCATGTCTGTAGAATTCATCACTTACAATGTAAAATAGAATACTGTACAGTAAATGCAATGATGAGATAAAAGCTAATGGTAGACACTGGTGGTAGAACAGCGAAGGGCAAGTTTGATGGGGGTGGGGGGGGCCACAAAAAAACTGAACTCATCATGAGGGGCCTGCTAACCCCCCCAAAGAGATAAACATTTAGTTTTAAAATTCCTTTCCTGCCATGGGGAGTAGAGAAACTGTTGCCGTTTTATGGAGAGAAAAATGATATATATGTCCACGGGCCGGCCGCATGTTGCCTATCCCTGTCATAACATATGTACAAGATATGGATGGGACATCAGATGGAACACATTTTCAAAAATGATTCTGCTTGCCGAAATTCCACATTCATTTTATACCGTTTGAAAGGAAAAACCATAGAGCCATAGACCATATATCTGAACCCTTATATTCTTGATCTGACTGACAACTCGATCACACCGACAGCGTCATTGCGCAAAATGGTACGCAGCATCATGTGGATATGTGTGCAACAAAAGTTCAACATTCACCTTCTGCTACCATTTCTGTCAAGCCGTCTATGCATACACTTTAATGCATACGTTAGATAAATCCAACGTATGCACCACACAGAATACACAGCAACTGCTTCTGCAACGCAATGCTGCAAGGCAAACGCAGCGTTCCATTGGAAATGAATGTACCTCTGGTGTACCAAAACTCAATTACGCTGTCGGTGTGAGTTCTATTCGTGCCTGCCTCTTTGCGAACGAGTGGAATCATGAACAGTGATTTGTTCGTTATGTTCGCTTGTGTCCCCCAGATTTGCAGAACGGATTTGCCTTTTAGCAGCACATTCACCACTCAATCGAATGGCTAACTCCGCCCTCTCGAACTACCCCAGCTCGGAATCGGCTCATTAGAAAAGTAGTCAAAACGAGAGACGCTGCTGACAGTGGGTTTGCGAGATGCCGGACAAAAGTCCATTTTAAAACCGTCCCATGACTCCTGCCATGTCTACAGACTTCCCCCAAACAAACAAAAACCGACTCTCGGAGATTGAGTGCACAACTGGTAAATAGTTGCTTAAGTGTCAAGTGACTAGCTGCCGGCAGAGACATCTATTGCAGTAACGTTGAAGGGCTCTGGCTAGTATTACCTAGCCAGCTAGAAGGATGAAGTAAGAAGCTAACGTTAAACAGAGCCTACCTAAGCAGGAATAGGCTACAACATTTTCATAATAACTTTGCTTTACAGAGAGTAGGCTACTGAGACAGACAGTGATGTGGTGCTCAGTGTTGAGGCTGAGGCAGGCTGCAATGCATGCAGAGGAGACAGAGAGAGGAAGCAAGCAGAGAGAGAGGTTAGTACAGTGGTTCCCAAACTTGGGGTCGGGGCCCCATGTAGGGTCCCCTGTGAAAATCTGTACTAGTCTTATCAAACAAGTTGGGAACTTTAAAAAATAAGATATGTTTCAATATGAACATCTGGACATGGCATATCTTTCCTATAAGCCTACATTAAAATGCAATCAATATGCAAAGAAAACAGTTCTAAAAATGTAATTTATATCGGTGGTTGTTCGTCTTATCCATTTCCAATTTTTTTACCACTGCATCACTGATATTAATACAGAATCGTAAATGTGATAATACGATCATCTGTGTGCTCCACTGATGTCTGTTTACACGGTAGCATGATTATTAATTACTAGGAATACAAATGTGAACGCTATGTAATTTGAGAAAAGAGATATCTATGTAAAGAGTTGATGATTTTATGCAATTCATCATTACAACTGACTGAACAGTCGCTGATGCTTCGTGTCAGTGTGAATCATTTCTCATATTTCCCCCCTTTCAGGGGTATAACATTACAATTGTATAGCTTATAGGCTATGTGTTTGTAGATCAACAGAGGTGAATGGGGGGGAGAACCAATAGTGTTTACCCTCCCTTGGACCTCACTAAAACTAAAACCCTGGTTAAGACCCTGCTTACATTCAGTCTGTAGGGCTACAAGAAATAGTCCTATACTTTCTTTACCAAATGGTGTTGTCTGAACATGTCTGAGTATTGTATGTCATTATAGCTTGTCTATACTCACAGGCTCGATTTGTTTGACCTACGGTGGTAGCCTATATATTGGTGATTTTTTATGTAGTCTGTAGCAGACACAGTGGTGACTGGGGAATCTGAAAAAAGGGAAAAGATAAGAGCTTGATCTTATAAAAAGAATACCTTCCTTTCTCATAGACAGCAACACATGTTGATATCACTTCCAACTCCTTCCATGGCCATGGGAACAGGTGCAAACTGGTTCACACAAATCAATATAAATGGAGTATGACTGGGACTCAGTGGGACTGGAGCCTCAAGACATTATAATATCTCCTAACATTGCCAATATGGATTAAGTGGTAGACCAACACAGCAGGAGCAGACTGTAAATAACATGGTCTCGAGCTCTGAAATCCCTCTACACTCACAACGCTGAGTATAGGACACACACAATACAGTATATCAGTGGTTTATGACACTAAGACCTATACAGAATGTATTTCTCTGGAACTAGGATTATGGAAAACACAAATGGTGGTGTGTGGGTGTCAGACAGTGGATGTGACTGACTGACTGGCTGACTGGGGTGTTTCAGGTTTCAGCTGTAAACTGACATTCTGCAGCTTTTCCAATGTAAGCAATATCTTCTCTAGGGACATAAGGAAAATACTGATGACTTAAATTCACTTGCTGGATCCTAAACATATGATCTGTGGAAGTCTTAACACCTACATATCTGCTCTCTCATTTCCGGCTCTCCCGACTCCCGGCACCTATTTGTTTCTCAACGACCGACCTCTCTCTGGGGAGCAATAACGTCTTGCACAGTAAACTGCATTAGTGTAATTCCTCCTAGGATATTGCCAGAAAACGTCTGGCTCCAATCAGCTGTCAATAGTGGACTTCATTAATCGCACCCACTATCACCCTTTGTGAGATGAAACACAGTAGGGATGAGTAGACGTAAACTGGATCAGGAAGTGCTGACTCACAGGGGTTGACCTGCTTTTGGTGCACTTTACTTATACAGTACTTTCTCTACTATCGTTCCAAATAAATCCAGCATTTTTTTTTACAAGATTGGTCAAATGTAAGTCATTTTGTAAAAATGCATCTCTATCACTTTTATTTTACTTTGGTATACCTAAAACTGAACACTGAAACTACATGTGAGGACATGACAGCAAAGAGGTCAGATATCAGAGCTCTGAGGAGCCTGTGATAAAGTTCCATGTCACACTCACCAGTGAAGACTACCTGCTGTGCTTGGGACATGGACATGAGCAACCGTGCTTCCTGCTCACTGTGCTGAAGCACCAATTTGAACTGCTCTCGGACTCACATATTGCTGTTCACTGGACCTTATGATCACTCAGCTGCACAGCTGATGCCTGCTGGACTGTTCCTTTACACGGTACCCTGTCCTGTTTATTATGTTTAGCCTCAGCCCAAACTTTATCGCCATTACCAGTTGTTGTCTTAGCTCTCTGTAATAACACCTGTGATTGCTTTATGCTTCTCTCCCATGTCAATATGCCTTGCCTATTGCTGTTCCAGTTAGTTCTTATTATACAGTTTCACTGTAGAACCCCAAGTCCCTCTCAAACTGCCTCAAATAGTTCCTTTGTTCCACCCCCCATACACGCCGAGACCGGCTCAATCGGTGCCTCCAGTGATGCTATCTCTTTCATTGTTACCCAACGCTTAGGTTTACCTCCACTGTACTCATATCCTTCCATATCCTTGTCTGTACATAATGCCCGGAAATCTGCCCCCTTTATTCTCTGTACCCAACGCACTAGAAGACCAGTTCTTAAAGCCTTTAGCCGTATCCTTATTCTAGTCCTCCTCTGTTCCTCTGGTGATGTAGAGGCTAACCCAGGCCCTGCAGCCCCCCGTATCACTCCTACTCCCCAGGAGCTATCATTTGTTGAATTCTGTAACCGTAAAAGCCTTGGTTTTCTGCACGTTAACATCAGAAGCCTCCTTCCTAAGTTTGAGTTATTCACTGCGTTACGTCACTCCGCCAACCCTGATGTTCTAGCAGTGTCTGAATCCTGGCTTAGAAAGGCCACCAAAAATTCTGACATTTCCATCCCCAACTACAACATTTTCCATCTAGATAGAACTGCCAAAGGGGGTGGAGTTGCAATCTACTGTAGAGACAGCCTGCAGAGCTCTATCATACTATCCAGGTCTGTGCCCATACAGTTTGAGCTTCTACTTCTAAAAATCCACCTTTCCAGAAATAAGTATCTTACTGTTGCCGCTTGCTACAGACCCCCCTCAGCCCCCAGCTGTGCCCTGGACACCATATGTGAATTGATTGCCCCCCATTTATCCTCAGAGTGCGTACTGCTTGGTGACCTAAATTGGGATATGCTTAACTACCAGGTACAACCCTAAATCCGTAAACATGGGTACCCTCATAGATATCATCCTGACTAACTTACCCTCTAAATACACCTCCGCTGTCTTCAACCAGGTTCTCAGCGATCACTGCCTTATTGCCTGCGTCCATAACGGGTCCGCGGTCAAACGACCACCCCTCATCACTGTCAAATGCTCCCTAAAACACTTTAGCGAGCAGGCCTTCCTAATTGACCTGGCCCAGGTATCCTGGATGGATATAGATCTCATTCCGTCAGTAGAGGATGCCTGGTTGTTCTTTAAAATAAACATGCCCCATTCAAAAAATACAGAACTAAGAACAGATATAGCCCCTGGTTCTCCTCCGACTTGACTGCCCTTGACCAGCACAAAAACATCCTGTGGCGTACTGCATTAGCATCAAATAGCCCCTGCAATATGCAACTTTTCAGGGAAATTAGGAACCAATATACACAAGCAGTTAGGAAAGCAAAGGCTAGCTTTTTTAAACAGAAATTTGCATCCTGTAGCACTAACTCCAAAAAGTTTTGGGACACTGTAAAGTCCATGGAGAATAAGAGCACCTCCTCCCAGCTGCCCACTGCACTGAGGCTAGGAAACACTATCACCACCGATAAATCTACAATAATCGAGAATTTCAACAAGCATTTTGCTACGGCTGGCCATGCTTTCCACCTGGCTACCACTACCCCGGCCACCAGCTCTGCGCCCTCCGCTGCAACTTGCCCATGCCCCCCACCGCTTCTCCTTCACACAAATTCAGACAGCTGATGTTCTGAAAGAGCTGCAAAATCTGGACCCCTACAAATCATCTGGGCTAGACAATCTGGACCCTTTCTTTCTAAAACTAGCCGCCGAAATTGTCGCAACCCCTATTACTAGCCTGTCCAACCTCTCTTTCGTAACGTCTGAGATCCCCAGAGATTGGAAAGCTGCCGCAGTCATCCCCCTCTTCAAAGGGGGTGACACTCTAGATCCAAACTGTTACAGACTTATATCCATCCTGCCCTGCCTTTCGAACGTTTTTGAAAGCCAAGTTAACAAACAGATCACCGACCATTTCGAATCCCACCGTACCTTCTCCGCTATGCAATCCGGTTTCCGAGCTGGTCATGGGTGCACCTCAGCCACGCTCAAGGTCCTAAACGATATTATAACCGCGATCGATAATAGACAGTACTGTGCAGCCGTCTTCATCGACCTGGCCAAGGCTTTTGACTCTGTCAACCACCGCATTCTTATTGGCAGACTAAATATCCTTGGTTTCTCAAATGACTGCCTCGCCTGGTTCACCAACTACTTCTCAGATAGAGTTCAATGTGTCAAATCGGAGGGCCTGTTGTCTGGACCTATGGCAGTCTCTATGGGGGTGCCACAGGGTTCAATTCTTGGGCCGACTCTTTTCTCTGTGTATATCAATGATGTCGCTCTTGCTGCTGGTGACTCTTCGATCCACCTCTACGCAGACGACACCATTTTGTATACATCTGGCCCTTTATTGGAAACTTTGTTAACAAACCTCCAAACGAGCTTCAATACCATACAACACTCCTTCAGTAGCCTCCAACTGCTCTTAAACACTAGTAAAACTAAATGCATGCTCTTCAATCGAACGCTGCTGGCACCCGCCCACCCGACTAGGATCACTACTCTCGGCGGGTCTGACCTAGAGTATGTGGACAACTACAATTACCTAGGTGTCTGGTTAGACTGTAAACTCTCCTTCCAGACTCACATTAAGAATCTCCAATCCAAAGTTAAATCTAGAATCGGCTTCCTATTTCGCAACAAAGCCTCCTTCACTCATGCTGCCAAACATGCCCTCGTAAAACGGACTATCCTACCAATCCTTGACTTCGGCGATGTCATTTACAAAATAGCCTCCAACACTCTACTCAGCAAATTGGATGTATTCTATCACAGTGCCATCCGTTTTGTCACCAAAGCCCCATATACTACCCACCACTGTGACCTGTACGCTCTTGTTGGCTGGTCCTCACTACATATTCGTCGTCAAACCCACTGGCTCCAGGCCATCTATAAATCACTGCTAGGCAAATCCCCGCCTTATCTTAGCTCATTGGTCACCATAGCAACACCCACCCGTAGTATGCACTCCAGCAGGTATATCTCACTGGTCATCCCCAAAGCCAACACCTCCTTTGGCCGCCATTCCTTCCAGTTCTCTGCTGCCAATGACTGGAACGAATTGCAAAAATCTCTGAAGCTGGAGACGCTTATCTCCCTCACTAACTTTAAGCATCAGTTGTCAGAGCACCTTACCGATCACTGCACCTGTACACAGCCCATCTGAAATTAGCCCACCCAACTACCTCATCCCCATATTATTATTTATTTTGCTCATTTGCACCCCAGTATCTCTATTTGCACATCATCTCTTGCACATCTATCATTCCAGTGTTAATACTAATTGTAATTATTTTGCACTATAGCCTATTTATTGCCTTACCTCCATAACTTGCTACATTTGCACACACTGTATATATATTTTCTGTTGTATTTTTGACTTTATGTTTTGTTTGACCCCATATGTAACTCTTTGTTATTGTTTTTATCGCACTGCTTTGCTTTATCTTGGACAGGTCGCAGTTGTAAATGAGAACTTGTTCTCAACTGGCTTACCTGGTTAAATGAAGGTGAAATAAAATAAAAACAAAAATTAGCGACTGTCTTCATGTTGGAATGTTAAAACCTGATGCCCTGATTGCCATCACTGACAACAGATGAGGGAGAAAAAGATTGGAAGAAATGCATTCATAAATTGAGGCTGTTCTGATGGCAAAAGGGGGTGGGTGCAACTCAATATTAGGAAGGTGTTCTTAACGTTTTGTACACTCAGTGTATTTGTTTCATTCACTTGACTTGATCGAATGTTCGAATTGCGCCCTCTACAGTTGACTTTCGGGATTCATGCAGATTTAAAAATAAATAAATATTTACTGGTCAGTTGATTTAACCAATGGTTGAAGGGTTTAAACCGAACAATCCAATGGGAAATGTGGGCAGGCTTATTTTAAAGTCGGAGGAGCAAGATTAGCGTCAGGACCGCAGCATTAGCTTCCTGGCAGCAACATTAAGACTTCCGGTTTTCCAATTTTGCCTTCAAAATAAATGTCTTCGTTAAAACGCCATATGTATAATACAAAATCAATCATTTTCGCAGCATTGCATAGCGCATAATGTTCAAATTATGTTACAAAATTAAAACTATAGAGAATTACTACTTTTATATAAGATAAATAATATGTCAAAGTGGAGCACATTGAGAAATTGCTGGAGCTTAAGTAAATTAATGTAAAGAAGATATTCTACAGATCTACATATGGTGTTATTTCTTGGGGGACTGAGTCCTAAATACTCACTTTCAACACTTTCTACTCCACCCACTCCATTCACTGCAATGCAATAGACTGTTGGCCTATAATTGACATATTGGCATAGAGAAAAAACTATTCTATGTGCTGATGTAAAAGTGGCATTGAGAAAACTCAGTAGGGTCTGTAGAATCTATATATGGTGTTATTTCATGGGGGACCTAAATACTCAGCAACACTTTCTACTCCACCCATTCTATCGGTCCCAATGCAATACACTGTAGGCCTATACATTTAATGTTGGCTTATATAGAAAAAAACGATTATATGTGCAGAGGTAAAAGTATGGTTGGGAGTACTCAGTACGGACTGTAGAAACCACCTTCAAATGACCTGGTGCTATCCATGGTCCTGAAGTCAATGCCTTCAGAAAGTATTCACACCCCTTGACTTTTCCACATCTTGTTGTTTCACAAAGTGGGATTAAAATTGATTTAATTGTCATTTTTTTGTCAACGATCTACACAAAATACTATAATGTCAAATATATCTTGATTAGATAAGTATTCAACTCCCTGAGTCAATACATGTTAGAATAACCTTTGGCATTGATTACAGCTGTGAGTCTTTCTGGGTAAGTCTCTAAGAGCTTTCCACACCTGGATTGTGCAACATTTGCCCGTTATTCTTTTCAAAATTCTTCATGCTCTTTCAAATAGGTTGTTGATCATTGCTAGACAACCATTTTCAGGTCTTGCCATAGATTTTCAAGCAGATTTAAGTCAAAACTGTAACTCGGCCACTCGGAAACATTCACTGTCTTCTTGGTAAGCAACTCCAGTGTAGATTTGGCGTTGTGTTTTGTGTAATTGTCCTGCTGAAAGGTGAATTCATCTCCCAGTGTCTGGTGGAAAGCAGATTGAACCAGGTTTTCCTCTAAGATTTGACCTGTGCTTAGCTCCATTCCGTAATTTTTTTTATCCTGAAAAACTCCCCAGTCCTTAACAATTACAAGCATACCCATAACATGATGCAGCCACCACTATGCTTGAAAATATGGAGAGTGGTACTCAGTATTGTGTTGTATTGGATTTGCCCCAAACATAACACTTTGTATTCAGAAAGAAAAGGTAATTGTTTTGCCACATTTTTTTTAGTATTACTGTTGAAACAGGATGCATGTTTTGGAATATTTTTATGCTGTACAGGCTTCCTTCATTTCACTCTGTCAATTAAGTTAGCATTGTGGAGTAACTAAGATGTTGTTGATCCATCCTCAGTTTTCTCCTATCAAAGCCATTAAACTCTGTAACTGTTTTAAAGTCACCATTGACCTCATGGTCAAATCTCCGGCCACTGAGTTAGGAAGGGCGCCTGTATCTTTGTAGTGACTGGGTGTATTGATACACCATCCAAAGTGTAATTAATAACTTCACCATGCTCAAAAGGATATTAAATTACTGTTTTATTTTTTTACCCATCTACCAATAGGTGCCCTTATTTGCGAGGTATTGGAAAACCTCCCTGGTCTTTGTGGTTGAATCTGTGTTTGAAATTCACTGCTTGACTGAGGGACCTTACAGATAATTGTATGTGGTCCTCTGTAGCTCAATTGGTAGAGCATGGCGCTTGTAACGCCAGGGTAGTGGGTTCGATCCCCGGGACCACCCATACGTAAAAATGTATGCACGCATGACTGTAAGTCGCTTTGGATAAAAGCGTCTGCTAAATGGCATATTATTATTATTATGTGTGTACTGTCACTTTATTTTACTTCTGCTCTTTTTTTCTCAACACTTTTTTTGTTGTTGTTTTATTCTTACTTTTTTTGGTTAAAATAAATGCACTGTTGGTTAAGGGCTGTAAGTAAGCATTTCACTGCAATGTCTGCACCTGTTGTATTCGGCGCATGTGACCAATAACATTTGATTTGATTTGATTTGGGGTACAAAAATCATGTTAAACACTGTTATTGCACACAGAGTGAGTCCATACAACTTATTATGTGACTTGTTAAGCACATTTTTACTCCTGAACTTATTTAGGCTTGCCATAACAGAGGTTGAATATTTATTGACTCATGACATTTCAGATTTAAATGTTTTATTAATTTCAACAAATTATTAAAAACATAATTCTACTTTTCAATCCCTCATAAAATAAATCCATTAAGTTAGTGATGGGCACCGAGATGAAAAATCTATATCTATATCAGTTGCATTTTTCAATTCGATATTGATATCATATCGGTTCGTAGAAAATACATTGCAACTGTGTGAATGCTCACTTTTCTGTGAAGTCCAGACAACTGCATGCGGATTGCCCATTGGGCCAGGTGTGTTCTGGTGGTATAACCTACCTAACCAGTTTGAATACAATGGGAAGCCCATCCAAAGTTGATGGTCCATCAGCAGGCAATTAAGAATGCTAAGCAGCCTGTTTTTTAAACTATGCTTAGCACTAGCAGCCTGTGAGAAGATCTCTGAGAGGGCTTTGTGCATGCAGGAACAGTCATGTATGCTTTTTTATAGAATAGTGTAGATTAACAGGAAGAATAAACCAATATGATGATATGCCTTGCTCATACCCTCTACCATTCGTCACGAGTCAACGTAAACACACTATTATTTGGAGTGGCAAGCCTTAACCCTAATTGCCTCATCTGACAAAACACACTTCAGTGTATCTTCGTTTATTTCGATCTCAACCTCTCTATTTACATACTGCTCATCTAATTCAGTTTTCATAGAGCTTACGATTTCCTCAGCTGATAAACCTCGACCACAACTTTCTGTCTCTAAGTGGTAGTATTCATTCCCAATATCTTGGGTGTCTGCGATTTGATTGGGCTGCACCACTGACACTCCATCATACGAACTCTTGCCTACATCAGGATATAGATCAGAAGCAAGTTCTTTATCCTCAAATGTGTGTACATTTTGCAAATTAAGTTGGCAGTCTGAGGGTCTTCTCTGAGCAGTTGACATCCCCTCATTTAAACTCTCCACAGGCAATAGATTGTGTACCTGAGCCTCATTTACATTCTCTGTTTGTACCATTTTGTTTAATTTCACCTTGTTGTCACTAGCAATAGAATGTATAAATGTGTCATAGTCCCTTTTAAGACTAAATCAAATAAAATGTTATTTGTCACATGCTTCGTAAACAACAGGTGAAATTTTTATTTATTTTTATTTCACCTTTATTTAACCAGGTAAGCCAGTTGAGAACAAGTTCTCATTTACAACTGCGACCTGGCCAAGATAAAGCAAAGCAGTGTGATAAAAACAACAACAACACAGAGTTACATATGGAATAAACAAAAACAAAACGTACAGTCAATAACACAATAGAAAATTGAAGTGAAATGCAGTGAAATGCTTACTACGGACCCTTCCCAACAATGCAAAGAGAAAGAAAATAGAGAAATAAGAGAAAAGTAAAACAATGGCTGTAATTTGCAATAGCTGTACTTGAACTCGACATGATTCTGAGTTGCATAGAAAAGTAGATTCTACATCCTTTTGACTATCTGGAGATAGGCCAACACAATCAAAGTGATACCAATTTGTACAGATATCAAATGCTAGCATTGCTCGTTTACTGTTATTTGGTGATTTACAGAAACAAATTCCTCACCATATTTACGGTTCACTGCATTTCTCTTCCCCACTCCGTGTTTGATTGGTGTTTTTGTATCAGTTAGTCAGTGGTGTAAAGTACTTAAGTAAAAATACTTGAAATTACTACTTAAGTCGTTTTTTGGGGTATCTGTACTTTACTTTACTATAGTGCATTCGGAAAGTATTCAGACACCTTGACATTTTTCACATTTTGTTACATTACAGCCTTATTCTAAAATTGATTAAATTGTTTTTTTCCCTCATAAATCTACACACAATACCCTATAATGACAAAGCAAAAACAGGTTTTTAGAAATGTTTGCAAGTGTATTAAAAATAAAAAATAGAAATATGTAGTCCCGTGTAGCTCAGTTGGTAGAGCATGGCGCTTGCAACGCCAGGGTTGTGGGTTCGATTCCCACGGGGGGCCAGTATGAAAATGTATGCACTCACTAACTGTAAGTCGCTCTGGGTAAGAGCATCTGCTAAATGACTAAAATGTAAATATGACATTTACATAAGTATTCAGACCCTTTACTCAGTACTTTGTTGAAGCACCTTTGGCAGCGATTACAGCCTTGAGTATTCTAGGGTATGACGCTACAAGCTTGGCACACCTGTATTTGGGGAGTTTCTCTTATTCATCTCAGCAGATCCTCTCAAGCTCTGTACAGCTATTTTCAGGTCTCTCCAGAGATGTTCGATGGGGTTCAAGTCCGGGCTCTGGCTGGGCCACTCAAGGACATTCAGAGACTTGTCCTGAAGCCACTCCTGCGTTGTCTTGGCTGTGTGCTTAGGGTCGTTGTCCTGTTGGAAGGTGAACCTTCACCCCAGTCTGAGGTGCTGAGCTCTCTGGAGCAGGTTTTCATCAAGGACCTCTCTGTACTTTGCCCCGTTCATCTTTCCCTCGATCCTAACTAGTCTCCCAGTCCCTGCCACTGAAAAACATCCCCACAGCATGATGCTGCCTCCACCATGCTTCACCGTAGGGATGGTGCCAGTTTTCCTCCAGACGTGACGCTTGGCATTCAGGCCAAAGTGTTCAATCTTGGTTTCATCAGACCAGACAATCTTGTTTCTCAAGATCTGAGTCCTTTAGGTTCCTTTTGGCAAACTCCAAGCGGGAAGTCATGTGCCTTTTACTGAGAAGTGGCTTCCGTCTGGCCACTCTACCATAAAGGTCTGATTGATGGAGTACTGCAGAAATGGTTGTCCTTCTGGAAGGTTCTCCCATCTCCACTCTGGAGCTCTGTCAGAGTGACCATCGGGTTCTTGGTCACCTCCCTGAGTCTTGGTGGTTCCAAACGTCTTCCATTTAAGAATGATGGAGTCCACAGTGTTCTTGGGGACCTTCAATGCAGCAGACATTTTTTGGTACCCTTCCCCAGATCTGTGCCTAGACACAATCCTGTCTCGGAGCTCTACGGATTGGCTTGGTTTTTGCTCTGACATGCACTGTCAACTGTGGGACCTTATATAGACAGGTGTGTGCCTTTCCAAATAATGTCCAACCAATTTAATTTCCCACAGGTGGACTCCAATCAAGTTGTAGAAACATCTCAAGGATGATCATTGGAAACAGGATGCACCTGAGCTCAATTTCAAGTCTCATAGCAAAGAGTCTGAATACTTATGTAAATAAGGTATTTCTGTTTTTTTTATTTTATACATTTGCAAACATTTCTTAAAACTTGTTTTCACTTTGTCGTTATGGGGTATTATGCGTAGATTGATGAGAATTTTTATTTATTTAATCCATTTTAGAATAAGGCTGTAACCTAACAAAATGTGGAAAAAGTCAAGGGGTCTGAAGACTTTTCCCGAATGCACTGTATTTATATTTTTGACAACTTTTACTTATACTTCACTACATCCCTAAAGAAAATAATGTACTTTTTACTATATATATTTTCCCTGACACCCAAAAGTACTCGCTAAATTTTGAACGCTTAACTGGACAGGAAAATGGTGTAATTCACGCAGTTATCAAGAGAACATCCCTGGTCATCCCTACTGCCTCTGATTTGGTGGAAACACTAAAAACACATGCTTTTTAAACCAAATACTTTTAGACTTTTACTCAAGTAGTATTTTACTGGGTAACTTTCACTTTTACTTGAGTCATTTTCTATTAAGGTATTTTTACTTTTACTGAAGTATGACAATTGGGTACTTTTTCCACCACTGCAATTAGTGTACTGTCTTTGACTGTGTTGCACTGACTTATCACTGTGCTGTCATCCTCATCTCCTATCTCATTACAAAGGTTTGGTCAACTCAACCTGTTCCGCAATCTGATTAACAAGACTTTTAATGTTACCACTATTCTTGTCACACATATTCCTAAGATTTTTGACACTACCTTTAGTGACAATTGTCCATTGAAAAAGTTTTGGCAACTTCCTTTAATTTTGCTGCATAACGGAATGTATGAATTTGGTGGTTCAACAGCATTATTTTCATTTATCATCTGTGGTGTCAAATTTTTCAGATCTATTTATTTTTCAGTAGGTGAACTCCACGGTTAACTCTATCAAATAAAATAAAATGGTATTTGTCACATACACGTGTTTAGCAGATGTTATAACGGGTGTAGCGAAATGCTTGTGCTTCTAGCTCCGACAGTGCATTAATATCTAACAAGTAATATCTAACAATTTCACAACATATACCTAATACTAAACTAGTAAGGAATGGAATTTAAGAAAATATACATATACAGTGAGGGAAAAAAGTATTTGATCCCCTGCTGATTTTGTATGTTTGCCCACTGACAAAGACATTATCAGTCTATAATTTTAATGGTAGGTTTATTTGACCAGTGAGAGACAGAATAACAGCAAAAACATCCAGAAAAGCGCATGTCAAAATTTTTATAAATTGATTTGCATTTTAATGAGGGAAATAAGTATTTGACCCCTCTGCAAAACATGACTTAGTACTTGGTGGCAAAACCCTTGTTGGCAATCACAGAGGTCAGACATTTCTTTTAGTTGGCCACCAGGTTTGCACACATCTCAGGAGGGATTTTGTCCCACTCTTTGCAGATCTTCTCCAACTCATTAAGGTTTCGAGGCTGACGTTTGGCAACTCGAACCTTCAGCTCCCTCCACAGATTTTCTATGGGATAAGGTCTGGAGACTGGTTAGGCCACTCCAGGACCTTAATGTGCTTCTTCTTGAGCCACTCCTTTGTTGCCTTGGCCGTGTGTTTTGGGTCATTGTCATGCTGGAATACCCATCCACGACCCATTTTCAATGCCCTGGCTGAGGGAAGGAGGTTCTCACCCAAGATTTGACGGTACATGGCCCCGTCCATCGTGCCTTTGATGCGGTGAAACACCCCCAAAGCATAATGTTTCCACCTCCATGTTTGACGGTGGGGATGGTGTTCTTGGGGTCATAGGCAGCATTCCTCCTCCTCCAAACACGGCGAGTTGAGTTGATGCCAAAGAGCTCGATTATGGTCTCATCTGACCACAACACTTTCACCCAGTTCTCCTCTGAATCATTCAGATGTTCATTGGCAAACTTCAGACGGGCCTGTATTTGTGCTTTCTTGAGCAGGGGGACCTTGCGGGCGCTGCAAGATTTCAGTCCTTCACGGCGTAGTGTGCTACCAATTGTTTTCTTGGTGACTATGGTCCCAGCTGCCTTGAGATCATTGACAAGATCCTCCCGTGTAGTTCTGTGCTGATTCCTCACCGTTCTCATGATCATTGCAACTCCACGAGGTGAGATCTTGCATGGAGCCCCAGGCAGAGGGAGATTGACAGTTATTTTGTGTTTCTTCCATTTGCGAATAATCGCACCAACTGTTGTCACCTTCTCACCAAGCTGCTTGGCGATGGTCTTGTAGCCCATTCCAGCCTTGTGTAGGTCTACAATCTTGTCCCTGACATCATTGGAGAGCTCTTTGGTCTAGGCCATGGTGGAGAGTTTGGAATCTGATTGATTGATTGCTTCTGTGGACAGGTGTCTTTTATACAGGTAACAAACTGAGATTAGGAGCACTCCCTATAAGAGTGTGCTCCTAATCTCAGCTCAGTTACCTGTATAAAGACACCTGGAAGCCAGAAATCTTTCTGATTGAGAGGGGGTCAAATACTTATTTCCCTCATTAAAATGCAAATCAATTTATAACATTTTTGACATTCGTTTTTCTGGATTTTTTTGTTGTTATTCTGTCTCTCACTGTTCAAATAAACCTACCGTTAAAATTATAGACTGATCATTTCTTTGTCAGTGGGCAAACGTACAAAATCAGCAGGGGATCATATACTTTTTTCCCTCACTGTATGGACAAGCAATGACAGAGCGGCATGGACTAAGATACAGTAGAATATTATAGAATAGAATGCAGTATATACATTTGAGATGAGTATTGCAAGATATGTAAACATTAGTAAAGTGACTGTAAACATTATTAAAGTGACTAGTGTTCCATTTCTCAAAGTGGCCAGTGATTTCAATAGGCAGCAGCAGCATCTAACGTGCTAGTGATGGCTATTTAACAGTCTGATGGCCTTGAGATAGAAGCTGTTTTTCATTCTCTCGGTCCCAGCTTTGACAGGATGCTCTCAATTGTGCATCTGTAAAAGTTTGTGAGGGTTTTAGGTGCCAAGACAAATTTCTTCAGCCTCCTGAGGTTGAAGAGGCTCTGTTGCGCCTTCTTCACCACACTGTCTGCGTGGGTGGACCATTTCAGCTTGTCTGTGATGTGTACGCCAAGGAACTTGAAGCTTTCCACCTTCTCCACTGCAGTCCCGTCGATGTGGATAGGGGGGTGCACCCTCTGCTGTTTCCTGAAGTCCACGATCATCTCCTTTGTTTTGTTGACGTTGAGTGAGAGGTTATCTTCCTGGCACCACACTCCCAGAGCCCTCACCTCCTCCCTGTAGGCGGTCTCGTCATTGTTGGTAATCAAGCCTACTACTGTTGTGTCGTCTGCAAACTTGATGATTGAGTTGGAGGCGTGCTTGGCCACGCAGTCATGGGTGAACAGGGAGTACAGGAGGGGGCTGAGCACGCACCCTTGTGGGGCCCCAGTGTTGAGGATCAGCGAAGTGGTGATGTTGTTTCCTACCTTTACCACCTGGGGGCGGCCCGTCAGGAAGTCCATGACTCAGTTGCACAGGGCGGGGTTCAGACCCAGGGCCTCAAGCTTGATGATGAGCTTGGAGGGTACTATGGTGTTGAATGCTGAGCTATAGTCAATGAACAGCATTCTTACATAGGTATTCCTCTTGTCCAGATGGGATAGGGCAGTGTGCAGTGTGATGGCGATTGCATTGTCTGTGGATATATTGGGGCGGTAAGCAAATTGAAGTGGGTCTAGGGTGACAGGTAAGGTAGAGGTGATATGATCCTTGAGTAGTCTCTCAAAACACTTCATGATGACAGAGGTGAGTGCTACAGGGCGATAGTCATTTAGTTCAGTTACCTTTGCTTTCTTGGGTACAGGAACAATGGTGGCCATCTTGAAGCATGTGGGAACAGCAGACTGGGAAAGGGAGAGATTGAATATGTCCATAAAAACACCAGCCAGCTGGTCTGCGCATGCTCTGAGGACGCGGCTAGGGATGCCGTATGGGCCGGCGGCCTTGCGGGGGTTAACATGCTTAAATGTCTTAATCACGTCGGCCACGGAGAAGGAGAGGCCACAGTCCTTGGTAGTGGACCTCGTCAGTGGCACTGTGTTATCCTCAAAGCGGGCGAAGAAGGTGTTTAGCATGTCTGGAAGCGAGACGTCAGTGTCGGCGACGTGGCTGGTTTTCCTTTTGTAGTTCATATCACCACAGACAACAGCGGTACTATCAGTACAGTCAACTCCTACTATACTCTTTACCAGTCTTTCCACCAACACCAGACCACTGCAACCAACTCCCTTCCCTAATTTATTCTATTTTATTCCATTATATTGTTGTTAAATCATTATTATATAGACTATAATGAAATAACACGATATATTATATTATTATTATTATTATTATTATTATTATATAGAGTTCTACAGTCTATTGCATGGGGACCAATGGAGTGTGTGGAGTAGAAAGTGTTGCTGAGTATATAGACCTCAGTCCACCATGAAATAGCTCCATACTGTATATAGATTATACAGACCCTACGGAGTAATCCCCACCACACTTTAACATCGGCACAAATAATAGTTTTTTCTCTATAAGCCAATATGTAATGCATATACAGTGATTTGCATTGTGGACAATGTAATTTGCGGAGTAAATGGCCAGCAACACTGCATTACTCAGAGCCCCATGAAATGACACCAGCTTTTACAGACCCTAATGCAGGGATCATCAACTTGATTCAGCTGCGGGACAATTTTCTTTCTTGAGTGAATGGTCGGGGGGCCCGAAACATAATTACAAATAATTTGTGTACTGTAAATTGTCCTCAAGAAGCTCAAACGGACAAAATGTTTGACTAAAACATAATCATTTCAATCCTTGCTTACATTTGTATATATGATCAAGTATCTCTTTATTATGCATGGGAATACTTGGGAACAGATTTCTTAAATAAAAATTACTTGGAGCCCTGGTGTTTTTACAATGAAAATTGATTTTTTCTTTTTTTTTCTTTTTGCTCAGAAGACAAATAAAACCAAAAAGCCGCCAGTTGGGGAACCCTGCCCTACTGAGAACCCCCCACCCACTTTTACATCAGCACAAATAATATTTATTTCTCAAGTTATTTGCATTGGGGGCATTTATTTGACATTGAAACATGTTTTAAAACCCAAATGTAATGCAAATGTCACTTAAATATGAACAAAGATGAATCATTGTTAATGTTTAGAGAATTATTTTTCACACATCATGAATAAATGGGTGATTTAGCAAATAGGGCCTTTTTGAGTCTCAGGGTTAGATTTTTAAGAAAAAATTCTAATTTAGATTATTTTTAATTCACCTCCATTAAGTAGAGACTAAAATAAGTGTAAAAAAAATTTCTCAGCTTTCAATATGTTTTTTTAATGTTATTTTCTAAAGCACTTCATGTCTGGATTTCACTGTTTTACACTGTTTTTGTCCTGTGTCACACCCAGACTTTTGACATTCTGCTATGTATTACACTTACAAAAGTCTTGATAGTTAGAAAATATTTAATGCACCTGTTTAAAAAATTGTCAAATAAATTGAAACTATATACATATTAGATGTGTATAAGCCATTTGTTACATTTTCTTTGTTTTATACAGGTTTTCTACAGTCACGAAGTTCCGTGACCCGGAAGCACTTTTTTGGTGTTGCTGACGAGTTGCTGATCGCCATAATGAACAAGTGTAATCGGTTTCGGATGAGCAGTTTTCAAATATTTGATTTAATGTTTAATCAGCGAAATATTCATGAATTAACATGTCTGTTTGCTGTTGTACTTCTTTTAACCTGCCAGTGTCTGGCAGACGATGGATACGAGATGGATGACTTTTTAAAAAGGGAGTACTCGCTTACAAAACCATACCAAGGTAGGCTATCCAAACGCTTTGCTGGCTTTAGTTTCACAATCAGTATTATTTTGCTTTCCAGACAATGTTCACAAAAATTATCATTTGTATTGTACAAAAACACTGTTGAGTTATTCATCAAATACGTATTATATTATTGTCTGAGATAGTTATTGGCAGAATAGTGTTAACTCAACTAGCTACAGGGCAAACCATACCAAGGTAGGCTATCCAAACGCTTTGCTGGCTTTGGTTTCACAATCAGTATTATTTTGCTTTTCAGACAATGTTCACAAAAATGATCATTTGTATTGTACAAAAACACTGAGTTATTCATCAAATACGTATTATATTATTGTCTGAGATAGTTATTGGCAGAATAGTGTTAACTCAACTAGCTACAGGGCTTCCCAAATACGGTCCTGGGGACTACACTGCTAATTCAAATAATCAGCTCATCATTAAGCTTTTATTATTTGAATCAGCCGTGTAGTGCTAGGGCAAAAACACAAGTGACATCACCTCATAGAATTGCATTTGATTGCACATTGATTCACAAAACGGAAGCTGGTAGATTATTGACAGTAAAACAATAGGGTGTAGTTATGTAAATGGGGTTTACATTTTTGGAGGATTGTGTAATCAAAAGTGGATCACCATATTAAACAACCATTTAGTACTGAAACTATGGGTAGTTAGGTACTTTACAAATTGGTCCCTAGTCTAAAACGTCTTGACAAAAATCCAAATTTGTTCTCGAAGGTGAGCAAAAGTAATTTTCACATTGTTGTGATCAATGGTGAGAACACTGGACAAAGATGTCCCTTTTAAACTTCCTATATCAAGTTATGCATAGTGATTGATTGTGTTTATTTGTGTAGGGTTGGGCTCCTCCAGTTCCTCTTATTGGGACCTGATGGGCAATGCCATGATCACCACTGAGCATGTGCGACTTACCCCTGACTTGCAGAGCAGACAAGGAGCAGTGTGGAGCCGCGTTGTGAGTATAGCTCTCTCCATCCCTAAGTAAACACCAGCACACTACTGCTTATCCTTGAAACCCCTACATCTCTGCACTTAAGAAAATACATCGTAGTCTAGCTTTAGGCCTAGCAGACACGCCACAAAGTATGGCAAACACATCACCTCATTTGTAGTGACAATACCATAGATTAGGCCTATCCTTCCTGACTACATGTACAACTCTATAGCACATAGCATTTCAATATACTATGACAGGTAACATGCCATGCTACAACCAGCTTTTCCTCATTCCCTGTACTGTCTGTATCTGTCTGTATGCGCTCCTACTGCAGCCGTGTTACCTGCGGGACTGGGAGCTGCAGGTGCACTTTAAGATCCACGGCCACGGGAAGAAGAACCTAAATGGAGATGGAATTGCCCTGTGGTATACCAAGGAACGCATGCAGACCGGTACTGAGCTTGCACTGTCTAATACACAAACCAGGGTTATGTCCCAAAGCGCACCCTATCCCCTATATAGTGCACTACTTTTGTCCAGCACCCATAGGGTGCAATTTGGGACGCACACCAAGGTTGAAAGATAGTCTCTAGTCTTGTGGTAATATTACAATGATCTCAGCATGGTCTTCCTAAAGTGTTGACTGCCAGGGTTTATCACCTGCAGGTCCTGTATTTGGAAACATGAACCTCTTCACCGGCCTTGGCGTGTTTGTGGACACCTACCCCAATGAAAATAAAAACCATGAGGTATTACACTAACCCCCCTACGCTCACTCACACTCACTCAGGTGGACAGCCTATTCCCAAACACGGATTGTGTATAAATGGTTTGGGTGTGCAATGTTGTGTGTTAACGCTGCGTCCTGTGTTTCCTTGCATCCCGGTTGGGCACACAGAAGAAGTACAATCCTTCGACTCAGGTAGCTACAGTAACCTATCAGCCAATTCCAGTCATCCTCTGGATGCTTATTTATTTCTAACCTCAACACTCCACCTATCCCATCCATGTTGACTAACCCACATCAGACATATCTCATGTCTCATCTCATCCCTTTTGTGTCATGCAATATGTGGTGTATGAACGTACAGACGAGTGTCAGAAGTTGTTCCTGTTTACCTAAGAAATGTGGATCTTGCAGTGCTTCATGCATTTAGTCACTAATTGTCTGTCAAATGGCAACATATTTTCTATATAGGGGTCATTTCAGCAAGCCATGACACCCACCATCTGATTGTTCTGAAATCATTTCTGTAGTTAGAAACAGATAAGATTAGCATTCCTGTAACATATTTTTTTGGAAATATAATTAGATCTCTGAGAAATTAAGCTAATTGATTGCACCCAAATTGGCCATTTTTATTTATAGGATTCATAAGACATGAGGAATCCAAAGAAATGGTCAAAAACCACCCACGTACCCACCCCCCACCCCCACCCCCCATGACAATCCCACCCCAACGAGTATACAGTATCAGTTCTCTATGTCTGACATATAGTATGGAGCTGCAACTCTGAGTATTATTTCTTCATCCTATGTAATGTATTCCCAGCTAAAAAAAATGTTTCTCTCGTTCAGAGAAATTAGTCATTGAAGTTGTTAGTTTTATGTCCCATCCTACATCCTGATAGTAACAGGTTCTGACCACTAGATGGTGCTGTTTCTGCTATAAGAGAATATTAGAATCCCTCAATGTTAAAGGGATAGTTTACCCAAATTATAGTCATCCTCTGGCTTCAGCTTTTCGGTTTTTATTCATTTGTAAACATTTCTAAAAACATAATTCCACTTTGACATTATGGGGTATTGTGTGTAGGCCACTGACATAAAATCTATATTTTATCCATTTTAAATTCAGGCTGTAACACAACAAAATGTGAAAAAACTAAAGGGGTGTGAATACTTTCTGAAGGTACTGTAAACCTAACAACTTCGATTACTAATTTCTCTGAACGGGGAAAAAAACATCACCAAATTCACTGGGAATACTTTACATAGGACGAAGAAAACAATCCAAGCCGCAGCTCCATACTACTTGTTAGACATAGAGAACTGATACTATATACTCGTTGTTGGGGTCGGATTGGCGTGGGGGGGCTGTGGATGGCTTTTGACAATATCTTTGGATTCCTCATGTCTAACTCATTGTTAGAAAAAAGTTTCGTCCAAATCAGATGTTAGGTACTATATTTATTGAATATTATATGAATCCTATGAATTAAAATGGCCACTTTGGGTGCGATCAATTAGCTTAATTTCGCAGAGACCAACAAAATGTTGCAGGAATGTTAATATTATTTGTTTCTAACAGGAACAATTTAAGAACAGTCTGAGATGGTGGATGTCAATCCTCTTTCTTGTGCTTTTCTTGCGGTGGAATGACTCATAGTGAACTTCTTTTGACCAAAGTAGTGCACTACATAGTGAATAGGGTGCCAATTCAGACGCAACCAGTGTGTTTTAAAGGGATACTGCGAGATTATTTTAGTTATTTTAGCATTGGCTCGTGAAACAACCTCTTAACTTCCTTCATACATAAAAGTGGTAACCATGAGTTCATCTGGGTAAGTAATCTGGCAGTATCCCTCTGGTCACTGATTGACATTATCATCTGGTTTATCACAACTACCTCTGTCTCTGCAGAGGGTATTTCCATACGTGTCTGGGATGGTGGGGAACGGGACTCTGGCTTATGAGCACGATCGTGATGGCCAGTCCACAGAGCTTGGCGGGTGCACGGCCCTTGTGCGCAACATCCCCCATGACACCTTCCTCCTCATCAGATACACCAAAAACAGACTGACGGTGAGAGAAACACACACAGCACCATGTTCAGTAAAGCGTTCACTAACATATTACATTTTTATTGACCTATGTTTGACCTCCTGACCTACAGATCCAGATAGACGTTGACGGTAAACAGGAGTGGCGGGACTGTCTGGACCTTCCAGGGGTACGTCTGCCTCGGGGCTACTTCTTTGGCGCCTCCTCTGTGACTGGAGACCTGTCAGGTACTGGGCCTCTCTCTGAACATCTCAGAACAACACTGTTTTTGTGGTTCACCATCTGCATTCTTCTCACCGGTTTTTGGAATCAGTTCATAGCAATCAGATCTATGTCAATTCTGAATGGAGAATGGTGGAGAGCCTGTGGTCTAGCGGTAACACTAGAGACCGGGGTTTGATCCCCGCGTCCACGCTTCATACTGTGCTCCCACTTTCCTGTGAAATGTAAAATAATGTTGGATTGTATTGATTTAGGGGCGGCAGATAGCCTAGCGGTTAAGGGCGTTGGGCCAGTAACCGAAAGGTTGCTGTTTCAATTCCCTGAGCCAACTAGGTGACAAATCTGTCTGTGCCCTTGAGCAAGGCACTTAACCCTAATTGCTCCTGTAAGTCGCTCTGGATAAGAGCGTCTGCTAAATGACTAAGTCAAATGTATTTCTTCTTTCCTCTCATTTCCTAGACAACCATGATCTCATCTCTATGAAGCTGTACCAGCTGACTGTGGAGCGTTCTCAGGAGGAAGAGGAGGAGGAAGAGCTCATCCCCAGTGTTGATAACTTTGAGCACTTGAACAAAGGTAAGATAATACAAGCCAACATTTTCAAAAAAGGTGTGATATTTGTTTTTGTCCGTCCAGTTTCAATTGAACTGTAGCATGTTATTTTTTTTCTTCATGGTTGTTTGTCTTTCATTACAGTGGAGGTGCAGGAAGAGGGGATGAGTGGAGTCCAGCTCTTCTTCACCATAGTCTTCTCTGTCATTGGTGTCTTTGTACTGGGGGTGGTGGCGGTGGTCATGTACGGGCGCTGGAAGGAGAACAGCCGCAAACGCTTCTACTGAGAGGGAGAGCTGGATAGTCTATGGCTCCGTCCCAAATGGCAACCTATTCTCTTTACAGTGCTCTACATTTGACCATGGCCTATAGGGGTCTAGTCAAAATTTGTGCTCTCTGTTGGGATAGGGTGCCATTTGGGAAGTAGTGTGAGAGAGGGATACTCTATGTGAAGGAGCACAAGAGTGAGAATGAGGATATAGATTTTTAAACATACAACAAACATGCTGTCTGCCGTACATAGATTTACTACATAACAATCCTCTTACCTCAATGATACTTCAACTGAGATAAATGAACCCATCTCGGACCATCTCGGCCAAAAGAAATCAAATGTGACCCTTTTTTCAATTATTTTTTATACTGTGAGATTAATCTTTTTTGCCTTTTGTTTCACCTCAGTGTTGAACGTAAACCCCGAAGCTAGCTAATGTAGGGAAGGAGACAATGACCTGTGAATCACTGACACTGTCATCAGCACACTGCACTCACTTCTATGCAGTGTGCATGATGGCTTCCAGCCTTGCTGCCATTTTCTGCCATTGAGACTTCAGAATTGATTGCACTGACATGAAATGCCCATGAGAAGGCTTATATTGAGCTGCCATAATAACTAAGTAATGAGAGATAGAATTGTTCTGAACTAAAGTGCCTAGCTAGGGCCAGTGTAAGACCAGGGCCCATATTTACAAAGCATTTCAGAGTAGGAGTGCTGATAGAGGATCAGTTTGGCCTTCAAGATAGTAATGAATAAAATGATATTGACAGGGGAACTGATCCTAGATCAGCAGTCCTAATCTGAGATGTTTTCTTGAATACGGGCCCAGGTATCACAATGTACATGCTCATCCTCTAGTTCTATGTTTTGGTTCATGAGCTAACTTTTGGCTCTTGGTTCTGTATTGCTGTGCTGTAACTACCATTTATCTATCGTACTGTACAGGTAATTGGATTGTTTTCTCTGAGATGCTCTACCCTCCTTTGTAGGTTTTGAGTTGTTAACTATTGTCCACCAGCCATCATGTCAAGCA
This sequence comes from Coregonus clupeaformis, assembly GCF_020615455.1. Taxonomy (NCBI): domain Eukaryota; kingdom Metazoa; phylum Chordata; class Actinopteri; order Salmoniformes; family Salmonidae; genus Coregonus; species Coregonus clupeaformis. The sequence goes on from NC_059207.1 coordinate 49,875,272, forward strand.
CACAACTATCTCAAGCACTTAATCAAAACAGATCATCTAACCTGTGGCGAATATATACACTACCAGTCAAAAGTTTGGACACACCTACTCATTCAAGGGTTTTTCTTTATTTAACAATTTTTTACATTGTAGAATAAGAGTGAAGACATCAAAACTATAATATAATATGCCATTTAGCAGACGCTTTTATCCAAAGCGACTTACAGTCATGTGTGCATACATTTTTACGTATGGGTGGTCCCGGGGATCGAACCCACTACCCTGGCGTTACAAGCGCCATGCTCTACCAATTGAGCTACAGAAATAACACATGGAATCATGTAGTAACCAAAAAAGTGTTAAACAAATCAAAATATATTTTATATTTGAGATTCTTCAAATAGCCACCCTTTGCCTTGATGACAGCTTTGCACACTCTTGGCAATCTCTCAACCAGCTTCAAGAGGTAGTCACCTGGAATGCATTTCAATTAACAGGTGTGCCTTCTTAAAAGTTAATTTGTGGAATTTATTTCCTTCTTAATGCGTTTGAGCCAATCAGTTGTGTTGTGAAAAGGTAGGTATACAGAAGATAGCCCTATTCGGTAAAAGACCAAGTCCATATTATGGCAAGAACAGTTCAAATAAGCAAAGAGAAACGACAGTTCATCATTACTTTAAGACATGAAGGTCAGTCAATACGGAAAATGTCAAGAACTTTGAAAGTTTCTTCAAGTGCAGTCGCAAAAACCATCAAGCGCTATGATGAAACTGGCTCTCGTGAGGACCGCCACAGGAATGGAAGACTCATAGTTACCTCTGCTGCAGAGGATAAGTTCATTAGAGTAACCAGTCTCAGAAATTGCAGCCCAAAAAAATGCTTCACAGAGTTCAAGTAACAGCCACATCTCAACATCAACTGTTCAGAGGGGACTGTGTGAATCAGGCCTTCATGGTCGAATTGCTGCAAAGAAACCACCACTAAAGGACACCAATAAGAAGAAGAGACCTGCTTGGGCCAAGAAACACGAGCAATGGACATTAGACCGGTGGAAATTTGTCCTTTGGTTTGGAGTCCAAATTGGAGATTTATGTGACGCGGTGTGGGTGAACGGATGATCTCCGCATGTGTAGTTCCCACCGTAAAGCATGGAGGAGGAGATGCTTTGCTGGTGACACTGTCTGTTATTTATTTAGAATTCAAGGCACACTTAACCAGCATGGCTCCCACAGCATTCTGCAGCGATACGCCCTCCCATCTGGTTTGGGCTTAGTGGGACTATCATTTGTTTTTCAACAGGACAATGACCCAACACACCTCCAGGCTGTGTAAGGGCTATTTTACCAAGAAGGAGAGTGATGGAGTGCTGCATCAGATGACCTGGCGTCCACAATCCCCCAACCTCAACCCAATTGAGATGCTTTGGGATGAGTCAGATGGCAAAGTGAAGGAAAAGCAGCCAACAAGTGCTCCGCATATGTGGGAACTCCTTCAAGACTGTTGGAAAAGCATTCCAGGTGAAGCTGGTTGAGAGAATGCCAAGAGTGTGCAAAGCTGTCATCAAGGCAAAGGGTGGCTATTTGAAGAATCTCATATATAAAATATATTTTGATTTGTTTAACACTTGTTTTGGTTACTACATGATTCCATATGTGTTATTTCATAGTTTTGATGTCTTCACTATTATTCTACAATGTAAAAAATAGTACAAATTAAGAAAAACCCTTGAATGAGTAGGTGTGTCCAAACTTTTGACTGGTACTGTATGTATAGATATATTGATGAGGGGGAAAAAACTATTTAATCAATTTTAGAATAAGGCTGTAATGTAATAAAATGTGGAAAAAGTCCAGGGGTCTGAATACTTTCTGAATGCACTATGTAGATGTGTGTATGTGTATTTGTGTGTATGTATATGTGTATATATACACATACATACATATACACAGTGCATTCAGAAAGTATTCAGACCCCTGGACTTTTTCCACATTTTGTTACATTACAGCCTTATTCTAAAATTGATTAAATAGTTTTTTCCCCCTCATCAATTTACACACAATACCCCATAATGACAAAGCAAAAACAGGTTTTTAGAAATGTTTGCAAATGTATTAAATATAAAAAACGGAAATATCACATTTACAGAAGTATTCAGACCCTTTACTCAGGACTTTGTTGAAGCACCTTTGGCAGCGATTACAGCCTCGAGTCTTCTTGGGTATGACGCTAATAGCTTGGCACACCTGTATTTGGGGAGTTTCTCTCATTCTTCTCTACAGATCCTCTCAAGCTCTGTCAGGTTGGATGCACAGCTATTTTCAGGCCTCTCCAGAGATGTTCGATCGGGTTCCAGTCCAGGCTCTGGCTGGGCCACTCAAGGACATTCTGAGACTTGTCCCGAAGCCACTCCTGCGTTGTCTTAGCTGTGTGCTTAGGGTTGTTGTCCTGTTGGAAGGTGAACCTTCGCCCCAGTCTGAGGTCCTGAGCGCTCTGGAGCAGTTTTTCATGAAGGATCTCGCTGTACTTTGTTCCGTTCATCTTTCCCTCGATCCTGACTAGTCTCCCAGTCCCTGCCGCTGAAAAACATTCCCACAGCATGATGCTCTCAACAGCATGCTTCACCGTAGGGATGGTGCCAGGTTTCCTCCAGATGTGATGCTTGAAATTCAGGCCAAAGTGTTCAATCTTGGTTTCATCCGGCCAGAGAATATTGTTTCTCATGGTCTGAGAGTCCTTTAGGTTCCTTTTGGCAAACTCCAAGCGGGCTGTCATGTACCTTTTACTGAGGAGTGGCTTCCGTCTGGCCATTCTACCATAAAGACCTTATTGGTGGAGTGCTGCAGAGATGGTTGTCCTTCTGGAAGGTTCCCCCATCTCCACAGAGGAACTCTAGAGCTCTGTCAGAGTGACCATCGGGTTCTTGGTCACCTCCCTGACCAAGGCCCTTCTACCCCGATTGCTCAGTTTGGCCAGGCGGCCAGCTCTAGGAAGAGTCTTGGTTGTTCCAAACTTCTTCCATTTAAGAATGATGGAGGCCACTGTTTTCTTGGGGACCTTCAATGCTGCAGAAATGTTTTTGGTACCTTTCCCCAGAGCTGTTTCTTGACACAATCCTGTCTCGGAGGTCTACGGACAATTCCTTTGACCTCATGGCTTGGTATTTGCTCTGACATTCACTGTCAACTGTCAACATTCACTGTCAACTATAGACAGGTATGTGCCTTTCCAAATCATGTCCAATCAATTGAATTTACCACAGGTGGACTCCAACCAAGTTGTAGAAACATCTCAAGGATAATCAATGGAAACAAGATGCACCTGAGCTCAATTTCAAGTCTCATAGCAAAGGGTCTGAAAATTTCTAAACTTGTTTTCGCTTTGTCATTATGGGGTATTGTGTGTAGATTGATGAGGATTAAAAAAAAAAAATCCATTTTAGAATAAGGCTGTAATGTAACAAAATGTGGAAAAAGGTAAAGGGGTCTGAATACTTTCCGAATGCACTGTATGTGTATAGAACAAAAATGTAAATGCAACCATTTCAACGATTGTACTGAGTTACAGTTCATGTAAGGAATCAGTCAATTGAAATAAATATATTAGGCGCTAATCTATGGATTTCCCATGACTGGGCAGGGGTGGAGCCATGGGTAGGCCCACCCACTTGGGAGCCAGGCCCAGTCAATCAGAATGTTTTTTTTTTGTTGTTCTTTATTACAGACAGAAATACTCCTCAGTTTCATCAACTGTCCGGGTGGCTAGTCTCAGACGATCCGCAGGTGAGGTCCTGGGCTGGCGTGATTACACGTGGTCTGCGGTTGTGAGTCCAGTTGGACGTACTGCCAAATTTTCTAAAACGACGATTGCTTATGTAAGAGAAATGAACATTAAATTCTCTAGCAACAGCTCTGGTGGACATTCCTGCAGTCAGCATGCCAAATTCACGCTCCCTTAACTTGAGTCATCTGTGCCATTGTGTTGTGTGACAAAACTGCACATTTTAAATTTTAGTCATTTTAGCAGACGCTCTTATCCAGAGCGACTTACAGTTAGTGAGTGCATACATTTTTCATACATTTTAGAGTGGCCTTTTGTTGTCCCCAGCACAAGGTGCTATGTAATGATGTGCCACAACTGTCAGGTGGATGGATTGTCTTGGCAAAGGAGAAATGCTCACTAACAGGGATGTAAACAAATTTGTGCACATAATTAGAAAGAAATAAGCTTTTTGTGCAGATGGAACATTTCTGGGATCTTTTATTTCAGCTCATGAAACATGGGACCAACACTTTACGTGTTGCGTTTATATTTTTGTTCAGTATATTTATTCTAATTAATAATGTCAACCTATATTTACCTTTTATGATTGGTCAAATGTCTGTTGTTCACCTGTGAAAGTTTGTTGGTTGTTTTCTATGTTGACAATGTTTTTAAACCGTATTATTGTTATTATGAAAAACTGCACATTGTCCATCCACAATGCCATTGAGCCTCAAATGTGGCTGAACTGTAATCCCAAAATAAAATGAAGTAGCCTAACGGATGGTTTGTAATCAGTTACACTACCGATCCTCTCCAGGCACTTATTTTCTCGTGCCTTACCTGGGTCGTATTCATTAATGCAAACCGTAGTGGAACTGTTTTGCAACGGAAACCGCTTAGAGCATTTGAGTAAAAAGTTTTGCTAAAATGTGCACAAATGAATATGTCAGTCTCTAGATGGTTAAAGGTCAAATGTGAGAGTCCAGGACCGGCCCTGGGCATAAGGGACGTAGGTGGTCGCCGGCTGCTAGGGGGTTCCCCGACCTCAACTTACTGTTGATTGCATGATCTAAATTTGGTTGTGCATCAGCAGTTTGACTCTTAAGTCAGTCACTGACAGTCACTTAATTAGCCCATGTCAGCAAAAAAATAAGATTGGTAAGTTAGTCTACCCAGCTATATTAACTTGTAACAATCATGTCTGATTTACTGACCGGGAACAAAGGGCACATGCCCAGGTTCCTCATTTATCAACCATGCGTACATTTCTTACTAAATTCTGGTGCCCGTGGAGATCTAGGATTTGCATGCGTAACAAATTGTTGGGGTTTATCAAACTGTCGCAGGCAACATACACGTTGATGTTTTCATTGATAAATCAGAGCCATACTACATTTGTTCGCGCGTGAATGAGTGCTACAACCCCGCCTGGAAAACGCCCTCCTGGAACATGATCGTTTCTAAAAGAAAGCGCAATGGCAAATTTGATCACATTTCTGTAGAGGTGTGGGCAGAATGTTTTAATATTTTTCAAACAAAATGCATGCCGCCTATAGCAAGTGCCAAACACTGGATTGACTGTCCTTTCAAACAAAATAAAATAAACATATTAGCCATATTAGACTACATGGTGCTATGTGATCTCCTTACAAACTGCATCTGTTTATCCTACGTTTTAATGTTTTTATTAGCCTACCATTGTTATAATTCCTGTGCATCAAACACCTTAATTTTCCTCAAAATAACAATATTTGCTTGCAATACAGTTGATCAACCACTAGTTGTGTGCATGGTTTGAGATTTGCGTGAAGATAGGCACACATTCCTGTCAAGTTCATAATAGATAAATGCCAACTTTTGCGGGAAAACTGGAGTATGCAGGTTTGGAGTCTTTTTTGTTGTTGTGCGCACACACCTTGATAAATGAAGGCCCAGGGACCCTGACCTCCAGGGAACCCCATTGACTTTGTTAGTCACTCACTCAGATATCATATTAGCATGTCATGGCAAAATGTGTGGAATTTCAGGAAATTCATTTTAAAATGGCAAAAATGTCTACGCCCCATAGCAAAATGTGTAGAATTGCAAAAAAACTTGCTTTAAAACTGCAACGTTTTCGTTACGCCCCATGGCAAATCTCCCCCAGGGCCCCCAAAAAGGTAGGGCTGGCCCTGTGTGAGACTCTCCAGCACTGTATTTCTGTCAGTTCATGATGAACCTCGAATATGGCCCAAAATGATTACTTTAATGTTGACATCTATAGTTAATTATGTTTGGGACTGTGTGGTATGAGAGTAATTTATTGTGTCATCATAAGCCATCTTGAAGTGACACAAACTTGACTATTTAAATCATTATTTTGGTGTAATGAAAATGTGAATGCTCTTTGGCTTCTGTCAAAGTTTTCAATTCTTGGAAATCTATCATTGTAAAATATCTTGTTGGTCTATATGAAGAGAATGTGCACTGCTCTTGTGTCAAATCTTTTTGAATAAAAATGTCTATGATAATCTTGCTCATTTGGAAACGTCCTCCTTTGCCATATGTCTATTTACCCCTCGTAGTGTTCATAGAGGGGTGTGACTAGGTAAAGAGGGAGGCATACTCAGGTAATGTATGGATAAAACATGTGTTTTTTTACATTGGTAATTAATAATGTAAACTAAGTAATTACCTGTTAAGCCAAGGATGGGAGGTGAAGTTGACTGGTGTTTCTGTTAACAGTCGATCATCAGGCGTCCAATAGATGATCAGATGAAAGGGATTCCTTCCAGTCCACTAAAACTCTGTAAATGTATAGAAAAGGCAGGTCCTTGACATCAACAGTATTTGCATACAGTCTATTCATTATTCATTGTTCTGGCATTTACTTGTTGTAACTGAAAACATTTTGACGCTGTGTATAGTGGGCGGCCTCTACTGTCAGGTATTACACTTAGGTGTCAGTCTGCTAACAAATATTTCCCTTTTGCTGCAGTGTTCCCTTTGATTCTTTTTTCACTCTTATGCCACCAGGCTCCAGCCCTTACCTGTCAACGGTCAACACCCAGAAGTTTCAGTGTAACACCAATGGTACCCAGGTATTATATCTGCTGTTTTAACTGAGGGAACATTGTGGACTACTTTTGATCGCTTTGTTTGTAAGGTACTGTGTCCTCTTCAGTGATTTAAAAAAATATATTTACTGTAGATTTTACTGATATGTTTAAAAGTTGTGTTATTTAAAATCAGCACAATTATTTAGATTTGAAGTAGATGAAAAATATCTTATTGTACAAAGTATATCTAGACTTTAAAAGAAAACTGCAACAAGCCCTGACAATTAGTGGCATATTGTCAGTCATTACTCTGTAATGGTAAGTCATGCAATACATTGGAAGTCTCAATGGCAATTTAAATGTTGAATGAAGTAGGAAATGTGCTTGGGACAGTACTTTGCATAGGAATGGGGCTATAACATGTTTGGATAGGTCAGGCACCATGCTCAGTGTTGTCATTCCAAACAGTGCTGTCTTGTCAACACTTCAACCATCAGACATGAGGAGTAGTCATGGTCACTTGAATCAACTGCTTTCCTACTCTAAAGCGAGATGAAACATTTTGTATCCTGTTTAATTTATTTGCACCAAAGAAAATAAGTGACAAACAACAAACATAAAAACGGTATGCAGGTGTGGTTGGAAGCCCAAATGGGTAACCACACTACAAAACAATACATAAGTACAACAACAAAAAAAGTTTGTTAAAACATAACAAAACCCACTAATCATAAATGTACAAATGAACTGATCAGCAATCACAAAAAAAGTATATGTTTTGTTTAAATGTGTGTGCATGTGTGGATGTGAGTGTTTGAGAGTTGGGGCATATGGAGTTGATTACTGAGTAGTTTGGTTCATCAGGCTGACCCCCAGTCTTCACTTGAAGTTATTGAGGGATGATGAGGTTTTGGCAATGTGAAGATAAGAATTCCAGAGTATGGTACCTCTGTATCTGATAGAGAATTGACTATGTGAGGTGCGGCAGTGGGGAGGGTGAAGGTTATCGCAGTGTCTTGTGTTATATAGATGGATTTCAGAATTAACCTGGAAGAATCCATTGAAGGGTTTAGGTAAACTGTCTGGGAGGTATGAGTATTTGTGAATGAAAGTGCATAATTGGCGTACATTAACGTCGTAAATAGACAAGAAATTTTCTTAAACAAAGGTGCAGATGGACCCAGGTAATTCGAGGAGGTGGCTAGTCTTGCGAATGTATTTTGTATGATGTATGTACTGGCCCAGACAATATTACAGTAAATGAGTAATGGTTAAATTAAGCTATAGTATAGAGTTAGGAAGCAAGCCTTATGAACCAAACCACTAATCTTTCTGATGATACCAACAGATTATCACTTTGCTGCAGACAAATTGAATATGATCTTTCCAGGATAACTTTTCATCAATTAGAACTCCAAGGAATCTAGTGGGTGTGACTTGTTCCATTTCTTTCCCACCAATTGAGATTCTGGCAATTTTTTTATATATTTTTTACAATACTCCTTATTCTTACTAGTGAATACAATAACGTTTTTTTTTTTAAATCTGGAACCATTCTGAAAATGTGGCCATGCCTGAGTTAGCTTCATGAATTAATGAATCAAAATTATTGTGTGATAAAATCAAATTGGTATCATCAGCAAAGAGAATGGGAAGTACGGTAGAAGACACAGCAGCAAGCTCATTGATATAGATTAAGAATAAACAAGGTCTAATTATTGAACCCTGTGGCACACTACAGGATATCTTGGCCCTGGTAGATGCATAGCCGTTTGCATAAACATAACTATATAACCAATGATATGTATAATCATGAAAACCATATTTGTGCTCATATAGAATAGTGTTCATTTTAAAATATTTCAACATTCTCTTATACACCAATTTTTCTATGATTTTAGAACAACATGGTAATACAGATATAAAACATGGTAGTACAGATATTGGGGCGATAATTTGTAAAAGATCTTGGATCCCCAGATTTATAGAGTGGGATAACTTTGGCAATTTTCAAATCTTTAGGAACAATACCAGTTTACATAGATTTGGTGAAGATATACAGTGCCTTCGGAAAGTATTCAGACCCCTTTACCTTTTCCACATTTTGTTACATTACAGCCTTATTCTAAAATTGATGTAATAAAAAAAAATCCTCAGCAATCTACACACAAAACCCAATAATGACAGAGTGAAAAGAGGTTTTTAGAAATGTTTGCAAATGTATAAAAAATCTAAAACAGAAATACCTTATTTACATAAGTATTCAGACCCTTTGCTATGAGACTAGAAATTGAGCTCAGGTGCATCCTGTTTCCATTGATCATCCTTGATGTTTCTACAACTTGATTTGAGACCACCTGTGGTAAATTCAATTGATTGGACATGATTTGGAAAGGCACACACCTGTCTATATAAGGTCCCACAGTAGACAGTGCATGTCAGAGCAAAAACCAAACCGTGAAGTTGAAGGAATTGTCCGTAGAGCTCCGAGACAGGATTGTGTTGAGGCACAGATCTGGGGTACCAAAAATTGTCTGCAGCATTGAAGGTCCCCAAGAACACAGTGGCCTCCATCATTCTTAAATGGAAGACATTTGGAACCATCAAGACTCTTCTTAGATCTGGCCGCCCGGCCAAACTAAGCAATCGGGGGAGAAGGGCCTTAGTCAGGGAGGTGACCAAGAACCTGATGGTCACTTTGACAGAGCTCTAGATTTCCTCTGTGGAGATGGGAGAACCTTCCAGAAGGACAACCATCTCTGCAGCACTCCACCAATGAGGCCTTTATGGTAGAGTGGCCAGATGGAAGCCACTCCTCAGTAAAAGGCACATGACAGCCCGCTTGGAGTTTGCCAAAAGGCACCTAAAGACTCTCAGACCATGAGAAACAAGATTATCTGGTCTGATGAAACCAAGATGTAACTTTTTGGCTTGAATGCAAAGCATCACGTCTGGAGGAAACCTGGCACCATCCCTACGGAGAAGCATGGTGGTGGCAGCATCAAGACCTCAGACTGGGGCGAAGGTTCACCTTCCAACAGGACAATGACCCTAAGCACACAGCCAATACAACGCAGGAGTGGCTTCGGGATAATTCTCTGAATGTCCTTGAGTGCCCCAGCCAGAGCCCGGACATGAACCCGATCGAACATCTCTGGAAAGACCTGAAAATAGCTGTGTAGCAACGCTCCCCATCCAACCTGACAGAGCTTGAGAGGATCTGTAGAGAAGAATGGGAGAAACTCCCCAAATACAGGTGTGCCATGCTTGTAGCGTCATACCCAAGAAGACTCAAGGCTGTAATCGCTGAATACTTATGTAAATGTGATATTTCCGTTTTTTTATTTTTTATATATTTCAAAAAATTTATAAACATCTGTTTTTGCTTTGTCATTATATGGTATTGTGTGTAGATGGATGACTGAATTTTTTAAAATACATTTTAGAATAAGGCTGTAACGTTACAAAACGTGGAAAAAGTCAAGCGGTCTGAATGCACTGTACGATAGAGGCTCAGTGATCGAGGAAGACAGTGATTTCAACAGAGAGGCACCAATCTCATCATGACCTGCTGCTGATATCTTTAAGTTATCAATTATCTCCATCACCTCCATTACATCAGGAGGATCAAATTGAAGCAGAAAAGGGAAATGTACCTTAATGTAATCCAAGTGATTTCCATCAGTTTTCTAAATTTTCTTTGACAGAGAGGATCCCACATTCACAAAAAGTTATTAAATTCACATTAAATAACATCAGGATCACTATAGGTCTTATTTCCAACAATAAATTGAGATGGGATAGTTGTAGATGCCTTTTTCTTATTCAACAGTTGATTGAAGATTTTCCAAGTTGACTTTTAATTATTTAAGGATTCTTGGAATTTGTTAGTAAAATATATTTTTGGGTTATCTGAAGTAGGTGAGTAAATTTGTTCTTATACTTTTTGTAATTTGCAGAAGTCAAGGGAGAGGGATTTGTGAGAAACTTTTTATACAACTTGTTTTTTTTAAACTGAGGATTTCCAGAACCCTTCTGCTCCTCTCTTACATGGTTTAACTATGGGAAAGCAGTGGGGACATACACAGTTGAAAGATGTGAGAAAAGTCTGGTAAGCAGACTCCACATCGGCCTGATTATAAACATTTACCATTCAATATTATCAATCAACATCTTAAAGCGCTCACAATTACTTTAGTTAAATATTGTATATTTAATGCTACTAATCATTCCCATCTGTTCATTTCCAGCTGCCAATGAGAAATGGAAAATTGGAAAGTGGTCAGAAATGTCAGTATACCTGTTTTAGCCACATTATTCAAAGAATTTGTAAAAATATTATCAGTAAGGGTGGCCGATGAACTGGTCACTCTTGTGGGCTTATAGATGAAGGGATACAGATAGCTGGAGTATAAAGCATTCAAAAAGTCAGATGTCAGTGAGTGGTTCTCACTTTTAAATAAATGTATGTTGTAATCACCCAATAGAAAACACATTTTTATCTTCATTATTAATCAAATCCAAGGTTGATGCAAGGATAACAATGAAACTACCAATGTCAGAATCGGGTGGCCAATAGATGCATCCAATTACCACTTTTTTACCACCAAAAAATGAACACTGTCCACATAACACCACTGAAGACTTCAGAGGGTTATGACATTTAGAGCAATGTGTGTTTTTGGTCATGAGGTTAGGTGAAACACATTAACAAAGTAGAGTAAATATGGGTGTGGGTGTGTATGCGTGTGTCAAATCAGTGCACTATAGCTGAGTCACTTGCCATAGGCCTACGAGGGGGAACGACTAGCTGATCATACGTCAGGTATGCGATGACCTTTCTTTTGTCGTGGCAGCAGTTCCTTTCTTTTGAGGCGTTTCACCGCTATAGATCTGGGCCGTCCATCGGGGAAGAAAGTGCCATTCTTATGCGGCCTCTCCATCTCCATGAGTTTAGGGCCCAGTTTGAGTTGATCTGCCAGGAGTTTCTTGGCCTTGACTTCTGTGTCATGCCAAGCTTCAGTCTGTACGTTCTCAATTCCATCGATTAAAATGTTATTGCGCCTCGATTGATTTTCAAGGTAGTCTTCTTTGGAAGAGTGCTTGTCAGGTGTTGTTTGGAAAATTGCAAAATCCTCAGACGTGGTTTTGAATGCGGTCTGGCTGGTGACATTTGCGCCCTTTAGCTCCTCCTCCATCCTGTTATCAATCAAATGAAAGGTAAGCATTAACTGTTGAACATGATATTGAATTGTGTTTTTTTCTTCAGGTTGATGGGATCATCACCATAAGTAAATATGAATCGTACCCGTGTGAACTGCTTGAAAGGTGTTGTCACCTTCCTCAACTTCATCTGCTGGGTAGGTTATTATGAACTCTTTATCGTCTCGTAAACGTGGTGACATCTGTAATGTCAAATGCAGCCTGTAGAGGGGATAAAAGCATAAACATCACTGTATTCAAGATACTTTCTATACTTTCTTTATTCAGATACTTTACTAAGTCATCAAAACTAATGATTTTCCTCAGTCATTTTCATCAAATTTCTACATTTTTGTATCAACAATTTGAGAGATCTACAGGATCATGTATTCCCCCTTTTTTTACCCCAATGCAAGCCTTTTACACTTGTGTGTCCCAGTTGTGTGGCGCCTTCATCGTGGGTTTTGGAGAGTTCCAGATGATGCGCTCTAGATTTGGCTCCCTCATCACATCCTTCTGGCCCCTCTACCCTGCCAACACCCTGACAATCACGGGTACCATCGTGACATGTGTGTGTTACCTGGGAATCATGGGGGCCCTGAAGGAAAACCGCTGTATGCTCATCACTGTGAGTCTGCACAGATATTCTTTATTTATTTGTTTTATTAGGTCATTTGTCAGAGACCAGGCACAATAAGTCTGTGTCCCAAATGGCACTCTATTGCTGCCTGATCAAAAGTAGTGCACTCTGAAGGTGCCATTTGGGACACAGCCATAATCTATGAGTAATTTGTGATCTGTTGTAATTGCAGTTTTTCATCCTGCTGTTTATCTTGATGTTGGTGGAGCTGGCCATGGCCTGTGTGTTTCTGGTGTACGAGAGGGAGGTAAGAAACATCTAAAGGGTTCTCTGCTGTCCTTATGACATCTATTTATTAAATAAAAGGTGTGATGGTGCTAGTAGAAGTCATATAAATATGTGACCTGTTTGCAATACAGATTGACACTTTCTTTGAGAAAGACCTGATGCGTAGCCTGGAGACATACAAGAATTCTACGTCAGAGGGGAACCTAACCATTAAAGAGGACTTTGATGTTGTCCAGCATATTGTGAGTATTCAGTAGGTGTAACGTTAAATTCATACATATCGCACTGTATACATAATACAAGCTGTACCTAGACCTCAATAACATTCCAGTACATTTCTCAATGCTGCTTGCCCGGACAGTGTTGTTACAGGATGGTAACCCAGTGGCTTTGCTGTGTTCAGTTCAGGTGCTGTGGGGTCCACGGCGTGGCAGACTGGGAGGGCAATGTGCCCCTCTCCTGTTGTACGAAAAACCCCTGTAACATCATCCCCCAACCTAACTGGCAGGAGGTGTGCTTGTTTCTCTGTCAGCATCCCAAAAGGCACCCTATTCCCTATATAGTGTACTGCTTTTGACCAGAGCCCTATGGGCCCTGGACATATGTAGTGCACTATAAAAGGAATAGGGTGTCATTTTGGATGCAGCTTTTGTCTTACATCTTTATTTTGAAGAACTGCCACAGCAATATGACCTCTGTCTCTTTCAGGGCTGCCATAAGAAGCTCAGGAACTGGTTTGCACATAACTTTCTATGCACTGGAGCAGGTGTCGTCTCCCTGTTCATTCTACAGGTACAGTAAACATCACCTTCTACGTCTTTTCTCATTTGGGTCAATGTGATTACCAGCATAGGAATAGAATTACTATAGAAATAGAAATAATCATTATTTGTATGATTACCACCAGCCTGTTTCCTCTTCCTTAGTCTGTATGGACTGTGGTCTGAGTTCAAATGTACTGACTATGCATCCAAAACATGTTTTTGTTCTTGTTTGCAGTTCATTTGCATGTGTTTCACCGTCCCCATCTTCTGCCAGTTCAGTCGTAATGGATATGGTTACAAGTGAAAGGAGAACCCATGAATTTCAACTGGCTTATTACGCAATACAGGATCTCATTAACTTGAGACAAAATAATAATAGATGTAATTTATATAGAGCTTTTCAATACATGAAAAATCTCAAAGATGTTTTGATGTCCTATGTGGCTCAGTTGGTAGAGCATGGCCTTTGCAACGCCAGGATTGTGGGTTCGATTCCCACGGGGGACCACTGCGATGCACTCACTGTGAGTCGCTCTGGATAAGAGCGTCTGCTAAATGACTAAAATGTAGATGTGATAAGGATATCATTTTCCTTCACGTGTTTGGTTTTTGTTTGATTGTTTGTTTAAGCAATAAGGCCCAAGGAGGTGTGGTATATGGCCAATATACCACAGCTAAGGGCTGATCTTATGCACGACGCAACGTGGAGTGCCTGGACACAGCCCTTAGCCGTGGTATATTGGCCACATACCACAACCCCCCGAGGTACCTTATTGCTATTATAAACTAGTTACCAACGTAATTAGAGCAGTAAAAATAAATGTTTTGTCATACCCATGGTATACGGTCTGATATACCACAGCTGTCAGCCAATCAGCATTCAGGGCTCAAACCACCCAGTTTATTACATTTACATTTTAGTCATTTAGCAGACGCTCTTATCCAGAGCGACTTACAGTTAGTGAGTGCATACATTTTTTCATACTGGCCCCCCGTGGGAATCGAACCCACAACCCTGGTGTTGCAAGTGCCATGCTCTACCAATAGAACACAACGCAATATGTGACCTTTTCTGAGAGAAGTCATGTTATGAGTAGTAGTACTTAGCATATGACCAAGCATCTAACAAAATAGATTGGCAAGAACAGTTGCCATTGAGACTTTGAATAATTTGAGCACAGGAGGTTGGTGGCACCATAATTGAGGAGGACGGGCTCATGGTAATGGCTGGAGCGGAATTCGTGGAATGGTATCAAATACATCAAACGCATGGTTTCCATGCGTTTGATGCCATTCCATTTGCTCCGTTCCGGCCATTATTATGAGCCGTCCGTTTTGTGTTTTAATTTCATTCTGAATAAATTGCATCTTAGAGACTAACATGTATGTATGTTATTGTGATGTTTCAAACCTATAGGAAAATAAATGTAAACATTCATCAACTGGATTCTTGACTGCTCATACCTGTCTATTAAACCACTGAGTCGCCATAAAAATGTGGATGCACATAACACCTTTTTACTCTTACAGAGTCACACTGGATTCGGAAAGTATTCAGACTCCTTTATTTTTTCCACATTATGTTACGTTACAGCCTTATTCTAAAATGGATTAAATTGTTTTTTCCCCTCATCAATCTACACACAATACCCCATAATGACAAGCAAAAACAGGTTTTCAGAAAGTTTTGCAAATTTATAAAAAAGAAAAAAATGAAATATCACATTTACATAAGTATTCAGACCCTTTACTCAGTACTTTGTTGAAGCACCTTTGGCAGCGATTACAGCCTCGAGTCTTCTTGGGTATGACACTACAAGCTTGGCACACCTGTATTTGGGGAGTTTCTCCCGTTCTTCTCTGCAGATCATCTCAAGCTCTGTTAGGTTGGATGTGGAGCATCTCTGCACAGCTATTTTCAGGTCTCTCCAGAGATGTTCGATCGGGTTCAAGTCCGGGCTCTGGCTGGGCCACTCAAGGACATTCAGAGACTTGTCCCGAAGCCACTCCTGCATTGTCTTGGCTGTGTGCTTAGGGTCGTTGTCCTGTTGGAAGGTGAACCTTCGCCCCAGTCTGAGGTCCTGAGTGCTCTGGAGCAGGTTTTCATCAAGGATCTCTCTGTACTTTGCTCCGTTCATCTTTCCCTTGATCTTGACTAGTCTCCCAGTCCCTGCCGCTGAAAAACATCCCCACAGCATGATGCTGCCACAACCATGCTTCGCCATAGGGATTGTACCAGGTTTCATCAGCATTCAGGCCAAAGAGTTCAATCTTGGTTTCATCAGACCAGAGAATCTTGTTTCTCATGGTCTGAGAGTCTTTAGATGCCTTTGGCAAACTCCAAGCGGGCTGTCATGTGCCTTTTACTGAGGAGTGGCTTCCGTCTGGCCACTCTACCATAAAGGCCTGATTGATGGAGTGCTGCAGAGATGGTTGTCCTTCTGGAAGGTTCTCCCATCTCCTCAGAGGAACTCTAGAGCTCTGTCAGAGTGACCATCGGGTTCTTGGTCACCTCCCTGACGCAAGGCCCTTCTCCCCCAATTGCTTAGCCGGGCGGCCAAGGATGATCAATGGAAACAGGATGCACTTGAGCTCAATTTCGAGTCTCGTAGAAAAGGGACTGAATACTTATGTAAATCATTTATAAAAATTTATAAAAACCTGTTTTTCGCTTTGTCATTTTTGGGTATTGTGTGTAGATTGATGAGGGAAAAAAATTATTTAATCAATTTTAGAATAAGGCTGTAATGTAACAAAATGTGGAAAAAGTCAAGGGGTCTGAATACTTTCCGAATGTACTGTATACTGTATGATTGAAACAACAATGAGTAAGCTTTTACTTCATTAAATATTTCTGAACTTTGGTTATTTATGGTTGAAAACATAGGGCCCAAATTTCCCTCAGTGTGTGGGAGAACAGGGTTCACAAGTCTTTGCTAAATGTAGCAGAGGAGGCTGGTGGGATAAGCTATAGGAGGACGAGCTCATTGTAATGGCTGGAATGAAATAAATGGAATGGTACCAAACACATCAAACACATGGAAACAACATTGATTTCATTCCAGCCATTACAATGAGCCCCTCCTCCCAAAGCTCCTCCCACCAGCCTCCTCTGGTAGGTAATGTGTCACAGAAGTTGTCATTTTGTCTTTCCCCTCAGTGCTATTTTGAAATGCATGGCCCCATAGTGTGCCGTAGAATAAGGAAGTAGAATGAATTGACATATCCCCTTGCCTACAGTCTACTGAGAATGGAAAGTACCAGTACAGTCAAGTCAAAGTTGCAGTACATCCTCTAAACAACGGATTGTAAAGGGTATTGGGTTTGATTGAAACTTGTATCACTATTTCAACTGACAAGGTAAGCACAAGGTTTCAATTGTATTCATTTACCAAAGCTCAATCCGTACCATTCCCACTCAACAGTGTCATCATTTTAAATGTGAAGTTATCTTTTATTTGCTGTAAAACAGTGAGGATATGTGTCTTTAGATTGCTATGAGTGATGTGTCTAGTCTAATAGACGTCAGGGGATAAGAAAAGTTGTTCCTGTGTATATGAAAAGCACAGGAGGTTGGTGTCACCTTAATTGGGGAGGACGGGCTCGTGGTAATGGCTGATTTCATTCGCTCCGTTCCAGCCATTATTATGAGCCGTCCTCCCCTCAGCAGCCTCCACTGATGAAAAGAGAGGAACTTCAACAAACCTATGAGAATAATCTAAAATTAAATGTTGGGAGTGTTGTATATTGAAAACATGTATATTTAATATAAAAACAACATTTCTCCAGTAAAGTGTTATAAGAAGAAAGATAAGGCAGTTTGGGGCTTCTTAGGCTGTGTTTATATAGGCAGCCAAATTCTGATATGTTTTTCCTTCATTGGTCTATTGACCAATCAGATCAGCTGTGAAAAAGATTATGTGAGAAGATCTGATGTGATTGGTCAAAAGACCAATTAGTGGAAAAAATATCAGAATTTGGCTGCCAATTAAGGTGCCACCAACCTCCTGTGCAATGTATCCAACCCAATATGACACTTATCCTCTGACACCATGCTGTGTCTGTGATTATTAGCCATATTTAAATGTAACTCACCGAGTCAAATTTAAAATACACTTTATATCCTCCCTGACATTGAAATCAATTACTGCCAAACAACCCAGCCTTAGAGGTTGTTTGGCAGTAATTGATTTCAATGTCAGGGAGGATATAAAGTGTATTTTAAATTTGACTCGGTGAGTTACATTTAAATATGGCTAATAATCACAGACACAGCATGGTGTCAGAGGATAAGTGTCATATTGGGTTGGATACATTGCACAGGAGGTTGGTGGCACCTTAATTTGGGAGGACGGGCTTGTGGTAATGGCTGGAGTGGAATTAGTGGAAAGGTATCAAATACATCAAACACATGGTTTCCATGTGTTTGATTCCATTCCATTAGCTCTGTTCTGGCCATTACTATGAGTCATCCTCCCCTCAGCAGCCTCCTGTGATTGAGTGGGTGTACAATTCCACTCATATTTCCATTCCGCAGTGGGATGAAACACTGTTATGATGTTGGTATACTTTCACTGATATTTCCTCAAAGACTAAGGGCTCTATTCAATCTACAGATTTTTCCATAGAAATCAAAACTGTATTGGTCTAAACATCATGTTAAAAGCTATGATGAAAACCCTTTAAAAATGTTTGGCCGTGTCCCCTAGATAAATTTAAAGGAAGTAAACCAGATACAGCATTTCCTCATTCTGTGACACTTGATGACCTCACTACTCACTCACAAACAGTACCCTGTTCCTTTTAATTTATTCAGATGAACAAAATAAAAATCTGACTCAATGATATTCGTATTATTTTTAAACAATTGTTGCTGTGTATTTGTGTTGTATATTATACTGTTTCCACTGATGGTCTCTGTGTTAAAGACACGCTTATCATTGATGTATTGGCACAATGTGTTTATCTGTCTCTTGTTTATTTTACAGGTCTGGAAGCACTTCTGGGAATGGCTCAAAATTGCCTCAAGTGTTTGAAATACACCATGTGTGTGGTTAACTTCTTGTGCTTTGTACGTATCTCCAACATCCACCTATTAGCCTTCTACTCTTACTTTCCTGAATGAGATTGAAACCCATGTTCAGGGTTTGGGAGTAACATGTAATCTGATTACAAAAAGCAGTAACTGGTAATTAGTTACGTTAAAAGCTAAAATATTGTAATCAGATAAACAGATGCAGTACTTTTGAAAAACTACATGATTACTTCTTGATTACTTTTAAATTCAGAAAGGATGTTTGCGGGGGAGAAAATACCTTTGTGTTTTCTCAATGACATTCAATTCAGCATTGAAAAAAGGCACAAGTTTAAGTTTATCCCACCTGAGGAAGTCAGAGACCACTAAGATGACACATTAAATGCATTTCATGGATCCCTTTTGTCTTCTTCTAATGCCTCTTAAGGTTAAGGGGAAAGTAATCCAAAAGTAACCATTACAATTTTGGACAGGTAACTGTAACAGATTACATTTAGAAAGTTACCTACCCAACGCAACCTTGCCCATGTTCAATATTTCAATTTCCATTTATCCTGTATGATGTACATTTTAGGACAGCCTCCTCCTGATAAGCCTGACAAGTCCAGATGAGACTGTCCTAATATGGACACCACAATAATGTCATATGACTCCATATTCTGTATGATGTATGTTGACACCATGTTGTGTTTGGTCAGATTTGTGGAACCGCAGTGTTTGGTTTTGGAGTGTTCATGATGTTGAACTCCAAGGTGTCTGCTCTCATCCCCACCCTGTACTCCCTGAATCTGTCCAACACACTCCTCATCACCGGCATCATCATGACTTGTGTGTCCTTCCTGGGGTTCCTGGGGGCCCTGAAAGAGAACCGCTGCCTCCTCATCACTGTAGGTCTCACATGGAACTCATATTTGACATTATTTTGTATTCATCAGCGACATTGGTCTCGTCATTCACTGTCCTTGCTTTAAACTGACTTACAAACACTTGTAATTTACCTCTTTTTATTTATCAAGGTACAATCACTCATTACAAGTACAACATGCGATTACATAAGGATTTTCCAGAAGGATGTGCATATACTCAGTTTGTCTTGATTTGCAGTTTTTCATCCTGCTGCTCATTCTGATGTTGGTGGAGCTGACTGTAGCCTGTCTACTGCTGGTATATGAGACAGAGGTAAGATATAGTAGGTGCACCATCAGACATTGGTAGGAGGTTAAGGGGTGAGAGAAAATGAAGTGAAGAAGAGAACATTAATACATTACTAATGAGGACTTACAACAGGAAAATCAGGAGTTGAGAGAGGGCCAGGGTTGTGAGGAAAGGTCAAAGATGATAGGAGATAATCAGGTAATGTTTTATGAGACGTTCATACTGCTAAGAAATTAATGTGTGTGCTTAGATTGACAGCTTCCTAAAGAAGGATCTCACAGACAGTCTGAAGATGTCCAGGGACTCAGCTAAAGGTGGGAATTCCACAATGAACACGGACGACTGGGACATCATTCAGACCACGGTGAGTGTGAATTGAGAAACATTTAGACTTTACAATGAAACATGGATGCCCCTCTTTCGCCCTGTCACGGGTGAGAACAAAAGTGAGTGGCAATGTAATGTAGCCTATGTAATTTCATGTGTTGATAACACTGCTTTTCTCATACTCAATTCTATTGCATGTAGTTCCAGTGCTGTGGGGTCAATAACGCAAGTGACTGGAAGGACAAAGCGCCTATGTCCTGCTGCTCCATGAGCCCATGTGACATCAAGCATCCAGTATACTGGAAGGCCGTATGACAAAACATATACAATATCCGCTCATATGAGTAACAAGCCTCAACTGAACTATAAAACTGTAGAAAAACATAGCTGATGTCACGCAATAAGGATATTTTCTCTTCTTCATCTCAGGGTTGTTACAATAAGCTGACGGAGTGGTTTGGGAAGAACTTCCTAGCCACTGGGGTTGGTGTGATTGTGCTCTGCATTATTGAGGTATGATCAGATTCCCTACTAGTTAATACAGGGTGTCAGTTTATATTGACATTCACATACAAAAAAGATGTATTCCTGACCAGAAGCGTCTGTCACCTGAGAGGCCTATATGTTACTCATCTTGAATAGCGTCTAAGAAATATGGTGTGCTTCCCAAATGGCACTCTATTCTCTATATAGTGCACTACTTTTAACCAGATGAACCCATGCAGGGAATAGGGTACCATTTGGGATGGTGTTGCAAAACTACACTATAATTTTAATGGTAGGTTTATTTGAACAGTGAGAGACAGAATAACAACAACAAAATCCAGAAAAACGCATGTCAAAAATGTTATAAATTGATTTGCATTTTAATGAGGGAAATAAGTATTTGACCCCCTCTCAATCAGAAAGATTTCTGGCTCCCAGGTGTCTTTTATACAGGTAACGAGCTGAGATTAGGAGCATACTCTTAAAGGGAGTGCTCCTAATCTCAGTTTGTTACCTGTATAAAAGACACCTGTCCACAGAAGCAATCAATCAGATTCCCAACTCTCCACCATGGCCAAGACCAAAGAGCTCTCCAAGGATGTCAGGGACAAGATTGTAGACCTACACAAGGCTGGAATGGGCTACAAGACCATCGCCAAGCAGCTTGGTGAGAAGGTGACAACAGTTATTATTCGCAAATGGAAGAAACACAAAATAACTGTCAATCTCCCTCGGCCTGGGGCTCTATGCAAGATCTCACCTCGTGGAGTTGCAATGATCATCAGAACGGTGACGAATCAGCCCAGACCTACACAGGAGGATCTTGTCAATGATCTCAAGGCAGCTGGGACCATAGTCACCAAGAAAACAATTGGTAACACACTACGCCGTGAAGGACTAAAATCCTGCAGCGCCCGCAAGGTCCCCCTGCTCAAGAAAGCACATATACAGGCCCGTCTGAAGTTTGCCAATGAACATCTGAATGATTCAGAGGAGAACTGGTTGAAAGTGTTGTGGTCAGATGAGACCAAAATGGAGCTCTTTGGCATCAACTCAACTCAGCGTGTTTGGAGGAGGAGGAATGCTGCCTATAACCCCAAGAACACCATCCCCACCGTCAAACATGGAGGTGGAAACATTATGCTTTGGGGGTGTTTTTCTGCTAAGGGGACAGGACAACTTCACCGCATCAAAGGGACGATGGACGGGGCCATGTACCGTCAAATCTTGGGTGAGAACCTCCTTCCCTCAGCCAGGGCATTGAAAATGGGTCGTGGATGGGTATTCCAGCATGACAATGACCCAAAACACACGGCCAAGGCAACAAAGGAGTGGCTCAAGAAGAAGCACATTAAGGTCCTGGAGTGGCCTAACCAGTCTCCAGACCTTAATCCCATAGAAAATCTGTGGAGGGAGCTGAAGGTTCGAGTTGCCAAACGTCAGCCTCGAAACGTTAATGTCTGCAAAGAGGAGTGGGACAAAATCCCTCCTGAGATGTGTGCAAACCTGGTGGCCAACTACAAGAAACGTCTGACCTCTGTGATTGCCAACAAGGGTTTTGCCACCAAGTACTAAGTAATGTTTTGCAGAGGGGTCAAATACTTATTTCCCTCATTAAAATGCATATCAATTTATAACATTTTTGACATGCGTTTTTCTGGATTCTTTTGTTGTTATTCTGTCTCTCACTGTTCAAATAAACCTACCATTAAAATTATAGACTGATCATTTCTTTGTCAGTGGGCAAACATACAAAATCAGCAGGGGATCAAATACTTTTTTCCCTCACTGTACCAGAACACCATGTAGGCTAACACATCCATTTTGTCTTTTCTATGTTGGTAGGTCCTGGGCATGTGTTTCTCCATGACTTTGTTCTGTCACATAAGCCGGTCTGGACTCGCCTACAAATTATGAAAATTCTGCCTCCCTGGTTAGGACCTTTCTGTTCACACTGAACACATCTGTCTTCAACTGTTTTACAAAGGATTTCCTTATACACGTATCTTTACAACAATAATTTGAAAAGCATTCACCTATGAGATTTTATATAATTAAATGTATGTTTTATTTGTTTTCTGTAACATGCCGCCAGTTCATGCTCTCTGAGGTTTCATTTCATGCTGAAAGGCAGGCACTTTATAATGTAAACCCAAATAATTCAATAAACATTGAGCTTTTAATTCATTTTAACCCCACAAAGATCCTGACTAAAAGTACTTTACCCTCCCGATATGTAACTGTATAGATTTTTCCACCATCAGTAGAATACTTGGGAACAGATTTCCTAAAATAATATCCCTTTGAGCTAAAAAAAATTATAGAAAACTGTCACCCATCACCATCTTTGTAACTATGCAGTGGCAGACTCAGTTGACAGCTGCTTGTCAACATCATAGTTTCCTGTTACTTTCAACCTGCATGGTGAAACAATTTAACCACTTCTTCTTTTAGCTTAGCTGATGGTTTCACTTCACTAATATAACAACGAGGCTGTCAGAAAAGGACCCTCCTTTCTGTGAGAACATTTTGTTGAAGGTGTGATGACACTACCAACTTGTTTGGGCTGGGTTTGTTATGCGAGTTCATTCCCAGAAAATGAAGGATGCTTTCCGTTTTGGATTTACAACATCTCCATTCAGGTCCCTTTCTATGTAGATTTGCAGTTTTTCACACCACCTTACTGTTTTCTCAATCCTGGGGCGAGATATATTTAACTTCAAATTGAGATATGCCGGTACATTTACAAATATACTTAAGAATAAAAACAGACATTTAAGTATTCCATAAGTATTCCACAGTTTTATTTAAAGAATAAAATCCTGCATCCTCAATATTTTAAGACAAAAAAACTAAAAAAATACTAAAATGTCCTTTACATTTTAAAATAATTGTGTTCTTTTTTTAAACCATCACAAAAAATAAACAAGTACAATTTTGTCATTTAAAAAAATGTAACTGTACACAGCAGAATATACCATTTATTGCAAACTGAACACCCCTGATACCTCAGAAACTATACACACACAATTATTGCAATTCACCTAGAGATATGCAAAACTACTCAGACACAGATCATCCATTCTCTTTTCTGCTCTGAAATATGACAGTTGTTAAATGAGTCCGGTTTGTTTCCCCACACTGCCCCTGTAATTACCCTGTGTCTGAAGCACAGCCACTGCTATCTTCAATGTGACGTCATGCCTCTAGTGCAGTCCATTTCAGGGGAGGTCAATTTCTTTATATTTAGTTTGTACAAAATTCCAGTAACTGTGGCACTTTTGTCCTCCTCTCTGAACACACAACAGAAGAAACAATGTCCTCTTTTGAAGAGAGTGGGAGATGCATTTGACTAAACTGAAATGTTAAGATATCTTCTCTTTATTTAATAGGGAGGTCGTTAAAAAAAACAGAGCCCTCCACCAGAGTGCCTCTGAGTAACAAACATACTATCAATTCAGCAGAAACTGACTGACATTATGGTAAAGCAATGCCACCAAACATAAAATGCTAGACTATTCCTGCATCATGGACACCTCTAAATGCACTGGATACTTTAACAGAAACTCTAGTCTATAAAAGGGATTTCATTTGGAAAGATATGTTTCATTCAAAAGCCTTTGGGCTATTCAATTATTTGTGTATGACCTACACCTGGGACAAACTAATGTTTGATGTGCAACGTCTTCAAACAGATGCTCCATGCCTTTTCTTGCTTTTGCTGCATATTGCATTAATAACATTGCAATATTGCAATGACACATTCCATATTTCCTGGTCTGACCAGAGGAGGGTAATGACATAACGTAGCCCAAGTCTCAGGAGGATACTGAATCAGCAGTAGGGCGGGTGTATACCACATTATTCCACCCTAGTAAATAATTCAGTGCTCACTATGGCCATGGGTGAAGTTAAGAGTTGCAGAGGAAAATGTGATGTTGTAATCAATCAAAAGCCAATTAAATGCACTTGCATAACAGAGTATCAGAAATCTGAAGCTCAGTTAGAGTATTTTGAGACAGTACCATGTCTTGAAAGTACATTCCGCTACGTTAGAGAACCCAAACCATTCATGATTGAAATGCTGCAAAGAGTGATCTCTTATCACTCAGTAAACATTTAATCCACCAAAAGGTCCATGACAGCAGATTCATCACACCGCTATCTGCAATGACAATATCAATAAATAAGATGAGAAATGTAGCCTTTTCCAACCCTTGTCTACCAAAATCTCCAAGTCAAACCTATTCACACAACCCAACCATAACCACCAACATAATTGGAATGAGTAAATAACAATAGGGTACCCAGCCCCTCTTTAAAACATTAAAACATCTAGGTTAAAAACCTGTATATCATCTGCTTTTTATTTTAAAAAACTGTCAGTTATTATTTGTTCAGTAACCATCACCCCACGATAGAATCTGCACTAGTTTAAATTGATCATGTCAAATACAGTATCACGAAGTCACACCCTCTACTGTCCAAGCCATTTCCAGCATACATAAAACCAAAAACAACAGACCCCTTATGGGTTAAAATCACAGTTACGATTAGTTCAAATTAAGCATGACACAAAAAAAAGAACAAGTTACCATTGATGATTCAAATCTGCCCCTCGTGGTAACCAGTATGCAGCCAAATAACTGCCATCCCATCCCAGTTGCACCATGGAGCGATCTACTTAGTATCAATTGAAAAAGCCTCACTCAAAATAACAATCAATGCACTTTCATTGAAAGAAGGAAACCAATAGGCCAGGGGTATTCAACTCTTACCCTACGAGGTCCGGAGCCTGCTGGTTTTCTGTTCTACCTGATAATTAATTACACCCACCTGGTGTCCCAGGTCTAAATCAGTCCCTGATTAGAGGGGAACAATGAAAAAAACACATTGGAACTGGCTTCCAGGTCCAGAGTTGAGTCTGAGGGCAATAGGCTAATCACTGTTAATACCAAGCAAGCAAGCAACCATCTTTCACTAGGTACAACAGTCAATTGAAGTAGCAACCCACAATCAACAGCAATAGGAAGGAGGAAGAGGAAAAGTCAATCATTTAAGTTAAAGGCTACCATTTCCTAAAGTCCGGTCAAAGTGTATAAGCTACTACAATCAGGAATTAAGAAAACAACAATGTTCCAAACATTTGGACATTTTCAAGTTATTATACCCCCACAAAAGTTATATTGAAAGCAGGATTCAGATAAACTAGATGCCACGTGATTGATAATGAATAGTCCATTTTAAACTAAACCAAAAACATCCACCGAAGAGACTAGAAATAATATTTTTCACTTCAACCACTGCCATAAGCTTCATGTGTCACAATGAGCAAAAAGCAAATACATATAAGTAAGGCAGCTTGTTTTAACATGATTTGCTAGCACAAGTGCTGGTCCATGGTGCAATGTAGAGTCAAGCTGACTGTAAGCATGTAAAGCATTGAGAATACTCTTTACTTGTTAAGACTACAGGTTTCAGGCCATACAGAAACTATCTGGGCTAAACTAGCCTATGTATTCACTGGAAACAATGCACAGGTTTATACATGTCTGGGTCATATTCACTAGGCACCAAATGAAAGAAAATGAACTGAAACAGGGAGGGACTACCTAACCATGTCCAATAAGAAGTGCTTGTTTTCATATTTCAGTTGCAAAATGTTTTGCTTTGGTGTGCACTAATAAATACGACCCTGCTGTGCCTATTAAAATGGTGCTGTACATATTTGATGCTGCAGTTAACTTGAGTCTCAAAGACAGTGGCATATCAAATCCATGTTGTATAGCAGCTTCTTCATGGTCATATTCTAAGACTGCACGACAACACTATGATTTCCCAAAACCATTATGGGACCAAAAGGACCAATAACTTAAAATATGGTACCCAAAAACCAAGTGAAAGTAATCTTCTGTGCATGCAGTTGTTGTTTTGTAAGCATTTCTCTTTCATCGCTTGCACTCAAAAGCGCAAAACACTGACGTTATTATGGTACGACTACAAAGTCTGGTGTCCTACCCCTAAAAGCAGCCTTGAGAAATCCATAGCCAGGCAAGTAGAGTTACAGTATAGGAATGTCTGGGTTCTGACATGGCCGGGCCAGTAGAGTTACAGTATAGGAATGTCTGGGTTCTGACATGGCCGGGCCAGTAGAGTTACAGTATAGGAATGTCTGGGTTCTGACATGGCCGGGCCAGTAGAGTTACAGTATAGGAATGTCTGGGTTCTGACATGGCCGGGCCAGTAGAGTTACAGTATAGGAATGTCTGGGTTCTGACATGGCCGGGCCAGTAGAGTTACAGTATAGGAATGTCTGGGTTCTGACATGGCCGGGCCAGTAGAGTTACAGTATAGGAATGTCTGGGTTCTGACATGGCCAGGCCAGCATGTGTTCTGTAGTTCCAGTGTGTCTAGGCCTGTGAGCAGGGGGAGCGGGCGGGGAGCTGTGTGGTTCTAATTTGTAGTAGGGAGAGTCTGAGGGCTCAGGGGGTTGTGATGTGCTGTGGAGTGTCAGCGTGAGGAGGGGTTACATGTGGTGGTGGTGTTGTAGGAGCCCCAACCAGTGTCAGAGGAAGGGGAATGCTGGGTTGCGTCCCAAACAGCAGCCTATTCACCTTATAATGCATTACTTTTGACCAGGGCCCATAGGGCTCGGGTCAAAAGTAGTGCACTATGTAGGGAATAGTGTGCCATTTGGGATATAGCCCCTGTGGGTGTTGGGATGGGCAGCTGTCAGTGGACTCTCTCACATGGGAGTAATGCAGCCAACGTTCGCGTCAGTGGTGATGGTCTCTTCTCTCTCTCTCAGACAGAAGGACAGACAACTCCTGGGCCTGGCTTGGCAGAGCTCACAGGGGCATCAGCCGAGTGGTGTGGAACAGGAGTGGGTTCAGTTCCTCTGCATGGACAGCCCGGTGGAGGGAGGGCTCTGAGGCACTCCGCTCGATTTTTGGCAACAGGTCCTGGACCTGCTCAATGCCTAACATGATCTGGGGAGAAACAAAATAAACATTGTTAAGTGGGAAAGGTACTCCCACTAATAAACAGCAAAAACCAAGGAGGCCGACATGCATCAAATAAGACAATAAGAGAACAGTAAATAAATAGAGGAATAAGTCAAATACCCTCTTGTTGCTGACTATGATAAACCAAGTACACAACAAATGCTTTGGCAGTGCTCTCTCACCTGTGGAAATAGGGGCCTCTCGTCACGTTTGAACTTCAGGCAGTCAATGATGAGCCTCTTCATGGACTTGGGTGAGCTACTAGACAGTAAACTGAGGTCTGGAGACAAGTAGCCGCGCCCAACCATAAAGAGTATCTGAGAGGAAAGACAGGATGGTAAACACGATACACAGTACAGCGGTATCGGTTCTTATGCATGAGAGGTTTGAATGTGAATTATCTTAAATGGCATGCATGTTAGCTGCACCCTTCAGATATATACTAAGAGGTAAACAGTTCCTATCTTCCTCTCGGCCATCAAATGTTATATTTATGGTGTTTTGTAAACTTGTAATACTTACATATTTAATAACTTAATTGTAAGTATTTGTGCTTGTAAATCAGCTTGTTGTTGCAACTTGTAAAAAAAACATCCTCACCTGGTCTCGGTTGTTAATCTGGGAATAAGGCAGAGTCCCCGACATCAGCTCAAACAGCACCACCCCGTAGCCGTACACGTCTGACTGAAACGTGTAAGGGTTGGCGTCCTGCATCCGGATCACCTCAGGAGCCTACAACGGAAACACACACATATCATTGGACAGCTAACTCAAGCACACACATTTTCTTTTAGGAAATGAACCTTTTCTAGCTGAAGATGTGTTACAACTGTGTTCTTTATACCGAAATAGTTTAATCACATGAGAAAGGCTACCCAATGAAACTCTAGAAAACTCACCAAACATTACAAATCACATGGCTAAATGTAGTTTGACAGTTGATGTGAAATGATGCTACCCGCAATACCAGGCAGTGATATAATAATAATAATAATATGCCATTTAGCAGACGCTTTTATCCAAAGCGACTTACAGTCATGCGTGCATACATTTTTGTGTATGGGTGGTCCCGGGGATCGAACCCACTACCTTGGCGTTACAAGCGCCGTGCTCTACCAGCTGAGCTACAGAGGACCACACTTGTCATACCTAGGTCATACTCCCTAGACACCAAATGGAAGAAAACAGACAGAAACGGAGAGGAACTACCTGAACTTGCCCAATGAGAAACTCTTGTTTTTGCTGCAAAACGTTTACCATTGCAAAACGGTTTGCTACAGTGTGCCATAATGAATATGACCCAGGAGTGCCAGGAACTTACCATCCACAGAATGGAGCCACTGGGCTGTTCTACCTGCTCAGAGCCACTCCATCGAGACTTCACCGTTGCCAGCCCAAAGTCCCCGATCTTCACAGTCCAGCCCTCATGGAGGAAGATGTCTGACAACAGAGCTCAGGAACATGGCAGCAAGTAGGTAGGTAGGTATATACATTTGTAAAAGCCAATCAATCACACTGGTGATGTTAACACAATCTTCAACACATCTAAATTAGACTTGAAATTGATAGCATTCTACAAAGGCTTGGACACAAAATATCTTTCTCTAATGGGGCTGACAAACGTGATCCATTTTATGTTGAAATGTGACAAATACGAGAGTTTGATCACTTCTTTGCCTTTAAAGAGGAAGAAGAGAAGATGCTCTGGCAGTTTGACGCCTAACAGGCTCACACTAAGCAACAAACACTAAAATTATGATGCAAAGTTTTCACAACTGGACACAGTGACACACTATAAAAACATGAATTTTAGTGGTGAGCACAGCACTGAACGAAATAAATTGAGTCTTTAAAAATACTTCTGTGGTTATTCTTTATTGGCTGCCAACTACGTTTCTGACCCACCACATAGGCCTACACTAGATAAAGGAAGCTCTGACACCCTCACCACAGATCCAAACTCAGGGCCCGTACTCATAAAGCGGGCTCCCGAGTGGCGCAGTGGTCTAAGGCACTGCATCTCTGTGCTTGAGGTGTCACTACAGACCCCCTGGTTCGATTTCAGGCTGTATCACAACCGGCCGTGATTGGGAGTCCCATAGGGCGGCACACAATTGGCCCAGCGTCGTCCGGGTTTGGCCGGTGTAGGCCGTCATTGTAAATAAGAATTTGTTCTTAACTAACTTGCCTAGTTAAATAAAGGTTAAATAAAAAAGTATGATTATGACTGCTGATCTAGGATCAGGGCCTTCTTATCCATATAATTGTATTCATCTTATTCTACTTCAGAGAGAAAAGACCAGCTCAAGAAAGGATACTGTTTGATTTCAGGTCTCGATGAATTATATTCTTGGCATGAAGATAACTGAAAAAAATAATAAAAAGGCTAATGTTATTTAAAACTGTATATAAAAAAGCAGTCAAGCTACAAAAAAACGATAGATCTGTTACTTTTCAGTTGTGACTAAAAAGCACCACGTGTTGTGACAAAATAAGACAGTTGAATCCTGCTCATGAGGCATTTATAAGTTATATACTTCAAGAATCAATTGCTATGTATCAAGAATTTTAAAGTTCAAAAATAGATTGCCCCTTTAATAACTGTGTGTAAAGAGCTGCAGCCTTACTCCATGCCCTGTGCGGTCTGCCTGGCCACGTCGATGCGACGCATGGTCTCAAACTTGGTCTCAGAGACGTGCAGATGGCGGTACAGGCTGCTGCCCTCACACCACTGTGTGATGATGGCAAAGTTAGGCTTAGTCATGAAGCCCATGAACAGCAGAATGTTGACGTGGCGTGTCTTTCTGCGGGGGATGGGGGGAACCAACCATGGAGCAATATTAGTCACAACACACACTGCATAACTGTCAATATCACACCTAAAACTGCATGTTTCACCATGTTCTATCTATAACGTTTGAGTAATGTACATACCGGTACAGCACCATCATCGAGTAATGTACATACCAGTACAGCACCGTCATTGAGTAATATACATACCGGTACACCAGCACCTCATAGAAAATGAATTAATTTGTCAATGTAACAATAAGAAGGCAGCTACTCACCGTAGCACTTGCATTTCATTTTTAAAGGCTTGCAACTGCTCAGGTGTTGGCTCTGTCACTTTGAGGATCTTGATGGCCACGTCTCCGTGCCACTTGCCCTTGAAGACAGTCCCGAAGGAGCCTGCACCTATCCTTTTCTGGATGTTGACTTCTCGCGAGTGGACCTCCCAGTAGTAACTTGAGTCTCTATAACCACCACGGTGCTAAAACACAAACCTGTACTTAACACCATTTTCAACAACATCCCCATCACTAATTAACAGCAAACACCAAGGGTTCAGAGTCTCGGACATCACTTTCTAAAAAAAGGTGATGGCATCTCCCAAAAAGACTGCAACAACCGTTCAACCGCCATCACCTTACATTTTTTGGGACTTTCCCCAGATGAGAACCTCATTCCATAGAAGCCTTTTAGCACTGCCGGCATATCTAATTTCTATTTACCACTTTCTTTTTGTCGTCAGATGAGGAGGGCTTGCGCTCCTTGTGCTCTGAGGGGGATTTGGGTGGTCTCCTGCCAGGGGAGCCCAGGGAGGGCGGGCTGGTGGAGGGTTTGGGTGAGGGTTCAGGACCTGTATATAACACAATACAGTACCAAATGAGCAAGTTATAAAACACTTGCAAGGGGAGAATAATCGAATAATAATCTCAAATAAAGAAAGAAATCGAATCATTTTGAAATCTCACCCATTGTATTGTTTTGTATTTTTAACGCCTCCTAAAAAGAGAAGAGAAACACAGCATAACCACTATCGTCCAATATTAATGAAACATTCAGACTCACATTGATGCCCGCTGTGTGGGTGTGATGTATGATATTGTAGGGGATGAGAAATGAGCAGAAGACATATTTCCATTTCCGCTGTAATAAATGGACTAATGAACTTGCATTGTATAGTAAATCCTGGCATGTAATACCAGGCCCTGCATTGTGGGTGTGACTGTCTCACCTCTATGATGCTGACATCGGCAGGGCCCACGATGCTGATCATGTGGACGTTGGGGGTGGAGGTGGACCGATGCCTCTGTAGGGACTGACCATCTTCACCTGGCAGGGGGAACCGGAAGGCCGAGGTTGGGGACAGTAGTCCATGCCTAAATGACATATAGGAGCACAACAGTACAGGTTAAGGTTCAATTTTGAAGAGTTACCGTTATCCATTTGAGGGGCACCAATACCATACGGTTTCTAGACTGTGACTGCATCCTAAATGGCACCCTATTCCCTTTATAACGCACTACTATGACCAGAGCCCTATGGGACTAGTAGTGCACTATATAAGGAATAGGGTACCATTTGGGATGCATGTGACTATGGTTCAGATCTACTTACCCAGAAGGATCTGGGGTTAAGGCTATGTCGCTCTGGGATATGGAGTTGTCGGGCAACAGTATGGATATCCGAGGGTACTCATCTGGGCAGGGATTAGGTGTGCACCTGGAAACAAGGTACAGTACACACACAAAGGGTAAGGAGCGCTGTTCCAATCACACAATGCTAACAGTAAAACAAATATGAAGTGATATGAGTGACCTTGTGAAAACAGGGTATCTGCAGGTTCCATGAAGTTAAATTTAAGACCTTTTTTAATGCCACTTGGAATGCAATTTAATGCCAATTTTGAGGCCATGTTGGCAAAAAGCACTATTTTTAGGGCTGGCCTTAAGGCTATAGCCTACATGGCTCATATTATCAGGCAGGTGTGCATTTTTAGCAATGAGCCTGACGGATGTAGTAGCATAGTGGCTACTGCCTAGGCTATAGATGGCTGAAGCATGGGGTTGCCCATCTGTATTTGTTTTGGCTACCCCAATGGGGCTAATCATTATTTTACTTTTTTATTAAAAAATAAATGCACTGTTGGTTAAGGGCTGTAAGTAAGAATTTCACTGTAATGTCTGCACCTGTTGTATTCGGCGCATGTGGCCAATCAAATTTGATTTGATTTGATCACAAACTCTAGGTTTCAGAATTTTGGCTTCGATATAAATACCAGCTTAGCATAATGATACTCAATACCATAACGATACCACTGTGAAAAAATGCCTTAAAGTCTAACACACAGCATTGTTACTGTATAAAACACGTGGTCAACTCTCCATCTGGAGAGCTAGGCCACTGGGTGTGCAGGCTTTTGATCACACTTGAACCAGCTTAACAAGGTCCTGTTGAGCAGTGGATTTGTAGAATCTGGTGTGTTAGAGTGGGGCTGGAAGAAAGGTCTACACACACAGTAGCTCTCCTGGAGGTATTATGCTATACCATTAGAAAATTAGCCTACAACCAAAAAGTCAAATACAATAATTCCCTCATTCAGTGAATCAGGTATCTAATGCCTATACTTTGAAGCAAGGTAGCTAAGCAGAGGAGGGCTTTAGACATACTTTTTCCAGTGCCAAGTAAGACATGAAAGAAGTTAGCCATTTCATCTAACATGTTCAGGAAATGCATGATGGATATTCAGAATAATCAGATATATTTTTGTCTCTTTAGAGATTAATTTGCCTGCATGTTTTTTGTGCATATTGTCCTAGGCTACAGCCTACGCTACATAATTTACCACCTGAGGAAGTGGGAACTCAAAACACATTAGCTAGATTGCTAACTAAATATGATTGTTGCTTTAGCCATTAAATTAATCTAACGGTAAATGTAAATATCCTACAAAAACCTTTTATTGGTAGGCCATTCTGAAAATATTTAGACCACTTGACTTTTTCCACATTTTGTTACGTTACAGCCTTATTCTAAAACGGATTAATTACATTTTTCCCACATCAATTTACACACAATACCCCATAATGACAAAGCAAAAACAGGTTTTTAGAAACTTGATTTTACTTCGTCATTATGGGGTATTGTGTGTAGATTGATGAGGAAAAAAACAATTCCGAATGCACTGTAGGCTACTTGATGTATTTCCTCTATATAAACCACGTTTCCATCCACAGTTTTTATTCGAGTAAAATCATACCGTATAAAAATAAATCACGACAGCTTTGATGGAAACAGGTAGGTTCGGTAGAATTTTATAAATGCCGACAGATCATTTGTTTGTTCGACATGGTGGGATCTTTTGGTGTCGGTCAAATTAATTATGAGAGAAATGGTGGTGTAAACACAAATTATGATAAAATAACCATTATATCGAAGTAAACTTGGAGTCACGTGATGATGTGTGGTCCTCCCACTATGACTCGGGAAACTATGCAGTTTATTAGATTAAATAAATTAATGAACGTCACAGGGTGGTGAAAGTCCATGGTGATCTTGATGCTCCTTTCCAATACATTTCAAGGGTGTTATTCTGGTGACATGATGATTGATGCTTGACTGCAGTTTGACGAATACAAATATTCTCGCTCATATCCATAATAATCTCATAATGTAGACTAGCCTACCCACACTGTATCTGCAAGCTATTGGCTAGAGCGCACGTGCCAAGACCAGAGTAGGCACATTTGCTATTTAACGCAACAGTTTTTGTGAAGCGATGGAAACACATTGAACTTTAGGTTTTTATTCGGTAAATGAAAACTTAAGCAGTAAAGTACATTTTGTGTGCACTACATCACGCACTGATATTTATCCGCAAAAACAAGTCCGTTTGGTGGAAAAACACCACGGGTGGAAAAATGCACATATTTTCTTTATGCAGATTTTAGAATATTCACATGAAAATCTGTCGCCAATTGGATGGAAACCTAGCTGTAGACAGTTGAGAAATAATTGTTATACTCACATAAGGCTGAGACTCTCCTTTTTTACAACGGTAACAGTAATCGTTTTAAAAACGGTCTTCTCTGCAATTATATTTCAAAATCTTGCTCAACTGTCAGTATGCTTGCGCTTATCAGAATTAATCTCTCTTCACCCTATGTGCAAAGGGAGGGGCGGGGGTGAGAGCCAGCAGGGAAACAGGGACACTCATTGTAGGAAGCAGGTTAATGCACATTACTGTTAACCAAAATAATGGTTTTAGAACCCAATAAATCATCAGGAACGTTGTGTAGCCTAATCACCGACGTACACAAAATTGCGTCGGTAAGAGGGTTTATCATCCCAGCTCAAGTTAATGTTGTCTATCAAACTGTATATGCTACCTTGCTCTCTCCTATGGCAACGGCCTGACTCACACATGACGTGCACACACAGAGGTGGATAGCTCTCGAACATCTTGAAATTGCACCTACAGTATTATTTGATGATTTGTTTTGTTTATTTTTCCGTGGTGGCAACAATTAAGTAGCAGCACAATATAACGGAAACACTGTAGTCGTCTCTTTCGCATTTTTTAAGAACTTTGACAATGGGATTTAAGACATTTTAAGACTTAAGACCTTTAAATCAGATAAATTAATGTAAGACTTTTTAAGAACCCGCGGACACCCTGTGAAAAACACAACAAAATGAATCTCGAGAACATTGTGGGATTTTAAACCTTCTTATCACAATGTACTGGAGACTCGCCACACTATTGACTCATACAATCTAGGACAGTATCCCTGTTCCGTCTCAATGTCCTCGACAGACTCACCGTTTTGTCATAGTGTCCATGTCCACACACACAGTGGGGACTTTGCTGCTGCAGTGCTGGTGAAACTTGTAGCCGCATGTCTGACATCTGAAGCCGTTGAACAGAAACTTGTGGCAGAAGTCGCAATAGGCCAACTTGAAGAAGGTTTTTCGTACCTGGAATACAAATTATGTGAAATATTTTATCTATTTTTCAGACATTTCAATTGAAGCGATATTGCAATGTTTAAGAAGGAAAGTGAGGCGAGGGTTTTGTGACGAAGTAGTGATAGGTCCAGTATTCTAACCCACACAGTCACAAGCATGTGTTGAAGGTGGTGGTGTTAACCACTACTGGGAAAATTGTGTTGCCATACAATACACGAATGCAGAGTGAAACAATTACAAAAGCTACTTACAAAGTTATGCATGGTGAGGGGGACATCATCCAACACCTCTACCAGCAGCTCTTCTCCTACCAGTGGGGTGATGTCAGTGTTCCAATCAGTTAGTCTCTTGCGACTGCAGGAGGGGGGTGAGATAAATAGACACAGGAAAACTGTATTGCCATGAAAGACAATGTTGCTAGAAATGTATTCTGGGGTTGTACATAGAAAGTTAAGAAACATCAACATCAAGCTCATCAATGCACCACATACAGATGTTATTGTAAAATGACACTGCTAGAACCAGACCAGAC
The DNA here is from genome assembly GCF_020615455.1 of Coregonus clupeaformis. Taxonomy (NCBI): domain Eukaryota; kingdom Metazoa; phylum Chordata; class Actinopteri; order Salmoniformes; family Salmonidae; genus Coregonus; species Coregonus clupeaformis. Next base: position 49,911,176 of record NC_059207.1, read on the forward strand.
AAGAGGCTTAAAAATTGTGACAGTGCAAAACAAGATATTAAAATTGTGTTATAAAATCAGGTTTAAGGTGGAGTGACCCCAAAGGAATCAAAGGAGTCTGCCACAGTTTAGTTTACCATTCAGAAAGTATGACACTGGCACTCACAATATGTCTGAGTCCCAAATGGCACCCTGTTCCCTATATAGTGCACTACTTTTGACCAGAGCCCTATGGGCTATGACAGACACTTACCCCTCTAGGAGTCGAAACACAGCGCAACAGTCCTGGCTCAGGCCCCTTACTTTAAGGGCTTTATCCAAACTGTCATAAACGGTCTGCCCAGGGCGAACATTTACCTGCAGACACAAATAGATGTTTGAACAAAATAGAGTTTTATGGAAGCTAGTTTAGCAATTACAACTAGGGTGTGGAAGTGGCTGCTTGTGTCAGAGAAATAACTACTTTCACGTGATAAAATACAGACTAAAAACATTTAGAGTTATGAAATTGTTTAAGTCATATAGACTGGTTGGTTGTTTAGCAACAAAACCGACACGTGCGCAACTACAGGTCAAAACAGACGGGGTTGGCTTAGATTGTTGACAACATGTAAATTGTATTTAGTCTCCAATGTTTATTGAAAACAAATACATTTGCACAATGAGCACTTGTCTCTCAAATACACTATATATACACACAAAAGTATGTGGATTCTGCTATTTCAGCCACATCCGTTGCTGACAGTTGTATACAATCGAGCACACAACCATGCAATTTCCATAGACAAACATTGGCAGTAGAACGGCCTTAGTGAAGAGCTCAGTGACTTTCAACGTGACACCGTCATGGGATGCCACCTTTCCAACAAGTCAAATTTCTGCCCTGCTAGAGCTGCCCCAGTCAACTGCAAGTGTTGTTATTGTGAAGTGGCAACGTCTAGGAGCCGGGAAGTGGTAGGCCACAGAAGCTCACAGAACGGGACTGCATAGTGCTGAAGCGTGTAAAAATTGCCTGTCCTCGGTTGCAACACTCACTACCGAGTTCCAAGCTGCCTCTGGAAGCAACATCAGCACAAGAACTGTTAGTCGGGAGCTTCATGGCTGAGCAGCCGCAAACAAGCCTAAGATCACCATGCGCAATGCCAAGCATCGGCTGCAGTGGTGTAAAGCTCGCCACCATTGGACTCTGGAGCAGTGGAAACGAGTTCTCTGGACTGATGAATCACGCTTCACCATCTGGCAGTCTGAAAGACGAATCTGGGTTTGGCGGATGCCAGGAGAACGCTACCTGCCCCAATGCATAGTGCCAACTGTAAAGTTTGGTGGAGGAGGAATAATGGTCTGGGGCTGTTTTTCATGGTTCGGGCTAGGCCCCTTAGTTCCAGCGAAGGGAAATCTGAACGCTACAGCGTACAATGACATTCTAGACGATTCTGTGCTTCCAACTTTGTGGCAACAGTTTGGGGAAGGCAGTTACCCGTTTCAACATGACAATGCCTCTGTGCACAAAGCGAGGTCCATACAGAAATGGTTTGTCGAGATCGGTGTGGAAGAACTTGACTGGCCTGCACAGAGCCCTGACCTCAACCCCATCAAACACCTTTGGGATGAATTGGAACGCCGACTGCGAGCCAGGCCTAATCGCCCAACATCAGTGCCGACCTCACTAATGCTCGTGGCTGCATGGAAGCAAGTCCCCGCAGCAATGTTCCAACATCTAGTGGAAAGCCTTCCCTGTTATAGCAGCAAAGGGGGGACCGACTCCATGTTAATGCCCATGATTTTGGAATGAGATGTTCGACGAGCACGACTTTTGGTCATGTAGTGTACATCGTTACAGTTGTTGGTTAGCTAGCTAGCGAATTTTAGCATTGACATGAAATCAGTCAAAACACCTCAAAACAAGACATGGTATCAAGAACAAGATGAAACTAGCTGAAAAGAGCCACTCACTATTCCCCACATGACAGTTTCTTGTCATTATTGCTAGCCATCTGGCCATCCAGAATAAAAACAACTCACGGCTTCTGCCCCAATAGGTTCTAGGGTTGGGTGGTATGCAGATTTCCATACCTTCATAATGTGCCATCCCGTGATATACAGTATTACAGGTAGTGCACACAAGGGGAGCAATTTTTTTCAAACGAAAAAGAAAGCCCAAAATACTTCACTTACCAGAATGCTAACAAAATTCTTACAAGTACTAATGAATCCCCATAGCGGATTCTAGGTAAATGATAAGTGCATGCAAACATTTACTACTAAAGTCACTTCCTCACCAAGTCCGAATATATACCCGCCAGTTCAATGTCAACGCCTATTTTATAGTAGTGTTGCACAGTATGCCGAAACTTCTGTACATTTTCAATATCCCCCCCAAAAAAGCAGTTGGTACTAGAATTTCTGTTATGTTCAGTACTTGTCAAATGTGTCTCACGTGATTGAGAGGATCAAGTCTGTATCAGCGTAGCCCCTTTATAGTGCGATGAGCACTTACTTATTCATTGCTAGAACTGTCTGGGCTGCATTCGCTCCCCAGTCCCCACTCATGCTGCACAGAAGTTAACACACTTGAATAATGCAACACGGTATGTAAACATTTTGAAACTGATCATTACTGTTCACAAAAAATGTATATCCATACAGGCTAGAACACTTTCACAATGCAATGCGATACCGGTAGCTTCCAGCTTTAATTATAGGCTACCTTTCCTTGTTAGCTTACAACTAAATATGCTGATTTCAAAGCAGACTGTCACCAAAAACGTCATTAATTCACTTCGTCTCCCTCACCACCAAAAACTCATTCATTTCATCTTCTTTTGCCTCCTGTCTGGTTTCCACTAGATTCCATAGCCACAAAGTCAGATTCCACTGCCACATTATGCCTGAAAATGACATCATTAACATCTTAAAGAGACAGCGCACACTTTTAGAAAAGAGATTGCTTCTTCTATGCAAATGTTGTTAATCAGTACAATAAAAATTATGTTCTCTTAGCAGTTGCCAATAAAATAAGTCCTAAATAGAAGGGATTGTCTCATCTGTAGCCACATGAAATCAGCAGAACAAGCTCAATAACTCAATGCATGCATTCACCTGTACTGTGAATAAACCTAAATGTATCCTGTTTATAGAGATTTAGAATTAAAATGATTACCATTATGATGTTTTGTAGTTAGATTGGTAAAAATAAAGTCAAATTGATTGTACATAATGTTCAAATGTAATGATATAGTCACTTTAACTATACCTACATGTACATATTACCTCAATTACCCCGACTAACCGGTGCCCCCGCACATTGACCCTGTACCCCACTGTATATAGCCTCGCTACTGTTATTTTTACTGTTATTTTACTTATTTTATTTTTTACTTAACACATATTTTTCTTAAAACTGCATTGTTGGTTAAGCGCTTGTAAGTAAGCATTTTACTGTAAGGTCTACACCTGTTGTATTCGGCGCATGTGACAAATACAATTTGATTTGATTTGATATTGAATCCCCAACGATTGAACAGAGCAGTAGATTTTTTTATTTTTTATTTAACCTTTATTTAACCAGGTAAGCCAGTTGAGAACAAGTTCTCATTTACAACTGCGACCTGGCCAAGATAAAGCAAAGCAGTGCGATAAAAACAACACAGAGTTACATATGGGGTAAATAAAACAAAGTCAAAAATACAACAGAAAATATATATACAGTGTGTGTGAATGTAGTAAGTTATGGAGGTAAGGCAATAAATAGGCCATAGTGCAAAATAGTTACAATTTCGTATTAACACTGGAATGATAGATGTGCAAATAGAGATACTGGGGTGCAAATTAGCAAAATAAATAACAATATGGGGATGAGGTAGTTGGGTGGGCTAATTTCTGAATGGCTGTGTACAGGTGCAGTGATCGGTAAGCTGCTCTGACAACTGACGCTTAAAGTTAGTGAGGGAGATAAGTGTCTCCAGCTTCAGAGATTTTTGCAATTCGTTCCAGTCATTGGCAGCAGAGAACTGGAAGGAATGGTGGCCAAAGGAGGTGTTGGCTTTGGGGATGACCAGTGAGATATACCTGCTGGAGTGCATACTACGGGTGGGTGTTGCTATGGTGACCAGTGAGCTAAGATAAGACAGGGATTTGCCTAGCAGTGATTTATAGATGACCTGGAGCCAGTGGGTTTGGCGACGAATATGTAGTGAGGGCCAGCCAACAAGAGCGTACAGTTCACAGTGGAGGGTAGTATATGGGGCTTTGGTGACAAAACGGATGGCACTGTGATAGACTACATCCAATTTGCTGAGTAGAGTGTTGGAGGCTATTTTGTAAATGACATCGCCGAAGTCAAGGATTGGTAGGATAGTCCGTTTTACGAGGGCATGTTTGGCAGCATGAGTGAAGGAGGCTTTGTTGCGAAATAGGAAGCCGATTCTAGATCTAACTTTTGATTGGAGATGCTTAATGTGAGTCTGGAAGGAGAGTTTACAGTCTAACCAGACACCTAGGTATTTGTAGTTGTCCACATGCTCTAGGTCAGACCCGCCGAGAGTAGTATATAATATAATAATAATATAATATGCCATTTAGCAGACGCTTTTATCCAAAGCGACTTACAGTCATGCGTGCATACATTATTTGGTGTAAGGGTGGTCCCGGGGATCGAACCCACTACCTTGGCGTTACAAGCGCCGTGCTCTACCAGCTGAGCTACAGAGGACCACAAGTCCACTACCACAAGTAGTGATTCTAGTCGGGTGGGCGGGTGCAAGCAGCGTTCGGTTGAAGAGCATGCATTTAGTTTTACTAGTGTTTAAGAGCAGTTGGAGGCTACGGAAGGAGTGTTGTATGGCGTTGAAGCTCGTTTGGAGGTTTGTTAACACAGTGTCCAATGAAAGTCCAGATGTATACAAAATGGTGTCGTCCGCATAGAGGTGGATCCGAGCGTCACCAGCAGCAAGAGCGACATCATTGATATACACAGAGAAAAGAGTCGGCCCGAGAATTGAACCCTGTGGCATCCCCATAGAGACGGCCAGAGGTCCAGACAACAGGCCCTCCGATTTGACACATTGAACTCTATCTGAGAAGTAGTTGGTGAACCAGGCGAGGCAGTCATTTGAGAAACCAAGGCTATTTAGTCTGCCAATAAGAATGGGTGGTTGACAGAGTCGAAAGCCTTGGCCAGGTCGATGAAGACGGCTGCGCAGTAGTCTTTTATCAATCGCGGTTACAATATCGTTTAGGACCTTGAGCGTGGCTGAGGTGCACCCATGACCAGCTCGGAAACCGGATTGCATAGCGGAGAAGGTACGGTGGAATTCGAAATGGTCGGTGATCTGTTTGTTAACTTGGCTTTCAAATACTTTTGAAAGGCAGGGCAGGATGGATATAGGTCTGTAACAGTTTGGATCTAGAGTGTCACCCCCTTTGAAGAGGGGATGACCGCGGCAGCTTTCCAATCTCTGAGAATCTCAGACGTTACGAAAGAGGTTGAACAGGCTAGTAATAGGGGTTGCAACAATTTTGGCGGCTAATTTTAGAAAGAAAGGGTCCAGATTGTCTAGCCCAGCTGATTTGTAGGGGTTCGGGGGGGGGGGCATGGGCAAGTTGCAGCGGAGGGTGCAGAGCTGTTGGCCGGGGTAGTGGTAGCCAGGTGGAAAGCATGACCAGCCGTAGCAAAATGCTTGTTGAAATTCTCGATTATTGTAGATTTATCAGTGGTGACAGTGTTTCCTAGCCTCAGTGCAGTGGGCAGTTGGGAGGAGGTGCTCTTATTTTCCATGGACTTTACAGTGTCCCAAAACTTTTTGGAGTTAGTGCTACAGGATGCAATTTTCTGTTTGAAAAAGCTAGCCTTTGCTTTCCTTACTGATTGTGTATATTAGTTCCTGACTTCCCTGAAAAGTTGCATATCGCGGGGGCTGTTCGATGCTAATGCAGTACGCCACAGGATGTTCTTGTGCTGGTCAAGGGCAGTCAAGTCTGAGGAGAACCAGGGGCTATATCTGTTCTTAGATTTTTTAAAGGGGCATGCTTATTTAAGATTGAGAGGAAAGCACTTTTAAAGAACAACCAGGCATCCTCTACTGACGGAATGAGGTCAATATCCATCCAGGATATCCAGGCCAGGTCAATTAGAAAGGCCTGCTCGCTAAAGTGTTTTAGGGAGCGTTTGACAGTGATGAGGGGTGGTCGTTTGACCGCGGACCCATTACGGACGCAGGCAATAAGGCAGTGATCGCTGAGATCCAGGTTGAAGACAGCGGAGGTGTATTTAGAGGGTAAATTTGTCAGGATGATATCTATGAGGGTGCCCATGTTTACAGATTTAGGGTTGTACCTGGTAGGTTCGTTGATCATTTGTGTGAGATTGAGGGCATCTAGTTTAGATTGTAAGTTGTCCGGGGTGTTAAGCATATCCCAGTTTAGGTCACCAAGCATTATGAACTCTGAGGATAGATGGGGGGCAATCAGTTCACATATGGTGTCCAGGGCACAGCTCGGGGCTGAGGGGGGTCTGTAGCAAGTGGCAACAGTGAGAGACTTATTTCTGGAAAGGTGGATTTTTAGAAGTAGAAGCTCAAACTGTTTGGGCACAGACCTGGATAGCCTGCAGAGCTCTATCATACTATCTCTACAGTAGATTGCAACCCCACCCCCTTTCGCAGTTCTATCTAGATGGAAAATGTTGTAGTTGGGGATGAACATTTCTGAATTGTTGGTGGCCTTCCTAAGCCAGGATTCAGACACTGCTAGAACATCAGGGTTGGCGGAGTGTGCTAACGCAGTGAATAACTCAAACTTAGGGAGGAGGCTTCGGATGTTAACGTGCAAGAAACCAAGGCTTTTATGGTTACAGAAGTCAACAAATGATAATTCCTGTGGAGTAGGAGTGATACTGGGGGCTACAGGGCCTGGGTTAACCTCTACATCACCAGAGGAACAGAGGAGGAGTAGAATAAGGATACAGCTAAAGGCTTTAAGTACTGGTCTTCTAGTTCGTTGGGTACAGAGAAGTAAAGGGGCAGATTTTCCCGGGCGTTGTAGAATAGATTCAAGGCATTATGTACAGACAAGGATATGGAAGGATATGAGTACAGTGGAGGTAAACCTAAGCGTTGGGTAACGATGAAAGAGATAGCATCACTGGAGGCACCGATTGAGTCGGTCTCCGCGTGTACAATAAGATATAACCGAAACAGCAATAAGCAAGGCATATTGACATGGGAGAGAGGCATAAAGCAATCACAGGTGTTATTCGAGAGAGCTAAGACAACAGCTGGTAATGGCGACAAAGTTTGGGCTGAGGCTAAACATAAACAGGATGCGGTACCGTATAAAGGAACAGTCCAGAAGACATCAGCTGTATAGCTGAGTTATCATAAGGTCAGGTGAACAGCAATAGGAGTGTTCGGAGGTAGTTCGGGGGCTGCTATAGCACTGGCGAGCAAGAGGCCACGGCTAGCGTGTGCTAGCGGGCCGGGGCTAGCAGATGGATCTTTGTGGTCGACATCGTAACGGGAAGCCTGTTGTAACCACATCAGACGATTTCGTCAGCAGACCAGTCGTGTTGGATCGGCGGGGCTCCGTGTCAACACTACGAGGTCCCGTCCGGTTGACAGAGAGGTAGATAGCCAGGAGATAGGCCAGGCTCGAGGCTAGCTCAAGGCTAACTGGTGCTTGCTTCGGGGGCAGTGGTGATTAGCCAAACAGCAACATCCATTCGGTTGCGGCTAGCTAGTTGCGATCCGGTGTTAATGTCCAGTGATTCAGTTATTCCGGCAGAAAATCCGATGTTCTGGGTGAAAACCGCTAACGGTGGCTAATAGCAAGTAGCTAGTTAGCTGTCTAGCTAGTTTCAACTGGAGATTCTAGATAAAAGGTAAGTCAATAATAGAATCCGTTCCACATTGAGTGAGGCGGGTTGCAGGAAAGTATATTTTGTAGAAGGATGAAAAGTGTGATAGGGAAATATGTACGAAAAATACAAAAAATTCTAAAATGTCTATTTACACAGACACACAACAAAAAACACGACCGCACTGCTACGCCATCTTGGATTCAGCTGAGTCTATGCCTGGCTCAAGTGCCATTCTGTGACTTTGGCTAATACGTATTTTTTGTATTGAGTATCGTGATGGTATAGAGTATTGTGATGCTAAACCTGGTATCGAAGTAAAAATTCTGGTATCGTGACAACACCATTTTATAGCCATTCAACAAGCAAGAGGATCAATAGCTGCTTCTCTCCCCAATAGGCCTACTAGGTGTTTTCTATTGCTAGAAATAAGTTTAACTATATCGCTGTTCATTGTCTATATATAGGCTACTCGTTCAAGAGCTAGAGAGAAGGGGAATGATAGGCCAGTGAAGTTGCCAGCGGAGATGCGTGAATTGTGCAAGAAAGGAAGAGTGAAGACAGAGAGATGTGTAAGTTGGAAGTTAATTAATATATTAATGCACCATTCATATAGACTATATATTAGGCTATATATTATAGGCCTGCTAAAGTGAATCTTGGCAACCACCTCTGCTATAGGCAACCCTAAAAGACAGAGACAAAAAAAGATCTGCCTGTGTTTACCCTTATCAATAAGTGGTTGCACAAATTTAGATATATCACTCACTCAAATTAAATGTCAAAATAACCACCCATTGCTTCACTAAAATCGATCAGTGGCTGATCATTAGGCTATGGACAGATTGCATGCATGCGTTTCTATTCTCTAATGTCAATTTCATCTTCATATAGCCTATATCCCAGCTGTCTCTCTATATCTCCCCCTTAAATGTTTTCTCGTCAATTTAAATGATAGGCTACATTGATTTAGCATTATCGTATAATGTAGACTAGTTTTAGATATCCTACAGAAATGATTTGAAGCTTAAGCAAGGTTTTTAATACGTTTTTGGGGAAGGAGAAATATGATTTGAGTGAGATAAGCTGCAGGCGGCTTTGATTAATGGGTACTTTTAGGTGGGTGGGTGTGCGTGTAGCCTAAGAGTTCGCTAATTCTCCATGTCCATTCAGAAAGTGTCCTAAAATAGGCCTAGCCTGTCTGGATAGCATCTCTTTAAATCAGATGGAAAGAAAACTGTGGTCAACAAGCGTCATGATGGTCAGCACATGTGCAAGGAATGAAGACAGGTGCCCGTTTTGCATTTTCTCTCTTATTAAACGGGGTGCCACTGAATGAAACGTAGCCAAGCTCTTTTCATGATTCATCCTAATAGGATGAATAGCCTTTTCTCATTTTCAGTAGCATATTATTTTTCCAGTAGTTCAGGCTTTTTCTCTCATTACTGCGTCCTCTCTAGCCACTTTGAACAACATATTGCCACTGAGGATGACTGTTGCAGCGTTGGTGACGTTAAACACATTTTTGGGAAAAGTGGACGGAAAAAATGGAATCTGTATTTTTCGTGATTCGGACGAAAAGACCACAACGCCGTTGGTGAGAAACGGCCATAAGACAGACAACCCAAGTATATCACAATGCAGTTTGCAGAACGCATAAAACAAATATTAGACAGCAGGGATCTTAATCCAGGAGGGGATTGTCTCTGCTGTTGTTACAAAGAAGCTTGATCTTGCAAGCTAACGTTAGCCACTTAGCTAATGTTAGCAAAACCCACCTGGAGATAACTATCTTAAGAGGTGCAAAATAAACTAACTTCATAGTTATAAGATATCTGTCAAACCGTAGTGAATTTCATACAAGTGTAACCTGATCACCTCACTTAAATTGCGCTGCAGGAGTGACTCACATCACGAAGCTGCTGTTATTGCTCGTTGTGCTTCTTTGTAAACATACACGTGACTGGCTCAAACAGCTGCTTTGGGAAACTAGTACCAGTAAGCTTCATAATGAAACAATCTAACAGGCGAAATGATTAACGTTATCTGCTTTATCTACACTACATGACCTAAAGTATATGGACACCTGCTCATTCCAAAACCATGAGCATTAATATGGAGTTGGTCCCCCCTTTGCTGCTATAACAGCCTCCAATCTTCTGGGAAGGCTTTCCACTAGATGTTGGAACATTGCTGCGGGGACTTGCTTCCATTCAGCCACAAGAGCATTAGTGAGGTCGGCACTGATGTTGGGCGATTAGGCCTGGCTCACAGTTGGCGTATCAATTCATCCCAAAGGTGTTCGATGGGGTTGAGGTCAGGGCTCTGTGCAGGCCAGTCAAGTTCTTCCGCACCAATCTCGACAAACCATTTCTGTATGGACCTTGCTTTGTGCAAGGGGGCATTGTCATGCTGAAACAGGAAATGGCCTTCCCCAAACTGTTGCCACAAAGTTGGAAGCACAGAATCGTCTAGAATCTCACTGTATGCTGTAGCGTTCAGATTTCCCTTCACTGGAACTAAGGGGCCTAGCCCGAACCATGAAAAACAGCCCCAGACCATTATTCCTCCTCCACCAAACTTTACAGTTGGCACTATGCACTGGGGCAGGTAGCGTTCTCCTGGCATCCAGATTCGTCTGTCGGACTGCCAGATGGTGAAGCGTGATTCATAACTCCAGAGAAAGCATTTCCACTGCTCCAAAGTCCAATGGCTGCAAGCTTTACACCACTCCATCCGACGCTTGGCATTGCGCATGGTGATCTTAGGCTTGTTTGCGGCTGCTCGGCCATGGAAACCCATTTTATGAAGCTCTCGACTAGCAGTTATTGTGCTAATGTTGCTTCCAGAGGCAGTTTGGAACTTAGTAGTGAGTGTTACAACCGAGGACATACGATTTTTACACGCTATGCGCTTCAGCGGTCCATTCTGTGAGCTTGTGGCCTACCACTTCCCAGCTGAGCCGTTGTTGCGCCTAGACATTTCCTCTTCACAATAACAGCACTTACAGTTGACCGGGGCAGCTCTAGCAGGGCAGACATTTGACCAACTGACTTGTTGGAAAGGTGGCATCCTATGACAGTGCCACGTTGAAAGTCACTGAGCTCTTCAGTAAGGCCATTCTACTGCCAATGTTTGTCTATGGAGATTGCATTGCTCTGCACGGTTTTATGCACCTGTCAGCAACAGGGGTGGCTAAAATAGCCAAATCCACTCATTTGAAGGAATTTCCACATACTTTTGTATATATAGTGTATTACCTAGTGCACAAGTTGACTGCAGGTATTTATTTCAAACATACAAATATTCAAATGTATTTAAAAACTGTATTGGAAAATCACACAGAGGGTATTTCAAAATACCCCGGGATACTGTATATACGGTATACCACCCGACCCTAATGGGTTATCATGTTTGAGAGACAAGATGAGAAATAGATTGGAACTGGGCCTTAGGCACCAGCTGGTGCACAACACCAACTGTCTGCTGCGTAGGGGTTGGGCCTAGTCATTAAAAAGTCGTGAAATATTACTGTTGAAAATAACTCAAATGTACTTGTACGTGAGGGCCCCAAGAGATTATTTTTGAATGTCTTACCACGGTCCTCTGTTTATTGGGGAGGAAGACACGGATGGTGCCCCCGCCTCGGGGCACGTCCTCTGGACTAGTCTCTCCCGAGGAGGAGCAGGAAGAAGAGTTGGAGGACATAATGACAGGTAGGAAGAGCAGGGGAGGCAGCACTGAGATGCTTCAACGACAGGAGAACTTCATGCACTGGGGATCCGGGGGAGTGAGCCCTTACCTGGAACCTGAGACAAACAGTGCTACTAATTAGCTAGCTACAATCCATCTGACGCCAATGACCGAGTGAAACAAATGTGCCCATGATCATAGATCGACAGAATATGTTGCAACTAGCTAGGATGATACCACACTGGTGTGTGTACAGAACTGGTAAATAAACAGAAGAGGCCTCATTTTGACATTCCAAAATCCAGCTGCTCACAATAAAATCATTGACTGGAAGGGTTGCTTGCACCACACAACTGATCTGGTGTAAATTGCCAATGACTCGAGCAAATGTTATTTCTCATATGAAAATATTACTATTTTGACACGTCAACTAAACTTACTAGCTAACCAGCTAAGTTAGCTTTATAGGCAACTTTTCATAGCCTAGACATCTAGCTAACATTAGCTACACTATGTCTCGCTGCACTTTTACTCTGAACTGGAAACATTTAATGTGTATGCGAAATGGCATTAACCAGTAACGTTATTGTAAGAGCCTTGTTGTTGGCTCATCATAGCCCAAAGTGATTAGCCATCTACAAATGCTATAGCTAGCTGAAGTCGCTGGCAAATAAGATAGCTAGTTACGTATCCTAGTTTAGCATAGTGGGATTTGACTGCTTAGCAATATGACTTTTCGAAAATTTGGAAGCCATGTTTGTCTCAGTAAACCACTTTAGATTACAATTCATTGATATTAATTTGATGAAATGACAATACCGCTTCTACGAGGCTAAATTATAAATAGTTTCTTAATTCCTGTCAGGTGTTTTTTCACGTTTGAGTGAGCGCTTTCATGAGGCAGAAAGGGATTAGTTAGCTAGATGGCATGCTAGCTGGTAGAGCCCGAGCTAACGTAGCGCGTTAGCTTGATACTTTTGCTGTCTGACTTTATCACGTAAAGAAAAGCTTGTTTACGCAATAGTATAAGCAACTGTTTTATTCATAATGGACAATTAAAGACCACTGCAAAACGAGTCATTCATAAACAACTAATTGCAAATTTGGTTTTGGAATAAAGTCTTACCTGAAGCAGCCATCTTGAATTCTCTCAATCTGAAGTAGAATCTGTCAAGAATTTCTGGGAAAGCGGAACACCTCAGTGATGCACGCTCCGTATTGGTCCATTCTCACATTTACACTCGCTCATTGGATGACAGAATCGATACGTAAAGGGGGCTGCTGTTACAAGTAAAAATAAATGTGTCATTCAAAGTTATATTGTACAAATTCATGTTACAGTATGCTACACAGACAAATTATTCAGTTTACCTATTCAATCTTCGGGGGAAACATTGTTATATCAGAATGTATCAAATTAAACTAAAGAAATAAGAAGCAAAAAGCAAAACAGCTGCATACCATAAATGGAGTTTGGGCCTCAATGTCAGTGGAGGCTCCTCAGAGGAGGAAGGGGAGGACCATCCTCTTCAGTGAATTTCATTTATATATATAGTGAAACATTAAAAAAGTTATCCTTTTCAGATAAAACTATACAAAATATATTGTCACCAAATAATTGATTAAAACACACTGTTTTGCAATGAAGGTCTACAGTAGCCTCAACAGCACTCTGTAGGTTAGCATCATGGCGTAGCCGGAGGACAGCTAGCTTCCGTCCTCCTCTGGGTACATTGACTTCAATACAAAACCTAGGAGGCTCATGGTTCTCAGCCCCTTCCATAGACATACACAGTAATTATGACAACTTCCGGAGGATATCCTCCAACCTATCAGAGCTCTTGCAGCATAAACTGACATGTTGTCCACCCAATCAAAGGATCAGAGAATGAATCTAGTACTGAAAGCATAAGCTACAGCTAGCTAGCACTGCAGTGCATAAAATGGAGTAGCTGACTCAAAGACAGAGAAAGATAATAGTTGAACAGTTTTGAACAAATTAATTCCTTCAAAAATGAAGGAGGAACAAGAGCGAGAGCTATATTAAAAAAACAAAAAATCACTTTCACCTACTTAGCTAGCAAATGCAGCTAGCTAATTTAGCTTACTCAAACACCCGGCTCAAACAGAGGGACGCTATGTTAGCTAGCTGGCTATGACTATCCAACACTGGAACTCTTCCAAGTCAAGGTAAGCTTTTGGTTTTTACTAATTTATTGCCACCGGTGTACCTGCTAAACTGCTTACTGGCTGTACACTGTGCTGCATGATTGTAGTGGGTTTACTAACACGTTAGTTCTATTAGCTATGTTGACTATGATGTTACTTTAGCTAATATGGTGACCACGATGTAGGCTGTGTGTAACGGTTATGATATGAAGGTTTGGATTGGAAAGGCTTTTTCGCCTGGTCACATACAGCTGATGTGTTGTGCGCTGTGTGAAGGGAAGAGGTAAGAGGAGAGTGCGCAGATGCAAGAAGGTATACAACGAGCTGTTTATATGAGGCTACGAAAGTGAACTGTTTGCATGTGATCAGGGGTGTATAAATTCCACCAATTCTGTTGAAAAATGCTTCTTAAAACGGAAGCAAACGTAACGTGGATAGTCATATCTCAATTTGTCCAATAAAAATTATTGTTTGCAACTGTTGGACTAATGATTACACCCTAGATCAGCTAGATGCAGGCAAGTGTGTCACTGTCTGTTCATGTGTCACTGTCTGTCACCTCAAATCTTTCTCTCGACCAGTGTGCACCTACGTTGTAAACTTTCATTCATAGGCTAGGTTGAAGCAACCTCAAGATGGGTATAGGGACAATTCTAGTATCATGTAGTAGCCTAAACCTATCGATGTTATATTGAACTGGGTGAATGGAATATGAATGACAGTCATCCAATATGCTGTAATAGAAATAAGGCCATGCTCATAAAAAAAAAACATCCTCCCTCATCTGAAACGGCACAGACCGCCAATGCATCCTGTGATAAGGCAAATGTATGATTCAGATTAACAACAGTCATGTGGAAAGGTGGTTTGTATCATAAAAGCAAGGAAAAACAAGGTTAAAACCAGGACCTGCTTTTATTTTGACATATTGCTCATCTCTGGGCGAGTCAATACCTCAGATACAGTACAAATGTAGTACAAAATCATTAATCTGTAATATTGTGAGGCTGATGAGGAAAAATCGACATTTTAGCCCACTGGAAAATAAGTAAATGACTAAAACATCTGACATACATCAATGCCAACAATAGCATTGTTTTTATTTATTTTATTTTATTTTGTTCTGTTAATTTAATGGAAAAAAGCCCAATTTGGAGTTAGGCCATTTGTAGTATACATACCTTCTCTGGTAGAGTCTGTTTCAATGAAATTATTCAATGTCTGATGCCATATTTCCATGAAATACAAATCTGAGGAATATTGTGTAAAACTGAAAACACAACATTAGGCTACTATTTGGTTAGGCTGCTTTGGCCATGGCCTGTTCATGAGAGGGGAAAACTGAGATGTGGCTAACGTTACGCCATGCTGAGAAACTTCCTCTTTTTGGCAGTGTGTGTATATGAGTGGTGGCGGCATTCAACATCCGCTGTAGCCTCATTTTCCAGGGTACCAAGCTTGATCATGTACACTACAGACAGAAAAACAGTTAAATCACTAGTTTATAATATAACAATTACAATTTTGCATGTGCATCATCAATACACACGAGAAAAAATACACAAACGGTATAGGGGGTGCGGTGCAGGAAAGGGTAAAACTAAAATTAATCCAAACTTACACATTGTTCAAAAACATGGTGTTGCTTATGATGAGAAAGGTAAAACATTGTACTCTTTTTTTTTTATACATTTGATTTCAAATCTGGGCCAAACTTCTGACAACGTTCCTGTGGTCCGTTTTCTTGTAAGTGTGATGTCTGCAATAAGAATAGGTCCTTACTTTTAAGTAAATACGAATGTGTAGCTACGTTCCGCTACCTGACTGAGTCTACATTCAACATGTCTGCCCAAGATTCCCAAATAGCTTGTTCAAAGCATCCCTCTACTCACCTGAAAGATACAAAATCCTCCTGGTTGGCAAATGTGATAACTCGTCTACTGTCCTCTTTAGGCACTGGGAACAAATACTTGAGGATATTGGAAACCTGATTGGGAGATATTTACTTACAGTCAGTGTCAGAAACATTTGGATGCACTAACAGTATTGGGGTAAACATTTATTGAGAATTGTGAAGTGCCAAGTCCCTCACCCTCTGGCCAAGTCGTGAGGAGAAGTTGTGAAAAATGAGGTGGGGGTAGGCCTCAGACATGGTTCCAATGTCCGGCACATGGTCCCGTGTAGCTCAGTTGGTAGAGCATGACGCTTGCAAAGCCAGGGTTGTGGGTTCGATTCCCACGGGGGACCAGTATGAAAAAAATATATATATGCACTCACTAACTGTAAGTTGCTCTGGATAAGAGCGTCTGCTAAATGACTAAAATGTAAAATCATGTCTCATTACCATATTGTAAAGGGTGAAGTACGCAGTTGGTCCAAAAGGTAGGTGGCACACCACCAGCCCATCTATACAGTTCACACAGGCAATATAAAAGTAGTTATTTTAAAGTTCCCTCGATGCAGTGTTTTTACTTGGAAAGATGCATTCCAGCCTGTAAAAAATCTAATAAAAGCATATATATACACACATATACATACACACACAAACTACCGGTCAAAAGTTTTACAACACCTACTCATTCAAAGGTTTTTCTTTATTTTTACTATTTTCTACATTAATAGTGAATAATAGTGAAGACATCAAAGCTATGAAATAACACATATGGAATCATGTAGTAACCAAAAAAGTGTTAAACAAATCAAAATATATTTTATATTTGAGATTCTTCAAAATAGCCACCCTTTGCCTAGATGACAGCTTTGCACACTATTGGCATTTTCTCAACCAGCTTCATCTGGAATGCTTTTCCAACAGTCTTGAAGGAGTTCCCACATATGCTGAGCACTTGTTGGCTGCTTTTCCTTCACTCTGCGGTCTGACACATCCCAAACCATCTCAATTTAATTGAGGTGGGTGGATTGTGGAGGCCAGGTCATCTGATGCAGCACTCCATCACTCTCCTTCTTGGTAAACTAGCCCTTACACAGCCCGGAGATGTGTTGGGTCATTGTCTTGTTGAAAAACAAATGATAGTCCCACTAAGCCCAAACCAGATGGGATGGCGTATCGCTGTAGAATGCTGTGGTAGCCATGCTGGTTAAGTGTGCCTTGAATTCTAAATAAATCACAGACAGTGTCACCAGCAAAGCCCCCCGACACCACAACACCTCCTTCTCCACCCACACCGCGTCTCACAAAGACACAGCAGTTGGAACCAAAAATCTCCAATTTGGACTCCAGACCAAAGGACAAATTGCCACCGATCTAATGTCCATTGCTCGTGTTTCTTGGCCCAAGCAAGTCTCTTCTTCTTATTGGTGTCCTTTAGTAGGGGTTTCTTTGCAGCAATTCGACAATGAAGGCCTGATTCATACAGTCCCCTCTGAACAGTTGATGTTGAGATATGTCTGTTACTTGAACTCTGTGAAGTACTTATTTGGGCTGCAATTTCTGAGGCTAGGAACTCTAAATAACTTATCCTCTGCAGCAGAGGTAACTCTGAGTCTTCCATTCGTGTGGCGGTCCTCATGAGAGCTAGTTTAATCATAGCGCTTGATGGTTTTTGAAACTGCACTTGAAGAAACTTTAAAAGTTCTTGAAATGTTCCATATTGACTGACCTTCATGTCTTAAAGTGTTACGCTATGGTTAACCCAGCACTCAGAGAAACAAAACACGACTAAGGGAGTGGAAGAAACAAAAATTATTTTAATAAAAGTTCAATTTGTCTTAGTCCAAAAAACAACTGAAGAAAAGGAACAGAGTGGGCTAGTCGGCTCCGGAGGAAGGAGAGGCTGAGGCAGGCAGGCAGGCAGGCAGGCAGGCAGGCAGGCAGGCAGGCAGGCAGGAAGGCAGGCAGGCAGGTTGGGAGGTATGTCTGAACTGAAGACAAAACAAACGACAGGTTAAGGAGAGTAAAAGCCAGGCTGAAGACAAAGACAATTTAACTTTACTGGTGAGCCAAGTTACCGCTCTAGTAAGAACAACGATCTGGCGCCGGTGGAGAGCCATGCCCAGGAATTAGTAGTGCAGGTTGATGAGAGAATAGGATGCAGCTGCGTAGGCAGGAATCACTGGAAACAACCCGCAGCTGCACAGGAGAGGCAGATCCTGAGCACGCCCCCCGATCCACTCCATACACACCCACATAAAGGACACAAACACACATACAGAAACTGTCACGATTCAGACAGACGACCAGAGGACCACAATTGCGTCACACCAGAAAGTTTATTAAACTTAAGGGAAAAGGGAAGTAGGGAGTGAATGAAGGCTCCAGGGGTAACAGGGATCCCGTCCAATGCGCTGGGTCTGTGCCCCCCCCAGTGGCAGCGATGCGTCCTATGAAGCCGGTGGTGGGTGGTCCAGAAGTCCTGGGGGGGGGGGAGACACAGACACAACAGGGCGGAATGAAACCAGGCAGCAGTACAGTTCAAGGGAATCCAAAATACGTAGTAGCAAGGCAGAAGGCTGGTCAGAGTTACCGGGATTGAAGAGTAGTCAGGAGTCGTAATGGCAGAAGCAGGTCTGGATCTCCTAAGGCAGAAGAGTATCCAATAAACAGGCAGGTCCGGGGGTCACAAAACCAGGGTGAGCCAGAAGCGCGAGCAAACAGGTTCCGGGTGTGAGCTTTGCAGACGATCTGACACCGGAGAGCTGAAAGACAGGGCCTTAAATACTGGGAGAGGTTAGTGGGTAATGCAGCGCAGCTGGCAGAGTAATTAGAGCCGAGCAGAGCAGGGACAGGTGGAGCTAGTTAGGCTGAGTAGAGAGAGGGAGGTGAGCAGAGTGGAAGATAGTGGAAACCAATTAAGGTGGTAACCCGGTGGAGTGAGAGGGCTCATGACAGAACCCCCCCCCCAAGGGACGGCCCCAGAAGTCCCAAGAGCAACACCACGCCGGGCGGGAGGAGGGGAGCCGGAGGAGGGCTAGAACTCCTCCGAACGGTCCGAGTGAACGTCCTCATCCTCGGAGGAAGCCGGAGGGCCGTGGTCGGGAGATGGGACAGGTCCCGAGACAGGATCAGGCACAGGACAGGAAGCCGAGCGGGCCGGACGGTTAGGGACCCCTCTGGGGCGGCCCCTACGGATTGCAGGTTGATCAGGATGCCGTTGGTGGAAAGCGGTGATGAGAGTCCTATCCACAATCCGACTAGCTGGCACCCAGGTCCTTTCCTCAGGTCCATAGCCCTCCCAGTCAATGAGGTACTGGAGACCCCTACCCCTCCGTCTGGACCGAAGCAGGCGGCGGACGGTGTAAACCAGACCACCATCGACGAGCCGTGGAGGAGGAGGACCAGGCGCAGCAGGGACCAGCGGACTCTCATGGATGGGCTTAATCTTAGACACATGGAAAGTGGGGTGCACCCTCAGGGAATTAGGCAGTTGGAGCCGGACAGCAGTTGGGCTAATCACTCTTATGATAGGGAATGGGCCAATGAACCGAGGTGCCAGCTTCTGCGACTCCACCCTGAGTGGCAGGTTCTTCGATGACAACCACACCCTTTGACCAACATGGTAGGTGGGAGCAGGAATTCTCCGACGGTTGGCCCCGGTAGTGTAGCTGGCAACGGACCTGAGGAGTGTGGCTCGGGCTTGTGACCAGGTGCGGCGACATCGACGGGCAAAAGCAAGTGCAGATGGGCAAGTAACCTCCTCCTCCTGGCTGGCAAATAGAGGAGGCTGGTATCCATAAACACATTGGAAAGGGGACATACCGATGGCAGAGCAGGTCAGAGAATTGTGTGCGTACTCCACCCATGTCAATTGCTGCGACCAGGAGTGGGGGTTGCGTGAAGTCATGCATCGCAGTGCCTTCTCGAGCTCCTGATTAGCCCGCTCTGACTGCCCATTGGATTGGGGATGGAATCCGGAAGTCAGACTGACTGTGGCTCCCAGCAGGTGACAGAACTCCTTCCAAAAAGCGGAGGAGAATTGTGGACCACGGTCAGAAACAACATCCCTTGGCAGTCCGTGGATCCGGAAGACGTGTTCCAGGACCACCTGGGCGGTCTCCTTGGCGGTTGGGAGCTTGGGGAGGGGAATGAAGTGTGCCATCTTGCTGAAACGGTCAACGATGGTGAGAATGACGGTCATGCCACTTGAAGGGGGCAGCCCCGTGACAAAGTCAAGGGCGATGTGAGACCAGGGACGTCTGGGCACAGGCAGGGGCTGCAGCAATCCGGCTGGGGGCTGGCAGGACGACTTGTGTTGGTTGCAGATGGGGCAGGCTTGGACGAATTCCCGTACATCCTTCCTCAGAGAGGGCCACCAGAACCTCTGGGCGAGCAGGTTGTAAGTGCGGGTGGAGCCAGGGTGACAAGCTAGGCGGGAGTCATGTCCCCACTGAATGACCTGGGACCTCAGGTTTTCGGGGGACAAAAAGGCGGTCAGCTGGGCAAGTGCTGGGACCTGGCTGGTTACGGAGAGCCTCCAGCACCTGTTCCTCAACAGCCCAGGTCAGAGCTGCAACGATGCAGGGACTTGGCAGAATCGACACAGGGTCCTTGGAGGGGGTGTCATCCTTCTGGAATTGACGGGAGAGGGCGTCTGGCTTGGTGTTGCGTGATCCAGGCCGGTATGACAGAGTGAAATTAAACCTGGTGAAGAACAGGGCCCAGCGGGACTGCCTGGAGTTCAACCGTTTGGCCGTGCGGATGTACTCCAAGTTCTTATGATCGGTCCAAACGAGAAATGGAATGGTGGACCCCTCCAGCCAGTGACGCCACTCCTCCAAGGCAAGCTTCACAGCCAGCAGCTCACGGTTCCCTATGTCGTAATTGCACTCAGAGGGGGACAACCGACGTGAGAAAAAGGCACAGGGATGGAGCTTCCTATCCTCCGCAGCCCACTGAGAAATCACAGCACCAACTCCCACATCCGAGGCGTCCACCTCCACAATGAATTGCCGGTCCACATCAGGCATCTGGAGGATGGGAGCGGAGGTGAACCTCACCTTGAGGGTACTGAAGGCTTTGTCGGCTGCTGGGGTCCAGGTGAAGGGGTTGCTTGGTGCTGGTTAGAGCAGTGAGAGGGGCAGCAACGGTACTGTAGTTCCGGATAAACTTCCTATAGAAGTTAGCAAACCCCCAGAAACTGTTGCAGCTTCTTTCTGTTCTCCGGAACTGGCCACGAAGTGACTGCTGATACTTTGGCAGGATCCATTTGGATACTTCCTTCTGCCACTATGTACCCCAGGAAGGCCACTGTCTTGACGTGAAACTCACATTTCTCTGCCTTGGCGTAGAGGGAATTCTCCAGAAGACGATGAAGGACTTGCTGGACATGGCGGGTGTGTTCAGACAGGTTTCTGGAGTAAATTAAGATGTCATCCAGGTAAACGAAGACAAACTTGTTTAACATGTCCCGCAGTACATCATTCACTAGAGCCTGGAACACAGCAGGAGCATTGGTGAGGCCAAAAGGCATAACCAGATACTCGTAGTGGCCTGTTGGTGTATTGAATGCGGTTTTCCATTCATCTCCCTCCCGGATCCGCACTAGGTGGTAAGCGTTTCTGAGATCCAACTTGGTAAAAACAGTGGCTCCCTGGAGCAACTCAAAAGCAGAGGTGAGCAGAGGCAGAGGGTAACGGTTTTTCACTGTGATGTCGTTGAGTCCCCTGTAGTCGATGCAGGGGCGAAGAGATCCGTCCTTCTTCCCCACAAAGAAGAAGCCAGCACCAGCAGGAGATGAAGATGAACGGATTAATCCTGCGGACAGAGAGCCATTGATGTAGTCCTCCATGGACTTTCTTTCAGGAGCAGACAACGAATAAAGACGACCCCTTGGAGGAGCTGTTCCAGGGAGGAGGTCGATGGCACAGTCGTACGGTCGGTGAGGGGGCAGAGATGTGGCTCTTGCTTTGTTAAACACCTCTCTGAGACCATGGTAGCATTCTGGGACATTGGAGAGGTCAGGAGCGGAGTTAGTAGGTACTGGCCGAGGGGGTAGTGCGGCAGCAAGCAGGCAGGTTCGGTGGCAGTCCTCTCCCCACTCCCTGATCACCCCGGTCACCCAGTCGAGCTGAGGGTTGTGCCGGCGGAGCCATGGGTAACCCAGGATGAGGGGTTGGCCTGGAGAGGGGGAGCAGGTGAAACTGGATAGTTTCTTGATGGTTTCCGGACAGACCCATCGAGACCGGGGCCGTGACATGAGTGACCGATCCGAGTAAGTGTCCGTCCAGTGCCCGGGCAGGAATAGGAGGTGTCAAACGGAGGTTCTCCAGTCCCAGTTGGCGTGCCAGCTTGACGTCCATTATGTTGGCTTCGGCGCCAGAATCCACCAGAGCAGCCAGGGTGTGAGTTGAGTCAGAGAGGCGGAGGTGAACTTGCAGCAGGGGTTTGCGGTCGGAGGACTGGATGGTCATTGAACTCGACCGGACTCCCCCTACGCCCGGTGAGCTTCGGCCCTTTAAAGGGCAGGTTACCACACGATGTCCATCACCTCCACAATAGAGGCAGAGGTTTGAGGTGAAGCGGCGCTGGCGCTCTGCAGGAGTGAGGGAGGCTCGCCCAATCTCCATAGGCTCAGACTGATCAAGCTGACCTGGGTGAGTGGCAGTAGATGACAGGAGCCCAGTCGGATCTCTCCGAATGCCGGTAGTAGGTGGACCTTGGCGCCCCCTCTCACGACGACGGGTCTGTATCCTTCTGTCGATCCTGACAGTCAGTGCGATGGCTTCATCAAGAGTGGAAGGCAGTTCATGGGAGACCAACTCGTCCTTGATATAGTCAGCCAAACTATGGAAGAACGCGTCCACCAACGGTGGTGTGTTCCAAGAACTTCGTCTAGCCAGGGTTCGGAAGTCGATGGAATGGTCTGCGACTGTACGTCTGCCTTGTCGAATACTGAACAGTTCACGAGACGCCTCTGCGGTGGGTGAATCCAGGTCAAACACCTTCAGCATCTCCTCAGCAAACAGGTCGAAGGTTGCACATGCGGGGGTTTGACGTTCGAACTCTGCTGTTCCCCAGAGTCGAGCTCGGCCCGTCAGGTGAGTGATGGCATACCCAACTTTAGCCCCCTCCGTGGCGAAGGTCCTTGGCTGCAAGGAGAACTGAAGTCGGCAGCTAGTCAGGAATGGCCGGACCTGGGTTGAATCGCCGTTGAACCGCTCGGGGTTTCCAATCTTGGGTTCGGAGCAGCGGCTGCAATGACCGGGGCAGGTAACTCGGGGGCTGGGCTGGTGGGCAGACTGGCTGGGGTAAGGTTGGTGAGGAGTTGAATGAGCATGGCGAGTTGTTGTTGCTGCTGCTGGAACTGCTGCTCATGCTCATCGGTTTCCATGTCGGGAAAGTGTGCGCTGAGTCCATAATGGTCAGATCGTACTGTCACGATTCAGACAGACGACCAGAGGACCACAATTGCGTCACACCAGAAAGTTTATTAAACTTAAGGGAAAAGGGAAGTAGGGGAGTGAATGAAGGCTCCAGGGGTAACAGGGATCCCGTCCAATGCGCTGGGTCTGTGCCCCCCCCAGTGGCAGCGATGCGTCCTATGAAGCCGGTGGTGGGTGGTCCAGAAGTCCTGGGGGGAGACACAGACACAACAGGGCGGAATGAAACCAGGCAGCAGTACAGTTCAAGGGAATCCAAAATACGTAGTAGCAAGGCAGAAGGCTGGTCAGAGTTACCGGGATTGAAGAGTAGTCAGGAGTCGTAATGGCAGAAGCAGGTCTGGATCTCCTAAGGCAGAAGAGTATCCAATAAACAGGCAGGTCCGGGGTCACAAAACCAGGGTGAGCCAGAAGCGCGAGCAAACAGGTTCCGGGTGTGAGCTTTGCAGACGATCTGACACCGGAGAGCTGAAAGACAGGGCCTTAAATACTGGGAGAGGTTAGTGGGTAATGCAGCGCAGCTGGCAGAGTAATTAGAGCCGAGCAGAGCAGGGACAGGTGGAGCTAGTTAGGCTGAGTAGAGAGAGGGAGGTGAGCAGAGTGGAAGATAGTGGAAACCAATTAAGGTGGTAACCCGGTGGAGTGAGAGGGCTCATGACAGAAACAACAGACAAAGAGGGGACAAAACAAGGAGGAAGGGAAACAGAAAAGGGAGAGACAAGCTGCCCACATAACATAAAGTAATGATAGACTGTCGTTTCTCTTTGCTTATTTGAGCTGTTCTTGCCATAATATGGACTTGGTCTTTTACCAAATAGGGCTATCTTCTGTATACCTACCTTGTCACAACACAACTGATTGGCTCAAACGCATTAAGAAGGAAAGAAATTCCACAAATTTACTTTTAAGAAGGCACACCTGTTAATTGAAATGCATTCCAGGTGACTACCTCATGAAGCTGGTTGAGAGAATGCCAAGAGTGTGCAAAGCTGTCGTGAAGGCAAAGGGTGGCTATTTGAAGAATCTCGAATATAAAATATATTTTGATTTGTTTAACACTTTTTTGGTTACTACATGATTCCCTATGTGTTATTTCATAGTTTTGATGTCTTCAGTATTATTCTACAATGTAAAAAATTGTAATAATAAAGAAAAAACGTTGAATGAGTAGGTGTGTCCAAACTTTTGACTGGTAGTGTACATTACATTTGAGTCATTTAGCAAACACTCACATTCAGAGCGACCCACAGGAACAATCAGGGTCAAGCACCCCGCTCAAGGGCACATCGACAGATCGCCCACCCAGTCGACGCAGGGACCCGTACCAGCAACCTCTCGGCCTCTGGCCCAACTGTCCAAGCACCCCCGAAAACCTCAGAGTTTTTAAACCACTCCTGCACAGGCACGTTTCACTTGCCTTTTAAACTCTGACCATATTTTTTTGTATTACCTTGTGTGGAGCTTTAATTTCATGACCTCCCCTGTTCATACGCTGAGCCCCAGGGAAGATCAGCTTCACCTCCTGTCAACAGCAATCATTGCACGTCAGCAAAAATTGAGGGCAAGTCATTATTACTTGTATAAAACGTAATCTATTATACTGTCTGCTAGTGCCTTCTTGGGAATAATTTTTCCTGATTACAATATGCTCTGTAATAGAGGTGGAGCAGAGGATAGACATTGAATAAGAATTGAGACATAAATGAACATACCTTGACAAACATCTTGAGTCGAGAGCTGGGGTGTCTTGATGTTGTGACCATGACCTTTAGATCCTCCACTCCAGCCCATTTATACTCATCATCCATGTGAGAGCTGACACCTGCACACACAGAGTATCTCTCAGTCACTGTTTGCTAATTTTTTATGGGATACTGTGGTAAGGCTGCTTTTGCCATTGGCAGTCCATGAGATGTGTTGTCAACATAATAGAGAAGACAACACTGAGGCTGCGTCCCAAAGGGCACCCTATACCGTAGATAGTGCAATACTTTTGACCAGAGCCCTATGGGCGGTGATCAAGAGTAGTGCACTATATAGGGAATAGGGTGTTGTTTGAATGTTGATGTGCAGAAACAAACCTTCTGCTCCCTCATCGTCATACTCCAGCAATTTCTGTAACTGTACAGCTTCTCTGCGAACATCAGTAGGGATGAGACGATTGTCAGTAGGGTAAAACGAAAGTCAATGACTTAGAACTAGTTACAGGTACCCAAATTGTAATTTGTTATCACTGCCATCTTAAAAAGTCTCAAGGTGTTTTAGATTGTTCATCCATCATCCACCCACCAATCTCCTCCATTACATGCAGTCCTCACCATCAAGAGCAGATTTCAGCTTCTGTTTTTTCTCCTCTATCATCCGCACTCTGTCCTCCTGGGTCTTCCTATACAGGTACTCCCGTCTCAGTCTTGTCTCTCGACGAAGCTACAATCATCAGACACAAACACACCATGATGAACATTAGAATGCTGACAGCATTGTACTGTTCATCATGGCTCAGAAA
Organism: Coregonus clupeaformis; assembly: GCF_020615455.1. Taxonomy (NCBI): domain Eukaryota; kingdom Metazoa; phylum Chordata; class Actinopteri; order Salmoniformes; family Salmonidae; genus Coregonus; species Coregonus clupeaformis. The sequence goes on from NC_059207.1 coordinate 49,936,711, forward strand.
TGATACAGAATAGTAATACCACACAGCTGACACACAAGAATTGCAGAAAAAAACACTCTAAAATCAAACACAAGGATTGCTCAGATAGACCACTCTATAATCCAAGATCAGTACTAGTGAAATTACTCACTCACTCACACACACACACACACACACACACACACACACACACACACACACACACACACACACAAGCTACTGCGAGGAAGTCACCAACACTCTTTTCCATTGGATAAGCCAACAGCCAATGGGAGTGTGCGAAACTGGCTAGACCATGGAAGTTAGACGTTTCAAAATAAAAGCCCCAAGTACGAGCTATCAAAGGAAAAGTCCCAAGTACAAGCCATAAACAACGTTGAACATGCACAGGAAATGCATTTCACATTTGCATGTTTGATTCATTAGCTCTTTTTATTTTTCCCAGATCTCAGAAAAAGGTTTAAGTAGACCATATATTTCTAATTGTGTTGCTGCGTACTTAACCAGACGATGAATATGATGATATCTCCTCTCTGCCCAGAAAACTACAATTTAAACTACCATTCACCAGCTCTGCAAGCGTTATAATGTCAAAATAGGTTCGTTACTCACCAAATATGTCTGCTTGCCCTGTCTGCAAACTATTGATAGTTGCAGGCAGGAAAACAACATTTTGAACTAAAACTAAATAAAAACGAGAAAATCGGGTCTGAAAACTAACTGAAACTAAAGTGAATTTGTAATAGAAATAAAAACTAATGAGCTGAAATAAAATATACCAGAAATGTTCCATATGCACAAAAATATTATTTCTCTCAAATTTGGTGCACAAATTTGTTTACATCCCTGTTAGTGAGCATTTCTCCTTTACCAAGATAATCAATCCACCTGACAGGTGTGGCATATCAAGAAGCTGATTAAACAGCATGATCATTACATAGGTGCACCTTGTGCTGGGGACAATAAAAGGCCACTCTAAAATGTGCAGTTTTGTCACACAACACAATGCCACAGATGTATCAAGTTTTGAGGGTGCTCCCCTCCGGCGCTCTGATTCGCCGGTCTACTGAGCCACCGGTCTGAGCGCACCACCTCGGCAACACTGGAATGGAAACCCAATGCACCCTAATCACCTCCAGCGCACCTGCACCTCATCATCTCATCACTACCCCTATTTAGCCCTGGACTGTTCTGTAGGATGTTGTGTGTGATTGTTTTGCTTCGTGTCATGAACTCTATCTTTGTTAATTCTCTTCGTCATTGTTTGAGTAAACATTGACCTTGTTAATTCCTGCGTCTGCGTCCTGCCTCTTTGTATACTCAGTACTCGTCACGGAATCACACACCAAACGAAAATGGATGCAGCAGGAGTTTCCCAGTGCCTCGACCAGCACCAGCAGCAGCTTGCCCAGTTGAACGTCGCTTTGCAGGAAGTGCTCCAAACTCTGCATAATCTGCCCAGCGCTCCAATTCTACCTCAGGGAGCAGCGAGTGCCTCCAATCCACCTGTCTGGGAAGGAGAGGAGGCAGTGGCACTACCCTACCCCACCTTCCTCGCTCGGTTCAGGGTGGTGTTTGATCATCCCACGGAGGGAAAGGACGGGGGTGAGCGTCTCCTCCATCTACAACAGAGAGAGGGTCCCACGTCCGAGTATGCTCTGAGCTTTCGCACGGTGGCGGCGTCTTCCGGCTGGAATGAGCTTGCTCTGCGCACGGCCTTCAGGAGAGGCTTACGGGAGGACATTAAGACGGAACTCGCATGTCGGGACAATGAGATGGACCTTGATACCGTTATCACCACGTCCATCCGTCTTGACGAAATGTTGCGAGAGAGACGGCGTTCCCAACACCTCCCAGGGCTTCGACACTCACCCAATCTAAGCTATGGAAGCAGCCCTGATTCTGAGGCCTCACCCATGGAGGTGGGCAGCACCCCCTACACCACCACGGCACACAGATCTCCTGGCGGCTCCCTATCTAGGCGGTATGACTCCCGTCGCCGCTCCGTGAGTGTGACGTCATCTCCTATCACAAAACCATTGTTTTTAGTTCACATAACGGTGACTGGTGATTCCTTATCTTCCATTTCTACTGCAATGATAGATTCCGGATCAGCTGGGAACCTTATAAATAGGGAGCTGGTTTCTGAATGGGGGTTGCCCACCATGCCACTGCCATCTCCACAACACGTCACCTCATTGGACAATCAACCCCTTGGGTCAGGCACCATTACGCATGTCACTCTCCCCATCACCATCACCATTCCCACACTACCGGAGCACCACGAGGAGCTGTCATTCCACATCGTCACGTCACCCCTTCACTGGATCGTCTTGGGATTGCCCTGGCTCAGACTACACAACCCCACCATCAATTGGATCACCAAGAGGATCACAGCCTGTTCCACCTCATGCCGGAAGACCTGCCTGCCAGTGGTTTGTTGTTCCACGTCAGTGGAGAGTCCGGAGTCCGCCCTCCAGCCCAACATTCCACGTGAGTATGCAGATCTCTCCAATGTCTTCTCTTCATCTAAGGCTTCGTGTCTCCCTCCTCACAGGTCCTGGGATTGCGCCATTGACATGCTGGAGGGACAACACCCCCCGAAGAGTCGCATTTACCCCCTTTCCATGGCGGAGAATGAGGCCATGGAGAAGTATGTGGCGGAGACCCTGAAACAGGGGTTCATCAGACGCTCTGCCTCCGCCATCTTCTTCTTCGTGGCCAAAAAAGACGGAGAACTGAGACCATGCGTTGACTACAGGGGGCTGAACGCAGTCACCACCAAGTACCGGTACCCCCTCCCTCTGGTTCCATCGGCCATCGAGCAGCTACTAGGGGCCCGGTACTTTACCAAGTTGGACCTGAGGAGTGCCTACAACCTGATCCGAATCCGGGAAGGAGACGAGTGGAAGACGGCATTCAGCACTACCTCAGGCCACTATGAATACTGTTTCATTCCCTACGGTCTCGCCAACACACCATTTGTGTTCCAGTCCTTTGTCAATGACGTGTTCCGGGACATGCTGAGTAGACAGGTGGTGGTGTACATCGACGATATCCTGATCTACTCGGCTACATTCGAGGAGCATGTCAGGTACATCCGAGCTGTCCTACTCCGCCTCCGGGAACACAGCCTGTTGGTGAAAGGGGAGAAATGCGAATTCCACCAACAGGCCATCTCCTTCCAAGGATACAGGATCAGTCCTCAGGGGGTGTTCATTTAAGGAGTGAAGACGGACGCCGTCAGGTCATGGCCAGTTCCCACCACCATCAAGGGCCTACAGAGCTTCCTGGGCTTCGCCAATTTCTACCGGCGTTTCATCAGGTCCTTCAGCTCCATAGCCGCCCCACTCACCTCTCTCCTTAAGGGTGGGCCTCAGAAGCTGACCTGGAACCCTGAGACTGACGATGCCTTCAAGATGCTGAAGGAGAGGTTCACCACAGCGCCCATCCTAAAACACCCAGATCCCTCATCCTTTCATCCTGGAGGTGGACGAATCGGAGGAGGGCGTGGGTGCGGTCCTCTCCCAGCGGCACGGTAAGCCAGAGAAAATGCATCCCTGTGCCTTTTTCTCAAAAAAGCTTACCCCCGCAGAGAGGAACTATGGAGACAGGGAGCTGTTGGCGGTGGTCCTCGCTCTGAAGATATGGAGACACTGGCTGGAGGGTGCAGTCCATCCATTCCGGATTCTTACTGACCACTGGAATTTGGAGCACACACGGGCAGCAACACTGATGAACTCTCGACAAGCCAGGTAGTCTTGGGGTACCAGCCGGCCCTGGCCCCTTGGACACCCAGCCAGACCGACGCGCCCGCTGTCGACGAGTGGTTCCACAGGGCCGGACAGGTCTGGGACGCCGCCAATGTCCATCTCCAGAGGGCCATTCATCAGCAGAAGGACCAAGCCAACCGCCACCGCAGTGAGGCCCCTGTATTCCAGCCTTGGGATTGTGTCTGGCTGTCCACAAAAAACCTCCCTCTCCGCCTGCCCTGCAAGAAACTGAGTCCACGGTTTGTGGGGCCGTTTAAGGTCCTCCGGCAGATAAATGAGGTATTGTACCGGCTGCTCCTTCCCCCTCACTACCGTGTCTCACCCACTTTTCATGTGTCTCTCCTCAGGCCGGTGGTTCCTGGTCCTCTGGCGGATGCCGATCCCCGGGGTACGCCTCCTTCACCCCTGGACATTGACAGGAGTCTGCCGTATGCGGTGAGGGATCTGCTCCAGGTTCCATGGGGGACGGCTCCATTACCTTGTGGACTGGGAGGGGTATGGTCCTGAGGAGAGGAGCTGGGTTCCGGCTGGGGACGTTCTGGACCCCAACCTAATTCGGGACTTCCACCGTTGCCGCCCTGACCGGCCCGCTCCTCGTCCTCGGGGTTGTCCTCCTGGCCGGCGACGTCCAGCGGCTGGAGCGCGTCCGGGGGAGGGGTACTGTCATGTCTCCTCCTGGTGCTCCCCTCCGGCGAATTCGCCGGAGGGGAGCCACCGGTCTGAGCGCACCACCTCGGCAACACCGGAATGGAAACCCAATGCACCTTAATCACCTCCAGCGCACCTGCACCTCATCTCATCTCTACCCCTATTTAGCCCTGGACTGTTCTGTAGGATGTTGTGTGTGTGTGTGAATGTTTTGCTTCGTGTCATGTACTCTATCTTTGTTAATTCTATTTGTCATTGTTTGAGTAAACCTTGACCTTGTTAATTCCTGTGTCTGCATACTGCCTCTTCGTATACTCATTACTCGTCACATGCTGACAGCAGGAATGTCCACCAGAGCTGTTGACAGAGAATTGAACGTTAATTTCTCTACCATAAGTCTAGAGAATTTGGCAGTGCGTCCAACCGGCCTCACAACCTCAGACCACGTGTAACCACGCCATCTCAGGGAAGCTCATCTGCGTGCTCTTCGTCCTCACCAGGGTCTTGACCTGGCGTCATAACCGACTTCAGTGGGCAAATACTCATCTTCGATAGCCACTGGCACACTGGAGAAGTGTGCTCTTCACAGATGAATGCCGGGTATGGTGTCGTGTGGGCGAGTGGTTTGCTGATGTCAACATTGTGAAAAGAGTGCCCCATGGTGGCGATGGGGTTATGGTATGGGCAGGCATAAGCTACAGACAACAAACATTTGATCAATGGCAATTTTAATGCAAAGAGATACCATGATGAGATCCTGAGGCCCATTGTCGTGCCATTCATCCACCGCCATCACCTCATGTTTCAGCAGGATAATGTACAGCCCCATGTACACAATTCCTGGAAGCTGAAAATGTTCCAGTTCTTTCATGGCCTGCATACTCACCAGACATGTCACCCATTGAGCATGTTTGGGATGCTATGGATCGATGTGTACGACAGCGTGTTCCAGTTTCCGCCAATATCCAGCAACTTCACACAGCCATTGAAGAGGAGTGGGACAACATTCCACAGGCCACAATCAACAGCATGATCAACTCTATGTGAAGGAGATGTGTCGTGCTGCAAGAGGCAAATGGTGGTCACATCATATACTGACTGGTTTTCTGATCCACGCCCATACTTTTTTTAAAGGTATCTGACCAACAGACGCATATCTGTATTCCCAGTCATGTGAAATCCATAGATTAGGGCCTAACGTATTTAATTCAATTGACTGATTTCCGTGTGTGAACTGTAACTCAGTTTAATTATTGAAATTGTTGCATGTTGCGTTTATATTTTTGTTCAGCGTATAATAACCTTGCTGCGTACTGAGCCTATCTATTTGCCTTTTTTTTTTTAATGACAACATAATGATGTTATTCAATGACATTTAATCAACCCAACTATGCAAAAAAAGAAAAAAAGTATATTAGGCAAGATTACTGTGGTTGGCCATTTCCTGACATCCCCTATATCAGAGACTGACATAGTTTTGTCTGTGTTTTACTTCATATTTTGACTCCAGCAACATTCAGCAACAAAAATGCTTCTTCTGACTACAGTGGTTTTCTGGCTTGCTGGTAAGGACCATGTGTGTGCCATGTACATTTGTATGTTACCTGCACTTCATAGTAAATAGCTTGTGACTCTTTATGTATTTATTTAGCATGTTGCTGCCTTTTAATCTGACCAATGATGGATTTCAGACTGACATTTTCAGTGTAAACTAACCGAAGGCATACTAACAACATGGTTTACAAAGTAATTATTGATTTGGCTGAACTGATATTAATTAATGGAATGAGTCAAGTCAAAATATACTGTACATTTCTTTGTATTCACATTTCTTTGTAAGTGTTTGTTACAAAGTTACAACTCATACTGTCAGATGTTTTCAAAATAGAGAAGAGAAAATGATAGATTCAATAGTTATACTTAATACATAATTATACTTCATGAAACAATTTGGGCTAAATAACAAGTTTCATTCTACCAAACATGCTCTGATCTTGACATATGCTACATGGTTGGTTGTGATATTTGAGACAGGAAATTAACAACTATTCTGGGAACTGATGTCTTCATAGATACTTTTGTATATATAGTGAATGTGGACACCCCTTCAAATTAGTGGATTGGCTATTCAGCCACACCTGTTGCTGACAGGTGTATAAATTCAAGCACAAAGCCATGCAATCTCCATAGACAAGCATTGGCAGTAGAATGGCCTTACTGAAGAGCTCAGTGGCTTTCAACGTGGCAGCGTTATAGGATGCCACCTTTCCAACAAGTCAGTTCATCATATTTCTGCCCTGCTAGAGCTGCCCTGGTCAACTGTAAGTGCTGTTATTGTGAAGTGGAAACCTCTAGGAGCAACAACGGATCAGCTGCAAAGTGGTAGGCCACACAAGCTCACAGAACGGGACTGCCGAGTGCTGAAGTGCACTCACTACTGAGTTTAAAACTGCTTCTGGAAGCAACGTCAGCACGTCAGCATAAGAACTGTTTGTCGGGAGCTTCATGAAATGAGTTTACATGGCCGAGCAGCCACACACAAGCCTAAGATCACCATGCGCAATGCCAAGCGTCGGCTGCATTGGTGTAAAGCTCGCAGCCATTGGACTCTGGAGCAGTGGAAACGTGTTCTCTGGAGTGATGAATCACGCTTCACCATCTGGCAGTCCGACAGACAAATATGGGTTTGGCTGATGCCAGGAAAACGCTACCTGCCCCAATGCATAGTGCCAACTGTAAAATTTGGTGGAGGAGGAATAATGGTCTGGGGCTGTTTTTCATGGTTCGTGCTAGGCCCCTTAGTTCCAGTGAAGGGAAATATTAATGCTACAGCATACAATTACATTCTAGACGATTCTGTGCATCCAACTTTGTGGCAACAGTTTGGGGAAGGCCATTTCCTGTTTCAGCATGACAATGCCCCTGTGCCCCAATGCCCCATACTTTTGGTCATGTAGTGTACGTAACATATAGGTCTGTCAGTACAATTCTTTTGAATGTAATATCCCAAACTATTTATCAACATATCATATACACTCCCCTCCGTATGTATTTGGACAGTGAAGCAACATTTTTAAATTTCGCCCTATACTCCAGAATTTTGGATCTGAGGTCAAATGTTTCATACGTCATAAGTATTTGGACAAATTCACTAATAGTGGTCAAGCTATTACCTTACCAGCTCTTTCTATGATTGAATGGACACCCACCCTGTATTCAAAATAATGTTGTGTTTCAACTGATGGAGGACACAACACAAAAACCTCAGATAATGTAAAATAGGGCCTAAGCTAAAACATATGCGAATATCTTTTTTTTTTTACATCATTTGTAAACCTTTTTTTCAAGAAATTATCAAATAGTTTGACAACCCCGTTTGTAAGCTTTTAAATGATATAAATCTCAACCTTTTATCTTACCCAGTGATGAAAACATGGATGTCTCATGGCATGGGGGGGTATGCAAAATAGGTCAATTTTGAGCAGCTTTATCTCTAGAATGATTTTGCATTCAGGTAAAAAAAATTATAGGTCCACATTTTTTTGGGTATTCAGGTCCACTTTCTGAGCACTTCTATAATGGGCTAATATGTATGGAAGGTTTCGTTCAAATCAAAAGGAGTGCTGTCAAAAAGTGATTGAATTCAAATGGATTTACACCTCTAACTTTATCAATAATCATTATTCATCATTTATTCATGATTTTTCCTTAATCATGGCATTATCAGGATTAACTTAAAAGTGTTCAGAAACGTATTATCTACTCACAGAAAGAAAATGACTACAGTCATTATTCACCATTAATTTCCTATAGTGCAAAATGATCAGAAACACAACTAAAACAAGCTGCAAATGCATCCATAGAGTGTGTAGAGTCAAAAGTTTGATGTAGTCATTGTCTGCAAGTAATATGGGATGAAATACTAAACTTTTGACTACTTTAATACACTACACAGTGCATTTGGAAAGTATTCAATTTTTTAAAACAGAAATACCTTAAGTATTCAGACCCTTTGCTATTGTCAGTGTTGGTGTGGGTGCGTGGAGAGGAGTCAGACGCAGGACGCATAAGCTAAGTCGAACAGGACTTTACTAGATGCACAACCAGTACAAAATAAAGTGCCTCTAACGAGGAGGCAAAACGACAACGCAACACAGTGCGTATTAATAACAATGCCAGAGTACTGCACAGGATACCACCAACAGACAGGAACTAAAATAACACACAACTAACAAACACAACCACAGGAAACTTATAAGGCACATAATCAAGACCAAACGGACAAAGGTGTAACAGACAGACCAAACCAAACGAACATCGAAACATTAAACGGTGGCAGCTAGTACTCCGGGGACGACGAACGCCGAAGCCTGCCCGAACAAGGAGGAGGAGCAGCCTCGGCAGATTCCGTGACAGCTATAAGCCTCGAAATTGAGCTGTTTCCATTGATCATCCTTGAGATGTTTCTACAACTTGATTGGTGTCCACCTGTGGTAAATTCAATTGATTGGACATGATTTGGAAAGGCACACACCTGTCTATATAAGGTCCCACAGTTCACAGTGCATGTCAGAGCAAAAACGAAGCCATGAGGTCGAAGGAATTGTCCGTAGAGCCCCGAGACAGGATTGTGTCGAGGCACAGATCTGGGGAAGGGTACGAAAAAATTTCTGCAGCATTAAAGGTCCCCAAGAACACAGTGGCCTCCATCATTGTTAAATGGAAGAAGTTTGGAACCACAAAGAGACTTCCTAGAGCTGGCCGCCCGACCAAACTAAGCAATCGGGGGAGAAGGGCCTTGGTCAGGGAGGTGACCAAGAACCTGATGGTTACTCTAATAGAGATCCAGAGTTCCTCTGTGGAGATGGGAGAACCTTCCAGAAGGACAACCATCTCTGCAGCACTCCACCAGCACTCCACCTTTATGGTAGAGTGGCCAGATTGAAGGCACTCCTCAGTAAAAGGCACATGACAGCCCGCTTTGAGTTTTCCAAAAGGCATCTAAAGACTCTCAGACCATGAGAAACAAGATTCTCTGGTCGGATGAAACCAAGATTGAACTCTTTGGCCTGAATGCCAAGCGTCACGTTTAGAGGAAACCTGGCACCATCCCTACAGTGAAGTATGGTGGTGGCAGCATCATGCTGTGGGGATGTTTTTCAGTGGCAGGGACTGGCAGACTAGTCAGGATCGAGGGAAAGATGAATGCCGCAAAGTAGAGAGAGATCCTTGATGAAAACCTGCTCCAGAGTGCTCAGGACCTCAGACTGGGGTGAAGGTTGACCTTCCAACAGGACAACAACCCTAAGCACACAGCCAAGACAATGCAGGAGTGGCTTTGGGACAAGTCTCTGAATGTCCTTGAGTTGCCCAGCCAGAGCCCGGACTTGAACCTGATCGAACATCTCTGGAGAGACCTGAAAATAGCTGTGCAGTGACGCTCCCCATCCAACCTGACAGAGCTTGAGAGGATCTGCAGAGAAGAATGGGAGAAACTCCCCAAATACAGGTGTGCCAAGCTTGTAGCGTCATACCCAAGAAGACTCGAGGCTGTAATCGCTGCCAAAGGTGTTTCAACAAAGTACTGAGTAATGTGGTCCTCTGTAGCTCAATTGGTAGAGCATGGCGCTTGTAACGCCAGGGTAATGGGTTCGATCCCCGATACCACCCATACGTAAAAATGTATGCACGCATGACTGTAAGTCGCTTTGGATAAAAGCGTCTGCTAAATGGCATATTATTATTATATTATATTAGTAAAGGTTCTGATGACTTATGTAAATGTGATATTTCCCTTTTCTTTTCGCAAAAATTTATAAAAACCAGTTGTTACTTTGTCATTATGGGGTATTGTGTGTAGATTGATTTACATTTTAGTCATTTAGCAGATGCTCTTATCCAGAGCGACTTACAGTTAGTGAATACATTTTTTTTTTTTTCATACTGGCCCCCCGTGGGAATCGAACCCACAACCCTGACGTTGCAAATGCCATGCTCTATCAACTGAGCTACATCCCTGCCGGCCATTCCCTCCCCTACCCTGGACAAATTGTGCGCCGCCCATGAGTCTCCCGGTCGCGGCCGGCTGCGACAGAGCCTGGATTCGAACCAGGATCTCTAGTGGCACAGCTAGCACTGCGATGCAGTGCCTTAGACCACTGCGCCACTCAGGAGAAACATGAATGGGGAAAACAATTTAATCAATTTTAGAATAAGGCTGTAACATAACAAAATGTGGAAAAAGGCAAGGGGTCTGAATACTTTCCGAATTCAGTGTGACTCTGTAAGAGTAAGCAGGTGTTATGTGCATCCACATTTTAATGGCGACTCAGTGGTTTAATAGAAAGGTATGAGCAGTCAAGAATCCAGTTGATGAATGTTTACATTTATTTTCCTATAGGTTTGAAACAATCACAATAACATACATACATATTAGTCTCTAAGGTGCAATTAATCCAGAATGAAATTAAAACACAAAAATACAGAATGATAGCTCAAATTCACAGGAGGCTGCTGAGGGGAGGACGGCTCATAATAATGGCTTCAACAAAGTACTGAGTAAAGGGTCTGAATACTTATGTAAATGTGACATTTAAGTAGTTATTTTTTTAAATAAATTTGCCCAAAAAATGAACAACCTGTTTTTGCTTTGTCATTATGGGGTATTATGCGTAGATTGATGAGGAATAAAACAATTTAATCCATTTTAGAATAAGGCTGTAACTTAGCAAAATGTGGAAAAAGTCAAGGGGTCTGAATACTTTCCGATTGCACTGTACATTAATTTTGTCTTCAAATGCGGGGACTAGATATATAAAGTGTTTTCATCTCTAAATGGTGAAAATATATATGTATGAAAATACCCTCAAATTAAAGATGGCATTCTATACTGTTGCTTCATATGAAACATTTGATCTAAAATCCAAAATGCTGGAGTATAGAGCCAAATTTATAATTTTAGCTTCACTGTCCAAATACAGTACATATGGAGGGAAGTGTTGGTTTTTGATTTTTCGAATATGAGTCTAAGATTTCTAATATTAATCTATAATTATATTTCACAGGTATATGTGATGGTGTGCAGAGACTGACGTGTCCTTATGATCTAATGGACGAGGGCCTCCCCAGGGTGTGGTGTAAGGAGACCTCCCCACAGTGCTGTACAGGCTTCAGCTTCAGCAGGCAGAGCCAGTCTTTGGATGCAGGAAGTCTGAAGGTGACCCAGGGTGTTGACTCCTTCACTGTGGATGTCCTGAACCTGACCCAGGGAGAGGGAATGTATTGGTGCGGTGTGCTGAGCAGCAATAACACCATCATCAAACTGGCTGAGGAGTACTTCTACAGCAGTAAGTGTGATACCTGCCCTTGACTGTGCACAGACGTCGCCAGATGTCTTGATGTAAGTCAGAGTAACAGTGAGTGAAGAAGTGTCAAGTGAATTTCTATCTCTAATTCAACCTAAGCTTGAATCATTACCAGAGGTTGTAAGGCTCTGGTTTTAATCATCAATGATTCAAGGTCCACAACTCACAAGTCTTATCTGTATTTTTATTCATGGAGAGAGCTCTCCTGCCAATGACACAACATACTGTTTTTATACTTCTTGACAAACAAAGGCACTATGCTCCTCCCACCTTTAGGTGGCTTTCTTAAACAGTTCCCGCCTTCCCCCTTGAATGGTTAGTACCGCCCCCTCTGTTAGTGGGTTGACACTACATGATAATTCTAACATTTATACTGTGTTTGGGGTGAAATTCTTTAGTCATTATTCTTAAAATCCAAATTAATCTAACAATCCACCCCTTTGACTAAATATTCCCACATTCAGGATAAATGTATTTTACAAGCATGATTAATCTCAGAGATCACATCAGAACTAATAAACATTTCATCCAATTGCGGTCTTTCAGGGTCCAAATCCTCGTCATCCACCAAGCCTGGAGGATCGTTTTTCACATTCCCCTGGTCAGAGTCCGAGTCAGTCCATCTCTCATCATTGTTTAGATACTGCATTTCACCAACGCCTGACTCACCAATCCTCGGACACAGGGAACAAGACAACAACCACATAATACAAGAATACCCATACAAACACTGATCGCTCCCTAAGATGGTGGCTGCTAGGGTTTTCCATTTACCAAATATTTCATCAAACCATCTATCCACAATGTACTAACTTCTGAGTTCAGTTCATCCTTCACTTAGTGCAGTTAAATCTGTAAGAGCTCTGGTGACTGTCCCATCCAGTGTGGTGTTGTTAGGGATAAATGTGCAACAATGGCTTATCTTTCTATAGACACTGGCCCTTTCTGCCTGATCTAGAACCAACCTCTACTAAGTTATGAGCAGGATGGCGGATAATCGCTCAGAGATCCCCTTTACTGCATCTCTAGTCTGGTCAATAAATCGTTGTTGGTTGTAATAGATATAATTTATCCAATCCATATTTTTGTTTATTGTCACCCACCAGAAAAATGTTGTAGTAAAACTCTCCCATATTTGATTTATAGCTTTTTATTCGTCTGGAACACCCCTGGGGATGCCTATACCATCTATCCAAATTGGGCTATTTCCTTCCTGACTTATTTCTTTTTCTCCTAATTATTCTTCCTGTCACTGGTCTTTGATGACCAATTCTTACAGGTTGGACCAACAATACTGGTGCACAAGTACCCACCCATCCCTCTGGTGATGTCTGTCGAATGCTCCCTTTGTTAGTGCATGCCCACCACACATCAGTCAGAGGGATGGTTAGGCTCCAAAAAATTTTTTTCTTCCTCCCTTCCTTATCTAAATCAGTCACATTAATTATCTCCTTACAGCCATCAAAATCACCCAAGTTACGGGTGCCATTTCTATGTCTGTAACACTGTTATTCGCCAGGAGTTAAAGTGAATCTAGGTGGGCTGGCCCAGTATGTCAATTTTGCCAGCCCAATCCCTGTGCAATTTGGCTCTTTTTGATTGGACCCCAGGTCTAATACACAGGGAAACATTGCCTTTGGCATTGGGGCGGTCAACATTGTTGGTCGCCCAATGGAGCATGCATAACAATTGGTCTCCCCCAAGGCCCTAGCGGTGTATTTCATCCACTTTAACCAGAGATTCTCATCAGGGACCCCCTCCACTTCCCCATTGTTCCATTCTTGGAGGAGAAAATCTTTCATAGTGGACGGGTTAGTCAAATTGACTCCGTCATCCCTTGACTGATTTACTCGGTCTATTGCCATTAATGGATTAATGACAGTACCTGCTCCCTCTATATCTTTTGACTCCATTAAATGTAATCTTAGACAAGTGTCCCGTCCGTATACGTCCGCGCAAGCCCAGTAAGTTATTTTCATGTCCTCTTTAGTGACCTTTACTATCGTTACTACCATCTCCGTGGGGATGTCGTTATCTTATCCTCCATCTGGACTTCCAGCCCCCCCCGTCTCATATCTCCGTCCCCCACTATGTCTAAATACCTGAGCCCAGGAACAATCCGCCGAGGGAGCTGAACATAAATACAACGGGATCTTATAATCCCATGTTGCTTGCTTATCTGCTCTGATAACATCCCTAATCCTAATTTTGAATCTTACTCCCCACCCTTCTCTGACTCCTATTTTGTAGATCACTCGCCCTTGATGGTCAGTATGTCGGGTCGCTTTCCCTTTATTTCTTACTAATGGTAAGGCCATAGCGTAATTGGTGCGAGGTGGTGGTGGATCTTGACCTACCACGACCATTGCCGAGACTATGATGCAGCTCAGGGTCACCCATATTCCCAAAAACCGCCAACCCTCTCCTGTCTTAAGTCCTTCTGCTCGGTACCACCCCATACTCACACCCTAGGAACACACTACAGTGATGATAGGTCTGGGTAGGAGATCTTCGTTGACAGAGGTGAACCCCGGACCCTGTGGTCCAGTTCTGCTCGTCAACTCTGCGTGTGCTAAGCGGTGCTTGTATGTGGTCTTACCTTCTTGCAGTGGGTAACATGGACCCAGGTTCCTCTCTCTGCTATTCTAATGGCCAAGGTGGTGACCAACATAACCTGATAGGGCCCTTCCCAACAGGCCTGCTTCCAGTTTTCCTTCTAGTGACTGGATGCTCACCAGTCACCTGGTTAGATAGTGGGCCACCTTCTCCTTTAGTTCACCTGTGGGGCACAAAACCTCTGACATACGGGTGTGGTTAATAAACTATCTTCACACATGTTCAGATTAATGTAACAATTTCTGACTGCATTCTCTTTTTAGACTATCTAAAAAATGTTTTTTTTTAAAAGTATTTTGTCCTCTCCTTCGTATATTATCTAATACAATTAGCCTCTTCCCCCCTTTTGACACATAGTTCTGCTTATGTGTCAATTTTTTCCACCTTCCTAAACATTCCCTTAGGTTATTTATCAACCAATTGCCATGCCTTTCATTTTTGAGATTGTTTTTTGCTTCTTTATTGCTCCTCCCACTTCCTTTGTCTTTATGGCGGCTAAATTCGACTTTCATTCAGTTCAGAATCAATTAGTAATCCAATCAAACAATCTCTTATCTTGTAAAAACACTTATGTTTAGTTCAACCTCTGTTCTACCCCGGCTCTCCCGGGCTTGACCTGAAGACTGATTGTTGGACATGACAAGTCCATTTTTTAGGTCACTTAAGTATTCTGCCTAGCAACAAAGAATAAAAACCTCTATGTTCGTGATTAACCCAGTTATCTCTAATAGCCCACCAAAAAAAACCCATCATCTTTAAACCACGACCAATGTCATCCCTCTTTACTCTCTACCATTTGGGTAACATCCCTGATATATTTATGAAAAGCTAAGACTGTTTGGGAAGAGAGCAACAACATAACCTGTTCTTCCTCCTCAGAGTTCCAAATTATTTTACCATGGGCTGCCATTGCCTAAATACTGCCTAACTTCATAAAATCCCTCAAAATTCCTCGAGTATACAATGATTATTTAATTGATTACTCTAAATCTGCTACATGTGATCTCATTCAAATGATCCATTATCAATTATTTGATCCACCCCCTAGTAAAATATCTTTCCTCTTCTATTCTGGAGTTCTACCTCTCCCAACTATTTCCCCTAGTGGCCATTAAATACTCTGCTCTCGTCTGTTCCTTTTACTTACTCTGTTAGTCTCTGCTTTTCAAGCTCCAGAAACTGTTATCTCTGTCTCTCAGCCTGCTTGTTTTTCAAACCTAAACAGTTTCCTTCTCTCTTTTTCTTTTATTCTCTCCCTCTCGAACTTCCTCTGTCTCTCTAAGTATGTCTCTGCCTCTCCTTTTTCCCGCCAACCAGAGCCACAAATCATTCTCCTCACAGCTCTATCGCTACTTCCCTCCTATCATTACTGAATCAATGATAATACATTTACATTCTAGTCACCCAGCAGACACTCCTATCCAGAGCAACCTAGTGAATACATTTTTATTATTTTTATCTTTATATATATTTTTTTACTGGCCTCCCCCCGTGGGAATCGAACCCATAACCCTGGCGTTGCAAACACCATGCTCTATCAACTGAGCTCCATCCCTGCCGGCCATTTTCCCCCCTACCCTGGACGACGCTGGGCCAATTGTGCGCCGCCCATGAGTCTCCCGGTCGCTGTCGGCTGCGACAGAGCCTGGATCCGAACCAGGATCTATAGTGGCACAGTTAGCCCTGCGATGCAGTGCCTTAGACCACTGCGCCACTCAGGATAATAATAACTGCAATAACTATCAAGAATAATTATAATAACTATTACGAATTATATTGTCCTTTTTCTGATGTTCTAATTGTAGTCTTTCATTTTAGTTTAAAATATAAAGTTATTTATAACAAATCCAGAACCCACCACAGGCTGGCCCCATTCCCCCAGCACAACAGCCAATGCCACTTGCTTCCCTGTAACGAAAATAAATTATCGTTTTAAAATCTTCCAACCATTTGTTTTTCCCGCTAACCCACCTCAGCTCGCTATTCAATATCTTTAACAGTTTTCTCTGATTCGGCCCCAATCAACAAAACAAATGCTTGATATTGTTTATCAGCATACACTTAATGACATTCCTACCATTTGAACTATGTCCTGTCTCACTCCCCCCCTCTCCTGCTCCTTCCTACATTATGGGGGAGGCGCGGGTAACTTCCCTACAATCTATCTTCTTAGGAAATAATGTCATTCGTACTTGTAACATATTTTCATAGATTATTTAGAATACTACTAAAGTTATCTTATGCAACTTTTAATACACGTAAGAACTCTCTCTCCACCCATTCTCTATTGAATAAGTGCGTCTTCCTAGTTACCCCATAACCACGCCTCAAATCTTTTATTTAGCATTTAACCAACCAAATACTAAGTAGTATCCGGTTATCATTTATACCCGCCGTTGAATTTCCTCATACACACATATTTCACCTTATGCCATTCAAATGCCCAACACGACAGAATAGTTCAATTCAACTCTCTATTGGTTTTTCAAGTCGCTCCGGACCAGAGCGTCTGCCAAATGACCAAAAATGCAAACGTACATTTCTCTACTTTCTCACTCATTACGTACGTCTACGTTTGTGCGCGAAAGCGCATACATATGCATAATAATATGCCATTTAGCAGACGCTTCTATCCGAAGCGACCTACAGTCATGCGTGCATACATTTTTTATTTTATTTTTTATGGGTGGTCCCGGGGATCGAACCCACTACCTTGGCGTTACAAGCGCTGTGCTCTACTAGCTGAGCTACAGAGGACCACATCGTTGGACTTGATAGGTACCTCTCAAATAATCGCTTTGTGGTGTTTTTAACCAATTCTTAATTGACACGAATCATTTTTTCAAACATTTTACCCGTTGAACCAAAAATATTGACTGTCATCCTCCTTTTCCCCTGCAGTCACGATGGTTAAATATTCCTTTGTCCCCGTTAAAGCATTTTCGCGCTTAAAAAAACACACTCGCTGTCTCTAGCCCCTCCTTTCGCTGTTCTTTCAAATTAGTTCCAGTCTACATGCATCTGTTTGATCATAAATTCTAATTTTTCTACTTCGAGATGCCCAATAAATTCATACCTCTTCTCCCACATGGATCCATAAAACATATTTCTTTCATCTCCCGTTAATTTTTCTGATGATTTAGGTGACCTACACACATTTTAAAAAAGATATGTCCAGCAACAACATGAAGACAGGGGCAGCATATAAGTCAATACCAGAAGCATTTATTGACTGATCTCAAAAGTGTTGGCTTACCAGGGTTGGTGGAGCCCTCAGTTTCATCTTTGCCTCGCAAAGCTAACTCAAACACTCCGCAAAACTTCACACACTGGATTAGCCGGCTGAGGATGTGGCGGTTCTTGCTAATGTCGTAGTAAATATATTTGTTATAGTGAATATGGAATATGATATGTTGAGTAAAATGTTGTGCTAAGATCTATTTAGGTCAGGAGCTGGTTATAAGTTATGTTCCTATCCAATAACAATGGACAAAAGGGTCCTATCTTGTCAGCCTTGTCAGTTTCAGTTCTCCAGTAAACTTGTGATTATCAACACTAACCTCATCGTTGTGGCGGCGGACAGCTAGCCTGTATCCCTCATCCAGTTGAGTGGGAATGTTCACTCTCCCCAAAGCAGACAATCTCAAACAGCTATCCATGTGGGTCTTTGACAGCTCATGTTTCTTAATCTTTCCTGAAAGATGGTGCATGTCCGTTACACACCAGTCGCTGTCCAAGCGGTGCTGTCTGCCGTGCCGCCTTCAGGGTGAAAGAGTAAGCAGGGGGGTAGCAGAAGACTGCATTAGCCACATCGCAGCCTGCTAGCCAGGTTTTTCGTTCGTACCAATTTTTGGAAAATCCTCGGGTGTAGGACTTCCCCCCTTTAGTAGAAACCTGTTGAATTATTAAATTTGGTCTGGGAGGTCCTAATTGTTTCGTTGCCAATTTATCTTCATTTGTTCGCCGACAAAAGGAACTTCTTTCAAAGACACAATCGAGTTGCACTGAAGCCTAGCCATTTTGATAGTAGTAGTGAATTGATTGATGAGGCTACCCGCTCTTTTCTTAGTTACGTTCATGGTTATGTTACGTATGACGAAAGCGCGTAAGTGCAAGCCCTCAGAAACCCATAGAGATTGTATTGAAAGCTCTGATATTTGAAAAAAATAGATTTTACATGGGAGTCTATGACAGACTTCTGGGCGATTTTCAACCTGACTGAAATCGCCCCAAAAGGGGGGCATTTGAAGCACGACTTTAGCCTGATTGGACATTTAGTGGCACTGTGGCAGATCAGACGTCTAGATTACAACACTGATAACTACTGTTGCCGTGATATAATTGATTAGAAAAAAAATCCCTTCCTTTTCCCGTTTGGCAGTGCGTCGCCCATATCGCCCTATTGAACACACCGCCCCTGCCAAAATCCATGAATAAAACTACTGACCTTTTCCTTGTAGTTTGGATTCAAATAATTTTTCAAACTCGTTAACGTCTTTATCGTTCATAAAGAGTAATCACCGGCCTGTTTTATAACCTTAACGTCGAAGGCCAGGACTATTCTCCACGGATGTAATCACCCGGCCGTGCACGGACTTCGGTGTCTTTAGAACGATAAAGATGTATTAAGCTCCGCTCAGAAGGACCAATCTGTCAAGTGAATTTCTATCTCTAATTCAACCTAAGCTTGAATCATTACCAGAGGTTGTAAGGCTCTGGTTTTAATCATCAATGATTCAAGGTCCACAACTCACAAGTCTTATCTGTATTTTTATTCATGGAGAGAGCTCTCCTGCCAATGACACAACATACTGTTTTTATACTTCTTGACAAACAAAGGCACTATGCTCCTCCCACCTTTAGGTGGCTTTCTTAAACAGTTCCCGCCATCCCCCTTGAATGGTTAGTACCGCCCCCTCTGTTAGTGGGTTGACACTACATGATAATTCTAACATTTATACTGTGTTTGGGGTGAAATTCTTTAGTCATTATTCTTAAAATCCAAATTAATCTAACAAGAAGAGAACCCTGAAATGTAGCCTATGGTACCTACACGGATACTTTAATTGCTATCCAACCACTTACAAGTACATCACAAGGTCTTGGATTACATGTGCTCTGCTGTAATGGTCCTCTCCGATATTTCTCTGTATACAGTGCCTTTGGAAAGTTTTCAGACCCAATGACCTTTTCCACATTTTGTTACATCCTTATTCTAAAATGGATACAAAAATTTAACAAATCTCATCAATCTACGCACAATACCCCATAATGACAAAGCAAAACCAGGTTTTTAGAAATGTATGCAAATTAATTACAAAAATAAATAATGAAATATCACATTTACATAAGTATTCAGAGCCTTTACTCAGTACTTTGTTGAAGCACTGTTACGAACCCAGTGGCTTTAAAAGTATAGGGTGGATGGAAAAGAGGCCCGTAACATAACTCATGCGAATCAGGCTATTGCCAAGGAACAGTGAGAACAAAATACGCCAACAACCAAATGCTACCGTCAAACACAAAATGTTTATTATAAAACACACAGTAAATGGTTTGGGGAAAAGGGGCTGAGCTGGACCCAAGGAATGAAACAATAAAGTCAAAACCCCCTAAACTGATCTTGCCTGCCTCAAGAACTACTTAGCTTACGGCTAACCATACAAAAATACAGTGGGTGGTCCGCTCAGGTCTAACTAGTGTGTTTAGACAAGGTTTTCCTATGGGTAGCGTATGCCCAAGGGCGACTTGCTAAATCCCCCTTTTCCCAGGCACAAATAAACAATATAGGTACCATACGGACTAAACAGTTAACGAGTGAGTACACAAACACAAGACACCACCGTATACATACTCACAAACAAAAAGAGTCTCTGTCAGAAAACACAACTGACTAGCTTTTAAAACAAGGGGATGTGTGATATGATTGGGTAAGAAAACAGAAACAGGTGGTGCAATCAGGATAAATGTCCACTGATTGGTCCACCTCAGCAATCAGCAGATTAACTGATGACTGACAGGTGGGACACACCAACGACCTCCAATCAGGAACATAAAGGACACCTGTGTTTAGGGCAGAAGGAGAGGAAAAACACAAAAACAAGCACCTTTGGCAGCAATTACACTACAAGCTTGGCACACCTGTATTTGGGGAGTTTCTCCCATTCTTCTCTGCACATCCTCTCAAGCTCTGTCAGGTTGGATGGGGAGGGTTGCTGCACAGCTATTTCCAGGTCTCTCCAGAGATGTTCGATCGGGTTTAAGTCCGGACTCTGGCTGGGCCACTCAAGGACATTCAGAAACTTGTCCCGAAGCCACTCCTGCGTTGTCTTGTCTGTGTGTTTAGGGTCATTGTCCTGTTGGAAGGTGAACCGTCACCCCAGTCTGAGTACTCTGGAGCAGGTGTTCATCAAGGATCTCTCTGTACTTTGCTCCGTTCATCTGAGGAGTGGCTTCCACCTGGCCACTCTACCATAAAGGCCTGATTGGTGGAGTGCTGCAGAGATGGTTGTCCTTCTGGAAGTTACTCCCATCTCCACAGAGGAACTCTGGAGGTCTGTCAGAGTGACCATCGGGTTCTTGGTCACCTCCCTGACCAAGGCCCTTCTCCCCCGATTGCTCAGTTTGGTCGGGCGGCCAGCTCTAGTAAGAGTCTTGGTGGTTCCAAACTTCTTCCATTTAAGAATGATGGAGGCCACTGTGTTCTTGGGGACCTTCAATGCTGCAGAATTTGTTTTACCCTTCCCCAGATCTGTTTCTCGACACAATCCTGTATCGGAGTTCAATGGGCAATTCCTTTGACCTCATGGCTTGGTTGTTGCTCAGACATCAAATCAAATAAAATTTTATTGGCCACATGCGTCGAATACAACAGGTGTAGACATTACAGTGAAATGCTTACTTACAGCCCTTAACCAACAATGCATTTATTTTTTTATAAAAAAAGTTAAATAAAACAACAACAAAAGTGTTGAGAGAAAAAAAGAGCAGAAGTCAAATAAAACAACAGTAGGGAGGCTATATATACAGGGGGGTACCGGTGCAGAGTCAATGTGCAGGGGCACTGGCTAGTTGAGCTAATATGTACATGTGGGTAGAGTTAAAGTGACTGCATAAATAATTAAGAGTAGCAGCAGCGTAAAAATATGGGGTGGGGGGGGGGCAGTGCAAATAGTTTGGGTAGCCATGATTAGCTGGTCAGGAGTCTTATGGCAGGTGTGTGCCTTTGCAAATCATGTCCAATCAATTGAATGATGATCAATGGAAACAGGATTCACCTGAGCTCAATTTCGAGTCTCATAGCAAACGGTCTGAATACTTATGTAATTAAGGTATTTCTGTTAATTATTTGTATACATTTGCAAAACTTTCTAACAACCTGTTTTCGCTTCGTCATTATGGGGTATTGTGTGTAGATTGAAGAGGAAAATGTTTTATTTAATCATTTTTGGAATAAGGCTGTAACGTAACAAAATGTGGAAAAGGTCAAGGGGTTTGAATACTCTCCGAATGCACTGTAGAGAACTTTTGACTTAATTTGTGTCTCCTCTACTCGCTTCAACCTCAGGTTCCTACGTTTGGGACATTCTTCGCTGGATTCTGATGCCTCTGCTTCCCATGGTGTCCATATTTTCTTACTGTTACTTAAACAGTAAGTCCTTACAACCTCCAAGCATGCAATTAGCCTGAATGCATCCATAAAGTACTGCTCTTCCATTGACAAATACTAGTTCATAACACTTTGAGTAACTAACTTCAACGCTTTCTCTCCAAACAGGAAAACACCAAAACAAGGTAAAGTATTACATCAAAACATTGAATTCCTTAAATAGAATAGCAATTGCCATGTAGTTACTGTTTTTCAACAGCTATAACATACACCTGGTATTTCTTACTTCAGAAGGAGGAGGGCCAACTCATGAACATCGCTATGACCTCAGATCTGGCACAAAATAATCGACAGAATGAAGACTCTGCAGAAGAGATAACTGAGCTAGAATGATGGACATTGCCAAAGGACACACACAATGTTAAAGGCGCATTCAATTCTATGCTGCAAAACAAGACAGCCATTTCAGCTTTTTACAGTTACAAACGTGCAAGTTATTCTAAAGCAATTTGATAATAAAATCCAATGCACCTAATAGCTTATATACTGTACTTCCTTTTTATTTGAATATATCAATGTCAAGAAAAGGTTTGTCTCCCTGGTGGTTACAAGAGCTAAGTGAAAATAATCTAAACTAATAGTTTGTAGTAGCTTTCATGATTTTCATACTGTAAAAATTTAAATGCCATCTATGAAGAAATAAGTTTGCATTTATTAGGACAAGCCAAACACAAGTTTACATCCAGTTAAAACATGGAAAAGTTTCATGGGATGAAAATAAATATCAACGTACCTTTCTATACATTATTTTCTTATTGTACAACATAATCCTCATGCGCCAATTGGAACTTTGCTTTTAGCATTATTTTGCCTAATGAACCACCCATTGAATGACAACAGTAGACAGACAATGCAGCAGTATTTAAGATGAATGCATAGTTTAATATTTTGAAAGATACATTTTAAATCGTTGAGTGTAATCTAAAGTGACAAGTATGTAATAAATCTAAAAGTCTGTCACGTCAGTTAATAAACATACCTTGTAACATTGTGGAAATAAAAGCTATGTACTGTATATCATTCCTGAATACCACCTGCATTTATTTTGTCTGATATGAATTCATGCTGCTCTTAATTGCATTGATGGGTGTCTGTCATCATTACAGAATAGCATGGTATCTTTGCAATGTAAACAGATTTGAATGACTGCTTTCATTTGCAGTGATGTATTTACATAATATTTTTTGTGATGCAACTAGTCAACCTGCTTTAGCACACTAACACATGGGGAATATGTATAAATTTGGAGCGGGCAATAGAAACCTTTTATTTTCAGTCAAACCAGATGACAAAGAACCACATCATACGTATTAATCAATCCCATTTGTATTTCCTCATCAGGAAAACATGATAAAGATAAATGCCATAGATGAGAGTAGTATTAATGAAGCACTACTGTTGTTGACATGTTTAAGTCCAAAAATAGCTGCATTCAATGTAAGTAGGCTGCCATTGAAAAATCTCCACGAAATACAGCAATTGCAAGACATTCTATTTCAAATGGGCATCTGAAGCACAGGTAAAGTTAATGGAACCTCATGATGAGACAGACATGATAACAGTTATGTTATAGTTAACACAAGAACAATAGGAGCCTTGGAATGAAGAAAAAGATTGAGAAAAATTATGAAGTAGCAGTTCATTATTTAAGTTAGCTTATTGTGCAAGCAGTTTATGACTTTTGCAATCATTCATTTATAAACTGGTAGGAGTCCCTTAACAATATAAAACAACATTATCTCCAAGCAGCAGCTCTTTATAAAAGCAAACATTTCCATATATTATGTAGTGTGCTGCCAAGGTTTTGGTACTGGTTTCAGCAACAACAAAAAAAGACAGTATATGATACATTTCAGTGACATAACAGTTACACCTGTCTGAAGCTACTTCCTGTCAGTTCTGATGCATTATAGTCTAGACTTACCATAAGAACACTTAACACATGGTTGATGAGGATTGCAGACATGTACGTATGTTGTATGTAACCTCTTTTTAAGGCATCTAATTAAAACACACTGAAATGTGTACTGAGGCGGTAGAAAAGGTGACAAAGGCAGCATCCCAAATCGCATCCTATTCCTTATATATATATTACATATATATTACACTACTTTGATCAGAGCCCTATGGGCCCTGGTTAAAAGTACTGCCTTGTATAGAGAATAGGGTGCCATTTGGGATGCAGACAAACTGAAAATACAGTCAATGTAGCTGTAAAATGGTGCATTGGGGGACCTGTTCCATTGTGGGGGTGGGGGGAGTAAATGATCAAATGGAGCGAGTTAGTACTTAGTCAAAAAAAAGAAAAACTCAATTAAATTGCAGCACAACTTTCAACAACCATTACATCACTGAGTCAGAGAAACAAAACCAGTGGATCAAAGTAAGAGGACAATCTTCAATATGTGAAATATGACCATCTAACATGTATATACTCCACTACGTAATATCAACACTGTCAAGCAATCATCACTTTACAAGAGCATGCTCTCAAGCAATTTTTACACAAATAGAGGACATTCAGATAAAAACGTTAGCCCTGCCAAGCCCATTTGGAGTGGTTCCATTTAGGAGAGCATAATTTCAAAAGTTAAAAGAAAAGAAAACAGTAAGCAAATACACATTTTAAGTTAAACGTCAAAATAAAAATATTTCCTTAGTGGCTCTACTAACTTCCATACCCAGTAGTGAACATATAGCTTGCATCACAGTGGGTGTCAGTCATTTCCTTCCCTTTTCTCCTCTTGGTTGAAGGTAACATGATTTTATCTTCAACCTAGTTTCTCATCTCATCTCATCCAAAGATCATGTGTTACAGCATCAGTAGTGCTCATGGGAAATAATATTAATGCATCATACAGCCACCGCAGAGTCTAGGTTTTTGCCTGGGAATGGGTGACCATGAACCATGGGTATGGCTTGCGGATGCTGCTTGTGCACAAATGAATCTGGTTCTAGGAACCATACAAGTTTCAAACGACAACTTGGGTTCTGCAGCTCTTCAGAGTCAAGTTCCAAAAAAGGATGACTTGGGTTCTAGAGTTCTTCATAGTCTCCGCCCTCTCTATTTGCTGACCCCTCCCCTCCAGCCAAGAAATCCTCCAAGTCATCCATGTCCCCGGTTTTCTTGGTCCGAGATTTCTTCTTTTTCCTCTCTTTGTCATCACCTGTTCCGGTCTCATCTTTCTCCTTCTTCTTGTCCTTTTTATGCTTCTTCTTGCTGCTCTTCTCATCCTCCTAAGAAAAAAGGCAGAATTATTTTTACAGAATCTCATATTTCTGTTTTTAAAATGTATGTCTACTATCCTGTATAAACACTCATCCATTCACTTGACAAGACCGCCATCTGAAAAGACATCCACTCCCTTACTTCTTTGCTTTTCTTCTTCTTTTTCTTCTTTTCTTTTGAGGAATGTTTGCTTTCCTTCTCTGAAAAGCAATTTATATAATTTGAGAAATTAATTAATACAATGTAATTTGGGGTTTTATGTGATACGCTTTGGTACGGTTCTCTGTCATGTGCTAGGATACTATTCTATGGTACATGGATGTATTCACTAGACGCCAAACGAAAGAAAACGGATTGAATCAGAGAAGGACTATCTAAACTCTTGTCCAAAAATAAACAATTGTTTTTGTTTTACATTGCAAAACTTTTAAATACAGTATGCACTAATGAATGCGACCCTGTTCTCTATAGATTTGTGGTAGTGGACTTGCCTTCTTGGTCCTCACTGCTGTCCTTGGCTTTGGGGGCTTCTTCCTCCTTAAAGCCCAAGCCAAACAGGTCTGTCTCATTCTTGCTCTTAAAGGAGGGCTTCAGGACCGGTGTGGGCTTCAGAGGCTCTGGGATCAGCGTGGCTGGAGGGATGTCATCATCTGACAGCTCCAGATCAGACAGTACTTCATCCCTGACTGGGAAAACCTCCTGTGGATGGATGCAGAGGGAAATAAGTCCAAACTATCACAAATACCAATATACATTGTAACCATGCATCCAAACCAAAAATGTCCATCAAATAATATATTGAAAATTTATTGGATATTTCACAAATGCAGCACTACATATTTGACCAGGAAAGTAATTTCTATAGGTTGACTACTCAATCTAACTATGATGACTTGTAGCCTACAACCCTAACTAACATCCTTTTGACCTAGCTACCTTAGTTATCTTCTGGATGACTGCCTCCTCCTCAGACTCAAAGTCAAGATCATCCATGACGAAGGAGAGCATCTGTTCAGCAACAGGGGCCCCTGGGTCAGAGTCCGAGTCTGCCCCAGGGGTTCCTCCGTTTTTCCCTCTGGGTGGGCCTGGCTGCTCCAGGGCTACTGCAGGTGCAGAGGTCAGGGTGAGGGTGATGGGCTCAGCCACCTGGGGGACAGTGTTCTCCAAGAGTTGGTCAGCAGGTGCCAAAGGCTCCGGAGCTTGGGGCTCCATGGCATGGGGCATTATGGACTCAGTGCCCAGTCTAAAACAGAGTACAAAAACATTACATTTACATTTTAGTCATTTAGCAGACGCCCTTATCCAGAGCGACTTACAGGAGCAATTAGGGTTAAGTGCCTTGCTCAAGGGCACAGACAGATTTTTCACCTAGTCGGCTCAGGCATTAGAACCAGCAACCTTTCAGTTACTGGCACAACGCTCTTAACCACTAAGCTACTTGCTGTTTTACTCTTGATGACAAGAGTCATCTATTAATGTATATGATAAAAATGAGTTTCTTAAACAGATGACAAAAAAAGAAATAAACAACTAGATATGAGTTTATATAATTCTAAATATAACTAAAGTTACTTAAACTGAAATGGTTTACT
This sequence comes from Coregonus clupeaformis, assembly GCF_020615455.1. Classification (NCBI taxonomy): domain Eukaryota; kingdom Metazoa; phylum Chordata; class Actinopteri; order Salmoniformes; family Salmonidae; genus Coregonus; species Coregonus clupeaformis. The sequence goes on from NC_059207.1 coordinate 49,963,581, forward strand.
CTTGATAAGACTACATTACATTAACGGATATGCTGGATATAAGAGGCTTACTGTTTCAGCTCTGAATCACTGTCAAGGTTGAGGTGGTCAACCTGAGTGACAGCAGGTACTGGTGGTGATGGTGGTGGGGGCTGTGCTTCCACCTCCTCCTCATCGCTAGACATAGTGAAGTCTTTACTGGTGAGAAGGCCCAGGGTGTTGGGCAGGGGCAGCTCCTTGTCATCTGGGTCTAACTCATCCTGATAACCTGCCACCATGGGGTTCCCTCTGTCCTCTCCATCACTTTAATAGATGATCATAATAATAATAATAATTAAATAATAATAATAATAAATACAGTATATAGACTACCGGTCACAAGTTTTGGAACACCTACTCATTCAAGGGTTTTTCTTTATTTTTACATTGTAGAATAATAGTGAAGACATCAAAACTATGAAATAACACATATGGAATCATGTAGTAACCAAAAAAGCGTTAAACAAATCAAAATATATATATTTTTTGAGATTCTTCAAATAGCTTTGCACACTCTTGGCATTCTCTCAACCAGCTTATTGAGGTAGTCACCTGGAATGCATTTCAATTAATAGGTGTGCCTTCTTAAAAGTTAATTTGTCGAATTCCTTCTTAATGCGTTTGAGCCAATCAGTTGTGTTGTGACAAGGTAGGGGTGGGTATACAGAAGATAGCCCAATTTGGTAAAAGACCAAGTCCATATTATGGCAAGTACAGCTCAAATAAGCAAAGAGAAACGACAGTCCATCATTACTTTAAGACATGAAGGTCAGTCAATACAGAAAATGCCAAGAACTTTGAAAGTTTCTTCAAGTACAGTCGCAAAAACCATCAAGCACTATAATGAAACTGGCTCTCATGAGGACCGCCACAGGAATGGAAGACCCAGAGTTACTTCTGCTGCAGAGGATAAGTTCATTAGGTACCAGCCTCAGAAATTGCAGCCCAAATAAATGCTTCACAGAGTTCAAGTAACAGGGGGACACGTCTTGCACTGCAGGATTTGAGTCCCTGGTGGCGTAGTGTGTTACTGATGGTAGGCTTTGTTACTTTGGTCCCAGCTCTCTGCAGGTCATTCACTAGGTCCCCCCGTGTGGTTCTGGGATTTTTGCTCACCGTTCTTGTGATCATTTTGACCCCACGGGGTGAGATCTTGCGTGGAGCCCCAGATCAAGGGAGATTATCAGTGGTCTTGTATGTCTTCCATTTCCTAATAATTGCTCCCACAGTTGATTTCTTCAAACCAAGCTGCTTACCTATTGCAGATTCAGTCTTCCCAGCCTGGTGCAGGTCTACAATTTTGTTTCTGGTGTCCTTTGACAGCTCTTTGGTCTTGGCCATAGTGGAGTTTGGAGTGTGACTGTTTGAGGTTGTGGACAGGTGTCTTTTATACTGATAACAAGTTCAAACAGGTGCCATTAATACAGGTAACGAGTGGAGGACAGAGGAGACTCTTAGAGAAGAAGTTACAGGTCTGTGAGAGCCAGAAATCTTGCTTGTTTGTAGGTGACCAAATACTTATTTTCCACCATAATTTGCAAATAAATTCATTAAAAATCCTACAATGTGATTTTCTTGATTTTTTTCTCTCATTTTGTCTGTCATAGTTGACGTGTACCTATAATGAAAATTACAGGCCTCTCTCATCTTTTTAAGTGGGAGAACTTGCACAATTGGTGGCTGACTAAATACTTTTTTCCCCACTGTGTGTGTATATATATATATATATATATATATATATATATATATATATATATATATATATATATATATATATATATATATATATATATATATATATATTGGTACATTAATATAAGACGACACAAAATATGGAACTTCAATAGAAACTTCAGATGAAATTCTACAAAAATGAGAGAATGCTGGAATACTCTTTGGTTCTACCCCCTAGAACGTATAAAATAACAACTATCTATTAAATGAAGCACTGTTTGCGATTCTTGAATCCTCTCCTTCCACAATTTATTCAATGGAAGCATTGAATAAATAGAGCCATCTGAAAACTCTCACCACAGATGGCCTGCTGCAGATGGTACTGTGTGCTGTAAACATAGAGCATGTTTTCCAGCAGGGAAAGAAATAAACCTAGTGGCAATACAGACCACGTCCTAAATGTCACCATATTATATAGTGCACTCATTTTTACCAGAGCCCTATGTGAATAGGGTGCCATTTGAGACGCATCCAGGGATACGTTCTCATCTGTGAAAGTAAGAACCCCTACTCTAATACTACTTACCTGTCACTTTCCAGTGCAGGTTGGGGAACCTTGACTTTAGAGGGAAGGCTGTCCTCCAGGAAGCTTTTATCCAGACCCTCATCTGGCACAAAGTCATCCACACTCTGAACGTTAGCAGGACACACGGGGGCAGGCTCCGGCTCTGAAGACAGACAGCAGTGATCAGAAGAGCCTTTGATGTGTTCCAAATGGCAACCTATTTTTATAGTGCACTACTGTGTGTTTTGACCCTGTTCAAAAGTATTGCACTATATAGGGAACAGGGTGCCAATTGGGACTCATCCTTAGTTATTAATCAACAGCATAGACTTACTTACAATGATATTGTACAGTATTAGGCCTTCCTCATCTCAACATGATGGTTTACATGAAAACAACCAAGCATAATGTAAGTGTGACTGTCTTGATGTGGAGGGAAAATAGGCAAATTAAACCCTTTCTTCTTAACTCTATTGAGTTAAAAGATCAATGAGTTACTTCCCTCAATATAAAGTGTTGTTTTGTAAAACTGCCAAAAGAGTCTGGCGTTAACCACATACAGTTGAAGTCAGAAGTTTACATACACCTTAGCGAAATACATTTAAACTCTGTTTTTCACAATTCCTGACATTTAATCCTAGTACAAATTCCCTGTTTTAGGTCAGTTAGGATCACCACTTTATTTTAAGAATGTGAAATGTCAGAATAATAGTAGAGAGAATTATTTATTTCAGCTTTTATTTATTTCATCACATTCCCAGTGGGTCAGAAGTTTACATACACTCAATTAGTATTTAGTAGCATTGCCATTAAATTGTTTAACTTAGGTCAAACGTTTCGGGTAGCCTTCCACAAGCTTCCCACAATAAGTTGGGTGAATGTTGGCCCATTCCTCCTGACAGAGCTGGTGTAACTGATTCAGGTTTGTAGGACTCCTTGCTCGCACACGCTTTTTCAGTTCTGCCCACACATTTTCTATAGGATTGAGGTCAGGGCTTTGTGATGGCCACTCCAATACCTTGACTTTGTTGTCCTTAAGCCATTTTGCCACAACTTTGGAAGTATGCTTGGGGTCATTGTCAATTTGGAAGACCCATTTGCGACCAAGCTTTAACTTCCTGACTGATGTCTTGAGATGTTGCTTCAATATATCCACATAATTTCCCTTCCTCATGATGCCATCTATTTTGTGAAGTGCACCAGTCCCTCCTGCAGCAAAGCACCCCCACAGCATGATGCTGCCACCCCCGTGCTTCACGGTTGGGATGGTGTTCTTCGGCTTGCAAGCCCCCCTTTTTCCTCCAAATATAACGATTGTCATTATGGCCAAACAGTTCTATTTTTGTTTAATCAGACCAGAGGACATTTCTCCAAAACGTACGATCTTTGTCCCCATGTGCAGTTGCAAACCGTAGTCTGGCTTTTTTATGGCGTTTTTGGAGCAGTGGCTTCTTCCTGGCTGAGCAGCCTTTCAGGTTATGTCGATATAGGACTTGTTTTACTGTGGATATAGATACTTTTGTACCTGTTTCCTCCAGCATCTTCACAAGGTCCTTTGCTGTTGTTCTGGGATTGATTTGCACTTTCCGCACCAAAGTACATTCATCTCTAGGAGACAGAATGCGCCTCCTTCCTGAGCGGTATATAATATAAAATAATATGCCATTTAGCAGACGCTTTTATCCAAAGCGACTTACAGTCATGCGTGCATACATTTTTGTGTATGCACGTATGACGGCTGCGTGGTCCCATGGTGTTTATACTTGCGTACTATTGTTTATACAGATGAACGTGGTACCTTCAGACGTTTGGAAATTGCTCCCAAGGATGAACCAGACTTGTGGAGGTCTACAATTTTTTTTCTGAGGTCTTGGCTGATTTCTTTAGATTTTCCATGATGTCAAGCAAAGAGGCACTGTTTGAAGGTAGGCCTTGAAATACATCCACAGGTACACCTCCAATTGACTCAAATGATGTCAATTAGCCTATCAGAAGCTTCTAAAGCCATGACATAATTTTCTGGAATTTTCCAAGCCACATGTCAACTTAGTGTATGTAAACGTCTGACCCACTGGAATTGTGATACAGTGAATTATAAGTGAAATAATCTGTCTGTAAACAATTGTTGGAAAAATTACTTGTGTCAAGCACAAAGTAGATGTCCTAACCGACTTGCCAAAACTATAGTTTGTTAACAAGAAATTTGTGGAGTGGTTGAAAAACGAGTTTTAATGACTCCAACCTAAGTGTACGTAAACTTCCGACTTCAACTGTAGAAGGTTCTAGCATGCTAACTTAATTAATTTAGTTTTTAAAATCCTTTCCCTCACATGATGTTCCAGTGCCAGGCAGGCCAGTGATCCTTACAAGTACTTCACAGAAATCCAATAATTCAAGAAGATATCCTGTGACTACTTTCTGGTCTAATACACTCATGTGTATAACATGCATAGTCTAGTCCTTTTCCAGGCATTTAGGATAAAATATAGGACAAAACAGACCGACGACAAACGGTTAAAATCAGTGGGTGGCCGTCCTATCGCCTCTGACCAGAACATTGGCCATCATTTTTTGTTTATTTCCTGACGATTCTACATGTTGAATTGCCACACCATACAGGTGATCGCCAGCACTCCCCAGCCACCTGCTCCTTTTAGCCATTCGTCTTTGCTATAACGGAGTAGCGGAACACTGAAGCACCAACCAGACTCACCTGGCATGGCGGCAGGCACCTCTGGGGCAGGGGCGGAGCCAAAGAGGCGTGAGATCAGGCCACGTTTCTGAGGAGGCGGGGCCTGGGCAGGGGCCGAGGCTGGGGGAGACGGTGATGGTCCAGGATGCTCAGGACTTTGAGCCTGCGTCAGAGTTGGGGACTGAAGCTCAGCTGTGGCGGAAACCATCCCAGCTGGCAGGGCAGGAGGCGGAGGAGAGGGCGAGGGCGAGGGGGCCTGGAGGCCGGGGACCTGGGCAGCGATGGGTGGCTGATGAGGGGTACTAGGGCTAGAATTGCCAGTGGAGGCCCCACTTGGAGGGACGATAGGGGACTGGGAGCCCGAGGAGGGGCTCTGGCCGTTGGCTGGACCAGGAGAACCATAGCCTTTACTGCGGGTCTCTATGTTCTCCAAGAAACTGTAAAACAATGGGTGCTGTGCTGTTAGTATTGGCAAATCAGTGCTGCATGAAGAAAGTAAGAAACATGTGTCTACAAGTGTTAATGATCAAAACAAACACACTGATGCAATCTGAGTGAAAATATTGCTGTACATGCCAAACAAACTGATAGAGAGGGAAAATATCACATTACATTTCATAGTTTTGATCCTCAGTCTCCTGCTGCACGGTGAGCTCCTCCAGAGTGGCGTCCATGTCTAACTGGTTGGTCTCGAGCTGCCGTAACAGAGTCTCCCTCTGTAGAGATCAACGGGGAGGGCTGGAAATGACTGACCATGAACCAGAGCACTAACACTCCTTTCAAAAGAAAGGAGAAACCCTTTCACAGGGTTTGTCTGTGGTATTGCTGATCACATTTTCCGACCTTCATGAAATTCATAAGAAGGTTATGACAATAGTAAAGCTATACATTTCACAATACAATGTAGTCTAAGCTAGAACTAACCTGAAGTTGCAGGAAAGGAATGTTGAAAAATCTATGTAAATATTTCAAACCAAATCCATTCTTCATAGAGGCTTCAGCGTAGTGAATATAAGAAGAACCCATGGGTCTGCAAGAAACCATAGAAACCATCAGTCAAGTATATGGACACATTAATCATAGCAAAATTCTGTTAACTTTACCCCAATTCCGAAGTGTTTTTAAAATCTTGGTTGGGGGGGGGGGTTCAGGATTTTGTGCTTATTCCCTCTTGATTCCAGGAATATTCCAACCGGGATTTCAGGAAAATCAGGACATTTTGGTAATGTTATCACAACTTTGCAACTCTAATAAGACTAAAACAGAGAGTTAAATTCACTACCTATTCAGATTAGCGATAACCTGGCGGATGTCATCAGGTAGAATGACACGGTGGTCACCCATGTCCCTGTGGTTACCTAGGACACACACTGGAACATGAGTGGGTACTTTGGGCAGCTCTCTCAGGATGTAGTTGAATGTCCTGCAATGACATAAAAAAAGAATGAAACATCAACTTAAAGCTACTATTGTTTCTCCATAAGTGAGGAATTACAAATATGTGTGTCTCCCCATACTTGGCTGAGTTCAAAGTGAGTACAATGGTAATCTTTTTCACATTGTTCTGCCTTTGAAGCTAAGCAGTCTGAAGCCAGCCAACCACTGTGGGCTAAGTGGTTCATGGCCACACAAAGGCTTACTGAAATCAAATCCCACCCATGCACATTGTTTCATTAAAGTTCATTGACTTATTAATTGAACCATGGGAAAGTCCCAAATGTCACCCTATTGCCTATGTAGTCCCGTGTAGCTCAGAATGTATGCACTCACTAACTGTAAGTCGCTCTGGATAAGAGCGTCTGCTAAATGACTAAAATGTAAATGTAATGTAGTGCACCACTTTTGACCTGAGCCTTATGGGCCCTGGTCATAAGTAGTTCACTTTGTAGGGATTAAGGTGACATTTGGAATGTAACCCATGTTTATATGGACAATACTTTTGCTGTTGTTGCTATAGACCCATGCGACGGCGCACAATTGCTCCTAAACTGTTCTTGAATGTCTGCCATTTTCAGAACATAGTGGTATACTACGAAGCAAGTTCTATTTTGGGTTTTTCTAAAGCTAACGAGCTTCAGTTAGCTTCCATTTCCAGCTCAGGCTTCGTCCTACTACGACCGTGGATATTGCTCGTCCGCCTGCCGCTAACTCTAGCAGGCTTGTAACTGCGCGTGCCATATCGCACATGGCTAGTCGAACTCTTCATTGCTCCAATGCTGAAACGTCATTCCAAAGCGAGTGTGCTACATTTTCATTTGTGCCGAAATCAAAGCGAAATAAAAATTCTTGCAAATTCAGCAGGCTATGATGTGAAATAGGCTTTAATCAATGCCGTCTTTATTTTATAACTTATCGTTAATACCGTCTTTGGTGTGATTTGGTGTGCTTATCAATGCACGAGCACCTTTTTCCCCACTTCTATCACTCCTTCTGTGGAACAGCTTGCTGCGTTGTGGCCATTGACATATAATCCATTGAAGGATTTTGGAACCTCTAAACCTGGCAATTTGACTGTTAAAAAGCATGGGTACGTTCGCAATGACTACCAGTCTTGACTTGAATCGGAACTGCTATCTGTGGGTTTATATGTCTATTGTTGGTTGCGGCTGTCATTTGCTTTTCGCAAATTCCTAAATACAATCGCGCAAAAAACGTACAGTTTGGAAAGCAAATGCTATCATTACAAAAAGTGGCAATTACTATATTTTTTACACACAAAAAACATTTATTAATAAAACATTAATAATCAGTCGTCTTCCTCAAATGAAGGGTATGATAACACAATCTTTGCGAGTGGGAGGGTGTGTGATTTCATTGGTCCTCAACTCATGGCTCAGACACTTCATTCCGGATAAATGGAGTTAGCCTGCCCCAGAAGGATTCTTTGCCGTAGAAATGTACCTGGCTAAAAGGTGAATCACTTTCGTAAAACCGGTAATCCCGCGTTGAATTTAGAGTTGACCAAAGTTACCTCGGTAACTCCTCAAACCCGGTACGTAGTATACCCCTCAGGAATCACTATAGATATAGTTAACTATGCTTTGTGGAAAGTTTAAAACAAATCTGGGGGAAGAAATAGTTACTTTGGAGGTGACTGCAACTATTTGAATACAGATCCCAAAAAAGTACTACTTTTTAAAACTATTTGAAAACAGATCTGAGAAAGCAACTACTTAAAACAAATATTTATATAGATCTTAGGAAGTGACTACTTTTCTGAAACTACTGGATTGGCTGCCTTCAACTAATGGCAGGGCTGTATCTGGAACTGCATGTTGAAAATAGATCGCAATAGCATAGGAGATTGTGTGTGCTCTTCATTCTGCCAGTCATATTTGATCTACACAATACATCTGAACATTTTGTAAATGTACATTCTTCTGAATTTCCATTGCCCCAGATGTACATAATCAAGTCAAACCAATTAACCAAAGATTTGTGTAAAGATTAGTATAAATAAGTTGTGACGCTCAACTACTGTATGGGGCTCTATTTTAACAAACCAAATGCCAGTGGTGTAAAATACTTAATTAAAAATACTTTAAAGTACTACTTAAGTAGTTATTTTGGGTATCTGTACTTTACTATTTATATTTTTGACAACTTTTACTTCACTACATTCCTAAAGAAAACAAATCTTTTTACTCCATACATTTTCTGACACCCAAAAGTAGTCGTTACATTTTGAAGGCTTAGCAGGACAGGAAAATGGTCCAATTCACACACATAAAGAGAACATCCATGGTCATCCCTATTGCCTCTGATCTGGCCGACTCACTAAACATACATGCTTCGTTTGTAAATTATGTCTGAGTGTTGGAGTGTGACCCTGGCTATCCGTAAATAAATTAAAAACAAGACAATGGTGCCGTCTGGTTTGCTTAATATAAGGAATTTGAAATGATTTATACTTTTACTTTTGATACTTAAGTATGTTTTAGCAATTACATTTACTTTTGATACTTAAGTATATTTAAAACCAAATGCTTTTAGACTTTTACTCAAGTAGTATTTTACTGGGTGACTTTCACTTGAGTCATTTTCTATTAAGGTATCTTTACTTTGACTGAAGTATGACAATTGGGTACTTTTCCCACCACTGCCTAACGCAATGGTAGATCTTAGTTCTGGCGGTAGTGCTATAGGTCTGCAGGTGTCAAGATATTTGTGTGTGCATATTTGCTAAATACACTATATATACACAGAAGTATGTGGACACCCCCTCAAATTAGTGGATTCGGCTATTTCAGCCACACCCGTTGCTGACAGGTATATAAAATCGAGCACATAGCCATGCAATCTCCATAGACAAACATTGACAGTAGAATAGTCATACTGAAGAGCTCTGTGACTTTCAACGTGGCACCATCATAGGATGCCACCTTTCCAACAAGTCAAATGTCAGCCCTGCTAGAGCTGCCCTGGTCAACTGTAAGTGCTGTTATTGTGTGGAAATGTCTAGGAGCAACAATGGCTCAGCCGGGAAGTGGTAGGCCACGCAAGCTCACAGAACGGGACTACAGAGTTCCATACCTCCTCTGGAAACAACGTCAGCACAAGAACTGTTCGCCGGGAGCTTCAGGAAATGGGTTTCCATGGCCGAGCAGCGGCGCACACGCCTAAGATCGCCATACGCAATGCCAAGCGTCGGCTGGAGTGGTGTAAAGCTCGCCGTCATTGGAATCTGGAGCAGTGGAAACGCGTTCTCTGGAGTCATGCATCAAGCTTCATCACCTGGCAGTCCGACGGACAAATCTGGGTTTGGAGGATGCCCCAATGCATAGTGCCAACTGCCCCAATGCATAGTGCCAACTGTAAAGTTTGGTGGAGGAGGAATAATGGTCTGGGGCTGTTTTTCATGGTTCGGGCTAGGCTCCATAGTTCCAGTGAAGGGAAATGTTAACGCTACAGCATACAATGACATTCTAGACGATTCTGTGCTTCCAACTTCCTGGCAACAGTTTGGGGAAGGCCCTTTCCTGTTTCAGCATGACAATGCCCCGGTGCATAAAGTGAGGTCCATACAGAAATGGTTTGTCCACATCAGTGTGGAAGAACTTGACTGGCCTGTACAGAGCCCTGATTACATTCATTAGGCTATTGTTAATGCCTAAAAAGACAGTGTATAATTCTAATTAAATTGTAATAAAATGAAACAACTTGTTTGAAATAGGCTGTCTAAATACAGTTATAGGCACCACAACTGCTCCCTGTGGGCGTATAATTTAGACTATGGAGGGTTTTTACACACATCCAAACTTTTCACAGGGGCTGGACAAAGATCCAATATAAAAAGAAAGGGGGAATGTCCACTCACCGTTATACTGCTCCCAAATGTAATGTTTTATAACCATCTTACAGATCATATTTGCAATTCTCCAGCAATAGGAGACGAAATTGCATTGCATTCGAGGCATGCACGTTCTCACCATAAACCCACGGACGGTGAATCTTTCTAATAAGTTAGTTTTTTGTTTAATTTGAATAAAAAAACAATCACTGTTTGAAAACAACAACATTTCTAAATAGGATCGGGTCAGAAGCATGATGTCATAAATCTCTCGTTCCATGAGCATAAGGCAATGTGTGCACACTTAGTCCTAAAGGCTCTTCGGCAGGAGGCATGGATGTTTGTCCTATCCATTGAAGTTAATTAATTAACTAGTTAGGTCCAACGGATGAAAATGGAAGATGCAAAATGATAAAGGAAAAACAAAACAATAAGCAATCTTTTGTATTAACTTAATGTTCCTAAACAGACTTCCAACAGTCACTGACACCTTTCATTCAATGGGCATTGCACATAGGCCTAATGAGTCCAAACTTCTCACAGAAGCTGGCCAAAAATAATGTCCAATATAAAGAAAAAAATGGAATGCATGCTTTATATGATTACATAAGAAGAAATGTATAGTTACAGTAACCTCAAAATGTGGCCAAGGATGTGTTACTCATTTAAAGTTGAATGTTACATTAGTTTGTAAGATAGCCTTAACTTTAGGATATTTACTGTATACAAAAGTAATATTGAATTGTGTTTGGTTGACAATGCAACCAAATATCAACATTTACATTTTACATTTTAGTCATTTAGCAGACGCTCTTATCCAGAGCGACTTACAGTTAGTGAATACATATTTTGTTTTATACTGGCCCCCCGTGGGAATCGAACCCACAACCCTGGCGTTGCAAACGCCATGCTCTATCAACTGAGCTACATCCCTGCCGGCCATTCCCTCCCCTACCCTGGACGACGCTGGGCCAATTGTGCGCCGCCCATGAGTCTCCCGGTCGCGGCCGGCTGCGACAGAGCCTGGATTCGAACCAGGATCTCTAGTGGCACAGTTTGCACTGTGATGCAGTGCCTTAGACCACTGCGCCACTCAGGAGATCTACTGCTTGGATAGTTCCATTTGAGCCTCTGGCTTAATCCCATTCTTTAACTTTTATTTCTGGTTGAGTTGGAGATATGAATCCAACATTACATGTGTTAACTTGTCGACAAGTTAATAGGCTATTTATTGTATTTCAAAAGTGATGTTGAATTGTGTTTGGTTTTCAACACTAAATATCAACATTTGAAGGAGATGTATATTTTACTTGGATAGTTCCGTCTGTGCCACTGACTTAAATCTGTCTAATTAATATGTTGGATTCACGTCTTCATCTCAACCAAAGAGAAAAGTTAAAGAATGGGATTAAGCCAGTGGCTCAGATGGAACTTTCCAAGCAGTAGATACAGTGCCTTCAGAAAGTATTCATACCCCTTGACTTACTCCACATTTTGTTGTCACAGCCTGAATTCAAAATGGATTAAGGACACACCTCAAATATTTCCACCCTCCAACCTCAGCGCAAGCGAGCTGATATAAGACAAGTAAATTACCAACCCTGGCACCAGGATTGGAAAATAGCAGAGCGCTGGCTTTTACAAGTGGAAATCGCCAAAGAGCATGCGTTTGACACTAGTGCTGAAAATACTGCAGAGTAATTCAAAGCCATTTGGAAACATTGCAAACGGCAAATTGGATGCTTAGCAAAAACAACTTTAAACCTCTTTGTCCATCTGAAGGGAAGTGTTCTTGTTTAAAACACACACAATACCAATGTTAAAGGGATAGTTTACTCAGAATACAAACTAGCATGCTGTTCCACCTACCTTGGCTACAGTTGATTCAACAAGGCAGTTTTGGGATATTTTGTTTCCTTCCGACCATATTTTGTTACTGTTATCATTTTCAGTAACACTTAACATTAAACTGTTCTTGTGCCTGTGTAATAAAACTGTAATTACATTTGGAGCAACATTTTATTAGCATGTTGACATAATACTTTGGTAATTGCATTTTAATTCCATAGCAATGAGATTCGTTTTTTTGTAACTACTGTACACAAGAGGAATAGTGACTGTTCCTTATTCCACTTGTAATAACTATTATGCAATTATAAAGCAATTTCCAAAGTCCTATGTAATAACAATGCTGCTATTGTAACAATCACAAAAGTGGTCTACTGTAATGTTGAGGTGATTCGTATTTGTATTTATTATGGATCCCCATTAGCTGCTGCCAAGGCAGCAGCTACTCTTCCTGGGGTCCAGCAAAATTATGGCAGTTATACATTTAAAAAAAACATTGCAATAAATTCATAACAGATTTCACAGCACACTAAGTGTGTTCCCTCAGGCCCCTACTCCACTACCACATATCTACAACACAAAATCCATGTGTACGTGTGTGTATAGAGCGTATGTTATCGTGTGTGTGTATGTATGTGTCTGTGCCTATGTTTGTGTTGCTTCACAGACCCCGCTGTTCCATAAGGTGTTTTTTAATCTGTTTTTTTAAATCTGATTCTACTGCTTGGATCAGTTACGTGATGTGGAATAGAGTTCCATGTCATGGCTCTATGTAGTACTGTGCGCCTCCCATAGTCTGTTCTGGACTTGGGGACTGTGAAGAGACCTCTGGTGGCATGTCTTGTGGGGTATGCATGGGTGTTTGAGCTGTGTGCCAGTCGTTCAAACAGACAGCTCTGTGCTTTTAACATGTCAACACCTCTCACAAACACAAGCAGTGATGAAGTCAATCTCTCCTCCACTTTGAGCCAGGAGAGATTGACATGCATATTATTAATGTTTGCTCTCTGTGTACATCCAAGGGCCAGCCGTGCTGCCCTCTTTGTGGCACCTGACCCCATGACTGAACAGTAGTACAGGTGCGATAAAACTAGAGCCTGTAGGACCTGTCTTGTTGATAGTGCTGTTAAGAAGGTAGAGCAGCACTTTATTATGGACAGACTTCTCCCCATCTTAGCTACTGTTGTATCAATATGTTTTGACCATGACAGTTTACAATCCAGGGTTACTCCAAGCAGTTTAGTCACCTCAACTTGCTCAATCTCCACATTATTTATTACAAGATTTAATTGAGGTTTGGAGTTCAGAGAATGATTTGTTCCAAATACAATGCTTTTAGTTTTAGAAATATTTAGGACTAACTTATTCCTTGCCACCCACTCTGAAACTAACTGCAACTCTTTGTTAAGTGTTGCAGTCGCTGTAGTAGCTGACATGTATAGTGTTGAGTCATCCGCATACATAGACACTCTGGCTTTACTCAAAGCCAGTGCATGTCATTAGTAAAGATTGAAAAAAGTAATGGGCCTAGACAGCTGCCCTGGGGAATTACTGATTCTACCTGGATTATGTTGGAGAGGCTTCCATTAAAGAACACCCTCTGTGTTCTGTTAGACAGGTAACTGTATCCACAATATAGCAGGGTGGAGTAAAGCCATTACACATAAGTTTTTCCAGCAGCAGACTATGATCGATATTGTCAAAAGCCGCACTGAAGTCTAACTGGAATAAGCAATTTCATATATGTGTCAAGTGCAGTGTCTGTTTGCTCCTCATTACACACCACGGCCCAACATATATTCTTTACAAAACTTATTGTATGACCTCTTCTACACAATATTAGGCCCAGCCTTTGGAACTTTGGTTTTCCTAAATATGGCTACTATATTGTGATCACTACATCCAATGGATTTGGATACTGCTTTCAAACAAATCTCTGCAGCATTACTAAAGATATGATCAATACATGTTGATGATTTAATTCCTGTACTGTTTGTAACTATCCTGGTAGGTTGACTGATAACCTGAACCAGGTTGCAGGCACTGGTTACAGTTTGAAGCTTTTTCTTGAGTGGGCAGCCTGATGAAAGCCAGCCAATATTTAAATCACCCAGAAAGTATACCTCTCTATTGATATCACATACATTATCAAGCATTTCACACGTTATCCAGATACTGACTGTTAGCACTTGGTGGTCTATAGCAGCTTCCCACCAGAATGGGCTTTAGGTGAGGCAGATGAACCTGTAGCCATATTACTTCAACAGTATTTAACATGAGATCCTCTCTAATCTTCACAGGAATGTGGTTCTGAATATAAACAGCAACACCTCCACCATTTCTATATTTTCTGTAAATGTTATAACCTTGTATTGCTACCACTGTATCATCAAATGTATTATCTAAGTGAGTTTCAGAGATAGTCAGAATATGAATGTCATCTGTTACTAGCAAATTATTGATTTCATGAACCTTGTTTCTTAAGCTACATATGTTAACGTGGGCTATTTTGGGCACTTTTCTTCTGGGATGCTTACTTGTTTTTATTTTACATTTACATTTACGTCATTTAGCAGACGCTCTTATCCAGAGCGACTTACAAATTGGTGCATTCACCCTATAGCCAGTGGGATAACCACTTTACAATTTTTTTATTTATTATTATTATTTTTTTTAAAAATTTTGGGGTGGGGGGGTAGAAGGATTACTTTATCCTATCCCAGGTATTCCTTAAAGAGGTGGGGTTTCAAATGTCTCCGGAAGGTGGTGAGTGACTCCGCTGTCCTGGCGTCGTGAGGGAGCTTGTTCCACCATTGGGGTGCCAGAGCAGCGAACAGTTTTGACTGGGCTGAGCGGGAACTATGCTTCCGCAGAGGAAGGGGAGCCAGCAGGCCAGAGGTGGATGAACGCAATGCCCTCGTTTGGGTGTAGGGACTGATCAGAGCCTGAAGGTACGGAGGTGCCGTTCCCCTCACAGCTCCATAGGCAAGCACCATGGTCTTGTAACAGATGCGAGCTTCAACTGGAAGCCAGTGGAGTGTGCGGAGGAGCGGGATGACGTGAGAGAACTTGGGAAGGTTGAACACCTTCCCAAGTTCTGCTTAGCAGCAGTAGATGTGCTCATATTCTTTATGTTAGTGCAGGGTGAGCTGCACACAGTGGACTTCCTCCTCGGGCACACCGGCTCAGTGCTAACAGTATAAATCTGCTTCTTAGACACATCATTACTGCATACAATAGCTGTAGGATCAGCAGAGGCATTCAGGGCAATTAGAGGGACATAAATTAGGTTCCTTATACGGTGTCTACCGACACCCCTGGTGTAATGTACATTTGCTGAAGCGTTTTGACAACTCTGCGTCACAATGGTAGGGATTAGCTGAGCTGGGCTTGGGTCATTGTGAAAGTAATTGTCTCAACGCAGCCTTATAATGCTGTGAAAGGATCGAGGAACCCAAATGATTTGGGTGGATCCCATCCTTCTTATAAAACGCGTTTTGTTTCCAAAAGGTATCGAAATTGTCAACAAAAGTTACACCCATTGAGCTGCAATAATCACGGAACCAGTTGTGAAGAGCAAGAATCCTGCTAAAGCGTTCAATGCCACTATTCAGAGAGGGCACAGGGCCAGATATGATGTTTTTTTTGTTAGTGTCTAGCAGGGAGTCAATCAGCTCTGTTAAAATCCAGTTTCAACTGTAAAGAGCTGCCCTTCATAATGTCATTAAAACCCACATGGACTAAGATAGAATCGATTTCCGTGTCCTGGCGTAGTATATTCGGGAGCAGCTTAGTAATGTCATTTACTCGAGCTCCGGGATAGGACATTGTTTTTGCACCAGGAATGGTCACATATCTTACCATGGAGCTGGTCAAAATCACGGCTGGCGAGAAGGACGAGGAAATCAACCCACTCCCACGCTTCACAGGATGCAGGCCTCCGACAGATGGAGAAGCCCTGCTCGATCCAGAGCAGGGACGGAAGGTTGCCGACGTCGACTTCGAAATCGTAGGCACTGCGGCCGCAGACACAGGCACCCTCAGCGACGAAGGTGCAGGAAGATCAGGCTCCAGGACGGCGAAACTATTCGTTGTTTGTATCCGCTCCGGGCCTCTCGTTGCGGGAGGTCGCTGTCTTCGGCTTCCACGGATCGTGACATGATACCATCGTTGATTGCCTTTCTCCTCATGCTGTGCTCCTTCGACGGCGCTATCAGATGGGGGAGCTCCGGGCAACACCGGCCAGTCGGATAACGACAAACTACAAGGCGGAGATACATCCAACAAGCGCGAACGCCGTCCAGCCACAGGCGTAGAAAATGTAAACATTCCACTATGCGTTTCCCCCAGTTTCTTATGTAGGCTGGCGACCTACGTGATCAAGGAAGCCTCCTCAAGCCTTTAATCCTCGGCAAGTAAACAATTGCCGCATTGGAACTCCGAGTGATCCAGTTTGTCCTGAAACAAAGCGTAATAGATACAGCGCTGGAACCGTTCATTTAGTTCTCCAGACAAAGAGGGCTCCATTGTAAAACTCATCTGGTACCAACTTCGTTAGCTTGATGGCTAGCAGCTTAGCGTCTCTGTCAAGCAGGCTTCAACCTGTCTCTAAAGCGGGATTCCGGGACAAGAAATCGCGGTCCTAGCTGTTAAAAGCTAACCGCGTCGTGGAATCCACGCAAAAACAAGTTCTGTATTCGTATTTATGAATAGCCTTTTTATTTTAAACAAAAATAACAAACCGAGTGTTTTCCAGTATACAATGTT
Organism: Coregonus clupeaformis; assembly: GCF_020615455.1. Classification (NCBI taxonomy): domain Eukaryota; kingdom Metazoa; phylum Chordata; class Actinopteri; order Salmoniformes; family Salmonidae; genus Coregonus; species Coregonus clupeaformis. The sequence continues at coordinate 49,980,435 of NC_059207.1, forward strand.
CAGCTGCGCACTCTGATGACGAAGTGCTTGTCAAGCAAATCAAATGTCACTCATGTATTTCATTCTAGGCTATATTAAGATTCATATCTAAGAGCCCTCTAAACCATGTGCTTATGATCATACTGTATATTTAGACTAATTCAACTGTTGTCGTTTCTGGTTCTTCATCAAATATTTGGCAGCCAACAAATACATATTTTTTTGTTTTCAAATAACTTAACTATTATTTGGTTTTCTGAGAGGTATTCAAAATACTTTCAAATATTATTTGTTTTTCTGAGATCTGAATATCAAAGAAAATAGTTGCCTTTTAGTAGAAACTTAGTATAAACTATATTTGATTACCTTGACTATTTGAAAAGTTGGTATTTTCAAATAAACTATTTTCTGCCCAGGACTGAAACCTTGTAATTAATGTATTGAACTTTTGTATAATGTATGACACTGACTCTTACCATTGCTTGGTAATGTCAAACATCATGATCACACCGTTGCAGTTCTTGTAAACATCTAGGAACTCTGCATCCAAGGCCACCTCGTCAGACTGCAAAAAATCAAACGTTATTTAGATTATTGAACATTAATGAGTCTTATGAGAATGTGACCTTTGTTTACATCTTACTAGCTACTATACAAAAAAACGCCCAGGGGGACTCCTTAGATGACCCAAATAAAGGAGAAGAGATCTAGTGTACTCTTAAACATGATCAACATGTGATAATCACCTCTTGGGGTTCATTCTCCACTTTCAAAGTGTCCCCTCGCTTTTTACCTCTGCCTGTGGAAAAGCAGAATGTCAAGAAGCTGCAATTCAGAACATAAAACTGGACATTACATTGAACTATTGCCTTCAAGTGTAACAATGTGAGAAAGCCATACCATAGAAATAGAATGACTAGAATGGGAATCCCCATTCAAATAAATGATCTAATGTGGTCTGAGGGGCTATTCTCCTTCTAGTGATTATATTTGTATGAGCCATATATACAGAATGATTACACATGGTATTTATTTTAAAACACAAAAACGTGAATCCCTTTATTTCTAGCTTGGATGTTAGCAAAGTGAAACAAATACATTAGTAACAGAAGCAGAAAAGCTCTTATTTATTTATTTATTGGCAAACATACTCAATTCTGTCCTTTCAAAAAGTGAGAGTCAAACCTTTGACTGTAGCTCCAGGTTATTGTACACAAAGTAGTCAGCAAGCAATCAGCCATCGTTTTATTTTAGCCACACTGCAAACTAAGCAACGACCAACCTTCACTGTGTTAGCATTCAGATAACACAGAAGCACAAGAGGGGCAAACACACTGCACACAAGCAAATAACTTCTAACACACAATGACTCTCACCTACACCCTCAGGGAGAGGGTATTTTTGGCCTGAGGCAAGTGCAAGAGAGGAGCAAGAAAAACAACATTAATATACTGAGGATAAATAAATCCACAGACAAAATACTCTTGCAGTAGGACATGGACAATGGGATAATACATGGACACGTCTAATACAGCAGTAGGTAGATATCAATTTAATGACTCATGTGAGTCTCATGCATGCACCCAAAGTAAGGAATCACACTGACCTTTATCCACCACGTCCCACACCTCCACCTTGACCACGTCATCAGTGGCTGAGAGATACAGAGAAACAGTCATCTCAACAGACAAAGCATCCCATACTCAAGCTCTAACCAATAGTATGTGTCCCAAGGCTCTGTGCACTAGGGCTGGGCGAAATGGCCAAAATATCATATCGAAATATATTTTCAGAATTTTGACTGTATTTGATGTTTTTGAATAATAAAACTGCACTTTCACCACACTGTGAAGTTCATAACTTATTTGATCTGTAGCTTAATAAACTGCATGCTTTCCCGAGTCGTAGTGGAAGGACCACACAATATATCATCACGTGACTTCAAGTTTACTTCGATATGATGGTTATTATATCAATATTTGCGCATCAAGGCATCACCACCGCCGTTTCTCCCACAATACATTTTACAGACACAAAAATAGCCCACCTTGTCTAGCGTATTTTGTTTTGTCGACATTTGGAAAGTTTACCGACAAATTCGCTGTTTGCGGTTTCCATTTGCTGTTTCCATCAGGCCTGTCGTGACATTTTTTTATCCGACATGTACTTTACTCGCATAAAAAGGTTGTATGGAAACCTGGTTTATGGACATGTACAGTGCATTCGGAAAGTATTCAGACCCCTTCCATTTTTCCACATTTTGTTACGTTACAGCCTTATTCTAAAATGGATTTTAATACCCCATAATGACAAAGTGATCACAGATTTTTTGAAATATAGCAAATGTATTACAAATAAAAAACAGAAATACAAAAGTATTCAGCCCCTTTGCTATGAGACTTGAAATTGAGCTCAGGTGCATCCTGTATCCATTGATCATCCTTCAGATGTTTCTACAACTTCATTGGAGTCCACCTGTGGTCAAGTCAATTGACTGGACATGATTTAGAAAGGCACACACCTGTCTATTTAAGGTCCCACAGTTGACAGTGCATGTCAGAGCAAAAACCAAGCCATGAGGTCGAAGGAATTGTCTGTAGAGCGCCGAGACAGGATTGTGTCGAGGCACAGATGTGGGGAATGGTAGCAAAAAATGTCTGCAGCATTGAAGGTCCCCAAGAACACAGTGGCCTCTATCATTCTTAAATGGAAGAAGTTTGGCACCATCAAGACTCTCCCTAGAGCTGGCCGCCCGGCCAAACTGAGCAATTGGGGGAGAAGGGACTTGGTCAGGGAGGTGACCAAGAACCCGATGGTCACTCTGACAGAGCTCCAGAGTTCCTCTGTGGAGATGGGAGAACCTTCCAGAAGGACAACCATCTCTGCAGCAATCAGGCTTTTATGGTAGTGGCCAGACGGAAGCCACTCCTCAGAAAAAGGCACATGACAACCCGCTTGGAGTTTGCCAAAAGGCACCTAAAGGACTCAGACCATGAGAAACAAGATTCTCTGGTCTGATGAAATAAGATTGAACTCTTTGGCCTGAATGCCAAGCGTCACGTCTGAAGGAAACCTGGCACCATCCCTATTGTGAAGCATGGTGGTGGCAGCATCATGCTGTGGAGATGTTGTTCAGCGGCAGGGACTGGGAGACTAGTCAGGATTGAGGGAGCAAAGTACAGAGAGATCCTTTATGAAAACCTGCTCCAGAGCGCTCAGGACCTCAGACTGGGGCGAAGGTTCACCTTCCAACAGGACAACAACCCTAAGCACACAGCCAAGACAACACAGGAGTGGCTTCGAGACAAGTCTCTGAATGTCCTTGAGTGGCCCAGCCAGAGTTTGGACATGAACCTGATCGAACATCTCTGGAAAGACCTGAAAATAGCTGTGCAGAGACGCTTCCCATCCAACCTGAGAGCTTGAGAGGATCTGCAGAGAAGAATGGGAGAAACTCCCCAAATACAGGTGTGCCAAGCTTGTAGCGTCATACCCAAGAAGACTCAAGACTGTAATCGCTGCCAAAGGTGCTTCAACAAAGTACTGAGTAAAGGGTCTGAATACTTATGTAAATGTAATATTTCCGTATTTTATTTTTAATACATTTGCTAAAATTTCAAAAAAACTTTTTTTGCTTTGTCTTTATGGGGTATTGTGTGTAGATTGAAGAGGGAACAATTTTTAAAATCAATTTTAGAATAAGGCTGTAACGTAACAAAATGTGGAAAAAGTCAAGGGGTCTGAATACTTTTGGAATGCACTGTATTTTCAATGGATTCCATGGCAGTTTTTACTTTCGCCACAAGGGGCATTTTGCCAATTTCTAGAGAGCGTTTGTCACCAGGGCCCAGTTTTTCTAAAATTATCTGGATTTCAAATGAAGCTCTTGCTAGAAAATTAGCAGTTCTCAACTGTTAGCAGTCTCTTACTGGCAGTAAGAACGGACGATTGACATCATTTTTTAGAGTTTCATCACTCAGTTATTATATTTATATGACATCTAACAAACCAAACACTGAAATACCTTTATGTAAAGTAAAGTAAAAATCCAAACCGTTACGTGCAACAATACCGGTATATAGTCAAATACGGTTCACCACCCAGCCCTACTGTGCACACATATGAAAGCTGCGAAAAGCAAGCTGGACAAAGTGGTTTCTGTACTACAGGAGGAATTCCATCAGTACCCATAGGCATTTTTATTAATCACACTGTCTGAGGAGGGAAACTGTTTGTGGGAATAGGCCTATTGTGGTCTGGATGTACACAAGAGATCCCACTATTGACACAAAACACTTGTAGGCAAAGCTATTGATCTAGCTAACTATGCAAGACTATTTCACAAACCTAGTGGGCTTACCTAGATATTATTTACCTTTATATGTGCCATGTTCAACTGAATTGAATTACAGTTGCAGGAGCAGGAAAATTACATGTCAGAAGTATACATTGACAACATGTTTGCAGAATTACAGATACTGTAGGTTTAGCCTGGGGTGAATAAAAAAAACATTGGACTAAAACATAGATCAAAGTGTGTGTAAAGTGGAGGAGCCCAATTCTCTTACTTTTGTAGTTCCAATGGATGCTGGTCGCCTGGATCTCTTGAGTGGGTATGTAGTCATCCGTGAATTTCTTTCCTTGCAGTCGATGCCATAGAGTGCTCTTGCCAGTATTTCGGTCTCCGCGGATAACTATTTTCACTTCGGAGAAATAACGAAACAAAGTATGACTAGCCTACCTCTAAATATATGTACAATAGCCTATATTCTATAATACATATTGCTATAAGCATAACAAAATATGCATCACTTACTGTTGTATTGTACTCCTTTGGCAAAGCGTCTCTGTAAACTCTGGTTCATGGACTGCATGCCAGCAGGGATGTTCTTGTCCCTCGGCTGGCCTGGTTCAGAACCAACTAACTTCTTCAAAGCTGAAAACATCTTGCCAGGAAGCTGATCTTACTAACCCTGTCAGAAATGTGTGAAATATAGTAGTGTGTTTGACTGAACCAAAATGGTGGGACAGTTTCTAGACTACTGATGCAGATTTAAATGTTATATTGAGTGATGATCTGTTCAACACAAGTAGGCCTAAGCTATGAATATAGCATTTTAAAGTAGTACTGTATTTTGGTACACAGAAGTAGCATTACACCCCATCAGGAAGATGCATTGCCAGGTAGGTAGGCTTGCATATTTCCAGTATATGACTAGATTTTTCTACTAAGAGGATTCCTCAAGGGCAGACAATAGCTTTATCAGTTGTTTCTTCTCTCATGTGGTTTTGGGTTACCATCATCTGCAAGAAAGAAACCACATACAAAATTGAACTACCAGTGTTTCCCTATTTGCATTTAGCAGTGGCACAGCATTTAGCAGTTGTAGTTTTTTCGGGGGGTGGGGGTCCCACCAATTGTCCCCATATTGGGGAATAAGAGATTTGAAAGTCTAGGTTTGAGATAAAATATGTCACAAATTACTGTTACAAAATGATTTTTTTATTTTTAAATGGGGGAAACCTTTGCTGACCTTTTACCTAATGGTGGTGCTCTAAACATGCGCAAATTCCCATTGGAACACAGCCATTTTAAAAGCGCAGGGCTTGTGCAACGTGCCATACCTTTTTCGTCTAACTGGAATGATATACAGTACCAGTCAAAAGTTTGGACACACCTAATCTTTCCAGGGTTTTTCTTTATTTTTACTATTTTCTACATTGTAGAATAATAGTGAAGACATCAAAACTATGAAATAACACATATGGAATCATGTGGTAACCAAAAAAGTGTTAAACAAATCAGAATATAAGGGTGGCTATTTGAAGAATCTCAAATATAAAATATATTTTGATTTGTTCAACACCTTTTTGGTTACTACATGATTCCAAATGTGTTATTTAATGTTTTGATGTCTTCACTATTATTCTACAATGTATTTTTTTTATTTTTATAAAGAAAAACCCTTGAATGAGTAGGTGTGTCCAACCTTTTGACTGATTGTGTACATATGAGGAGAATCCTGAAGTCTACCTATCCATTGATGTAAATATATCCCCTGTCTGAATCCCAGTTCGTCCACAAGATGGCAGTAGGAGATCACATGACGTCTCTTGGCCACTTGAAACCAGTTGCATCTGGTTTGGGTAGTGAGTCACTGTGCCAAAATGGCTGAATGGATTTTCAAGCCTGACATCTTAAAATTACGTTAGTAATCAGGGCTTTCAAGTTATGGAGTTTGTCTTTTTGAAATAAGACACAGACATGTGAAGAAAAATCTAACTTGTTTTCCTATTCCTATTGTAAATGATGAGCTAGCTAAACATAGCATGTATACAAGGTAATGTGGATGGAGAAGTAAATGCATTGCTTTACAATGACTATCAGGGTGTACCCTTTCCATGCACACTAAATGTTTGCACTTTTGGTAACTTGACCTACATTGCACAACCCATGAATATGACCATAGTGCATAATTTATGTAATTTTTTTAAAGCTCATTTCCTGCAATTCTACGTATTTTGACATGGCTTAGGCCTATGACGACGGTGGAAAATACATATTTTTAAACCACAGGTCAGGTGTATTTAGAATGCTTTGAACATTAAATGAACACTCAAAATTCAACGACTTTGTTACTTAAGAGATTTTTGGGGGGATGAAATTTAAAGTATGCAAACATTTTTGGGGTGGTTTGACACTACTCAGACAGTAATGAAATCAGATAGGGAGATGCTAGAAACAGTGGGAAGGTTGGAAGCAGTGATTGATCCCTGTTCTCAGGTGGAAAGTTGTATGTGGCAGGTGCCGGGGAGTGTTACCACTACACCAAGGCTCTGCACAGGAAATACTAATATTAATCAAAATCACCCAACCTTCAAGAAAAATCTAATGAATATCAGTACTCAGGTGGTTTATGCCTACTAGCTGAAGATCCTTGCCATCATCTTACTCTACATTGACAAAATATTATGCGTTTATGAGTTGAGAGTCCCCCTACCATCTCTGCCTAGCATGTGCACAATACTACACTTTTTATTTTCTGATTCATTGTATTTTTGGGGGGACTCACTGGGTACTGTACAGGGCCCAAAACAACCTCAGACATACAGAAGACACCTTCGTCCATTGACTCTTATGTGTAATGTAATGGACTATTTAGATTTTTCAACTGAGCAATAGGGTAACTTACATAACAGTATGTTTTTCTAATATTGTCAGTGTTAACAGTGTAACACTTTTCCTTGGGCATCAGCTGATACAATATATACTGAACCAAAATATAAACGCAACAATTTCAACTATTTTACTGAGTTACAGTTCATATAAGGAAATCAGTCAATTAAAATGAATTAATTATGCCCTAATCTATGGATTTCTCATGACTGGGCAGGGGCGCAGCCATGGTTGGGCCTGGGAGGGTATAGGTCCACCCACTGGGGAGCCAGGCCCAGCCAATCAGAATTATTTTCCCCCCACAAAGGGGCTTTATTACAGAGAGAAATACTCCTCAGTTTCATCAGCTGTCCGGGTGGCTGGTCTCAGACAATCCCGCAGATGAAGAAACCGGATGTGGAACGTGGTCTGCGGTTGTGAGGCCGGTTGGACGTACTGACAAATTCTCTAAAACAACATTGGAGGCTTATGGTAGAGAAATGAACATTAAATTATCTGGCAACAGCTCTGGTGGACATTCCTGCAGTCAGCATTCCAATTGCACGCTCCCTCAAAATTTGAGACATCTGTGGCATTGTGTTCTCTGGCAACAGCTCTGGTGGACATTCCTGCAGTCAGCATGCCAATTGCATGCTCCCTCAAAACTTGAGACATCTGTGGCATTGTGTTGTGTGACAAAACTGCACATTTTAGAGTGGCCTTTTATTGTCCCCAGCACAAGGTACACTTGTGTAATGATCATACTGTTTAATCAGCTTCTTGAAATGCCAGGTGGATGTATTATCTTGGCAAAGGAGAAATGCTCACTAACAGGGACGTAAACAGAGAAATAAGCTTTTGTGCATATGGAACATTTCTGGGATCTTATTACAGCTCATGAAACATGGGACCAACACTTTACGTTTATATTTTTGTTCAGTATAGTAACAGTTAGCTAGCTAGCTAGCTAGCCGGCAGAGTCTGGTGTAACTAGCGTACACGTTAGTTACCTAGTTAGTGTAATGTTGATCTAGCGATCTGATATGCCCTCTGATTAGATGACTTTGTTAACTTGCTAGATAGCTAGCTACCTATTTCATCGACGTTTTGCGATTGCATCTAATAAGGTCACAAGCTTACCGGTACATATGCTGCCATGACTAAAGTATATACTAGCTAGCTTATGGCGTTATTGACGATGCGGCTGGTTAGTTAGCATCACGATAAGGTAGCTTGCAAGCGATAACATTGACAATGTTGAGTGATGTGCTAAAAATACCAACCGGCAATCAAAGGTTTCTTCAATGTAGCAAACGTGACATGGTTATTTCCAAATCCAACTCCTCCTGATGCATGTTGAAGATGCTAACGTTATACACTCTTAGCTGAACAGCTTGCTTCCTGGTGGTAAAATAGATAATTTTGAGGAGATGGGAAACTCCATTGGAGTCATATAAACGCCCATTGTGTACGTTGCCCATGTGTCGTCAATGGGCTGCGCGGTGCATTGTAGGAGATTTTGGGACAAGGAGTTACTTCAAGGAATTAATGGGAGTCAATTGGGTGCCAACTCAAAAAACCAACATTAGCGTGAATTACGTGAACAAGAAGTACAACATTTGAAATATTTTCCTAGATGTGAGATAATTAACTTGTTTTCTGCAATATCGTATAGCTTTGCAATATTGACATTACGTACTTTTGAGGAAAATAGGCAGGGTTCTCGACTCATACCCTGACTTTTAGACGGGATTGCGTGACGCAGCATGATTACGCAAACGCGATTGGTCGAAATTCATTTCCCGCGGGGATTCTTATCTACTCTTCTAATTTCTCTGGTGGTACTTGTTCCCTCAAGCTTCATGTAGTTGATTTTTTTCAGGCTTATCCTAGCGGTTGCTATGGGTAAATACTGTACAAGGGGCAAATAGCTAGCAACTTTACTACACTTTTCATAGGCTTTTGATGGATTTCTTGCGACCACTGAGCTTGAGCTATATATTAAAGGGATAGTTCACCCAAAATACACAAATTCATATTGCTTTCCTTACCGTGTATGCAGTCTATGGACAAGATATGACACAGCAATCCATGCTTTGGCTTAGTTTCCCTGGCTGTTTCCAATTGCTAATGTTTTAGCATTTGTGACACACATCTCATTCAAGTCATGGTACCGATATTAGCGTTTTCGTGCATCATGTTCAAATTATCTATAAGTGACTTTGTTGAGCTTCACAGTCAATTTTAGATACTTTCGGATGATGTGGACATGGTGCGTGAAAATGGCTAATATCAGTACCATGACTTGAATGGGATTTGTGCCACAAATGCTAAGACACTAGCATTGGAAAAAGCATGGAAACAGTGCCAGGGAAATAAAACCAAAGCATGGATTGCTGTCATAACTTCTATATAGTGGTCCTCTGTAGCTCAGCTGGTAGAGCACGGCGCTTGTAACGCCAGGGTAGTGGGTTCGATCCCCGGACCACCCATACACAAAAATGTATGCACGCATGACTGTAAGTCGCTTTGGATAAAAGCGTCTGCTAAATGGCATATTATTATTATTATAGACAGGTTGCCTGACAATGTCACGAAAATGAGGAATGAGTATCGCAGAGGTAGAAGGGCATGGGTTATGATTCTGAACAGTCAGATAGCCAGCAACAATGACTGACATGGGGAATGGTAGGTGGCTTGTTTCAGCTAGTTGTGTGTGGTTCTTGATACATTGTCTTGTTTTGAGGTGTTTTGACTTATACCAGGTATATAGGCAGGTTTCCATTGACCCAGGTTTATTAGACAAAAGCAATGTCGCAAAAAAATAAACATTGCAACATGTGTAATGGAAACGGCAGCTATAGGAGAAATGTTCTAAAGACCAACAACGTTTTTATTTGTTCGACGGGTGGATTTTTCTTTTGCGAATCAATGAAAATATCGTTAATTGTTGCATGTCGCCTTTATATTTTTGTTCAGTGTAGGTTAGGTTATATTCTATAAGAAACAATGGGTACATATCATTAATTTAAAAGTCAAAAAATGGATGTAGCAACTACAGATTGCCCCTTTTAAAGTAATAACAAATAGATGTTACACACATTTTATGTAACTGTGATAAGCCATTCATGTTCTTAGCAGTTATTATATCTCTAAATGTAGAGCCCCAATTAGACAACAATCACCCCATTGGTGCACCAGAACACATGAATGTAGCAAAAATGTTGCTAATTCGGTTTGAGTTCAGTCCATAGACTGTATGGTTCAATCAGCTGTTCATTGCTCTCCTAAAGCGCCCCCAGCGGTAGCGTCATTCTCTTGCATGTTCGGGGAGAAATGGCTGCACAAGAGCCATCACCACCATCTTCACTGGAAGGCAACAAACCAGGGTTCCCTAAGAAAATTTTGGCGAACAACCTCGAAGAAAAACACTTGTGTAATTATTGTTTGAAAATATTGAGAAGGCCTCTACAAGCCCAATGTGGCCATCGTTTTTGTTTGTTCTGTTTCAACAAAATTGTTAGGTGAGTGTCGTGCTCAGACTGGGTGATGTTGCTCTACAAACGCTAACATTAGCTAGCTCGTTAGCTAGCTACACTTGCCTATAACATTCATGAACAAGCTAACTGTCAGTGTATGTCAACAAGTTGCGAGGCTTGCCAGGTGTTTATAAACTCAGTTAATCTATGGTCAAGTATTGATCTAGGTACTGTCACCCTGTTGTATCCCCACAATGACCTTGTTCAAACACATCAATGATTCTGCAAGTGTAAGCTAACTACCCAGTGGACGAGGATGGATAGCCTTGTTATGAATTGTTCATGTTAACAACAGTCCGTAGGCAATCATCAGTGACTGGTTAGCTATAACGTTAGCTATACATGATTCTGATGTCAGGTCTTGCAACTGGGTGTTAGTTAATTGAGGAGGTAGGCCTGTCAAGATAGAACTGTTGATCTGTATGTAGAAGACTAGAGAAATGGCTGTGCTACATATTTTCTGTATTTCAAGTTCTGGACAACAGAAATGCAGTGCTTGCATCAAAGAGGACTTGTTTGAGGACCCCACATCTATTCTTAAAGAAGGCGGTGTAAGTACCTGTGTAGTTGATTCAGATATTTGCACAGACTACTAAACATAGCTAACAGTAGCTAATATAATTTCAATGATTACCAGAGACTAAGCAGATTGTTTGTAACAGAGGCTATACTTGTGCATTGATTATGCAGTCTGATAGAAACAATCAGTATTTTTCTTACTGACTAGACACTTAATTACATACTGTAGCCCAGTGGTACTAGACAGAGATTGGATCTCAGTCCAGCAGTATAACATACACCTACCTCAGTGGAGGCTGCTGAGGGGAGGACGGCTCATAATAATGTCTGGAATGGAAAGGTATCAAACACGTGTTTGATACCATTCACTCCATTACGGCCATTATTATGAGCCATCCTCCCCTCAGCAGCCTCCACTGCCCTACCTTGCGAGTTATTTGCCGACCCTGTGCTTATGCTTGTTTGGCAACACTTTTCCCATATCCGAGCCTATATCCGTAATCGGTAGACGGTTCTGATTAGGAAGTTGTTGTTTGCCTTGCTGAGCAGTGGCCAATAAATAATTAAATCCAATTGTTAGATGCTACCACCCTCCTCCAAATCAAAACTGAACATGAATGTCAATGTTTGCACGTACATGCTCATTCTACTTATTGTCTGCTTCCTGTCTTGCAAGGCTGATTAGCTAGGACAAACTGGTGTGAAACACAGACGGGTGTCTGCGCAAAGCAGGGGCACAACATTTGGCAAGTTAGTTTTGTATGGCCCGGTGGCCCTGGTGAGTAGAGATTTCATGTAAGGACCATTGGAATGGTCTAAAATGTGCAAACTCTCCCCACCCGGACAGAGTATGTGAGCGGAGAGAAGCGGAGCGTGAAGGCTGGAGTGTCGACCTTCTCGCCCGCTCTAATTTTGCCCCAGTAGCGCTTACTTCACCAGCTCAGGGCATGCCCAGCCCAGCATGCATTTGTAGTCAACTTGTGTGCTGCTACAGCCCCAAATATTTTCATAAAGAAACTGATAAGACACACAGGTGCTAAATCAAGGTGACTTACAAAGATGAGGACCAAGAGCAAAAGAGGGCTTGCGGTGATGTAATGTCCACAACTAAAGAATAATTGTGGAATCTTAAAAGACACGTTTCCCAAAAGCATGATGGTGTACTTACTACGTGCCCATGCTAAAAGAAAGGAACGAGGTGGGTAGATAACAATGTGTCATTGTAGCAAAGTATTTCTAGAAAATACCTATAGAAAAATAAACTCTGCATCTCTGCCCAGCCTGCCCAGAGTGGCCAAAAGGGGGTTTAGCATCCCCTGTGGCTCTGCAAGTATGGAGAGGATATTCTCAGCTGCTGGCCTGCTCTCCAGGCACCATCGCATGAGCCTGAAGTCACAGACTGGCCAAGCTTGTGTTTCTAAAGATGAATTCTAAAAATGAATTCAAAGGCACTAATAAGTCATTTTTCGTTAAATTAAGTTACAGCCTATATGCACAATTTATAGACTAATGATTTAATACAACAAAATGTTGTTTAAATGCTGAGCCCTTTATGTCCCTACCAGCCTATTGTGTTGCACTCGCAAATGCTTCACAATGTATTTCTTTGTAGGCTATAGCCTTGAAATAATTGAAATAAAATAGCCGAAATTCATTTGCGTTCCTTCTTAGGCTCCCTGTTTGGCTCCTGACCTATTTAGTGTTTTTATATGCTGTTTAATACGACATGTAGCCTATTTGATGTGCGCTTCTTACATTCACCTTTTCATTTTTATTCAAATACGAACAACGACTTCCGAATCAGAACCCACTACGGATATAGGCTCGGACGTGGGAAAAGTGTTGCCAAACAAGCATAGGCTCGGGTCGGCAAATAACTTGTAAGGTTATAAGACTAAACTGGGCTAGGTATACTGGTTTGGTGTTCTCATTTACACAGAAAACATGTACAGTTGAAGTCGTAAGTTTACATACACCTTAGCCAAATACATTTAAACTCAGTTTTTCACAATTCCTGACATTTAATCCTAGTACAAATTCCCTGTTTTAGGTCAGTTAGGATCTCCACTTTATTTTAAGAATGTGAAATGTCAGAATAATAGTAGAGAGAATGACTTATTTCAGCTTTTATTTCTTTCATCACATTCCCAGTGGGTCAGAAGTTTACATACACTCAATTAGTATTTGGTAGCATTGCATTTAAATTGTTTAACTTGGATCAAACGTTTCGGGTAGCCTTCCACAAGCTTCCCACAATAAGTTGGGTTAATTTTGGCCCATTCCTCCTGGCAGAGCTGGTGTAACTGAGTCAGGTTTGTAGGCCTCCTTGTTCGCACACACTTTTTCAGTTCTGCCCACACATGTTCTATAGGATTGAGGTCAGGGCTTTGTGATGGCCACTCCAATACCTTGACTTTGTTGTCCTTAAGCCATTTTGCCACAACTTTGGAAGTATGCTTGGGGTCATTGTCCATTTGGAAGACCCATTTGCGACCAAGCTTTAACTTCCTGACTGAGGTCTTGAGATGTTGCTTCAATATATCCACATCATTTCCCTTCCTCATGATGCCATCTATTTTGTGAAGTGCACCAGTCCCTCCTGCAGCAAAGCACTCCCACAGCATGATGCTGCCACCCCGTGCTTCACAGTTGGGATGGTGTTCTTCGGCTTGCAAGTCTTCCCCCTTTTTCCTCCAAACATAACGATGGCCATTATGGCCAAACAGTTCTATTTTTGTTTCATCAGACTAGAGGAGATTTCTCCAAAAAGTACGATCTTTGTCCCCATGTGCAGTTGCAAACCGTAGTCTGGCTTTTTTATGGCAGTTTTGGAGCAGTGGCTTCTTCCTTGCTGAGAGACCTTTCAGGTTATGTCAATATAGGACTCGTTTTACTGTGGATATAGATACTTTTGTACCTGTATCTTCACAAGGTGCTTTGCTGTTGTTCTGGGATTGATTTGCACTTTTGGCACCAAAGTACGTTCATCTCTAGGAGACAGAACGCGTCTCCTTCCTGAGCGGTATGACGGCTGCGGGGTCCCATGGTGTTTATACTTGTGTACTATTGTTTGTACAGATGAACGTGGTACCTTCAGGTGTTTGGAAATTGCTCCCAAGGATGAACCAGACTTGTGGAGGTCTACAATTTATTTTCTGAGGTCTTTGTTGATTTCTTTTGATTTTCCCATGATGTCAAGCAAAGAGGCACTGAGTTTGAAGGTAGGCCTTGAAATACATCCACAGGTACACCTCCAATTGACTCAAATGATGTCAATTAGCCTATCAGAAGCTTCTAAAGCCATGACATAATTTTCTGGAATTTTCCAAGCTATTTAAAGGCACAGTCAACTTAGTGTATGTAAACTTATGACCCACTGGAATTGTGATACAGTGAATTATAAGTGAAATAATCTGTCTGTAAACAATTGTTGGAAAAATTACTTCTGTCATGCACAAAGTCCTAACCGACTTGCCAAAACTATAGTTTGTTAACAAGACATTTGTGGAGTGGTTGAAAAACGAGTTTTAATGACTCCAACCTAAGTGTATGTAAACTTCCGACTTCAACTGCATGTGTTGAATCTTTGTGCTTTAATAATACAATAGTCTAACCTTCCCTTTCCCTCAAGGCTTTTCCTGACAATGCAGCGCGGAGAGAAGTGGAAGCATTGGCAGCTGTTTGTACAAATGAAGGGTGCACTTGGACGGGCAATATCAAAGAATATGAGGTATGGGATTGTTTTGTATTTCTTTATACCAAATAATGTACATGTTTAAAAATGTGTTCTTAGTTGTAGGTTTTAAAAATGCTCCTCCACTTTTAATTTAACGCTAAATGTGATGTAATCAATAAACACTTTTCCATCCACTGTTTTTAAGTGAGTGATATCATACCACAAAAATCATGACAGCTGTGATGGAAACAGGAAGTTTTGGTACAATTTTATAAATGCCGACAGATAATTTGTTCGTTCGACATGGTGGGATCTTTTTGTGTCGGTAAAACAAATTATGTGAGAAGTTGCGGTGGAAACGCTTTTATGTGCATATATTGATATAATAACCATCAAATCGAAGTAAACTTGGAGTCATGGTGTTTGGTCCTCCCTTGGGCTGTGGTGGTCTTGAGATTTTGTCAGCCGGTGATTGTCAAGCAAATAACTGCCGGCCTCACGGTAATTGACCGTTAATTAACATAAACACATTTAGCATCTCCTGGCTTCCGGCCTACAAGCCACATATGCAGACCTATGGAACATCTACATATTAAAAAGTCTAAAAAATCCATGTAATATAGCCTACACCATCACAATAAATCCATTATTTATTTTAGACAGGTCTAAAGAAACTTTATATGAAGAAAATGTAATCTATTTCAGAAGAATAGAATAGCATACTCTGATTTGTCCTTATGTTAGGTCCTGATCTGGCTATGCCAAATGGCTGTGGGCTACACTAGTTCATTTAGCAGACAAGATTTGCTTAGAATTCCGTGGCATTATTTTATCGTATGAAGAATACAATTGAACAAAGCTGAATAAAATAGAAAGGATATTTTCTCCAAACGATTTGAGGAAGTGCACACATGCAGCTATTCTATGTTGAGTGGTTAACAAAGAAACAAGTACTCTTATATGCTTAATTTAGAGTTATTTATGTAACTTTAGTTGTGCTACAAACGTTGGGCTATGTTTAGATTTTTTAATACATTCTAAGGCTGCACGATGCGACTCTAATGATCATTTGAAAAAAGTTGCATTAAAGGCATGAGCTCTGCTTTGTTTTTTGCACAGGCTGTACACACTACATCAATGTCTCATATACAATTTGACAAGCACTTGATAATGCCTCAAATTTCCCGATGGCTACAAGTCAAGACAGACACATCAGGGACGCAACTGCGCGCGTCCTTATCCAATTTCGAGGCGCATATTGAAGATATTTGAAGAACTGTCCACATTTACTTTTCGTCAGCCAACAAGATGAGTAGGCCTAACGAACAGCAAAAGCATTAGCCTATGTCAATCTACTATCCCCCATAGTACAAAGGTTGACCTATTCTGTGCGAGAAATAAATATTCCAAACATAGTCTGAGAGAGTTGTGGGATGTGATAGATCGCAAATTAATGCAACCACTAGCATAAAAAAAACGTTTTGATGCAATGAGGCAAACGCAACAGATCAGAACATTTAGCTTAACATGTTGATAAACTATTAGGCTATTTATTCACATTATAAGCACAGCAATGCACACATAAGCGCAAATTTTCCATTAGCGGGGAAACACCATTATCAAAAGTGACCGCAAATTTGATTATGCATGCAATGCTTTTATTATAAAGGTGCATTTTTATGGTGAAAATGATCTTCCCCAAACTTGAAACTCACGCGCTGCATATGTATGCCAGTTAGTCTCTACACCCGTTGTAAAGCAGATGAATGTGCTTAATTTTAAGAAGTTATTTGGCCACTTTAGTTGTGATACGAACCTTATCAAAACATATAGGCCTATGGGCTAGGCTACATGAGGTGTGGGACTATGATTTGAAAAAGTTGCAACAAAAAGGCTTGCCTTGTTCCTTGCCTTACTGCTCACAAGCTGGGCATCATTCACACGTGATATATTAATATTGTCACCCATCAGACCACTCTTGATTGAATCTTGTTTTTACATATACTAAATAAGATGTGTGAAATTAGTTTTGATTTAGAATGGACCATTATCATGCACCTGTCTCAACAGTGGCACGGGGGAGAAAATACATGTAATCTATACACTTAAATAGCGAATGGAGGATGCTTTTCACATGGTTCATTTTCATGCCAGCCAGGTAGGCTATACTCCTGTTGTAAAGAGAAGCAATGTGCTTAATATTAGGAAAGTTGAGAAAGAAATATAGTAGGCCTAGCCTATAGAAAGCTGATGGAATCCTCCTCTTTTTAATAGAGGCCATCACACTGTTTTCTCATGCAATTGCATAGCCTATAGAAATGTTGCGCTACATGAGCTCATGGGCTCTAATTAAGTGTTTGATTAGATTTTCGATTACATTTGCATTGATGTCGGAGTGATTAGAGGGAGAATAGAGTGCTGAGTACCAGGCAGTTAGCAAGGTTGGTAGGCTACTAATGACCATCAGCAGCATCAAGAGCTTGGAAAACCCTAATTACCGTGACTAAACGGTCACGTGGAATTTGACAGCTGTCATGACTCGTGACTGCCGGTGTGACGGTAATACGGTCACCATAACAGCCCTCCCACTACAACTCGGGACACCATGTCGTTTATTAGGCTACGGATGAAATAAGTTATGATGAACTTCACAGGGTGTTGAAAGTGCATGGTGATCAGCTTCATGCTCCTTTTCCAATAAATATCGAGGGTCTTATTCTGGTGACATGATCTGTGCTTGACTGCCGTTTGACAAATACAATACTTATCCATAATAATCAGCTTACACAGCCAACCCGCACTGTATCTGCGAGCTGTTGGCTAGAGTGCACTTGCCAAGACCAGAGTAGGCACATTTGCTATAAAACACAACAGTTTTTGTGACAAAACTATCAGGAAGGTTGAAAATGCGATGGAAACACATTGAACTTTAGGTTTTTATTTGGTAAATTGTGTGCACTACATCATCACACACTGATATTTATCCGCAACAAGTCAGTTTGGTGGAAACACACCACGGGTGGGAAAATTAGCGGTTTTTTCTTCATGCGGATTTTAGAATATTTACATGAAAATCTGTCGCCGATTGGATGGAAACCTAGCTATTGTCATTTGGATTTTTTGCAACTCTCAAATAGAACTGATAATTTAAAAAAATCTGGTTTCAATTACAGATGAACAACTATAGAATAAATAGCTACATCTACTACATGAATGTTCTTAACAGATTACTAGACCTACAGTATATTAGTTTGTTTTGAAGTATGCTGTTGTCATGTGTTTTCCAGGTGAACCATGAGGGAAAGTGTGACTTCATGATAATTCTCTGTCCCTCCTGTAAAGAACTCATGAGAACCAATGAGCTGGAGCGCCACAATGAACGAGAATGTCCTGAGAGGACTCTAAACTGCAAATACTGCAAAGAACCTTTCCATTTCAAGAACATCAAGGTAAATCACCATACTTATCTGCGTTTAGTTGCATTATCGAAATCAGATATGGAACATGTACTGTTTTGTTATTGGGTGTAGCCTATATGAAAATACATGAACCGTTTTGTTTTCTAGGCTCACGATGAGATCTGTCCAAAGTACCCAATGATTTGTGAAGGCTGCGCAAAGAAAAAGATTCCCAGGGAAAAGGCAAGGATGGACACATTGTTTACTGATTGATTAACCAATTAATAATGTTGTTACAGTGCATCGGAAAGTATTCAGACCCCTTTGACTTTTTCCAAATGTTGTTACGTTACAGCCGTATTCTAAAATGGATGAAATAAAAAAAAAATCCTCATCAATCTACACACAATACCCCATAATGACAAAGCGAAAACAGGTTTTTAGAATTTATGCAAATGTATAACAAATAAAAATTGAAGTATTCAGACCCTTTGCAATGAGACCCAAAATTGAGCTCAGGTGCATCCTGTTTCCATTGATCATTGTTGAGATGTTTCTACAACTTGGTTGGAGTCCACCTGTGATAAATTCAATTGATTGGACATGATTTGGAAAGGCACATACCTGTCTATATAAGGTCCCACAGTTGACAGTGCTTACCAGAGCAAAAACCAAGCCATGAGATCGAAGGAATTGTCTGTAGAGCTCCGAGACCGGATTGTGTCGAGGCACAGATCTGGGGAAGGGTACCAAAAAATGTCTGCAGCATTGAAGGTCCCCAAGAATACAGTGGCCTCTATCATTCTTAAATGGAAGAAGTTTGGAACCACCAAGACTCTTCCTAGAGCTGGCCGCCCGGCCAAACTGAGCAATCGGGGGAGAAGGGAGGTGACCAAGAACCCGATGGTCACTCTGACAGAGCTCCAGAGTTCCTCTGTGGAGATGGGAGAACCTTCCAGAAAGACAACCATCTCTGCAGCACTCCACCAATCAGGCTTTTATGGTAGAGTGGCCAGACGGAAGCCACTCCTCAGTAAAAGACACATGACAGCCCACTTGGAGTTTGCCAAAAGGCACCTAAAGGACTCTCAGACCATGAGAAACAAGATTCTCTGGTCTGATGAATCCAAGATTGAACCTGACAGCGCTTGAGAGGATCTGCAGAGAAGAATCTGAGAAATTCCCCAAATACAGGTGTACCAAGCTTGTAGCGTCATACCCAAGAAGACTCGAGGCTGTAATCACTGCCAAAGGTGCTTCAACAAAGTACTGAGTAAAGGGTCTGAATACTTACAGTATGTAAATTTGCTAAAATTTCCAAAAACCTGTTTTTGCTTTGTCATTATGGGGATTTTGTGTAGATTGACCCCAATTTTATCCATTTTAGAATAAGGCTGTAATGTAACAAAATGTGGAAAAAGTCAAGAGGTCTGAATACTTTCCGAATGCACTGTACATTGTTGCAGTAGAAGTGCTTGGATGTTGCTTGATATAAGTTTGTTCTCTCCCGGCAGTATGTGGACCACATCAAGTTCTGCAGTAAATTCAGAGCACCTTGCAGATTTCACGTCGTTGGCTGTGATATGTCTGTAAGTGGACTTATTTTATCATTACTATATGGATTCCACCTGTATGTTTACTGGGTGAAATTCGAGTGGAGTTTTTAAGATTACCCGTTTTTGTGAATGTGTTGACCTTAACCCTACTGTGTATGTGTGTGTGTTTGTATGCGATAACTTTGCCCAAGGTGGAGAAGGAGAAGACCCATGACCATGAGCGTGCATGTTCCTACGAACACTTAAATCTACTCTTGCATTTCATCATGGGCATCAAGGTGAGCCTGGAGAGCTTGCAGCCCCAGAGCCTGGAGCTCGCAGGTCACAAGATCCACGAGCTGCACCGGGCCTTGAGAGAGCTGGAGCTGAAGCTGGGACAGCTGACTCTGGGTGGGGGAGCCCCCGTGCAGGGAGGCTGTACCCCTACCCTCCCTACCCTGGCCCTCCCTGCCCTGGCCACATCCTTCACCCCCCTGCCCAGTACGGTGGGCGCGGCCCTGGAGTTGCAGCTCCACAGTGAGAAGACCAAGGTGGCAGAGCTGAGCCGGCGGTGCCAGGAACTGGAGCTGAAAGTGGGCACCTTCGAGAACATTGTCTGCGTCCTCAACCGAGAGATGGAGCGCTCCTCCACCACCATCGAGGCCTACAACCGCCAGCATCGCCTGGACCAGGACAAGGTGGAGATCCTCAATAACAAGGTAAGAAGGAGGACATCCCCAGTCCCCACTCTGCTTCTATCGACACCAGTCAACTTGCCTCTCTTGTGTCCTGACTGGTCTAGTGCTAATGCCACAGCCTTTGGCACACATGTCTAAAGTGTCGGTTTGAATCCGGCCTACTGTCATCCTCTTTCACTATCTATTCAATACAATCTGAAAATCCCTTAAAAAATATAATAAATAAATAAATAAAAATAAACTTGCCTCTTAGTTTTTGACACTTCACTTTTGTGCATCCATCCATTATTAATGTAACTGACATGAACGATCACAGATGTACTACATCCTTGTGGTACTAAAAAAAAGGATTGGGTGGACTGTATGAGGAGGTTTATAATGGCTGTTTCAGAGTTCAGAATGCCACCATGGCACATCTATCAGAATGCAGATGAGGTTGATTAGGTGATGGAGCAGGGATCCAAATACTGTGTTTTATTGCACACACAGACACAGGAGCATGTGGGGAAGGGTTGCAGGATAAGGAATTGTTGTGGTTTACTAGGGAAATACAAGAGGGAGATACAAACACTTGTTAAAAGGAAAATAAACTGAAATGCATCTTACTAACAAATTGTACTAAGGAATATGGCAGCAGCATATAAACTATTATCAAACTAAAAGGATCTTAATATTAAACATTTATACATTAATAAGGAAGACTGGGGGAAAAAACTGCTGCTTGAATAGTCAAGGGATGCTAATGAGCATAGTGGGGACAGGTGAGGTGAGTGGCAAGGGAGGGGTGAGGCCTAAGGTTAGGGCTGAGGACATGAGCCTTCAAAACAGGTACAGAATATATTTTCTAAGACAATGGCTAGGTTTCCATCCAATTGCCGACATATTTCTATGCAAATATTCTAAAATCTGCACCAGAGATGTGTTTCTATCAAATTGACTTGTTGAGGATGACGGGGTGCACATAAAAATTACTTTTGTGGTTAAATTCCCATGTACCGAATAAAAAATACAAGTTAAATGGGTATCCAGCGCATGTTCAACTCTACTGATGGTTTTGTTACAAAAAATGTTATATAGCGTATGTGCCCACTCTGGTATTGGCACATCCGCTCTAGCCAACAGCTCACATATACAGTGCGGATATAGCCTACATGAGATTATTATGGACAAAAGAGCAAGATTATTTTTATTTGACAAACTGCAGCCAGAAGAAGACCCTCGATATTTATTGAAAGGAGCATCAAGCTCATCACCTTGCACTTTCGTCTCCATGTGAAGTTCATCAAAACATATTTGATCTGTAGCCTAATAAACTGCATGGTTTCCGGAGTCGTAGTGGGAGGACCACACATGTCACCGCGTGACTCCCAAGTTTACTTCGATATGATGGTTATTTTATCAATATTTGCGCATAAAAGTATTTTCAAACGTAATTTCTCGCCTAATGAATTTTACGGACACAAAAAGATCCCACTTTGTCTAGTGTGTTTTGTTGACATTTGTAAAGTTTACTGACAGATTAGCTGTTTCCATCAGGCCTGTCGTGACATGTTTTATCCGACATGTACTTTACTCTCAATAAAAAGGTTGGAGGGAAACCTGGTTAATTTCTGGCTTTGTTGCTTTAGGTGCGTCAGCTGGAGAGAACTGTGGGCCTGAGAGACCTGTCCATTGTGGAGATGGAGGGGAATATGCGGGAGATGTCGGCAGCTACGTTTGATGGCATCTTTGTCTGGAAAATCTCTGATTTCACAAAGAAAAGACAGGACGCTGTTGCTGGCAGAGCCCCAGCTATGTTCTCCCCCGGTAGTGTATTTCAACCACTTTTATCATTCAAACGTCAAAGTAAACCACTCTATGGTACAACGTGCCTAATGTCCATTCATGCATTCTATATTACCGTATTTTATAATTGTTCATTGGTGTTTGAAAAATGATGGGCCGGTCTGGTTCTGACAAGGCTTACTTACTAATCATGTTTATTCATTTTGTAGCATTTTTCACCAGCAAATATGGCTACAAGATGTGTCTACGGATTTATCTGAATGGGGACGGGACCGGACGGGGCAGTCACTTGTCTCTGTTCTTCGTAGTGATGAGGGGGCACAGTGACGCCCTCCTCAAGTGGCCCTTCAACCAGAAGGTAAAACTCACTCCTATAACATATGCTATATGTTATATATCCTACGTGCAATATATACTGTACGTTAAACACTCATTACCCTTTTGAACAGTATTTCACTCATGATATCTTGAATGTGTTGCTACTTTTTTGTTTGTGTGTGATACTGTGAGAAGCAGCATGTTAATGTCAGCGTTGTATCTACTGTACCTATATCATAATGACTTTAATGACAAAGGTCATTATGTATTTCAAGGGCAGCAACATCACTAGTAGCTATCTGCCCTTCTGCTAGATTTATTCTTGGTATTTGTCTTGCATGGTAAACGTAGGTAGATACATGTTTATTTTCATCTGTTCCTTGCAACTTGTGTATATTTGTAAAACCAAATAAACAATTGTTCATCACAAAGCATGAATGTTGTCATTGAGGTACAGTAGGCCTAGCCTAGATGTTGCGATCTGCCAATCCTCTTGTGTTCAGGTGACCCTGATGCTGCTGGATCAGAATAACCGAGAGCACATCATCGATGCCTTCCGTCCCGACATCTCCTCCTCCTCCTTCCAGAGGCCCGTCAGTGACATGAACATCGCCAGCGGCTGCCCGCTCTTTTGCCCTCTTCCCAAACTGGACACCAAAAACTCCTACATACGAGATGATACTATATTCATCAAGGCTATAGTAGACCTCACTGGCCTCTAGGTGAAAAGTGTGCCCACTGCCCAAGCTCTCTCCCTTGGTTACTCATGTGATCAACTTGTAGGGGTTTGCCATGCCATCCAGGGGCTTTGCTGGGGTGGTTTATGTCTCAAATGGCACCCTATTCCCTATGTAGTGCACTACTTTTGACCAGAGCCTAATGGGCTCTCGTCCAAAGTAGTGCACTACATGGGGAATCGGGTGCCATTTGGGACACACCCTAGATCTTCGGTTAGTATGTGGTTTCTTGGCTGGTTGAAGAGTCCCCCATTCACAGCACAATATTGTGCTAGCCATAATTTAGCTTGACATCATTGTTACCAAGCAACCAATATCACAGTAACATTTTGCGATGTAGTTCTTGTTAAATTGAAAATAGAAAGTGTTTGATATTTCCCTTCAGTTAGTGGGATAGCCGTTTGCTGTTATTGAATTGATACTACTCTGGCAATTTAGCTTTGTAGGATGAAAACAGAAACAGAGCAATGGTCTTGTCATTCTATTAGTGCTAGGCGCTTGTGTAACTGCATTTGATGCTAGGTATTTGGTAAACCATTCATTTCGAGCAACTTTTGCATAGACAGACGTGGAGTTCCAACAACAACAATTGATGCCCATTATCTTACCTTTTAAATGGTCAGTTTGGCACATACTTTGCAATGCATTTAAGAGTAGGAATTTGAAGTCATCTGACATTTGTGTCAAGCGTTGTGTGCCTCTAATCTCAAATCCTGTGTTTGTAGTGGTGGACATTTCTTGAATTCCATGAATTCCGGGTGCAGTATTTGGATTTTGAATCAATGTTGTCTGTGTGCACATTTCCTTTTCTCTTTTTGAGTTGGGTTGCTATATTAGTTTGCATGTTGAATCTGTGGAAGATACACTGTAGTTTGCAACAGGGTAGTTCACTAAACCTGAATAGCAGCGACCGAGAAGTTGTCATCAGCCTGGTGTTATAGCTTGAGGTGGGAAGCTATAACACCTATTGTGAAGAGATCAAGGATTGTTTACAAATCACTAAACAGGGTCTTAGAAATCTAATGGTATTCAAGGGTAAATGTTTATTTGTAATAGTGTTTTCTTCACAGCTTCGAGCTGTTCATTGATTCAAGAAAAAATCTGTGTCCTAGCTTTTACTATAAGAAGTGCCTGCATCCGTCATAAGTTAATTCTGATCAATGAGCCATTGAACCGTTGATGTGCTGTCCTGTGAAATTGATGGATCCAAAAAAGTTTCAGTTGTGTGAAAAAGAGCAGTTATATATCCTTATAAAAACCCTTTACTGTGGTGTATTTTGGTATGTTCATATGTCCAGGGAAATTGATTGTCTATTGATTTCACTACACCACACAGGCCTAAATATTGCACACTGATGAATTCATGTCATTATACCTTGAAGATGGTCTATTTGGGATCCCTCAGTTGATTAGGGGAGTCTTAGATAACTAACAATTGGCTTTACATCTAAACGCAAAGTAACCCAGGATGTTTTCAAGCCAGTCTCGACACATATTGAAACCTCTCTGTGCATGAGGTGTTTCAATAAAGATACACATATTTTAAGTATTGGTTTACTTTAAAGACCAACATTTTATTTGTAATAATTTTTCTTAATATATGATTGACTGTTCTATTGCTAATTTAAGTCACATACGCAAATCTGTAATTTAACAGCATAAGCAGGTTTTGCTATTGATGTATGCAGAGAGGAGAATGAAATATAGTTACATATACACTCCCCTCTGTATTTATCTGGACATTGAAGTAAATGTTTCATATGAGACGACAGTACAGAATGTCACCTTTTATTTGAGGGTATATTCATACATATCTGTTTTACCGTTTAGAAAATGAAAGAACTTTATGGATCTAGTCCCCCCATCACCACTATTGGGCAAAACATAATCCGAAACACAACCAAAACAAACTGTAAATGCATCCAACAAGATTGTGGAGTCACAAGCTTGATATAGTCATTGCGTGCTAGGAATATGGGACCAAATATACAACTTTTGACTACTTTAATACACTATGAGTGGATTTGTCCAAATACTTATGGAATTTTTATTTATTTAAATGGGGGGACTAGATACATAAAGTGCTTTCAATTCTAAACAGTAAAACAGATATGTATGAAACTACCTTCAAAAAGGTGACATTCTTTAGTGTCGTCTCATGAAACCTTTGATTTCAAATCCAAAATGCTGGAGTATATGGCCACATTTGCAAATTTTTGCTTCACTGTCCAAATAAATACGGATGGGAGTTTATAGAATATATATATATATATATATACACAGTGGGGAGAACCAGTATTTGATACACTGCCGATTTTGCAGGTTTTCCTACTTACAAAGCATTTAGAGGTCTGTAATTTTTATCATAGGTACACTTCAACTGTGAGAGATGGAATCTAAAACAAAAATCCAGAAAATCACATTGTATGATTTTTAAATAATTAATTTGCATTTTATTGCATGACATAAGTATTTGATCACCTACCAACCAGTAAGAATTCCGGCTCTCACAGACCTGTTAGTTTTTCTTTAAGAAGCCCTCCTGTTCTCCACTCATTACCTGTATTAACTGCACCTTTTTGAACTCGTTACCTGTTTAAAAGACTCCTGTACACACACTCAATCAAACAGACTACAACCTCTCCACAATGGCCAAGACCAGAGAGCTGTGTAAGGACATCAGGGATAAAATTGTAGACCTGCACAAGGCTGGGATGGGCTACAGGACAATAGGCAAGCAGCTTGGTGAGAAGGCAACAACTGTTGGCACAATTATTAGAAAATGGAAGAAGTTCAAGATGACGGTCAATCACCCTCGGTCTGGGGCTCCATGCAAGATCTCACCTCGTGGGGCATCAATGATCATGAGGAAGGTGAGGGATCAGCCCAGAACTACACGGCAGGACCTGGTCAATGACCTGAAGAGAGCTGGGACCACAGTCTCAAAGAAAGCCATTAGTAACACACTACGCCGTCATGGATTAAAATCCTGCAGCGCACGCAAGGTCCCCCTGCTCAAGCCAGCGCAAGTCCAGGCCCGTCTGAAGTTTGCCAATGACCATCTGGATGATCCAGAGGAGGAATGGGAGAAGGTCATGTGGTCTGATGAGACAAAAATAGAGCTTTTTGGTCTAAACTCCACTCGCCGTGTTTGGAGGAAGAAGAAGGATGAGTACAACCCCAAGAACACCATCCCAACCGTGATGCATGGAGGTGGAAACATCATTCTTTGTGGATGCTTTTCTGCAAAGGGGACAGGACGACTGCACCATATTGAGGGAGGATGGATGGGGCCATGTATTGCGATATCTTGGCCAACAACCTCCTTCCCTCAGTAAGAGCATTGTAGAT
Source organism: Coregonus clupeaformis (assembly GCF_020615455.1). Classification (NCBI taxonomy): domain Eukaryota; kingdom Metazoa; phylum Chordata; class Actinopteri; order Salmoniformes; family Salmonidae; genus Coregonus; species Coregonus clupeaformis. The sequence goes on from NC_059207.1 coordinate 50,007,126, forward strand.
GGGTCGAGGCTGGGTCTTCCAGCATGACAACGACCCGAAACACACATCCAGGGCAACTAAGGAGTGGCTCCGTAAGAAGCATCTCAAGGTCCTGGAGTGGCCTAGCCAGTCTCCAGACCTGAACCCAATAGAAAATCTTTGGAGGGAGCTGAAAGTCCGTATTGCCCAGCGACAGCCCCGAAACCTGAAGGATCTGGAGAAGGTCTGTATGGAGGAGTGGGCCAAAATCCCTGCTGCAGTGTGTGCAAACCTGGTCAAGACCTACAGGAAACGTATGATCTCCGTAATTGCAAACAAAGGTTTCTGTACCAAATATTAAGTTCTGCTTTTCGGATGTATCAAATACTTATGTAATGCAATAAAATGCAAATGAATTACTTAAAAATCATACAATGTGATTTTCTGGATTTTTGTTTTAGATTCAGTCTCTCACAGTTGAAGTGTACCTATGATAAAAATTACAGACCTCTACATGGAAAACCTGCAAAATTGGCAGTGTATCAAATACTTGTTCTCCCCACTGTATATATAGAAAGATTGTATTTATTGATAACATATTATACTGTATGTTGAGATGGTTTAAAAGCATGTCTGGGCTAATTTGAATTGATGTAGGCAAATCAAGAATATAAATATCAGTAGGAACGTTCCTCGATTTCCTCAACATTTTGAGGGTAAAGACTTGTTCAATTGCAGTTTGCACGCCTTCAGTAATCCGTTTGTACATGCATAAATGATATACTATTTATTTTATCTAGCCAGTAGACAACATGGTTGGCATCTCCCATTATGCAGACTGCATTTAGCGTGTACAGTTGTGTTGATTATAACAGATAAATGCTGCTAGAATTTACAAGATTATTCTCATACTAGTCTAGGCTGAAGTATATTGCATCCATATCTTTGCATTCATGTGCCAAGTATTGCTAATTGATGTATCTATTTTTGTATGTCTTGCTAAAGTAACTTTGTGTTGTAACATTACTTTTATCATCTTATGGCTGTGGTTAATAAACTTTTCAGTTCTTTCCCCCTCCGTAGACATTCAGCAGTGACATCTGATGATCATACTGATCTGCACATGATGTATGAGGTAATTACCTTAGAAATAGAATCAGTAGAACAGGCCTGCAGGAGCCTCAGCCCATGGCATGTTCACTGGTAAACTCATGGGTACACTCCAAATGGCAAACCTTGTATTCTATTTCTATGGGGATAACACTCACCACTCCTTTTTTTCTGTCCATCCAAATGTGTTGAATGCTCTGTTTTGCTGGTTTCATCTTGATCAATCTGTTGCTTTAGCAAGGTTTTGCATGAGTCCTTGCCTGTTAAGGGAAAACATCAAACGTACTGTATGGCCATAGGAAATACCCTCTATGGTTACATTGCAAGACGTTCGTTAGATGTTGTTATTCTTTAGTCATATATAAAATAAAACAAATGTTTCTCTACTCTGACTTCTTTTTGTTGCTGTCTTTTCTCCTTGTTTCTCTTCTCCTGATGTTTCCTAATATTTCCAAACTACTGGCTGAAGGTCAAATCAAAGAGAATTAGTCACGTTTTAAAATGTGATAAAGTGAGTTGGGTTCAAGAACTCATTTCACCACATGGGGGCACACTATACTAGCAGTTGAAAAAATACTTTATGTCTAGGCAAGGAAAATATCAATTGTGTTACATCAGAGACCTGACAAGTTTTGTTGAGAAGAAAACAGAAAGAAATAGGATTTGAAATTGATAAACAAAACGGATTATATTCATATAAAATGGCATTGCCAAATGAAAGAACATGGATCTTCTTATAAGAAACATTCTGGCTAATTTTGACAGATAAATACAGGGGTACTAGAATGTTTTCCTTTTAAATGATCTGTTTGCCCCTTACATGACACTCTCCGCCCCGCCCCCCTCTTCTCTCATGTCACACTCACCCATAGTCCTTAAGGTATGACAGAAAGGACATGTAGAATGGTGCTGTAGAGAGGTCTCCCTCTGTGCTGATGTTTTTCCCAGAGCTCAGTCTTACCTCAGAGACTCTGTGGTTTAGGTCTGTGCAGTGTGTCTCCCCATCTTCCTGACAAAACTTAAGTGTGTGAGAGTGTCTGATCTCTGTTGGAAAGTAGCGGCTCTGTCAAAGCCTCTTTCTTTTCATGTTCCACAAACAATGGCCCCCTTGTATAGAGAGCCCATCCAAGATGGCACCAGATTATTCTACATCTGCTGCTGTTTGTACATCATTGGCTCCTTATTGCTCAGAACAGCTAACAGTGGTTCTCATTCAACGTCTCCCAACATCTGGTAAAGATTTAACTTAGTAGTCCTGATAGAGGTATGGTCTACCATTTAAGATATGTGGCTTTAACTTGACATTGGCACTAGCAAGAAGATATAAATGTCATTCATGTATTAAGGGGTTGTTGAAGGTTTTATACTACTGTAGCCTTTGAATGGATTGGCTAATATGCTAGCGAACAAATCAAGGAACTTGGCAGTAAGTAGTTAGAGCTAGTAAGCAAAGTAATCATTCAGGCGTGTTCCGCCAATTGTCTTGTCATGAGTACAGCAGTATGGGTTTAATACCCACGGGAGACCAGTACAAAAAATGTATGCACTCACTACTGCTCTGGATAAGAGCGTCTGCTAAATGACTAAAATGTCATGTAAAATATAATACTAGTATTAATGTTTTAGTTAAACAATCAGTTGTTATAAAACAACTTTTGAATCCCTTGAACATGTGCATATTTTTTATTTTATTTTAATTTCACCTGTATTTAACCAGGTAGGCCAGTTGAGAACAAGTTCTCATTTACAACTGCGACCTGGCCAAGATAAAGCATATGTAAAGCTACGCAAATACTATAGCACTATTAAAAAAAAAGGCATACATACAATGCGTCCCAAATGACACCCTATCCCCTACATAGTGCAATACTTTTGACCAGAGCCCTATAGGCCTAGTCGAAGTTAGTGCACTATATAGGGGATAGGGTGCCATTTCGCACACAGCCACCAACATATTTATCAATTTCCCTAGAGGGGGGTCAAAGGTTGAAGGTTATGTTTTGAATGCGGAGGTTCAAAGATGGTGTCCACTTTGAGTAAACTATGCACTGCAGGGATTAGAGGAAATGACCAATGACAAGTCCTCTGGAGGAATGGTGAGGGTAGGTTAAGGATGCTGAAACATTACCTAACATCATTGTAAAGGTAGCCTGTATACATAGCTTCTGGTTTAAATATTGAACATCAAAATAGTTCAAAATACAAGTTGGGAAGTGCATGAAGAGGTTTCTCCTGTTTGGAATCTATCAAAATAATCAATTTAAAGTTATGCATTAGTGGTCAGTTATCGGATTCTTTATATAAATCATTTTGCTGTTGGTCCTAAACAGAGTAGCCTGTTGCCACATTCAGGTCATGTCGGAAACCCAGGACCTTAGAGAACATTCTGCTGCAAATCTATGCATTTTGCCATGGGGCTGAGAGTTGATTTAGCAATTGTAAAACTAATTTCATGCAATTCTAGTCATTTTGCCATGGGCGAAGAAAAATAAATCAGTTTTACAGCAACTTCCCTGCAATTCTACACATTTTGCCATAGGTTGGACAGAATGTTTCTGTTTTTTTATGATATCTGACAGAGAATGACTAACAAAATCAATAGGGACCCCGGTCAGAAATGGACCATGATTACTACAAGTTTAGATAGCTGGCCGCAAGACTAACTGTCGGTGACTGTCAGTGACTGACCTAACAAGAGAAAAACTGCTGATGCACAATCAAATTTTGAAATTACACCAAGGATATTCTTTAACTCTCAACAATAAGTTGAGACCCCAACGGACATTTCTGAGTTTCCGGCATGACGTAAATATATATGAGGAGATTGTAATCTATTTGATATAATAATGGGCATTCCGAGTCTTTTTGGTGAGCCAGATGTTTTAGCTCGATTCACCGAAAAGAGACGTTCATTTGGCTCCCAAACTGCCCTTTTTTGTTCCGTAGTGCTTAAAAATGAATGAAAAAAACATGAGAAATAGAACATTTCTAATGTAACGCCTAAAGTGTTGCCTACCATTATGTCAGATTGTGACGTGAGTTAAAATACATTTTTTAGCTGACATTTGTTTAAAAAATGTATACACATTTTAAAAATTAGCGTGGCCAGAATGAGGCTTTCTCCTCACTACCTATGTTTTTATAACCTATGTTTTTATAACTTATCTGCAGAATTACGTTGTCTGGATCTCAAAAAGCAGCAGTAGCAGTATGCAAATCAGAGGGAGCCTAATAAACGTCTCTTTCACAGATGCAATTCGGTTCTCGACGTTCACCAAAAAGAGCCGTTCGTTCGTGTACGACCTCTATATAACGTTATCAGCAAGCAGCGAGCACTATAACTGGTAGATAAGGTATAATTTAGGGATTAACTGAAGAAATACACTAAGGGAATTCGTCTACGTGCCCAGTGTAGTTAAACGAAATAGAGTGGGGGTGGATTTGGACACACACAGACAGACACTTAACTGTAAATCCTGAGAGTCATCTGAGGGAAAAAAAAAAGATACTACGGTAACCATACTGTGCTGTAGGCTTCGATATCCTTATTTAAAATTGACATTGAAGGTCATTTGGGAATGCTATTACCTGAAGCTATAACATGAGATAGCAAGTGTATGACCATAAACAATAGGGTGAATATAGAATAAGTGGGACAATTCTGCCTCTTACGACATCTATTCAACATATTAGCCCAACACATTATACATTTCTGAAATCCTCAAGATGTTTTATAATCACACATACACACAGAAACATGTTGATATCACGTTCACAGGAGGGATGACACACCCATTTGTGTACACTGAGTCAAAACCATACATTCAGTTCGCATTTAGTAGACTGGGACAGCAGGTTAGATAAACTGTGAGACCATTATTGTAGTCCTAATTGTACCTCAATGACAATTCAATTAAATGTTGTGTGATTAGGAAACATCTGAGGATTTCAGAAATGTAGCATGTGTTGGGATAATATGTTGGATAGATGTCTTAAGACGTTACAGAAGACGGAAATGCAAAAAGTGTCCCACTTTTTCTGAATTCTCTCAAATAACAGTACTAACAGTACTACAACAACAAAAATAACAGGATCTAGTACTACAAGAACCAGAGCCCTGCCTAACCTAAGTACAGGGGATCCCTAATGTAAATTGGATCTCTTTCCTCCATTGGAAATGCCTATAAGACTGTCCCACTTTAGCTACTCCATGCTGTCTTACTTTAGCTAGCTATGGACAAATACAAAAATGACAGTTACAAAATTGAAACATAATATTGGCAACTTTTTAATGTATTTTGATCCACCAGTACATTGTATGCCCATTTACATCACAATTTGGCACAGTGCATTATTTATGATGGTTTTATAACCTTAACATAAAAACATTTAAAAAAGCTATGTCACATCTTACCGTGTGTTTCGCGGGGTGAGCTTCCTGTTTGAAGCTTGCTCTGCCCCTCTCTATGATGTCACACCAATGAAGTGATGTGATTTTGATCATGTGGTTTCTCTGCAAGGGCTTAGTAACAATAGTTTAGATTTTCTCTTGTCAGACCAATAAATAAATGTGTCAGGATTAAGTTGTCCCAGTTTATGATGTCCCACTCTTTCCAAATTCACCCTACAGTGCATTCGGAAAGTATTCAGACCCCTTGACTTTTTCCACATTTTGTCACGCTACAGCCTTATTCTAAAATTGATTAAATCGGTTTTTTCCCTCATCAATCTACACACGAAGCAAAAACAGGTTTTTTTAAATTCTTTTGCAAATGTATTACAAATAAAAAACTGAAATATCACATTTACATAAGTATTCAGACCCTTTACTCATTACTTTGTTGAAGCACCTTTGGCAGTGATTACAGCCTTTTGTCTGGGTATGACGCTACAATCTTGGTACACCTGTATTTGGGGAGGTTCTCACATTCATCTCTGCAGATCCTCTCAAGCTCTTTCAGGTTGGATGGGGAGCGTCTCTGCACAGCTATTTTCAGGTACCTCCAGAGATGTTCGATCTGGTTCAAGTCCGGGCTCTGGATGGACCACTCAAGGACATTCAGGGACTTGTCTCAAAGCCACTCCTGCGTTGTCTTGGCTGTGTGCTTAGGGTCGTTGTCCTGTTGGAAGGTGAACCTTCACCCCAGTCTGAGGTCCTGAGCGCTCTGGAGCAGGTTTTCATCAAGGATCTCTCTGTACTTTGCTCCGTACATCTTTCCCTCGATCCTGACTAGTCTCCCAATCCCTGCCGCTGAAAAACATCCCAACAGCATGATGCCGCCACCACAATGCTTCACCGTAGGGATGGTTCCAGGTTTCCTCCAGACGTGATGCTTGGCATTCAGGCCAAATAGTTCAATCTTGGTTTCATCAGACCAGAGAATCTATAAAGGCCTGATTGGTGGAGTGCTGCAGAGATGGTTGTCCTTCTGGAAGGTTCACCCATCTCCATAGAAGAACTCTGGAGCTCTGTCAGAGTGACCATCGGGTTCTTGGTCACCTCTGACCAAGGCCCTTTTCCCCTGATTGCTCAGTTTGGCCCGGGCGCCAGCTCTAGGAAGAGTCTTGGTGGTGGTTCCAAACTTCTTCAATTTAAGAATGATGGATGCCACTGTGTTCTTAGGGACCTTCAATGCTGCAGAAATATTTTGGTACCCTTCCCCAGATCTGTCCCTCGACACAATCCTGTCTCGGTGCTCTACGGACAATTCCTTCGACCTCATGGCTTGGTTTTTGCTCTGACATGCACTGTCAACTGGGGGGCATTATATAGACAGGTGTGTGCCTTTCCAAATCATGTCCAATAAATTGAATTTGCCACAAGTGGACTCGCAAAAAGTTGTAGAAACATCTCAAGGATGACCAATGGAAACAGGACGCACCTGAGCTCAATTTCGTGTCTCATAGCAAAGGGCCTGAATACCTATGTAAATAAGGTATTTCTGTTTTTAATTGTGTATACATTTGCAAAATAATCAAAAAACCTGTTTTCGCTTTGTCATTATGGGGTATTGTGTGTAGATTGATGAGGAAAAAAAGTAATTTAATCAATTTTAGAATAAGGCTGTACCGTAACAAAATGTGGAAAAAGGGAAGGGGTCTGAATACTTTCCGAATGCACTGTATGTTAATGAAACCCAAAATATATATTTTGTGTATGTTGACGAACTTGAGGTAAATGTCCTTTACATACATCAGATACTAAATCTTCGGTGGCATTTCGTTTCTAGCGAAAGGTTATTGAACCAAGAGAGAACTAAATATACCCCGTCATACAGTAGTAAATTGTAGAAAAGCTTTCATAATCAGCATATTTTTGAAAGGCCAGACCCTTTAATGCTTTCAAGTAAAATCCCTTGGTTTTGGCTTAGAGTAAAGGGGAGGAAGATATCATATCTAAACATATAAATAGAAGGAACAGGGAAATGAGGAATGGAACACAGAATGGAAATACATTTGATGAATTATATTCTACTGTAGGGAAAGGGCAGTCATACATATCTTGTATCCCTGCTTCAAACTAAGACCATAAGAAACCAGTAGTTTCAAATGGTAAGTGCTATCAGGGGTATGTCCCAAATGGCACCCAATTCCCTATATAGTGCACAAGTGCACTGAATAGGGTGCCATTTGGGACGCAGTCAAGGGGTGTTAGCAAAGAAAGGGACTGACACCTTAGTGTTTGCCAGGGTGCATGCACTGTGAATATTGCTCTTTGTATCCTCTGTGCTTCATCGAGTAGAAGATAACTGCTTTATGTGTTTCAATAGAGGGCAGACTTATATACTAATTTCACTTCCACAGTATGTAACTTGTACCTACCAGAGGATCCTTGGCTGTAAATAAGGTATTTTCATTGACAAATAAATGTTAATTTAAAAAAGAATCTAATCCAAATGTCTCCTCCTTAGCTTTAGGTCCATAGGCCTACAGGCTGGATGCGACATTGAATGCGTCTCAAATGGCAAAATATTCCCTTTATAGTGCTCTTCTCTTTAGGGTGCCATTTGGGACACTGCCATAGCAGAAAACGAATGCATTGCTGCCTATGGGAGAGCCACCCGTAAGCAGACTGGAACTGTGACCATTTTTTTCAAGGTTAAACGGCCTGAGTGGGACATCTTCATTTATCCATCGTCTTTGACTGAGTACCCAGCAGCATCCCATGAATCTCCCATGAATCTCCCAAAATGATATCACTCTGACCACTTCCTCTGTGCCTATAGGTTCCATGCTGCCACACTCCATTCTGGTTTCCTCCCAGTCTAAGAACAGAGAGGTGTTCAAGGAGAGCTCTCAGGTCTGTACTGAAAGGTACACTAACAACCTTCTCTCTGGCAAAGGTAAACAGTGCTTGGCCCCTCAGGAGCACTACTGACTTGAGTTATATTAGGGGCCAAAGATGTGACTTGCACTTTTTATGTTCTCCCATTGCAGGCCGTGCACCCAGACCAAGCCTCCAGTTCAGATGTTTATTTTGGATCACTCCACACCTATCAATCGCTGGCATTCCTTCAGCTGACACTCAAGAAAAGGACACCACAAGATGTGTTCCCAACTTCCCTCCTTGCATCCCTGGCTTACGGTAAATGCCTGTGTTTTATTGCTCTGGGGAAACTGTGAGTGTCACGCTGGAACGGCTGAGAGGGTCTCGGGGTGTGTACCTGCTGTGAGCTCACTAATACGCCAGAGGGGCTGCTGAGAGGGGCTGGGCAGCCCTCGTCACACACCCCCTGACACTTTATATGTCTGTTCTTACCAGCAGCTCGCCTCACTTTTATATCTGCTGAGTTGGAAAATGTGTGACTGTTGTAAAATGAGCAAGGCTGGCCCCTCAGTTCTAACTTCACAAAGTGTGGTCAGTTGATATCTGTAACAGACGGCAGAGCAAAGAACACCCTGGCCTCCACCATGTAGCTAAGGCTTTTAATGATGCCACAGAGAGGTGCACATTTAATTATAATAGCATGTAACTGACATAATGCCCGCTGATATTCATGTATTGACCTTCATTTGTGAATGATGTTATAGATTGGCCTACTATGAGGATCTATAGATGCATAAACATAAGGGAAAGATTAACATATTTGCTCTTGCGTTGCTGTGTACTGGACAGTTTCACTGTAAAGCTAAACGACATTCATTAGAATAGTTTACTATTCTCTCTCACCAACCTCCTTAAACTGGGATTAAGACAGACAGGGGCATGGCTGGAAAACTCCTGGAGAGGAAAGCATGGAACGATTCCACACAAAACCCTGAGAGGGACCCTTTCATGTGGTGGTAAACAGTATCAGACGCATTCTGCTGGCCTGAGCTCACTTCCAGACCTCCTCATGTGGTCTTCTGCTCATGTGGCATGTACACACTCCTAATGTCCTTCATTAGTCTGACACACGCACACGCAAGACTTCGTCCACACCCATCATGGTCACCCCAGTTAACTACTGTGTTGGCACAAACATCAATGTTCATGGGAGGTCTGATTTCTTGCACACCTCAACAGCTGCTTACTTGTATATTCTGTTGCAGGGTAAACATTACCATGACCACACACACCACAACATCAACACCGCTATTGTAGCCTACATATAGCTGACTAAGCATCCTATTTTCCCTCTTAGACCTTTTTGGTTGTTGTATTGGAATTGTAGCTACCTCTTCCTCACACCATATGGGGAGGCTTTCCTCCAGCATGGCCTTGATGAGACTATGTGAAAACGTAATGAAACAGCTCGCTTTGTTTCTCATAACCCCGGCACCGCCATAACACGATGCCATAGTGAAAATGAGGAGAGGAGTATCTCACTCACACTCCGCTACCTCTGACTGGGCTTCATGCCCGTCTGAGGACTGTCTGCAGCTGCATCCCAAGACCAGTGGTGCGTGTATCCAGTCCGGCACGGCCCGTGCTTGCTCCTCGCACCAAACCAGTGGTGCGTGTCTCCAGTCCGGCACGGCCCGTTCCTGCTCCTCGCACCAAACCAGTGGTGCGTGTCTCCAGTCCGGCACGACTCGTGCCTGCTCCTCGCACCAGACCAGTGGTGCGTGTATCCAGTCCGGCACAGCCCGTGCCTGCTCCTCGCACCAAACCAGTGGTGCGTGTCTCCAGTCCGGCACGGCCCGTGCCTGCTCCTCGCACCAGACCAGTGGTGAGTGTGCCCAGTCCAGCTCCGGTCAGCGGCTCCACTCCAGAGTCAGAGCAGTCCGCTCCACCGGTGCCTAGTCCAGCTCCGGTCAGCGGCTCCACTCCGGAGCCAGAGCAGTCTGCTCCACCGGTGCCCAGTCCAGCTCCGGTCAGAGGTTCCACTCCGGAGCCAGAGCAGTCCGCTCCACCGGTGCCCAGTCCAGCTCCGGTCAGCGGCTCCACTCCGGAGCCAGAGCTGTCCGCTCCACCGGTGCCTAGTCCAGCTCCGGTCAGCAGATCCATTCCGGAGACAGAGCAGTTCACTCCACCGGTGCCCAGTCCAGCTCCGGTCAGCGGCTCCACTCCGGAGCCAGAGTAGTCCGCTCCACCGGTGCCTAGTCCAGCTCCGGTCAGCGGATCCATTCCGGAGCCAGAGCAGTCCGCTCCACCGGTTTCTAGTCCAGCTCCGGTCAGCGGTTCCACTCCGGAGCCAGAGCAGTCCGCTCCACCGGGGTCCTGTTCAGCTCCAGTCAGCGGCTCCACTTCAGACCCAGAAATCAGCCCCTCTCCAGGGTCGGGGCCTCCCACACCAGGGTCCAGACAGGGCTTGGTGCATCGTGGGAGGAAGGAGAGGGGAAGCATCGCGCCGAGGTCCAGACCAGACCAGGGGCGCAACGGGGAGGCAGAGAGAGGGAGAGGTCGTCACGCCCGGAGCCGGATCCGCCTCCGAGGCTGAAAGCCCACCCGGACCCTACCCTGTTAGGTCAGGTTTGTGCGGCCGGAGTCTGCACCTTTGGGGGGGTACTGTCACGCCCTGACGTATGGAACTCTTGTTTGTTGAGTCAGGGTGTGAATGTCTATTTGAGATCTATGTTAGTGTATTTCTATGTGGTAGATCTAGGTTGTATTTCTATGTTTGGCCGGGTGTGATTCCCAATCAGAGACAGCTGTCACTCGTTGTCTCTGATTGGGGGTCATACTTAGGTAGCCTGGTTGCCTACCTTAGTTGTGGGATCTTGTTCCGGTTAGGCTTGTATGTGTATAGCCTGAGGACTTCACGTTACGTTGTTTCTTGTTTGGTTTGTATGTTTATTGGGTGAATAAACATGTACGCTTTTCACGCTGCACCTTGGTCCAACCCGTCTCTCAACGAACGTGACAATAGGGAATTTTATTTATTTATTTTATTTCACCTTTATTTAACCAGGTAAGCCAGTTGAGAACAAGTTCTCATTTATAACTGCGACCTGGCCAAGATAAAGCAAAGCAGTGCAATAAAAACAACAACACAGAGTTACATATGGGATAAACAAAATGTACAGTCAAAAACACAATAGAAAATCTATATACAGTGTATGCAAATGTAGTATGTTATGGAGGTAAGGCAATAAATAGGCCATAGTGCAAAATAATTACAATTTAGTATTAACACTGGAGTGATAGATGTGCAGAAGATGATGTGCAAATAGAGATACTGGGGTGCAAATGAGCAAAATAAATAACAATATGGGGATGAGGTAGTTGGGTGGGCTAATTACATTTGGGAATCAGACTGCATCTATGCCCTGTCAGCTCAGATCGCTGCTCCCTCAATGTGGCCATGGCCAAAAAAAAGCAGATGGTGGAAGGTTAGCCTTAGGTCACTGTAAGGGTTCAATTCCTGGGTTTCAAGGTTGAGGCGAGAGCGCCAAATGTCTCTGACAGTGCCCTGGTTTCCTGTAGAACCTGGGTATCAAATGACAATCGACCCCAGCCCGAGCAGGTCTAGTTGTAACTGGTATGGGGCTGTGAAACGGAGGGGAGGTCAGTGGGTTGGGGTGTTCTGGGGCTTTTCTTTCTTTCCTCTGATAAGACAGGTTGTGGAGGGCAGAGTCATGCAGGGATGGCTGAGGACTGACATCTGGTTGTTGATCATGATTAGTTAGAAAATAATGAGGCCGCACACTGTGACTTTGTGGTCCTCTGTAGCTCAATTGGTAGAGCATGGCGCTTGTAACGCCAGGGTAGTGGGTTCGATCCCCGGGACCACCCATACGTAAAAATGTATGCACACATAACTGTAAGTCGCTTTGGATAAAAGCGTCTGCTAAATGGCATATTATATTATTATTATATTACTTTGATGCAAGACATCTATTGATTATCATTTCGGCAGCAACTACAGCTGCCTTCGTCAGGGTTGTCCAACACTGTATCTCTGTGTGGACACCTAATCTCATGGGGTTAGTGATAAGAAAGCAGCTGTCTATCCAGAGCCATTGGAGAGATGCAATGGCTCGATCTCCCAAACAATGTTTAACTTGATAACAAGCCAGGCAACATCCCCTTTCCCCTGAGTCTGTTTCCCAAATGTGTCCTGCTTTTACTAGTATCTATGTAAATGTAACGATATATTCCTCCAAGTACTCTGTCGAATTTCAATATTGTAAAACTAATGATCGTGAATTATGAGGGTGTTTGAAGTGAAACTGGAGAATTCTTTGAAAGTGGTATGGACCTTGGGGAATGCTGCCGTGCTCCACACAAGCATTATTTTTTTGTACAGAATTAGGAAAGTCACTGACAGCCACATCGGATTTATGAATCTTACACTTTAGATCCTGCTGTGCTGAGATGTGCATTCACTTTCTATTGTTGAACCCTAACTAGGTCTTGTTGAAGCTGGTAAAGAAGTTCAAAGGCTTTGAGAAGAAGTGCTGAAAACAGAACATGGTTGTGCTTGGCATGTGTCATGGACAGTAAAACTGGCATGCTAACTCTAAATATTAAGTGACCCATCCAATATCTTGGTTCTTTGGGAACACCCCTGTTCCACAGGAATACCACCATTTGATAAATAGGTGTCTCCCCTTCTGGCTGCAGGGCAGGTCATAGGTTTACTACCTGTAGCTGATTGTGTAGGTATGCCAATACACTTGTGGATTTGAGGAAAGATTAGAATCACTACTTAAACCGCAGAGATTCCAAAGTCTCAATTTTTCTAATACAAGCTATTCTAGAATACCTGCCGTTTAAATAGAGCAGTGGCCTAGGAGCCACAACATGGGCTTGATTGAATCTGGCATTCTTTGTCCTGTTCGAGTATAGATTTACACAAAGATTAATTGAAGTTAACCTGAAATGTGTGGAAGCAGAAGTGTTCAAGGTGCTTGGAATGTGCTGCCACAATTCAACTGTATATGAATGGGGCGTTTGCAAATACGTTTTCCAAGCAAGAGACCCATAATTTATAGCCATTCAACAGAGTCATGCAATTAGACCAGTCACGCTAGGGAGAGGGTCTCTACAGTTTACAGTGAACTACAGCTACATAGATCCAAAATGAAACAGTGGGTAAGGCCTCTTACATAACAGGTTTCCAATCCACCATTATTCAGTGTTTTTGATTGACATGGCTTAATAACGATGGAATGTGAAAACTATAATCACCAGAGTTTTGTAACCTCAAGAGATAGATGGCTTCACAGAGCCTCCATTCACCTTCCTTTAGGTTGATTTAATTGATTGAATATATAACAAGGAGCTGTTTGTAGTCAGTTCAAGGTAGCATGTAGTCCCTAGTTTGTCATAACATTAGTGCTTATTGCTAGTGATTAAAACTGTGGTGCAAATAGATTTCAGCTTTCAGTCTGCATGTAGTAGTTACATTTGGCAATGCTTGGGCCAAGGAACAAAAATGAACCGAATGTACATTCTCTGCTTTGTGGTTAGTGATAATGATGCTCTTACTGTACAATAGTTCTGTTCTTCAGTTGGTTTTATAACCCTAGGAACATTACTCTGTGGTTGGATGTGGAGAGGGCTGCGTCGCTCTCTCTCTCTCTCTCTCTCTCTCTCTCTCTCTCTCTCTCTCTCTCTCTCTCTCTCTCTCTCTCTCTCTCTCTCTCTCTCTCTCTCTCTCTCTCTCTCTCTCTCTCTCTGTCTCTCTTGCTCTCTCTCTCTGTCTCTCTTGCTCTCTCTCTCTCTCTCTCTCTCTCTCTCTCTCTCTCTCTCTCTCTCTCTCTCTCTCTCTCTCTCTCTCTCTCTCTCTCTCTCTCTCTCTCTCTCTCTCTCTCTCTCTCTCTCTCTCTCTCTCTCTCTCTCTCTCTCTCTCTCCATAGCTCTCTTTCTCAGTCTCTCCATCTCGTTCTCTCTCGCTTCCCCCCTCTCTCCCTCTGTCCCTCTCTCCCTGTCTCTCTCTATACGTCTCTCTCTCTACTCTCTCCGTCTCACTCTCAGCCCCCTGGACTTACATGCTTTATTTTCATTCCAGGAGCAGTATTCCTATGAAGCACAAGGGTCTCTCTCGAGGGCCATGTTTTTCTTGTCAGTGGCTACTGTTTTCTTTTGAGGTCTTATGTTCTCGCTGATGACTGTGCTGATGTGGAGGGGCGCTAAATGAAGAGTTTCCCCCCAACATCTGCAGAACCGAGGCTAGAAGGGGAAAATCCTTAATTGAAAAACCCATACAGATGAACCCCTGTATGGTTCTCATTATTACTAAACATCCATTTATGATGTCTGCTGCATGGGTTGTGCTCTGGTCTGAGCTGATGGCTGCTCCACAGATGGTGGTGAACCATTGAGGGGATTCTGGCCTGTTGACTCTGTGTAGTGGTATGTTAATCATGTTATATGGGTTTAGTCATCTAATGTAGCCTTTGCCTTCTGAATTGATGTCCTCCAGCAGGCAATCTGTATGTTTTACAGTCTACAGATGTGTGCCTGTATTTGAAAATGAACACATGTCCTTAAAGGGAGTGTCATTGGGGGATTTGTAATATTATTACATACAGTACATATTGGTAAACACTGGGGGCTCCGGATATGTTTTTTCACAGTTTAGCAAATTTTGGCTGAATTTCTTGGGTATCACGACATGGAAAAGGTGGGTAGATTCATGTGCTGGTCACGTGTTGGTATGTTACCCAGACAGACACTTGGAGACAGGTAACCTGGGCTGGGATCAGTGGGGTGGGAAAACCTGGCAGAACAAAGTTAATGATACAGTTGAGAACCACAAATCTGCAGAGGCCAGTCCAGCTTTAACGCCTTGGCTCTAAATCACTGTCACTATGTTAATAGCCTTGTTGAAGACACCTAGAGGACCAGGGCTTTGTTGAACATGTGTTAATACTGAATGGTCAGTCATTAAAGTTGTCATTTACAATTTATAGTACACAGGTAACGGTGTCCTTTTAGCAGGGGTCATAAGCTACATGTGTATTAATACAGTTGTTCAAATAATGGATCTTGTTTGACCCTGTGTGACAAATTGACGCGTTTGTTGAGTTCCACTCCAGGCTTTGATCATGCACATACAGCCAAATAGTTTCAGAAGTCTATAGAACGTGGAGCACCTGGAATTGCTTTACATCTGTTTACAAGGTGAGACTTTGGCAGGTTAGTAATTTCCATCATGACTCTTGTTCTGGAGGCAGCACTGCAGAGTAGGTCACAATCTGGCACAGCCACAAAGTCATCAAATCTGATTTTAAACCTAACCCTAACCTTAGCAACACTGCTAACCCTAATGCTTAACCTTAAATTATGACCAAAAAGTTAATTTTATTTTCATGAATTTTTACAATAAAGCCAATTTTGACTTTGCAGCTGGATTATCTAAGGGGAAATCACTTAATTCTGCCTCCCGGACATGACTCGTGACAATAAACGTCAACCTGTGAGACTTTGTGCCTGAACTGATATTGATAGTTATCCTTTTTTTTCAAGTCCACTGCTGTTTGAAGGTGGGTGTTAAAATGGAATGGGCACATCTGAACATTGCCATTAGGTTACATATTGGATGGATGCAGAACAGAGCACTAACAGTGCTGTGTCAGACTCTGGAGACCAGTGAAGGCTCAAGGAGAGGTGGGCAAAGGATGCAGAATGTGATAAATGAACGAGAGGCCCGCACACAGAATGTTGCTGCTCCCGAGTGATTTATTCTTGTACACAAATGTACAAAGTTTTGACTTCACAGACGTCTTCGTCAGGTGAATCTGTGAGAAAGTGGCAGAATGTGGACCCTTTCTCTTTTACTTTTCCAGAGAATCCCGACAGTGTTGGTCAAAGATTTAAGAGACCAATGGCTATGGAAACACAGAAACACAAATTTCACTTCACTATCAGCAGTTTAGCTTCAAGCCCTGAGGAATATGCTTCGATGGCTTTGCCAAAACCCTTTAGCTAGTGATTAAATGGTAAAACCGTACTATCCTTTGGCAGAGCCGTGGCTTTTGCAGTTTGCTCTTCCTCTGTTTTTTTGTTGTTATCCTATCTTTCTTATTTTCAGAAGGTTTGATACATTTGAAGAGCTGTTAGATGACTTACTGGCAGGGGTTCTGGGAGAGGAGATGGTTTGTTCAATATGTATTATATAACTACTTAAAGGTGAACTACAAACATATTATTTGTCCTTATTCGCTTGTATAAATGCCTTTTTTCTTTATGAATGTAACAGAAATGTATTTTTGGATGTCTTTAATTGGCTTTGTAAAACTAAAAGGGTCTTGCACTCAAGAAGTTATGAACATATTATGTCTAGACCAGCACACATCAGAGACTCACTGGTTGTGTCCCAAATGGCACCTGATTCCCAATGTAATACACTACTTTTGACCAGAGTCCTATGGAACCTGGTAAAAAAATAATGCACTAAATAGGGAATAGGGTGCCATTTAAGATGTTGGCCAGCACATATTTTAAACTAGTGATTTCTGCCAGCCCTACGGCAGACCACAGGGGTCAGAGGGTCAAGACTGTGGCGAGCACACAAAGACTGGCCTGTTCCAGAGGATCCTTAGGATTCACTCTGGTTACAGCCAATGAATGATCTGTTTATAGGTTCTGCTCTGACAGCTCCTTTTGGAGAGCATGATGGCCTGTCTCAAATAGCACCCTATTCACTGCATAGTGCACTACTTTTGACCAGAGCCCTATAAAAAGAAGTGGACTGTGTAGGGAATGGGGTGCCATTTGGGACAGTCAACGATGTATCACCTCTGCATGCCATGCAGTGTTTTGCACATGCATACAAGCCCATCAGCTGGGAACGGGGGAGTTTTTGTGAGGTCAGTCAAGTCATGCTCCTCCTGCCCATAACCATATAACTGTGACATAACTGTCACTGACCCATGGTAACGTATCAGCACCCTGAAACAATGGCTCCATTGAGCTATGAGGGGCAAATTCCAAGGGCCAATGTACACAAAATAAGTCCAGAAAAGTAGATAGTTTAATTGGGCAAATTATCATATGGTCCCACAGCTCATTGGGGAAACATGAAAAGTTCAGGTCATAAAGAAAAGGTGGTTATAGATGTTGTAAAATGCTGTTATTTTGTGAGTGTAGTCTTGGTCTTCGCTTTTGCTATTGCAATTAAAGAAGAGACTCTTACTCCTTGAGGCCAGTGGTCAAGACAAGAGAGAGGGAAGTAAGAAGTATTTTGTTGATTGTTTTGTGGACAGTAATTACATCTTACAGTCTACACTTCAGTCAGGGGCAGGGTCCAAGAGACATCTTCAGGATGCATTTCATTATGTGAACACAACAGTTATCTGCTTGTGTCATCACTTAACCTAATTGGGGCTGTGCACCATCCCTTTTCCAACTGGTTCTGTACTTACTCTCCCATAATGTATTGAGGAGGGGAGTCCAGGTCTGCGCCCCAAATGGCACCAGGCACCCTACTACCTAAATAGTGCACTACTTTCGACCATGGCCCATTGCATTAAATAGGAAATAGGGTGTTATTTGGGACCTGTTCATTACAACCCACCATGGCCTCTCTCTGTCGTCCTCCTTCTGAATGTTCTATTGTTGCCAGGTGAAGTGACTCCTAGCAACAGCAGTGTCTGTTTAGGGTGGAGATGAGACGACATGGAGCAGAAAGATAAACACAGTTCGACATGATTGATTTCATCCCGCTGTCAACATTTCTGCCATTACCTTGAAAGCCCAAGAGAGAGAGAGTAACAGTTTCTGAGAGAAGATTAATATGACTCCTCTCATTTCCAAAGATGTCCCCTCCGTCCTCTGATATTTTCTCTGGTTTGTAAATCAGAAGCTAAGTGAGTTATTGACTATGGCATCTGATGGAATAAACATGGGGTAGTATGATGCAAACACTTGCAATGAAATACCATTACAGCTTATTCAAGCTTGTCTCCATTCCAAATGTACAGATAATCAAGTTGAACCAAGATGACTGTATGACGTGTGATGGTCATTTTGAATGCATCCAAGTGTGACATAGCATGACAGAGGTTTCTATAAAAAGCTCTGCCGAATTTGTTCTTAGTATTTATGTACCAGGGTCTTTTTATCCATCAATGGTAGACCTGCTTAATTATTTTACCATCACATTACATTTTAAATATGTTTTCGCAACCGACAAAGCTAGTGCTCAGAAAGTTTCATATGATGAATAATTGAATAGAATTGGTGTATATTTATTAATGTACATTCTAGAGTTGACTAGTGCTAATGGAGTCCCTTGCAGTCTGTGTCAACATCAAGGTTATTTTGTGCTATTTTGATAGTGTTGTGTCAACCATTAGAGCCAAACGGTGGAGTAAGAGTACTAAAGCTCCCATTTGAAAGTCTGGCCCTTAAAGTAATTTATACTCTATGAATTAGGAACCGTCAAACACTGGGGCCACTTTCAAAGCTTCCACTATGCTCTGAATCTGAAACCTAGGCCGATGTATTCATTACGTCTGCAGTGTTCCTAGTCTGTTTAATTGCAACCATTTATCAAACTTCTATGGCTGACTGGCCAGTGGCTGGCTGTGGGAGTTCCCTGGAAGCGTCCCAAATGACACCCTATTCCCTTTATAGTGCACTTCTTTTGACCAGGGCCTAAAGGGATTAGGGTACCATTTGGGACGTAACCCTTGTCATTCAGTACTTTTCAGTTCCACTGTTACATCCCCTAGACTGTTGATACAGTGGGTGCCAGATTGTGGCTCTCCGTCTCAGGTAATGTACCTGTCTGTAGTGTTCCCTTCGGACAACATTATTTGAACCTGCTAATGACCAGATAAGTGTTTTAGTGGGGTTCTTCTGGAACCCCAATTAAGGATGATGTTGTGTGTTTTCCCTGACTCCAGAGGTCAACCCTTTTGGGGTGTGGTGATCTGAATGTTTTGTCTGGGTCTCTGGATGGAACCTGATCTGCCTTCCTGCATTCTCATTCAAGTGCAATTGTATTTTGGGCTCTTGTAAATTGGAGATATGACTTTACAGTCTGCTAAGTCTAGGATAGCAAGGGTGGGGGTTTTGTGTTCAAATCTACTGGGATAATAGAAAACTCTTGAAAACGAATAATACTGACAGGGAATTGAAATCCAGGGTTATTTTCCAAAGTGCATGCTCTGTTGAATCTAAACTTTTAAAGCAATAAGGCAGAATCAGGAGGTGTTTCTGAGATTTGTTTCTAATGTTATGGTGATGTTATTACAACATGCAGACCTTTGTTAAAGTTCATCCTAAGAAATAATAGTGTTCAATCAACACTCCACCAGAAACAGAGATACAGCATGCTAAACCAGTGATTGAATGGCTCTGTCTACAGTATGTCTAGCAACCCATTTCTCTTTCTCTTTAGTAATATGATTTTCCTGTGGCACAAAATTGCTCAATCGATTGGATCTCAATTCAGAGATAATGCTACTGGTTCTCTAATTTCCCATTTCTGTCATGCACACCTGAGCCCAATTAGTCGGGAAGGTCTTGGGAAAATGTTGTTCAGTTTTCCCAGAACTATTGATATTTAAACAGAATCATTACCAGATGCGTTCCGTGCTGCTCTAGCCTTTAAATATTTAACCCTGTGCAGAAGTGGAGGCCAATATTAAGATGCAAATTGCACAAATCCTACAGGAAAGAAATGGTTGTGTCTCAAATGGCACCCTATTCTCTATATAGTACACTACCTTTGACCATAGGGAAGAGGGTGCCATTTGAAACGCACACAATGGCTTTACATTCATGGACTCTCCTGCATGGTTTTCCAATAACTTGTTGTCATATGGGATCTGTTATAACTCAGTCAGACAATTGAGACAGTCAGTAAGTCATTTAAATGCAGAGAGCCACAGTGTAGCCTACTACTGTATATAAAATATGATTTCTGGTCAATACAAGCCTAAGGGAAAAGAGAACTATTGACTGAATCAACGTTAGGTGAAGTTGGTTAGGAGGGTTAGAAGGTCCCAGGGGACATAATTGGATCAGCTGCTGGCTGTACTGCACCTCCTAGTGAGGAGAAAGTTGCAGCTTAATTGATTAACCTTCACTTTTCTCTCTCTCTCTTCTCTCTCCTCACTGCCACAACCTAATTGGGGCTGTGCACCATCCCTTTTCCAACTGGTTCTGTACTTACTCTCCCATAATGTATTGAGGAGGGGAGTCCATGTCTGTGTCCCAAATGGCACCCTATGGGCCCTGATCAAAAGTAGTGCACTATATAGGGAATGGGGTGCCATTTGAGATGCAACCTGTATTTTGGAAGGGAGTCCATAGCTTCAGGCACTCAAATCTGGATCAAGGAACCCTCCAGCTGGGTCACTTTATTGTAGTGGTTAAAACTAGCAGAGATCCTACTTTGGAACTTTGATATGACCGTAGAGTATATTATGTTCAACAATATATTGAAAAAGTATCAAAAATGATATATTTTCAATATTCATGTTTGTACTTTTCAATATTCATAAATGAATGTAAGAAAATTGTTATTGAAATCCTAATACTACTCATATTACAGAGCAAGCGGTAAAGCTTCATATAACACAAACTTTTACTTTGTAGCGCCTACAGATTCAATATTATGGAGTCTTAAAGGAGGCGTGGGTAAGGCCAAAATGTCACAAATGTTCCAACTTCAATTAATTATCTCTCAATTATGCTTTAAGATATATATGTCAACAATCCTTTCTCCAAAGGACCCTTCTATGGATTAAATGTAGTGAAAACCCCCAAAATCATCCACAAGCTGTTCACTGACTCATCCCTGGCTAAAGTGTCATAAAGCATTAAACTTTTTTTGTATGGGTAAAATATTTTTTACTGACTGAAAGCCATTCTGGATAAGCTATATAAGCTAAATATATTTTTCATTCCAATTTGCAGTTATGCAGAAGGACGTATTGTCCTCTGTATGGAGTGATTACAAAACCAGGTATATGTGTTATCAAAATGTTACTGCAGTTTACTTTTGGTTATATCAGCATATGAACAGGATAATGATTTGACATGCTTATTGCAGCTATGTTCTGTATGGTGACTCTAATGTTTTTAAAAGGTTTGTTTTCATGTATGGGGTGTTAGTGGTACGATACAGAGTAATGCAGGAGGCATACTAGGCTATATTATGGTGAAACCTTCATTACTTTGATCTTCACTACTTTGGCAAACGGTATACTGTTCCAAGATGCACCTAGCCTACCGTCCAACACAAATTACACAGAGGTAGTAAAAGTATGAAAAAGTACGAAAACGTATCCACTCACTACTGTAAATTGTCTGGCTAAAAGTCTGGCTAAAATGGCTAAAATGTAAATGTAGTAAAATCGCATGCATGCAGCACTCACTCTAGTCCAGTCCAGGTTTATAAATATATTCTATCTGCTTCCCAAATAATAATAATAATAATAATAATAATACATTTATTTGATATAGCGCTTTTCATGCAGAATCTGAAAGTTGATTTAAAAAACTAAAAACTACACATTCAGGGAGCTGGCAGTTTATAGGAGATGGTCTTCACAGATAAATGATCAAATCAAATGTTATTTGTCGTAGACCTTACAGTGAAATGCTTACTTACAAGCCCTTAACCAACAATGCAGTTTTAAGAAAAATAAGTGTTAAGTAAAAAATTTATAATAGAAAATAAAACATTATTAAAGAGCAGCAGTAAAATAACAGTAGGGAGGGTATACAGGGGGTACCGGTACAGAGTCAATGTGCTGGGGCACAGGTTAGTCGAGGTAATATGTACATGTAGGTAGAGTTAAAGTGACTATGCATAGATAATAAACAGAGTGTAGCAGCGTAAAAGAGGGGTGGGTAGCCATTTGATTAGCTGTTCAGGAGTCTTATGGCTTGGGGGTAGAAGCTGTTAAGAAGCCTTTTGGATCTACACTTGGCGCTCCGGTACCGCTTGCCAGTCTATGACTAGGTTGGCTGGAGCGCCAAGTTCAGTAAAGGTGCAGCTTGAGTGGAGGTGGCGTCGATGGTACTGCCAGGAATGGAGAAACAACAGAGCTCTTCATCAGGCTGTCTCTGAAGTTCACAGCTACTCCTCCTCTGTCATCCCCTCACCCCATAGTCCACATCCTTCCAGAAACCAGAGCAGGTGGAATAAAAAGATGGTGCTGTGTTGATCAGGTGTTGATGTGTCATTCAAATTAGATTAGCCAGCCAACTAGCTATGGCTAGCCAAGCCAAGTAAACAGACTTGCCATCGTCAGTTCTTCAACTCCATGAGTCGCCACCAGACATTTTAGCTCAACCCCCCAAAAAATATTTAAAAAAATGCAACAACAATTTTTTATTTATTTAAATAACACGTATAATATTTACAGAGCTCTTTGCCTAGGCTTCTTCACGTCACCATGGCAACCACAAAATAATGACACCCTATTCCTTATAAAGTGGGGAGAACAAGTATTTGATACACTGCCGATTTTGCAGATTTTCCTACTTACAAAGCATGTAGAGGTCTGTTTTTATCATAGGTACACTTCAATTGTGAGGGACGGAATCTAAAACAAAAATCCAGAAAATCACATTGTATGATTTTAAAGTAATTAATTTGCATGACATACAGTGGGGAAAAAAAGTATTTAGTCAGCCACCAATTGTGCAAGTTCTCCCACTTAAAAAGATGAGAGAGGCCTGTAATTTTCATCATAGGTACACGTCAACTATGACAGACAAATTAAGAAAAGAAAATCCAGAAAATCACACTGTAGGATTTTTAATGAATTTATTTGCAAATTATGGTGGAAAATAAGTATTTGGTCACCTACAAACAAGCAAGATTTCTGGCTCTCACAGACCTGTAACTTCTTCTTTAAGAGGCTCCTCTGTCCTCCACTCGTTACCTGTATTAATAGCACCTGTTTGAACTTGTTATCAGTATAAAAGACACCTGTCCACAACCTCAAACAGTCACACTCCAAACTCCACTATGGCCAAGACCAAAGAGCTGTCAAAGGACACCAGAAACAAAATTGTAGACCTGCACCAGGCTGGGAAGACTGAATCTGCAATAGGTGAGCAGCTTGGTTTGAAGAAATCAACTGTGGGAGCAATTATTAGGAAATGGTAGACATACAAGTCCACTGATAATCTCCCTCGATCTGGGGCTCCACGCAAGATCTCACCCTGTGGGGTCAAAATTATCACAAGAACGGTGAGCAAAAATCCCAGAACCACACAGGGGGACCTAGTGAATGACCTGCAGAGAGCTGGGACCAAAGTAACAAAGCCTACCATCAGTAACACACTACGCCGCCAGGGACTCAAATCCTGCAGTTCCAGACGTGTCCCCCCTGCTTAAGCCAGTACATGTCCAGGCCCGTCTGAAGTTTGCTAGAGTGCATTTGGATGATCCAGAAGAGGATTGGGAGAATGTCATATGGTCAGATGAAACCAAAATATAACTTTTTGGTAAAAACTCAACTCGTCGTGTTTGGAGGACAAAGAATGCTGAGTTGCATCCAAAGAACACCATACCTACTGTGAAGCATGGGGGTGTAAACATCATGCTTTGGGGCTGTTTTTCTGCAAAGGGACCAGGACTGACTGATCCGTGTAAAGGAAAGAATGAATGGGGCCATGTATCGTGAGATTTTGAGTGAAAACCTCCTTCCATCAGCAAGGGCATTGAAGATGAAACGTGGCTGGGTCTTTCAGCATGACAATGATCCCAAACACACTGCCCGGGCAACGAAGGAGTGGCTTCGTAAGAAGCATTTCAAGGTCCTGGAGTGGCCTAGCCAGTCTCCAGATCTCAACCCCATAGAAAATCTTTGAGGGGAGTTGAAAGTCCGTGTTGCCCAGCGACAGCCCCAAAACATCACTGCTCTAGAGGAGATCTGCATGAAGGAATGGGCCAAAATAGTGTGTGAAAACCTTGTGAAGACTTACAGAAAACGTCTGACCTGTGTCATTGCCAACAAAGGGTATATAACAAAGTATTGAGAAACTTTTGTTATTGACCAAATACTTATTTTCCACCATAATTTGCAAATAAATTCATAAAAAAATCCTACAATGTGATTTTCTGGATTTTTTTTTCTTATTTTGTCTGTCATAGTTGACGTGTACCTATGATGAAAATTAAAGGCCTCTCTCATCTTTTTAAGTGGGAGAACTTGCACAATTGGTGGCTGACTAAATACTTTTTTTCCCCACTGTAAGTATTTGATACATCCGAAAAGCAGAACTTAATATTTGGTACAGAAACCTTTGTTTGCAATTATTGTTTCCTGTAGGTCTTGATCAGGTTTGCACACACTGCAGCAGGGATTTTGGCCCACTCCTCCATACAGACCTTCTCCAGATCCTTCAGGTTTCGGGGCTGTCGCTGGGCAATACGGACTTTCAGCTCCCTCCAAAGATGTTCTATTGGGTTCAGGTCTGGAGACTGGCTAGGCCACTCCAGGACCTTGAGATGCTTCTTACGGAGCCACTCCTTAGTTGCCCTGGATGTGTGTTTCGGGTCGTTGTCATGCTGGAAGACCCAGCCTCGACCCATCTACAATGCTCTTACTGAGGGAAGGAGGTTGTTGGCCAAGATATCGCGATACATGGCCCCATCCATTCTCCCGCAATAAGGTGCAGTCGTCCTGTCCCCTTTGCAGAAAAGCATCCACAAAGAATGATGTTTCCACCTCCATGTATCACGGTTGGGATGTTGTTCTTGGGGTTGTACTCATCCTTCTTCCTCCAAACACGGCGAGTGGAGTTTAGACCAAAAAGCTCTATTTTTGTCTCATCAGACCACATGACCTTCTCCCATTCCTCCTCTGGATCATCCAGATGGTCATTGGCAAACTTCAGACGGGCCTGGACATGCGCTGGCTTGAGCAGGGGGACCTTGCGTGCGCTGCAGGATTTTAATCCATGATGGTGTAGTGTGTTACTAATGGTTTTCTTTGAGACTGTGGTCCCAGCTCTCTTCAGGTCATTGACCAGGTCCTGCCGTGTAGTTCTGGGCTGATCCCTCACCTTCCTCATGATCATTGATGCCCCACGAGGTGAGATCTTGCATGGAGCCCCAGACCGAGGGTGATTGACCGTCATCTTGAACTTCTTCCATTTTCTAATAATTGCGCCAACAGTTGTTGCCTTCTCACCAAGCTGCTTGCCTATTGTCCTGTAGCCCATCCCAGCCTTGTGCAGGTCTACAATTTTATCCCTGATGTCCTTACACAGCTCTCTGGTCTTGGCCATTGTGGAGAGGTTGGAGTCTGTTTGATTGAGTGTGTGGACAGGTGTCTTTTATACAGGTAACGAGTTCAAACAGGTGCAGTTAATACAGGTAATGAGTGGAGAACAGGAGGGCTTCTTAAAGAAAAACTAACAGGTCTGTGAGAGCTGGAATTCTTACTGGTTGGTAGGTGATCAAATACTTATGTCATGCAATAAAATGCAAATTAATTACTTAAAAATCATACAATGTGATTTTCTGGATGTCACACCCTGGCTCGGGGACTCATTATGTTGAGCCAGGGTGTGTTCATTCTATGTTTTCTGTTTCTTCGGTGGGTGGTCTAGGTTGTCGATTTTCTATGTTTGCCGGTGTGACTCCCAATCAGAGGCAACGAGTGTCAGCTGTCGGCTGGTTGTATCTGATTGGGAGCCATATTTAATCTGTCTGTTTTTCTTTCGGGTTGTGGGATTTTGTTCGTGTGTGTTCGTGTTGAACCATAGACGTCACGCATTCGTTGTTTATTGTTTTGTTCGTGTGAGCATTTAAATAAATAGAATATGTTCACTCGCAACGCTGCGCCTTGGTCTCCCTCATTAGACGATCGTGACAGAAAATCCCACCTAAACCAGACCAAGCAGCGTGAAGAGGAGAGAGGAAGGACCTTGGATCAGGGGAGTAGGAGTTTCGGCTGGGCCACGCTAAGTGAAGAGGAGAGAGGCTGGTCAATGAAGCAATGGATCGAGAGTCTGGCGAGAGCTAGGGAGGCCTGGTCCACGGGGAGGAGAGAACCCCAGAAATTTTTTAGGGGGGGGCTCACGACGTGGACGACGGGGCAGCAGGAGGCCGCGATGGAGCGGTCCAGCGGGTGTGAAGAGGAGGCCGCCAGGTTAAGGGGGCCACTGGTCACAGAGGAGAGGGAAAGTGTGGAGGCACGGCGAGAGGTACTGGGGTGTGTTACCAGTCCGGTCCGGCCCGTTCCTGATCCCTGCGTAGGGCCAGTGGTGTGTGTCCCCAGTACGGTCTGGCCTGTTCCTGTTCCTCGCATCGAGCCTGTGGGACGTCTCGTCAGCCCTGTCCGGCTCGTTCCTGCTCTCCGCACCATGTCTGTGGTGCGCGTCGCCAGCCCGACCCGGCCTGTTCCTTCTCCCCGCACCAAACCTGTGGTGTGCGTCGCCAGCCCTGTCCGGCTCGTTCCTGCTCTCCGCACCAAGTCTGTGGTGCGCGTCGCCAGCCCGACCCGGCCTGTTCCTTCTCCCCGCACCAAACCTGTGGTGCGCGTCGCCAGCCCGGTCCGGCCTGTTCCTGCTCCCCGCACCAAGTCTGTGGTGCGTCTCGTCAGCCCTGTCCGGCTCGTTCCTGCTCTCCGCACCAAGTCGGTGGTGCGCGTCGCCAGCCCATTCCGGTCCATTCCTGCTCCACGCACCAAGCCAGGGGTGTGTATCGTCAGCCCGGTCTGGTCCGTTCCTGTTCCACGCACCAAGCCAGGGGCGCGTGTCGTCAGTCCGGCTCCGGCCTGCGGGGCTAGACAGGACCAGGAGTACTTTGGGGGGTTGGAGAGGAAGTGGGGATCAAGCCCGGAGCCGGAGCCGCCGCCGAGGAGGAATGCCCACCCAGCCCTCCCCTGTTTTGCTAGTATTTAGGCGCGGTCGCAGTCCGCGCCTTTAGGGGGGGGTACTGTCACACCCTGGCTCGGGGACTCATTATGTTGAGCCAGGGTGTGTTCATTCTATGTTTTCTGTTTCTTCGGTGGGTGGTCTAGGTTGTCGATTTTCTATGTTTGCCGGTGTGACTCCCAATCAGAGGCAACGAGTGTCAGCTGTCGGCTGGTTGTATCTGATTGGGAGCCATATTTAATCTGTCTGTTTTTCTTTCGGGTTGTGGGATTTTGTTCGTGTGTGTTCGTGTTGAACCATAGACGTCACGCATTCGTTGTTTATTGTTTTGTTCGTGTGAGCATTTAAATAAATAGAATATGTTCACTCGCAACGCTGCGCCTTGGTCTCCCTCATTAGACGATCGTGACACTGGATTTTTGTTTTAGATTCCGTCTCTCACAGTTGAAGTGTACCTATGATAGAAATTACAGACCTCTACATGCTTTGTAAGTAGGAAAACCTGCAAAATCGGCAGTGTATCAAATACTTGTTCTCCCCACTGTATAGTGCACTACTTTGGCACAAAGTATTACAAATAGCACCCTATTCCCTATATAGTGCACTCCTTTTCACTAGAGCCATAGGGCCCATAGGGCTCTGGTCGAAAGTAGTGCACTAGGGAATAGCTGGGTGCCATTTGGGTCGCAGGCGCCGCCATGGTTTTCCAGGCCCTTTGTGTTCTCAATCAGCTGTATGATGATGTCACTGGGCTGGGGAAGCCCTGGCCTGGCTAGCAGGGTGTAAGCCTGTGGAACAAAGCGTGTTCGGGGGAGCCCAGCTGTCTCCAACAGCGAGTCCCATTGTCCCAGTGCCTCTATTTCGAGACCTAATTTAACTCCTATAGACTGTCTCAAATGTCACCCTATTCCCTACGCAGCCCCATAGGGCTTTGGTCAAAAGTAGTGCACTATATAGGGAATAGGGTGCCATTTGGGACACAACCATAACCTAGCATGACCAGGATTACTGCACTCTGTTTTAATGTAGCCTCTCGTTGCAATGCTTCTGGCCACAATCTCAATAACCTAGCCGCACAAAGACGTGACCCTACCTCATCATGCCTGGTCAGACAAACGTTCATCCTCTCATCCAGCTGGAGTGGCAGGGGCAGGGGGAGGAGTAAGAGGAGGAGGGAGGGTTGGTCAGTTTCCTTTACCATGGACATTAAATGTTTTTTATTTACTTTTGTTTGTCCGGGACCAATAGGCATGGGATTAGAGGCACGGTAGCAGTTTACATTCTAGTATGGGACCTTGGGATTATGTGAGAAGGAAAATCCCTCATAGATCGTCTTGATATTACATTAAGTATCCTGTAAAATAGAGTGGAAAGACGCACTGCAAGCTTGAAGGGCTGGTCAATGGGAAGTACCAAGAGGATGTCCCACTGATGTCCCTACACGCACGAGTGCACAAGTACACACATGCAAGTACACACACACACACACACATACAAGCACCTTCACACAAACGTACACACACGTACACACTCAGACCCAGAGGTTCCACTTGGTAACTATACTGTTCCATCCTGTGGGAGTTGCCTGGCCCGTGGCCCGCTGGAGGTCTGGTCCAGCGATTAGAACCAGCACCGAGACCAAAGCTGTGTAAATCATCTCCCACACAAGGCCTTAGTCTCAACTCTCTCTCGCTTCAGCTACAGTATACTGAAGGTACAGTACAGCATGTATGGAGCATTGCAAGCTGGGGTATTCATCAAGGGTGCCCCCTTTATGAGAGAGGAACTCAAACCCCTCAATTAAGTTAGCCTGTTTATGTAGAGCAATATTGTGAAAGTCTCTCCCTTGTCCATGTGGAATATCTATCTACCTGGTACATATGGCTTGGCTGCTACTGTTTGTGAAATGTACAGTACAGTCAAGTACAGTGTGTGCTTAGGCAATCAAACAAGGTAATTTGAGAGGTTAAAAACTTTAACTGTATGATCGGTCTTTGCTTTCCTCTAAAGAACAATAACTCGTAAAGGGACATTGGGTGAAGTGGATTTAATTTGATATAATAAAATGTCATTAGACTATAGGCCTGCTGTGTATTGTATTTCATCTACCCCCTGATATTAAGGCCATATCTGTTGTCAGCTTGTCACTGCATTATTCTATAGTAGTATGTCTCTAATGGAAGTGTAATAGAAGTCTTTAATATTCAGAGCATTATTCAATAGCAGTTTTTGATGGGGGCTTGTCATGATTCAGGTATGCTCGTTATGTTCGCCTACGCCCCCCAGATTTGCCTTGTAAGCAGCACATTCATTCACCACTCTGTCCAACGGCAAACTCAGCCCACTGCATAGGCCGAGATGTGAAACGAAGTACCACTGACAGTGGGATTGCGAGATTGCGGACATTGTCATTTTTTAAAACGTCCCTCAACAGACATCCCCGAAACACAAAAAACAGAGTCTCTGAGAATGAGTGTACAGCTGGTAAATAGTCGCTGATACACTACATGACCAAAAGTATGTAGACACCTGCTCGTCGAACATCTCATTCCAAAATCATGGGCATTAATATGGAGTTGGTCCCTACCAGTGCTCAATTTGATCCGGATCCTGCCGGAACAGGATCCGACACCTCTCAGTTTTGGACTGTTTCGTTCCGTAACCTATTTGCCAGGATCCGGTACCTCTCGTGGCATTAAACACAATTTTCACTGTTTGCGATGTAAAAATTCTAATAAAAGCGATCAGAGTTGCCTCCTTTGTAATTCTCCTGCCCCATAAAAAAAAACTTAGCCTAATGTGAAAACATAGATTTTCAGCCCACGCCTGATATTCTAAGAATTTATTCGGGTTGGGCCAGCCCGGGTTTATGATTTGCGCAACATTGTAGCCTGGAGACCAACTCGTGGCAGTTGCAGTGTTGTGAGAGAGAAGCATGTCTGTATCTCTCACAGAATTCACTTTCTATGATCTCTTTCCCTCTCTCTGCTCTGATAGACATGAGACTGCAACTACCAGAGTTGTACTTCATCATTTATTTCCTTATAGAATCATAGCCATGGGAGGGGTGCTGGAGGTGCTGCAGCACTCCTGATTAATTGAAATACATTTGCCAAAGTTATAGAATGACTTCCGTCTCTTCAGAAATAAATGAAATAATTCAGAATACTACACCAGGAGTAGGCCTATAATTTAGTCACAGAGGATCAATAGCTTTTTTTATTTTATTTGTATAGCCTAGCTGTGGATTGTGTGTAGCCTAATGACAAGGCATGTCTACAGTCAGGAACACCTGACAAATCTGTCAGCGAACAGCATGCAGCCGAAACAGGCCTTTCGCAATATTTCAAATACAATCGCTGGAAAACACAGGTTGGAAAGCAAATGGCTCCTGCTGAAACAAAAAGACTTATCTGTCTGTAGGCTACGAAAACATTGTATTAACTTCCCAGTAGGCCTATTGAGCGAACAGCATTGTTTTTACATACTAAAATGAGAGAGATAGGCTTTTGGCGCGAGCGCATCGGCCATCGCGGTGAGTGAGCTGCGCATCATTGGGTGAGTCATTGAAACGGGTAAGCTTTTTTAGGACTATCATTTCCTCCTCATATTGTGCAATATGTACAGTTGAAGTCGGAAGTTTACATACACTTAGGTTGGAGTCATTAAAACTCGTTTTTCAACCTCTCCACAAATTTCTTGTTAACAAACTATAGTTTTGGCAAGTCGGTTAGGACATCTACTTTGTGCTTGACACAAGTAATTATTCCAACAATTGTTTACAGACAGATTATTTCACTTATAATTCACTGTATCACAATTCCAGTGGGTCAGAAGTGTACATACACTAAGTTGACTGTGCCTTTAAACAGCTTGGAAAATTCCAGAAAATGATGTCATGGCTTTAGAAGCTTCTGATAGGCTAATTGACATCATTGGAGTCAATTGGAGGTATACCTGTGGATTTATTTCAAGGCCTACCTTCAAACTCAGTGCCGCTTTGCTTGACATCATGGGAAAATCAAAAGAAATCAGCCAAGCAATTTCCAAACGCCTGAAGGTACCACGTTCATCTGTACAAACAATAGTACGCAAGTATAAACACCATGGGACCACGCAGCCATCATACCGCTCAGGAAGGAGACGCGTGCTGTCTCCTAGAGATTAACGTACTTTGGTGCGAAAAGTGCAAATCAATCTCAGAACAACAGCAAAGGACCTTGTGAACATGCTGGAGGAAACAGGTACAAAAGTATCTATATCCACAGTAAAACGAGTCCCATATCGACATAACCTGAAAGGCCGCTCAGCAGGGAAGAAGCCACTGCTCCAAAACTGCCATAAAAAAGACAGACTACGGTTTGCAACTGCACATGGGGACAAAGATCGTACTTTTTTGAGAAATGTCCTCTGGTCTGATGAAACAAATATTGAACTGTTTGGCCATAATGACCATCGTTATGTTTGGAGGAAAAAGGGGAAGGCTTGCAAGCCAAAGACCACCATCCCAACCTTGAAGCACGGGGGTGGCAGCATCATGCTGTGGGGGTGCGTTGCTGCAGGAGGGACTGGTGCACTTCACAAAATAGATGGCATCATGAGGAAGGAAAGTTATGTGGATATATTGAAGCAACATCTCAAGACATCAGTCAGGAAGTTAAAGCTTGGTCGCAAATGGGTCTTCCAAATGGACAATGACCCCAAGCATACTTCCAAAGTTGTGGCAAAATGGCTTAAGGACAACAAAGTCAAGGTATTGGAGTGGCCATCACAAAGCCCTGACCTCAATCCTATAGAAAATGTGTGGGCAGAACTGAAAAAGCGTGTGCGAGCAAGGAGGCCTACAAACCTGACTCAGTTACACCATTACACCAGCTCTGTCAGGAGGAATGGGCCAAAATTCACCCAACTTATTGTGGGAAGCTTGAGGAAGGCTACCTGACACATTTGACCCAAGTTAAACAATTTAAAGGCAATGCTACCAAATACTAATTGATTTTATGTAAACTTCTGACCCACTGGGAATGTGATGAAAGAAATAAAAATTTAAATAAATCATTCTTTCTACTATTATTCTGACATTTCACATTCTTAAAATAAAGTGGTGATCCTAACTGACCTAAGACAGGGAATTTTTACTAGGATTAAATGTCAGGAATTGTGAAAAACTGAGTTTAAATGTATTTGGCTAAGGTGTATGTAAACGTCCCACTACAACTGTATGT
Source organism: Coregonus clupeaformis (assembly GCF_020615455.1). NCBI lineage: Eukaryota > Metazoa > Chordata > Actinopteri > Salmoniformes > Salmonidae > Coregonus > Coregonus clupeaformis. Next base: position 50,039,589 of record NC_059207.1, read on the forward strand.
CTCCTCCATACACCTAGGCCTAGGCTATTGATGGATTCAATACGAGGTCGTTTTTTATGATCTCACATTCTCAGTTTGTCAGTGTCAAAGTAGCCTGACATTTCAATCAATGTGCGGTATTAAAAAATATTCTGCTAAAGTCTCCAGTCATGTAAAATGACATAGAATTGCATGAAATGCGTTTATAAATGGCCCAATTTTTCCTGGACCCTAGGATACTCTACTGCTCTAATCTAGACCACTATGCAAATACAATGATATGCAGGCAATGCTTTATTATAAAGGTGATTTTCCGGTAGCTCAGCGCTCCCCAGGTCACCACCCTCTCGCGCTCTGTTTTTGTTCCGGCACCTCCCGATTTACAAATTAAGCACTGGTCCCCTCTTTGCTGCTATAACAGTCTCCACCCTTCTGGGAAGGATTTCCACTAGATGTTGGAACATTACTGCGAGGACTCGCTTCCGTTCAGCCACGAGCATTAGTGAGGTCGGGCACTGATGTTGAGTGATTAGGCCTGGCTCGCAGCCAGTGTTCCAATTCATCCCAAAGGTGTTTGATGGGGTTGAGGTCAGTGCTCTGTGCAGGCCAATCAAGTTCTTCCACACCGATCTCGACAAACCATTTCTATATGGACCTCGCTTTGTGCAAGGGAGCGTTGTCATGCTGAAACAGGAAAGGGCCTTCTCCAAACTGTTGCCACGAAGTTGGAATCGTCTAGAATGTCATTGTATGCTGTGGCATTAAGATTTCCCTTCACTGGAACTAAGGTGCCTAGCCCGAACCATAAAAAACAGCCCCAGACCATTATTCCTCCTCCACCAAACTTTACAGTTGGCACTATGCTTTGGGGCAGTTTAAGGTTCTCCTGGCATCCGCCAAACCCAGATTTGTCCGTCGGACTGCTAGATGGTGAAGCGTGATTCATCACTCCAGAGAGCGCGTTTCCACTGATCCAGAGTCCAATAGCAGCGAGCTTTGCACCACTCCAGCCGACGCTTCGCATTGCGCATGGTGATCTTAGGCTTTTGTGCGGCTGCTCAGCCATGAAAACCGTTATTGTGCTGATGTTGCTTCCAGAGGCAGTTTGGAACTCAGTAGTGAGTGTTGCAACTGAGGACAGATGATTTTAACTCGCACGCGCTTCAGCACTCGGCGGTCCCGTTCTGTGAGCTTGTGTGGCCTACCACTTCGCTGCTGAGCCGTTGTTGCTCCTAGACGTTTCAACTTCACAATAACAACACTTACAGTTGACCGTGGCAGCTCTAGCAGGGCAGAAATTTGACGAACTTACTTGTTGGAAAGGTGGCATCCTATGACAGTGCAACATTGAAAGTCACTGAGCTCTTCAGTAAGGCCATTCTACTGCCAATGTTTGTCTATGGAGATTGCAGTTGACTGAAATTAAGCTACCTGTATAATCTTATAACAAAAGATAGGCTACTATAACAAAATAACTTTGCTTTACAGAGAGTAGTGAGACAGACAGTGGCGAGGCAGGCTGCAATGCAGGAGGCAGAGGACACACAGAGCGAGGAAGCAAGCAGAGAGGTTTGTACAGTGGTTTCCAAACTTGGGGTCGGGGACCCATGTTGGTTTAAAGATCCAGGAAACTGTCCTGAGCCCTTGTATGAACATTATGGTGAGACTTGCATCAAACAGCTGGCACAGCAGTTTACACTTGACAGGACTGTGCTTGAGGGGTTCAGAGACAATGAGGAGGACACCAGAGCCATGCCAGATGGATCGGCCCCACTAACCAATATCCTGAACCTAATACCTGTGAGCAGTGCTGAATGTAAACTAGAAATATTATCATCAACGCTCTGCGGAGTAATCTCCTGCTACAGAATGTTTCTTCACTAATGTTTGTCAACCTCCATTGCAAAACTCGAACCCAAAGTATGTCAGGTCTTGGTTGGTAAAACACAGAGGAGCGTCTGACACACCGTCACACCTCTGTAAGCCAGCACTTCAGCAAGTGGACAAAAAGGTGCTCTGGGCAGTGCTGTGTTAACAGTTTGACACACACCTTGACAGCTGACTAGACGTTATATTGGACAGGTCTGCACTACAGATTCCTTACAGTCTGCCCAATATTAGGAGAAAACCCCTAAGAATGAGTTTCATTGAGCCCACACACACAGAGAGAGAGAGAGATTATTGTTGCCTACTGGCTTCATATATGTTAAATTATTTATATTATTTAAAAATGAATTGAGCAGACATGTGATACTGTTGTAAGATGATGAAATTAATGCAAATATTGATTGTTGATGGTTTCATGTGTGAAAATTACTTATGCTAATAAATGGTTTATTTTCACATACAAATGCCATACATTTGACATTTTAGTCATTTAGCAGACGCTCTTATCCAGAGCGACTTACAGTTAGTGAGTGCATACATTTTCATACTGGCCCCCCGTGGGAATCGAACCCACAACCCTGGCGTTGCAAGCGCCATGCTCTACCAACTGAGCTACACGGGACCATACTGGTGCACTTTAGCAGTTTACAATACAGAAAACTAAATTGCAGTGCAGCTCACATCAGATGATAAGAACATGAACGTGATAAAACAAATTGACTAACACATTTCAATATAAACATTTCCACATTCTATTTTTCTGGACTTTTCTAGTGTCCAGTCCAAGTTAACTATTTTGAAAGGGATGACCTGATGTGCATTTTGTGTCATTTAAGTACAGTCAAACAATACAATTCAAAAAAATTCATATGTTTTGGTTTATGTCGGTGGTTGTTCGTCTTATCTCGATCGCCCACTGGAGTTGATAGTTTACCCACGTATTTTTATACCACTACATCACTGATCCCCATCACACATCACAGCAATAACCTGACCCTTCTGGCTGTGATTCACAGACCCGTAGATAATGGGATTTGAACTATCACAGGATTATGATTATCTGGCCTCCTTTTCTAATAAGCCTTACCATCCAACACACATTCTCTTTTATCAATTTGATGCACACCTTGTCAGAGTATAATCATCATTATACTGACCCCCCCTCCTCCCCCGTACTGGCCTCCCTGAAACCTGAGTGTGGAACATGGTTGCGTCTCAAATGCTACCCTTTCTTCAAAAGTAATGCACTATGTAGAGAATAGGGTGTCATTTGGGACACAGACATCATGAGCTGATGTATGCCCTATATAGTGCTCTACGGGCTTTACTGCAGTGCTAATATGGTGGCAGTAAGGATTCAGACATGGATTTCACTGCAGGCTAATATTATGACCCCTCTCTGAGAAGCATTTATTGAAATCAGCACTCACGCAACGTCCTTTTCTTCGACTGTAACCAGGTCATGCCTCTCTTGCCCCATTGGACTCAACACTAACACCTCCCTGACACCCAAGCTGTCCCCTATGCTGATGAAGCCAGGCGTGAGGGCTGGATCGTTGCTCTCATGAGATGCTCCTCTCCTCACGCTGGCTTTATGTGTCCATGGCCCTCTGTGACAGCCACACGCCCGTCCATTTCAGTCCATACATACATCTCATCTTAAGCAGGGCTTTTGTGGGCTGTTGAATGAAGTGGTGAGAGAAAGCAGCAGTAGTGGCCAGCAGTGGATGGAGACACAGCTAGCGCCTCACTGGGAACTACAATTAAATTAGGTCATTCCCTGGGGCCAGTTCAATAAATGATTATAAAAGAAACGCCACAATCTGGCCCCTGTCCCCCTGCTGCTACCGCTGCTCCCTGCACGCTCATGGCAGAGTCAGGCTTAATTCCAAATGGCACCCTATTCCTTATATATTGCACTACTTTTGACCAATAGTAATGCGCTATAAAGGGAATAGGGTGCAATTTAGGATGCAAAGAGTCACGCCTCTAATGAAAATTCTCCAGAGGTGCCCAGCTAAGAGCGCTCAGAGAGAATGGCTCCCCTGCATACCTTGCCCAATTACTCTGTTAAAAGCGATCTATTCGCATGGTACTGAACAATTATTTGCCGCTTATCTTGGCCCTGGCTGAGCCCAGAAGGAAATTACACTCTTTTTGATCATGTACTGTATCAAAATTAGCTCAATGTTTATGATTTCCTTTTTATTTACTTCAGTTAGATTCAGACAGAACTTCTATTCCTCAAAAAATGAAAACAGCCGTTATACAGGCAGTTGTCATAGTAACAGTGGCTCTCGGTCTCATTCAGTATAGTAGTGTTTCTATGAAATGTACTGTGTCCTTCTAACGATAAGCCGTCTGAGAGAACGGTTGGAAGAATATCGACCATCTTTCTCTCAGTAGACAAACCGTGTGGCTTAATGAGCAGCTCCTTGTTCGTGCTCTGATTCTAGATGAGAAGGTGTCTCCGATCGTATTGCACTGGCCCCACTAATTGAACATGGAGAGACATTGCCAATTGATTCCCTTCCTGTATCCATGTTGAACAGCATCTGGTTTGTGTATCTTTTGAACCTGGTCTTGAGTGTGTTAGAAGCTGGCAGGACTGAGTAAGAAAGCACACACAGCACATCCTCCTGTACTGCCTGATCATCATAAGGATTCAATGCAAAACCATTTTAACACATATTGACCCTGTCCCTCCACAAGGTTGTCCTTGGAAATGACATGAAAAAAAATGCATGTTTGGCACACATTCTGGCTGATATTGACAACCACATGTACTTGCTAACTTGTTATATAGCAATAATATTACTGGTTATTTCTAAGCCTATATGTAAAATATGGCTGCCTGAAGTAATACTGTGGTAAAAACAAAGCATAGTTTCCCATACTGCTCTTGAGGTACTAATGAAAACATAACTTTCAATGGCGATTGAAAGTCGACATGTATTAAAAACTTATTTCAGGGAACCTTCTTTTTATTTTATTTTGTATATATTTTTTTACAGATGTAGGACAATTCATTAATCGGGTTAAGTTAATCCATCCCTTCAACAGTATATTTGAATGCTAAACGAAGGCTTAGTTCAGCGCTGAGGCTTTGAAATTCTCAAATCTACCAGATTAGAAGACTTTCAAGAATCCTTGACAAAAATACATTTAGAGATCAGCACATACGTATCCTAAATGTTGAGTTGATTGTTGAAATTTAAACACCGATAAAAAAGCACTGAAACCCAGAGAAAAATTACTGAAAACCCCTAGAGAGGCATAAACACACTGTCATTGGCAGGCTGATTTCTCTGGCAGCACATCTCCCCTCAACATGGGGTGGCAATATGTGGATTTTCTTTCATGTCTTGCAGTCAGTCTGAAGGTGGCCAGAGCTTTAGAAGGTTGGAGATAGGATCTATGAAGAGAGAAGTGTGTGAAGTTTACCATGCTCCCTGGTGTTAGAGAGTGGAAACTAGAATTGCTGCTATCCCATGGGATCTCCTATGCTATGCCCATATGTGTCTAGAATGCAGCTTGGAGAACAGGCTGTCCATTGAACTCAGCTATCATGACTCACTCGGTACAGCAGTAAGTACCACTGTGGCTAGTCCTCACTCATAGGGACAGACCGCATGAATACAGAGACTTGAATGGATGCAGACCTGCAATGCTAAAAATATCCTTAAGAGCAATGACTTTCTGAAGTCTTTCTAAACAACCCAATAACCAGACACTTACAGTATCTATATAAGCTAGCATTTATAATGCCACAGTGCTGTATGGCTTTGTAAGCATCTCTCAAGTCCATATGCACACAAAGGATGGCATTTCAAGGCTGTTTGAGCTACATTTCCGTTTTTTTTCTAATACTCTTAGTCTTGCTGCAGTGACAATTTGAGAGTGAAAAAGTTCTATTCACTTTTCTCTCAGTGTCAGAGGAACTGATGATGTGAGTGCATTAACCAATCACTGGGGATTGATTCTGGACAGATTGGCTAAGATACAAAAGACAAGATGCCAGAGAACCCAGCTTGATTTAGGAAAATGGGATGAGGTGTAATCAGACATCTAAACAACGTTGTTTTAGCTAGCTAGGGAGGGATGGATCAGTGAACAACAGGAGAGGAGAAGTTTCCAAATATCTGGTTTGTTATCCCAAAGACAGATGTTTTACACAGATCGTGTCGTTTATCGCAGCCCAGAGTGTCACCACAAAAGACCTCCAACACAAGTGTCTCCTCATCATACCTCTTGGACAATATTTGAGCTAAAAACAGTTATAATTGGTTACACTGCCATATGTTAGATGAATAAGAGGGCATTTGAGGCACAAGCCCTTTAAATCTCCTTCTCCTGGGAGACAGGGGATCAGGATTACCGGGCTTTGAATGTACACTGTATGAATGGAAACCCGTTTTTATGTTTTCTCCAGACAACCGCCGAGCAACATGTCGTTGTCTACTCTACTCTGAGAGAGCGAGAGAGGGCTGTACTGGATAAATGATAGTCAGATTAGAATAAAAAAACGACAGACCAAATGGTGGATCAGCAATATTTTGACTGCATTTGTAGTGTATCCTGAGCGAGCATGGACTTGAATGTATGCTAGGTAGGCTGTGTCCTAAATGTCACCCTATTCCCTATATAGTGCACTTCTTTTGACCAGGAAGGCGAAAGAGAAAGACTATGTGGGCATTAAATATTGTCAAGAGGCAGTGACAGGAGCAAGGTTTTGGTCAAAGGGCATCTCCAATGATGCAGAAGAGATTGACTTCAGTCAAGAAATACAAAACAATCACATCTTACCACTTTGTGCATTCGTTTATGTGTTGGGCAGTTGGATCCAGGTCAGAGAGCCATGAAAATCAAGATCTAAAGTGCAGCTCCCTATCAGATTTTATGGAGGTACATCAGAAGCAGATGTACCCTGTTGTTGAGCGAGAAGGCACACATGCATGATGCTTTTTGGGCCATATGCAGGCACCATTGTTGACAGGTAATCTAGACACTGACAGGTTTGTTGCACAGAATTGTGTGCCCTTGTCTAAAACGTTATGTTTCAGTTATCTGCTTCCAGAGATCCATTTCAGAGTTCATTTGCTGTTGCTTCCATTGACTTTAATATTCTCCCTAATTATCAGGCTACGAAACTCAACTCATCAGTTCTGTAACCGATTAACATACTGTAGCATGAATGATCTCTTTGACATATTTAGATCACTAATGATATCATCTATGCTGGTCTTTGTTCGCTGTCATACTCCATTATTTGTGTAATGTTAATTAATTCAAACAATGAACTCTCATTAAATGGACTCATGTTTATTTCCCTCCCAGGGCCAGCCCTGGGCATAAGCGACATAGGCGGTCGCCTAGGGGCCTGGGCCACTAGAGTTTTGGAAGTCAGTCGGGGTCTCAACTTATTGTTGCGCATTAGCAGTGACGTACAGTCTTTTTTGCTATCTAATGTTTTTTCTCAATGATTCTGCTGGTTTTTATGCTCAAAATCGAAGAATGTGCTAAAACTGCATCAAGACCTCAGGAAAGGCGCCAAGTATGCATGCCTTCCTCCCCAATGTCCCCATCCATTCTAGGTGTTGACGCGCGCGCCGTTCCTGACTCCATTTACTGTTAATGGACAGGGTCAGCGTAGAACTCGCTGCTTTTCCTAGCTGACATTTGTTGCATTGAGCGGATTGCCTATTTTGCGCATGAATATTGCCAAACATTTCGTGTGGGTAAGCTCTGCACAATTGGCGTGTGCATCCCTTAAACTGAATGAAGCCAGCTAGCAAAAACAACATGACAAAATGGGCACCTGAAAATACTGCAACCTCAACAACCTGACCAATGCCCTCAACAAACACGAAATGTTGGCATTGCACGTCCAACACCAGATCACCCTAACAACTTTTGGTAACACACGGATCGATCTAGCGTTAAATGAGCAGCAAAAACAAGTGACCACCCACTGGGCACACACGTTGAATCAACGTTCTTTCAACGTAATTTGTCAGCGTAATGTGACGTGGAATCAACATGGAAAATACATTGGATTTCGACCAGCGTTTTAAACATTGAAGTTAGGGTAAAAATGTAACCTAAATACATTGATTTTACCTGATTAACAGGTTGTTACATCCATCTAATTTCAAAACAATCATCAGAACTATGTATGCGTTGAAATTGCATTGAAAATTCCACATATAAAAGTAACAACTATTTTTCATCCTAAATGCATCATGCAACAATTTCAAAGATTGGACAGAGTTACAGTTCATATAAGGAAATCAGGCTGTTGATTGTGGAATGGTGTTCCACTCCTCTTCAATGGCTGTGCGAAGTTGCTAGATATTGGCGGAAACTGGAACACACTGTCGTACACGTCGATCCAGAGCATCCCAAACATGCTCAATGGGTGACATGTCTGGTGAGTACGCAGGCCATGGAAGAACTGGGACATTTTCAGCTTCCAGGAATTGTGTACAGATCCTTGTGACATGGGGCTGTCTGTGCATGATCACATTTACATTTTAGTCATTTAGCAGACGCTCTTATCCAGAGCGACTTACAGTTAGTGAGTGCATACATTTTTCATACTGGCCCCCCGTGGGAATCGAACCCACAACCCTGGCATTGCAAGCGCCATGCTCTGCCAACTGAGCTACAGGAAGGCCATTATTATCATGCTGAAAAATGAGGTGATGGCGGTGGATGAATGGCACGATATCGTCACGGTATCAAATTTTAATTGATTATATGCAAAATGATTAAATGTTTGTTGTCCGTAGCTTATGCCTGCCCATACCATAACCCCACCGCCACCATGGGGCACTGTTCACAATGTTGACATCAGCAAACCGCTCGCCCCCACAACGCCATACACGCTGCCATCTGCTAGGTACTGTTGAAACTGGGATTCATCCGTGAAGAGCACACTTCTCCAGCGTGCCAGTGGCCATCGAAGGTGAGTATTTGCCCACTGAAGTCGGTTACGACGCCGAACTGCAATCAGGTCAAGACCCTGGTGAGGAGGACGAGCAAGCAGATTAGCTTCTCTGAGACGGTTTCTGACAGTTTGTGCAGAAATTCTTCGATTGTGCAAACCCACAACAGGTGAAGAAGCCGAATGTGTGAGGTCGGTTGGACGTACTGCCATATTCTCTAAAATGACGTTGGAGGCGGCTTATGGTAGAGAAATTAACATTTAAATTATCTGGCAACAGCTCTGGTGGACATTCCTGCAGTCAGCATGCCAATTGCACACTCCCTCAACACTTGAGACATCTGTGGCATTGTGTTGTGTAACAAAACTGCACATTTTAGAGTGGCCTTTTATTGTCCACAGCACAAGGTGCACCTGTGTAATGATCATGCTGTTTAGTCAGCTTCTTGGTATGCCACACCTGTCAGGTGGATGGATTATCTTGGCAAATGAGAAATGCTCACTAACAGGGATGTAAACACATTTGTGCACAACATTTGTGTGTATGGAACATTTCTGGGATTTTCTTATTTCAGCTCATGAAACATGGGACCAACACTTTACATGTTGTGTTTTAATTTGTGTTCAGTGTATATTTGGTGGTTGAAATATTGTAGAATTTTTTATTTGATTAGACATATTTTATTTGACCTTTTTTCAGTTTTGATAGTAAAATTGTATGTTTGAATCAACGTAATTGTTTCAATGTCATGCCATCAACCTAAATAAAGAGGTATATTGAAATAAAATGTGAAGCCACTGTCCAACAATTCCTGCCTGAACATTGACTCCTACTGGTATATAAGGGGTAATGCACTTCAGTGAGAAAAAGTACAACATCCAGATAACTACCTCTAAGTACCCTGCTTAGCTATGCAAACAAGCTTTGTTCGATTCAGCTGAGCTATCATGTCAAAACCTTTAGACATTGATCAGCTTCCATACTCATTTGCATAGACTACCTAAATAACATTGAATAGTTGAAAGTAACTAACTTTTCTTACGCTAGCTGTATGTGAAAATAAATTCGGAGTGAGGTTGAGTTTATGTAGGCTACATTGACATTTGATTTGCCCAAAGGACACCATCATTTAAACGTGAAGCTAGGTATACTGTCATTCGTCCATGGTTGATTGGATCTTTGGAAGTTTAGAAGTAGTTAACATTAGCCCTATAAATAGGATGCCAAATTCATGTTATTAATAATAAACTTTGACCTTTCGATATTGTATTTTATTAGTTGTATGTACAGGATACACATGGTATACATCATCCAACTAAATGCTTATTTGCAGGTTCTTTCTCGACAATGCAACAACAATGAGAATTAATAAAAGATAAGAATACGAACATAAAGTAAATGGATCAGTAGAATAGAATAAAGATTTTGGAATAAGTATAATACAGGAAGTCCAATAATTACACGTGTTTTGGGGAAGGGGGGATTGGTGGGCAGTACTTAGCAATAATAATAAGAGTCTGGTAGCAGCAGTTGTGATGTATATACAGTTGAAGTCGGAAGTTTACATACACTTAGGTTGGAGTCATTAAAACTCGTTTTTCAACCACTCCACAAATGTCTTGTTAACAAACTATAGTTTTGGCAAGTCGGTTAGGACATCTACTTTGTGTATGACACAAGTAATTCTTCCAACAATTGTTTACAGACAGATTATTTCACTTCTAATTCACTGTATCACAATTCCAGTGGGTCAGAAGTTTACATACACTAAGTTGACTGTGCCTTTAAACAGCTTGGAAAATTCCAGAAAATTATGTCATGGCTTTAGAAGCTTCTGATAGGCTAATGGACATCATTTGAGTCAATTTGAGGTATACCTGTGGATTTATTTCAAGGCCTACCTTCAAACTCAGTGCCGCTTTGCTTGACATCATGGGAAAATCAAAAGAAATCAGCCAAGCAATTTCCAAACGCCTGAAGGTACCACGTTCATCTGTACAAACAATAGTACGCAAGTATAAACACCATGGGACCACGCAGCCATCATACCGCACAGGAAGGAGATGCGTTCTGTCTCCTAGAGATTAACGTACTTTGGTGCGGAAAGTGCAAATCAATCCCAGAACAACCGCAAGATGCTGGAGGAAACAGGTACAAAAGTATCTATATCCACAGTAAAACGAGTCCTATATCGACATAACCTGAAAGGCCGCTCAGCAATGAAGAAGCCACTGCTCCAAAACCAGCATAAAAAAGCCAGACTACGGTTTGCAACTGCACATGGGGACAAAGATCGTACTTTTTGGAGAAATGTCCTCTATTCTGATGAAACAAAAATAGAACTGTTTGCCCATAATGACCATCGTTATGTTTGGAGGAAAAAGGGGGAAGACTTGCAAACCGAAGAACACCATCCCAACCGTGAAGCATGGGGGTGGCAGCATCATGCTGTGGGGGTGCTTTGCTGCAGGAGGGACTGGTGCACTTCACAAAATAGATGGCATCATGAGGAAGGAATATTATGTGGATATATTGTAGCAACATCTCAAGACATCAGTCAGGAAGTTAAAGCTTGGTCGCAAATGGGTCTTCCAAATGGACAATGACCCCAAGCATACTTCCAAAGTTGTGGCAAAATGGCTTAAGGACAACAAAGTCAAGGTATTGGAGTGGCCATCACAAAGCCCTGACCTCAATCCTATAGAAAATGTGTGGGCAGAACTGAAAAAGCGTGTGCGAGCAAGGAGGCCTACAAACCTGACTCAGTTACACCAGCTCTGTCAGGAGGAATGGGCCAAAATTCACCCAACTTATTGTGGGAAGCTTGTGGAAGGCTACCCGAAACGTTTGACCCAAGTTAAACAATTTAAAGGCAATGCTACCAAATACTAATTGTAAACTTCTGACCCACTGGGAATGTGATGAAATAAATAAAATATGAAATAAATAATTATCTCTACTATTATTCTGACATTTCACATTCTTAAAATAAAGTGGTGATCCTAACTGACCTAAGACAGGGAATTTTTACTAGGATTAAATGTCAGGAATAGTGAAAAACTGAGTTTAAATGTATTTGGCTAAGATGTATGTAAACTTCCGACTTCAACTGTATGTGTGTGTGTGCGCGGATGTGTACCTGAGTGAATGGTGACGTGTGCTAAAGTACGGAGAGTCAGTGCAGGTGGTCAGTCCAGTTCAATTATTCAGCAATCTGATAGTTTCTAGATACCAACAGTCTCAGAGACAGTTTCTATCAGACCTCGTGCTCCAATACCGTGGCTGGGGTGTGTGGGGTCCTTGATGATACTGCGGGCCTTCGTCAGGCACCGTTTAGAGTAGATGTCCTGGATGGGTCGGAGCACGGTCCCAGTGATGTACTGGGCTGTCTTCACCACCCTCTGGAGGAGCAATTCCCGTACCAAGCTGTGATGCAACCGGTCAGGATGCTCTCGATGGTGCAGCGGTAGTATTTGGAGAGGACCCGGGGTGGAATGCCACATTTCTTCAGCCGCCTTAGGACGTAGAGACGCTGTTGCGCCCTTTTGACGAGTGGTGGTGATGTTGGTCCATGTCAAGTCCTCGGTGATGTAGACGCCGAGGAACTTAAAACTGCTGACACTCTACTGCAGTCCCATTGACGTGGATCAGGGCATGTTCCCTCCTCTGCTTCCTGAAGTCAACAATCAACTCCTTTGTTTTGGTGATGTTGAGGGAGAGGTTGTTGCCCTGGCATCACAATGCCAGTTCACTTACCTCCTCCCTATAGGCCTACTACCGTGGTGTCGTCAGCAAACTTGATGATGGAGTTGGTGTCGTGCAAAGCCACACAGTCGTGGGTGAACAGGGAGGACAGCAGAAGTTAAGAGTCAGTGTGGAGGAGGTGTTGTTGCCAATCCTCATAGCCTGTGGTCTGCCCGTCAGGAAGTCCAGGGGCATATTCATTATGCTGATTCTGTTGCAAAATGTTTCTTAAACGAAAGCAAACAGAACTAAACAGGGAGGGACCTATAGAAAATGTTCAGTTTTGCTACTGTTTGGACTAATGATTACACCCCTGGATCTAGTTGCAGAGGGTGGTGACCAGACCCAGGGCTCTGAGATTGGTGTCGCGCTTGGAGGGAACAATAGTGTTGAATGCTGAACTGAATGCTGATCTCTGTGATTTTGCATCAAGGAAGCGTTTTTGGGATTTGATGATGTGAGCAATGACAAACGAGCTGTGGCCTTGGCAGATTATGTAATAGGAGTGTTGAGACCGAGATACTTTTCAAACTCAAAAGGAATAAAGAAGACTTCTACAACACTGTCACCGAGAGGTTCCCCCTGATGGATTTCCTTTACAAGTAGTAAAAGTAGGCCTAAATGCATTTTGTTGTTGTTGCATTACAGCCAAAATGAGGTTATTTTTATCCCCACTATGTAGTGGTGGAAAAAGTACCCAATTTTCATACTTGAGTAAAGGTAAAGGTACCTTAATAGAAAATGACTCAAGTAAAAGTGAAAGCAACCCAGTAAAATACAACTTGAATAAAAGTCTAATAGTATTTGGTTTTAAATATACTTAAGTATCAAATTAACTGTAATTGCTAAAATATACTTAAGTATCAAAAGTAAAAGTACAAATAATCTCAAATCCCTTATATTAAGAAAACCAGACGGCACTATTTTCTTGTTTTTGTATTTATTTATGGATAGCCAGGGGCACACTCCAACACTCAGACATAATTTACAAATGAAGCATGTGTGTTTAGTGAGTCGGCCAGATCAGAGGCAGTAGGGATGACCAGGGATGTTCTCTTGATAAGTTTGTGATGTCAAAATGCTGAAGTGTATGCAGCGGTGAAGTCAGGCGCAGGACACAGACGATCAGTCACGACTGCTTTACTTTCCAAAAATACGCACAAAACAAAAGCCTCCAAAACACAAGAGGAGGATAATACGCGGAGTGCGTAATAAACAGGATGATCAATGCCAACCATACATACAGGACACGCGGACAATAACACACAAAGGCAAACATAAAACAAGGGAACTTATATGTAACATAATCAATACAGAATACGAAACATGTGTACCAACTAGACATTACAAAACAAACATCGAAAACATCGAGCGGTAGTAGCTAGTACTCCGGGGACGATGAACGCCGAAGCCTGCCTGAGCAAGGAGGAGGAGCAGCCTCGGCGGCATCCGTGACAGTACCCCCCCCTTGACGCGCGGCTCCAGCCGTGCGCCGACCCCGGCCTCGGGGACGGCCAGGAGGACGCGGAGCAGGGCGCGTGGGATGACTCCGGTGGAACTCCGTCAGGAGGGAGGGATCTAAAATGTCCCTCCTAGGCACCCAGCACCGTACCTCTGGACCATACCCCTCCCACTCCACGAGATACTGCAGACCCCCCATCTGACGTCTCGAATCCACGATGGACCGGACTGAGTACGCCAGAGCCCCCTCGATGTCCAGTGGGGGCGGAGGAGTCTCCCGTATCTCATTGTCCTGGAGTGGACCAGCTACCACCGGCCTGAGGAGAGACACATGGAACGAGGGGTTAATGTGATAATCATTAGGCAGTTGTAACCTGTAACATACCTCGTTCAATCTCCTCAGGACTTCAAATGGCCCCACAAACCGTCGACCCAGCTTCCGGCAGGGCAGGTGAAGGGGCAGGTTTCGAGTCGAGAGCCAGTCTCGATCTCCAGGTGCGTACACTGGACCCTCACTGCGGTGGAGATCGGCGCTCGCCTTCTGCCTACGGATAGCCCGCTGCAGATGTACATGCGCAGCGTTCCATGTCTCCTCCGAGCGCCGAAACCACTCATCCACCGCAGGAGCCTCGATCTGGCTCTGATGCCATGGTGCCAGAACCGGCTGATACCCCAACACACACTGGAAAGGGGTCAGATTCGTCGAGGAATGGCGAAGGGAGTTCTGGGCAATCTCTTCCCAGGGGATATACCCCGACCACTCCTCCTGCCGGTCCTGGCAATAAGATCTCAGAAACCTACCCACATCCTGGTTCACTCTCTCCACCTGCCCATTACTCTCAGGGTGGAAACCCGAGGTAAGGCTAACCGAGACCCCCAAGCGTTCCATGAACGCCCTCCAGACTCTAGAGGTGAATTGGGGACCCCGATCAGACACTATATCCTCGGGTACCCCGTAGTGCCGGAAGACGTGGGTAAACAAAGCCTCAGCAGTCTGTAGGGCAGTAGGGAGACCCGGCATTGGGATGAGACAACAGGCCTTAGAGAACCGATCCACAACGACCAGAAACGTGGTATTCCCCTGGGAGGGGGGAAGGTCCGTGACAAAGTCTACCGATAGGTGAGACCACGACCGTTGTGGAACGGGTAGGGGTTGTAACTTCCCCCTGGGCAGGTGTCTAGGCGCCTTACACTGAGCGCACACCGAGCAGGAGGAGACATAAACCCTCACGTCCTTAGCCAATGTTCGCCACCAGTACTTTTCACTAAGGCAGTGCACTGTCCGGCCAATACCAGGATGTCCAGAGGAGGGTGACGTATGAGCCCAATAAATGAGACAATCACGAATCTCGAGCGGAACGTACGTCCGCCCCACTGGACACTCTGGAGGAGTAGGGTCGGTACGTAACGCCCGCTCGATTTCCGCATCGACCTCCCACACCACCGGTGCCACCAGACAAGACTCCGGCAGTATGGGAGTGGGCTCAATGGACCTCTTCTCTGTGTCATATCGCCGGGACAGGGCGTCTGCCTTAACGTTCTGGGACCCTGGGAAGTAAGTGAGCTTAAAAACAAACCGGGCCAGAAACATGGCCCACCTAGCCTGACGAGGGTTCAGTCTCCTAGCTGTCCGGATGTACTCCAGGTTACGATGGTCAGTCAGAATGAGAAAAGGGTGTTGAGCCCCCTCAAGCCAATGCCTCCACACCTTTAGGGCTTGAACCACGGCTAGCAGCTCCCTGTCACCCACGTCATAATTACGTTCCGCCGGGCTGAGCTTCTTAGAGTAAAAAGCGCAGGGCTGGAGTTTAGGAGGCGTGCCTGATCGTTGAGACAGTACAGCCCCAATACCGGCCTCTGACGCGTCCACCTCCACCTGGAACGCTAAAGCGGGATCCGGATGCGCCAGCACCGGAGCCGAGGTGAACAGGTCCTTCAGTTGTCCAAACGCCCTGTCCGCCTCAGCCGACCACTGCAAACGCACCGGGCCCCCCTTCAGCAGGGAGGTGATGGGAGCTGCTACCTGTCCAAAACCCCGGATAAACCTCCGGTAGTAATTGGGAAAACCCAAAAACCGCTGCACCTCCTTAACCGTGGTTGGAGTCTGCCAATTACGCACGGCTGAAACGCGGTCAATCTCCATCTCCACCCCTGACGCAGACAACCGATGGCCCAGGAAGGAGATGGACTACTGGAAAAACAGACATTTCTCTGCCTTGACATACAAGTCATGCTCCAACAGCCTACCCAACACTCGACGCACCAGGGCTACATGCTCGGCTCGTGTAGAAGAGTACACTAGAATGTCGTCAATATACACCACTACACCCTGCCCATGCAAATCCCGGAAGATCTCGTCCACAAAGGATTGGAAGACTGAAGGAGCATTCATTAACCCGTATGGCATGACGAGATACTCATAGTGACCCGAGGTGGTACTAAATGCTGTCTTCCATTCATCTCCCTCCCTAATGCGCACCAAATTGTAGGCGCTCCTGAGATCCAGTTTTGTGAAGAAACGCGCTCCGTGTAATGATTCCGTCATACTCGCAATCAGAGGGAGAGGATAACTGTATTTTACAGTGATCTGATTGAGACTACGGTAATCAATACACGGGCGCAACCCTCCATCCTTCTTCTTCACAAAAAAGAAACTCGAGGACGCAGGAGAAGTGGAGGGCCGTATGTATGCCTGTCTCAGAGACTCGGCTATGTATGTCTCCATAGCCGCCGTCTCCTCTTGAGACAGAGGATACACATGACTACGCGGAAGTGCAGCACCTGCCTGGAGGTCTATCGCACAATCCCCCTGTCTATGAGGTGGCAATCGCGTCGCCCTCGTCTTGCTGAACACGAGTGCCAAATCATCATACTCAGGAGGAATGTGCAGTGCGGGCACTTGGTTCGGACTTTCCACCGTGGTCGCCCCTACGGAAACACCTAGACACCGCCCAACACACTGGTCAGACCACTCCTTGAGAGCCCTCTGTTGCCATGAAATGGTGGGGTCATGGGAGATTAACCAAGGAAGTCCCAGCACCACGGGATACGCAGGAGAGTCGATCAGATACAACTGAATGATCTCCTCATGACCCCCCTGCGTCTTCATCTTTAGTGGCGCTGTGACCTCCCTAATCAACCCAGATCCCAACGGACGGCTATCTAGGGCATGAATAGGAAAGGGCACATCTACTGGTAGGAGGGGAATCCCTAACTTAACACAGAAATTACGATCAATAAAATTCCCAGCTGCGCCTGAATCGACTAGCGCCTTATGCTGGGAATGAGATGCAACCTGAGGAAATACTACTGGTATACACAGGTGAACAACAGAGAGCTCTGGGTGAGTTGGGCGCCTACTCACCTGGAATGACTCCCCAGTGCGTGACCTGTTGCCTCGATCCCCTGGAGGCCCTCCCCAGCACCGAACCGCAGTGTGTCCTCTACGGCCACAGTTGGTGCAGAGGACGGCCTCCCTCCGGATCTCTCTCCTCCTCTCTCTAGCGCCAGCACCCCCGAGCTCCATAGGGCTCGGCTCGGATGTGCTGGGGGATGGAATGGACGGCCCCAACTCCGGACGTCCGTGGGTAGCCAGCAGGGTATCCAGACGGATCGACATGTCCACCAACTGATCGAAGTTTAGATTGGTGTCCCTGCAGGCCAACTCTCGTCGAACGTCCTCTCGCAGGCTGCACCAATAGTGGTCGATGAGGGCCCTCTCATTCCACCCCGCATCCGCCGCTAGAGTCCGGAAGTCCAGGGCGAACTCTTGTGTGCTCCTCTTCCCCTGTCGGAGGTGGAACAGACGCTCCCCCGCCGCTTTACCCTCTGGGGGGTGATCGAAAACAGCCCTGAAGCGGCGGGAGAACTCCGCGTAGCTGATGGTGGCGGCGTCTATTCCCCTCCATTCGGCATTGGCCCACTCCAACGCCTTGCCGGATAGACAGGAGATGAGGGCGGAAACGCTCTCGTATCCCGAGGGCGCCGGGTGTATGGTTGCCAGGTAGAGTTCCACTTGAAGTAGGAACCCCTGACACCCGGCTGCGGTGCCATCATATGCCCTCAGGAGCGAGAGCCGAATCCCACTGGACTCCGGAGATAGTACGATGGGGCTGGCCGATGGTGGTGGTAATGTAGGAAGAGGTGTGGGCAAGCCTCCTCTTTCCCATCGGCGCAGGGTGTCCATCACGTCTTGCATGGCGGAGCCGAGTCTATGGATCATGGTGTCCTGGCTGCTGACCCGATCCTCCAGTGACTCGGTCACCGCCGCTGCTCCTGCTGACTCCATGGGTGGTGTGTTATTCTGTCAAAATGCTGAAGTGTATGCAGCGGTGAAGTCAGGCGCAGGACACAGAAGATCAGTAACGACTGCTTTACTTTCCAAAAATACACACAAAACAAAAGCCTCCAAAACACAAGAGGAGGATAATACGCGGAGTGCGTAATAAACAGGATGATCAATGCCAACCATACATACAGGACACGCGGACAATAACACACAAAGGCAAACATAAAACAAGGGAACTTATATGTAACATAATCAATACAGAATACGAAACAGGTGTACCAACTAGACATTACAAAACAAACATCGAAAACATCGAGCGGTAGTAGCTAGTACTCCGGGGACGACGAACGCCGAAGCCTGCCCGAGCAAGGAGGAGGAGCAGCCTCGGCGGCATCCGTGACATGTGAATTGGACCATTTTCCTGTCCTGCTAAGCATTCAAAATGTAATGAGTACTTTATGGTGTCAGAGAAAATGTATGGAGTAAAATTTACATTAATTCCTTTAGGAATGTAGTGAAGTAAAAGTTGTCAAAAATATAAAGAGTAAAGTACAGATACCCCTATAAAACTATTTAAGTAAATAGTAAAATAAAGTACAGATACCCCCCAAAAACTACTTAAGTATTTAAACTTAGGTACTTTACACCACTGCCACTATGTAATCAAAGCTGATTTCCGCTACAATTTCGCTGCAAAAAAATAAGATGAGTGCATTACTTCAGTCTACTTTTGACTACCTTGTCAACATTTCGACAACATTAAAATCCATGTCTTAAATGTTTCTACGATTCGAAATAGCTAAGAAAATGTGTAAACTGCACATTCACTTACTTTTCAGATCACAAAGTGAGCTCCTACACTACCGTTCAAAAGTTTGGGGTCACTTAGAAATGTCCTTGTTTTTGAAAGAAAATCAAATTTTTTATCCATTTAAAATAACATCAAATTGATCAAAAATACAGTGTAGACATTGTTAATGTTGTAAATGGCTATTGTAGCTGGAAACGGCTGATTTTTAAAGGAATATCTACATAGGCCTACAGAGGCCCATTATCAGCAACCATCAATCCTGTGTTCCAATGGCACGTTGTGTTTGCTAATCCAAGTTTATCATTTTAAAAGGCTAATTGATCATTAGAAAACCCTTTTGCAATTATGTTAGCACAGCTGAAAACTGTTGTGCTGATTAAAGAATCAATAAAACTGGCCTTCTTGAGACTAGTTAATTATCTGGAGCATCAGCAATTGTGGGTTCGATTACAGAATCAAAATGGCCAGAAACAAAGAACTTTTGTCTGAAACTCGTCAGTCTATTCTTGTTCTGAGAAATGAAGGCTATTCTATGCGAGAAATTGCCAAGAAGCTGTGTACTACTCCCTTCACAGAACAGCGCAAACTGGCTCTAACCAGAATAGAAAGAGGAGTGGGAGGCCCTGGTGCACAACTGAGCAAGAGGACAAATACATTATTGTCTAGTTTGAGAAACAGACGCCTCACAGGTCCTCAACTGGCAGCTTCATTAAATAGTACCCGCAAAACACCAGTCTCAACGTCAACAGTGAAGAGGCGACTCCGAGATGCTGACCTCAGACTGGCCAATAAAAATAAAATATTAAGATGAGCAAAAGAACACAGACACTGGACAGAAGAAGATTGGAAAAAAGTGTTATGGACAGACGAATCGAAGTTTGAGGTGTTCGGATCACAAAGAAGTACATTTGTGGGACGCAGACCAAATGAAAAGATGTTTGAGGAGTGCTTGATGCCATCTGTCAAGCATGGTGGAGGCAATGTGATGGTCTTGGGGTGCTTTGGTGGTGGTAAAGTGGGAGATTTGTACAGGGTGAAAGGGATCTTGAAGAAGGAAGGCTATCACTCCATTTTGTAACGCCATGCCATACCCTGTGGACGGCGCTTCATTGGAGCCAATTTCCTCCTACAACTGGACAATGACCCAAAGCTCAGCTCCAAACTATGCAATAACTATTTAGGGAAGAAGCAGTCAGCTGGTATTCTGTCTATAATGGAGTGGCCAGCACAGTCACCGGATCTCAACCCTATTGAGCTGTTGTGGGAGCAGCTTGACCGTATGGTATGTAAGAAGTGCCCATCAAGCCAATCCAACTTGTGGGAGGTGCTTCAGGAAGCATGGGGTGAAATCTCTTCAGATTACCTGAACAAATTGACAACTAGAATGACGAATGACTGCAAGGCTGTAATTGCTGCAAATGGAGGATTCTTTGACGAAAGCAAAGTTTGAAGGACACAATTATTATTTCAATTAAAAATCATTATTTCTGACCTTGTCAATGACTACATTTCCTATTAATTTTGCTATATTTCCTATTCAAACTCATTTCATGTATGTTTTCATGGAAAACAAGGACATTTCTAAGTGACCCCAAACTTTTGAACGGTAGTGTATGTAGCTATTATTACTTCATTCACGTGTAAATCAATTCATACACTGGCTCGTCTGGCTTTTGAGCTTCCCTCCCCTTGTCTTACACGAAAGTATGCTTTTTGTTCTATTATGATAATTTTTTCCTATCTCCCTTCCTCCATCACATGGCATAGGCATAGCTCAGTACTACAGTAGTACACTTTTGTTTGTATATAATGCAGGACATAACAGACAGTTCAATAATGTTCAACTCGCATATCCCAAAAAGGGATTTACTTTCCCTCAACAGGCAGCCAGTCTCAGAAGGGGGACTTGGAGTGTTTGCAGTACTTGTGTATGTAGTGCATCTCCCTATCTCACTGTGCCATGTATGATATGGCAAGCAGAGTTTCTCAGCAGATTAGATTAAACTATGACAATAACAGTAGCTGTAGATAATGTAATGTAAAGTGGGATCTTGGAGGGTGGGTGGTCATTGAGGACATCAGGTGGATCAAGGTCTAGGGAAGGGATACAGTAGACTTCTCAGAGCATGGCAGAACCCCTAGATCCTGGAGAACAGGAGCAGAGGAAAGGGGAGGAGATCGAAGGATGCAGAAAGAAAACACACAGGTTACAGGTAGATCAGGGGCGCATTCAGCAGGACACAACGTTTTGGAGTGTTCAGATAGAAATGTAGAACAAACATTCCTCTCCGACATGTAGAACATCCCAGTCCTTAGGCATTAGTACACTGACATATTCTGGGCTACAGCAGGAGAATGAGGAAAGACTCATGTGCACGTGTGCAGATGCTTACCATTATCTGTATGGCTGCTGATATCTCACACTACTGCTTGCAGTCACGCCATCTGTCTGTGTTTAGTATATACATTATGTACATACAGTGGGGGAAAAAAGTATTTAGTCAGCCACCAATTGTGCAAGTTCTCCCACTTAAAAAGATGAGAGAGGCCTGTAATTTTCATCATAGGTACACGTCAACTATGACAGACAAATTGAGGAAAAAAAATCCAGAAAATCACATTGTAGGATTTTTAATGAATTTATTTGCAAATTATGGTGGAAAATAAGTATTTGGTCAATAACAAAAGTTTCTCAATACTTTGTTATATACCCTTTGTTGGCAATGACACAGGTCAAACGTTTTCTGTAAGTCTTCACAAGGTTTTCACACACTGTTGCTGGTATTTTGGCCCATTCCTCCATGCAGATCTCCTCTAGAGCAGTGATGTTTTGGGGCTGTCGCTGGGCAACATGGACTTTCAACTCCCTCCAAAGATTTTCTATGGGGTTGAGATCTGGAGTTTTTCCCCACAAAAAGGCTTTATTACAGACATAAATACTCCTCAGTACATTTTAGAGTCATTTTATTGTACCCAGCACAAGGTGCACCTGTGTAATGATCATGCTGTTTAATCGGCTTCTTGATCTGCCACACCTGTCAGGTGGATGGATTATCTTGACAAAGGAGAAATGCTCACTAACAGGGATGTAAACAAAATTTGAGAGAAATAAGCTTTTTGTGTATATGGAGAATTTCTGGGATCTTTTATTTAAGGTCATGGGACCAACACTTTACATGTTGCGTTTATATTTTTTGTTCAGTGTAGTTTAAAATATATATATTGTGATGGCATGTTCAATAGAACAAAAACGTGTTCTATTGAACATGCCATAACAATAAAGGCATTTTAAACTAAATATACAGTATGAAGTGTGCCTTGGTCTTTTTTGTTTTTTGATGAGTAAATCTGTGTTGAGTTTAAAATGGTTATTCACTCACCACTTCCTTGCTGACTTTGCTCAGGCTGGTCACCGTCGCCTTGTCTGTACTTGACATTTCATCTTGATATACACTCACCAACCAGTTTATTAGGTATACCCATCTAGTACTAGGTCAGGCCCCCCTTTGCCCCCAGAACAGCCTGAACTCTTCAGGGCATTTTTACAAGGTATCGGAAATTGGATGGCGGTACATTCATGCTACAAACAGCCCATTCTATCTCATCCCAAAGATGGTCTATTGGGTTGAGGTCTGGGTACTGTGCAGGCCACTCAAGTAAACTGAACTCGCTATCATGTTCCAGGCTATGTTTTTCCACTTTTCAATAGTGCAGTGTTGGGGATTGCGTGCCGACTGGAGCCACTTCTTCTTTTTAGCTGTTAGGAGTGGAAACCGGTGTGGTCTTCTGCTGCAATAGCCCATCCGTGACAAGGATCGAGGAATTGCGAGTTCTGAGATTCCGTTATGCACACCACCGTTATTTGTCTCTTTGTGGTCCGCCTGTTAGCTTGCACAATTCTTGCCATTCTCCTTCGACCTCTCTCATCAACCAACGAGCTGTTTTTGCCCTCAGGAATGCCGATGACTGGATGTTTTTTGTTTGTCGCACCATTCTTGGTAAAGCCTAGACACTGTTGTGCGTAAAAATCCCAAGAGGGCGGCAGTTTCCGAGATACTGGATCCGGCGCGCTTGGCACTGACGATCATATCACGCTCAAAGACGCTTAGGTCACTCATTTTTGTTCAATCGAACAGTAACTGAATGCCTCGATGCCTGTCTGCCTGCTTTATATAGCAAGCCACGGCCACGTGACTCACTGTCTGTAGGAGCGATCCATTTTCATGAACGGTGATTGTCAAATCTGAAAAATAAGCTTAGTAATATTCTAACCCTGCTTCTAGACCGATATTTTGTATTTAACTTTATAACACTAACCCTTGTAATGGAAAATTGTATGTTTGTGCTTTTCTAATAACCAATTTCTGTGTTCTATGTTTGTGCTTTTCTAATAACCAATTTCTGTGTTCATGCAAGTGACTGATTGAACGTGCCTGGGAGGAATCCTCACTATTAGTAGAGCAATTTGGCTGTACGCCCAGAACCTTGTTTTGATGACGAAAGGAATATCTCCGTTTCAAGGTCTCAGCTTGGAGAGAAGAAGCCTTGTGAGGTATTGGTCGCTCACATGCATGAACCAAACTTTAATGATGAATTCATTGTGAATGATGAATAAGCTAAATCATGCACATATAACTTGTCTGTGTAAGCAGTATATAAGAGAACTAATGGGACTGCCCCGGTGGAGCTCACTTCAGACCGGTACTTTATGCATCCAAGTTTGACTGTGACCTCTCCAGCTTGCTGTTGATTAACAATGATTCATTTAAGATTGACTTTGAGTGTCCCATGTAGGGAGTGTAGGAGTGTGTGAACCTTCACCCCAGTCTGAGGTCCTGAGCGCTCTGGAGCAGGTTTTCATCAAGGATCTCTCTGTACTTTGCTCTGTTCATCTTTCCCTCGATCCTGACTAGTCTCCCAGTCCCTGCCGCTGAAAAACATCCCCAAAGCATGATGCTGCCACCACCATGCTTCACCGTAGGAATGGTGACACTTGGCATTCAGGCCAAAGAGTTCAATCTTGGTTTCATCAGACCAGATAATCTTGTTTCTCATGGTCTGAGAGTCCTTTAGGTGCCTTTTGGCAAACTCCAAGTGGGCTGTCATGTGCCTTTTACTGAGGAGTGGCTTCCGTCTGGCCACTCTACCCTAATTGCCTGATTGGTGGAGTGCTGCAGAGATGGTTGTCCTTCTGGAAGGTGCTCCCATCTCCACAGAAGACATCTAGAGCTCTGTCAGAGTGACCATCGGGATCTTGGTCACCTCCCTGACCAAGGCCCTTCTCCCCCGATTGCTGAGTTTGGCCGGTCGGCCAGCTCTAAGAAGAGTCTTGGTGGTTCTAAACTCCTTCCATTTAAGAATTATGGAGGCCAGTATTCTTGGGGACATTCAATGCTGCAGAAATGTTTTGGTACCCTTCCCCAGATCCCTTCCCCAGATCTGTGCCTCGACACAATCCTGTCTCGGAGCTCTACGGACAATTCCTCCGACCTCATGGCTTGGTTTTTGCTCTGATATGCACTGTCAACTGTGGGACCTTATATAGACAGTTGTGTGCATTTCCATTTCTTGTCCAATCAATTGAATTTACCACAGGTGGACTCCAATCAAGGTGTAGAAACAACACAAGGATGATCAATGGAAACAGGATGCACCTGAGCTCAATTTCGAGTCTCATAGCAAAGGGTCTGAATACTTATGAGGAAAAAACCAAATTTAATCAATTTTAGGAAAAGGCTGTAAAGTAACAAAATGTGGAAAAAGTGAAGGAGTCTGAGTAAAAAATAAATCAAATCAAAATCAAATTTTATTTGTCACATACACGTGTTTAGCAGATGTTATAGCGGGTGTAGCGAAATGCTTGTGCTTCTAGCTCCGACAGTGCAGTAATATCTAACAAGTAATATCTAACAATTTCACAACATATACCCAATACACACAAAACTAGTAAGGAATGGGATTTAAGAATATATACATATATGGACAAGCAATGACAGAGCGGCATGGACTAAGATACAGTAGAATATTATAGAATAGAATGCAGTATATGTGAGAAGAAGAAAAAAGTGTTTACAGACAGATTATTTCACATATAATTCACAATTCCAGTGGGTCAGAAGTTGTGTCAGAAGTCACTAAGTTGACTGTGCCTTTAAACATGTCATGGCTTTAGAAGCTTCTGATAGGCTAATTGACATAAAATGAGTCAATTGGAGGTGTACCTGTGGATGTATTTCAAGGCCTATCAGAAGTTCATCTGTACAAACAATAGTACGCAAGTATAAACACCATGGGACCACGCAGCCATCATACCACTCAGGAAGGAGACGCATTCTGTCTCCTAGAGATGAACGTACTTTGGTGCGAAAAGTGCAAATCAATCCCAGAACAACAGCAAGATGCTGGAGGAAACAGGTACAAAAGTATCTATATCCACAATAAAACGAGTCCTATATCGACATAACCTGAAAGGTCGCTCAGCAAGGAAGAAGCCACTACTCCAAAACCGCCATAAAATGCTTGCAAGCCGAAGAACACCATCCCAACCGTGAAGCACGGGGGTGGCAGCATCATGCTATGGGGGTGCTTTGCTGCAGGAGGGACTGGTGCACTTCACAAAATAGATGGCATCATGAGGAAGGAAAATTATGTGGATATATTGAAGCAACATCTCAAGACATCAGTCAGGAAGTTAAAGCTTGGTCGCAAATGGGTCTTCCAAATGGACAATGACCCCAAGCATACTTCCAAAGTTGTGGATAGGGTGGTGCACCCTCTGCTGTTTCCTGAAGTCCACGATCATCTCCTTTGTTTTGTTGACGTTGAGTGAGAGGTTATCTTCCTGGCACCACACTCCCAGAGCCCTCACATCCTCCCTGTAGGCGGTCTCGTCATTGTTGGTAATCAAGCCTACTACTGTTGTGTCGTCTGCAAACTTGATGATTGAGTTGGAGGCGTGCTTGGCCACGCAGTCATGGGTGAACAGGGAGTACAGGAGGGGGCTGAGCACGCACCCTTGTGGGGCCCCAGTGTTGAGGATCAGCGAAGTGGAGCAATACTTTCCGAATGCACTGTATAACAGGGACAGTATGTACAGCGCTTGATCACTAGGAAGGCTATTGCTTGTAACTATGGATAGAAAATAAAGAAAGGATACCTGTCTGAGAAGTGTTGGTTTTGTAGCGTCATACCCAAGAAGACTCGAGGCTGTAATCGCTGCCAAAGGTGCTTCAACAAAGTACTGAGTAAAGGGTCTGAATACTTATGTAAATGTAATTTTCTATTTATTTTGTTTTATAAATTAGCAAAAATTTATAGAAACCTGTTTTTGCTTTGTCATCATGGGGAATTATGTGTAGATTGAGGAGGGGAAAAACAATTTAATCTATGTTAGAATAAAGCTGTAACGTAACAAAATGTGGAAAAAGTCAAAAGGGTCTGAATACTTTCCGAATGCACTGTACCTTGGTATGTAAAGACCTTATGAAGACCTGAGTGGTTGAAACGTTGTCACCACTAAATCACATGATGGGAGTATAGATCGCAATGTTCTGAGTCTCTTTTCACCATTTATGTGTGCTGTGTCCTAAATGGCACTCCTTTTCCCTGGGTCGTTCCATGAAAAGAGTGCCTTTTGCGTCCCTTTGATGTTTTAAGTAAGAATTGTGCACGAATATTGCATTTTAAAAGCCTATTATATTAAATGAAGTGCCCTTTAATATAGACCAGATCACCGTTGGTAGCAATTACAGCTGTGATTCTTTCTGGGTAAGTCTCTAAGAGCTTTGTACAATATTTGCCTATTATTCTTTTAAATTCTTCAAGCTCTGTCAAATTGATTGTTGCTAGACAACCATTTTGAAGTCTTGCCATAGATTTTCAAGCAGATTTAAGTCAAAACTGGAACTCGGCCACTCAAGAACATTCACTGTCTTCTTGGTAAGCAACTCCAGTGTAAATTTGGCCTTGTGTTTTAATTTATTGTCCTGCTGAAAGGTGAATTCATCTCCCAGTGTCTGGTGGAAAGCAGACTGAACCAGGTTTTTCTGTAGGATTCTGCTTGTGCTTAGCTCCATTGCGTGTCTTTTTTTATCCTGAAAAACGACCCAGTCCTTAACGATTACAAACATACCCATAACATGATGCAGCCACCATTATGCTTGAAAATATGGAGAGTGGTACTCAGTAATGTGTTGTATTGGATTTGCCCCAAATGGTGAAGGCAAAATCAGCCAACCATTCTTTATCTTGCAGTTGAGGGAAATACACATATTTTCCTTTCATTTGCAAAAACTCAGCAATCTCCGACTTCAGGTCCCACACCCTTTTTAAGCACCTTCCCCAAACTCAGCCATCTCACGTTTGTGTGGTAGGGGAGATCTGCATGACCCGACTCTGTCTCTTCCAACAGTGAGACAAACTGCCTGTGGTTGAAAGATTTTGCTCTTATGAAGTTTACCACTTTAGTGACTATATCCACAACATGGCACATTTTCAGAACACATTTACAGAGCACCTCCTGATGAATAATGCAATGCAGGAAAATAATTTTCTGATCTGGGTTCAGCTCAGCTACTTGATCTTGTATCCTTTTCAAAAGGCCAAAGTTTTTTCCTGTCAAGTTTGGGCACCCATCAGTGGTCACACTGGATAACTTTTCAAAACTCAGTCCCAGCTTTGCCACACACTTATTAACCTCCTCCAATACATATTTCCCTGTGGTTGTGCTCTTCATTGACTGCACTGAAGCAAACCCCTCTGTAATTTCAAAGTCTGGGGTTATGCCTCGTAGGAATATCAACAACTGTGCCATGTCACGTGCATCACTGCTCTCATCCAGGGCCAAGGATAAATAAGTTAAATCCTTTACCTTGTCTTTCAACTGTTGTTCCATATTCTCTGCGATGTCCTCAACACGCTGTGTCACTGTTCGTCTTGACAGGGAAACATTTTCAAACAGCTTTTTCTTGTCGGGGCAAAGTATTGCTGCAGAGTCAATAAAACATTATTTAATGAATTCGCCCTCAGCGAATGGCTTGCTATCTTTAGCACTTTTGTGGGACAGTACATAGCTAGCTCTCGAAATTCCGTTGTTTGCTGAATGCAGTTTTGTGAAAAGTCCTTGCTGCTTTTACAGCTGAGAAAGCAACTCTTTCGATGCACTTGCCCTCTGCTCAGAAGACATATTCCTATATTTCTCTGCATGCTTCGTCTGGAAGTGTCGGGACAAGTCGTAGTCTTTCAAGACAGCAATGCTCTCTTTGCACACTAAGCACACAGCTTTCCCTGATACCTCAATAAATAAATATTTCGATGTCCACTCTTGCTGGAACACCTTACATTCATTGTCTACTTTCCTTTTCTTTGAAATCTTTGAAAAACTCATTTTTGCACAATTTCGAGCTAGCTACTATTTGTAACTGTGATGTGTGTGTCAGCCTGTCAGTCACTGTCTGTACTCATGCAGTTGTTATTTATACGTGCCTTCAAAGTAAATGTGGGTGGGAGTTAAATCATTACACAAAGGTGAGTATTCATTGGGCTTTTCATTTGAATAACACATACGTTTTTCAAAACTTTACTACCGCAAATTCTTTATGTGATCTGAGCATGATTCCACGGGCCGTTTTGAATCAGGTCGCGGGCCGCATACGGCCCCCGGGCCGGCCTTTGCCCAGGCCTGGCCTAGAGTGTAGCCTGTTTGCCAGATAGTCAGTGGAGAGAAAAGATAAGACACACCATATGTAACACACATCACAGCACAGGGGTAACCCAACCAATAATACCCCATACAATAATAATGGCATGGCAATTTAAAGGCAACTTCATAGAAACAATTGACAAGAAAGAACCAAGTCATCAACATTAGTGGATTTGTAATATTCTGTATTACCTCCCAGTGGAGGAGTGTGTGTGTGGGGGGGGGGTTCATAGACAAAACAAAGAAGGCCTTAAAATGTCAAAAAATAGTCAGACGATACTGAACATCAAAAGGACTGCATAGGATAAAAAAGAAAGTCTGCTGCAGTGTAAAGCACTGGAGCGATAGAGGGAAAATGAGTGTGTGTGAGAGAGAGCGAGAGAGAGGGGGAGGGTCTTAGCTGTTGACTTCAGGCTTGCAGTTGCCTGTCTGTCTGATAAACCTGATGGTTTGTTTTTCAAAGCTTTGCAACAATGTTGCTACTACTCCATGCGAACAATGACAGGAGCGGTCCCAAAAGATGACAACCACGACCTAGAGCGGTAACACCGGTGATCGACTTAAACACTTTACAACTAAGCACGCTGAAAATAAACAAGACTTCTGCAGAGTTGCACACACTGTCAAACTGCCACACCAACCGAGAGCTCTCCACAGAGAGCTGGAAGAGCTATCTTTATTTCCTCCTTCCAGACGGCTGATGTGCTCTTAAAGTGGCAGCGCACGGTGAAGGCTCTGTGCAGGATTTCGCCACACTCCTCCCCCCATGAAAAAAACATAGCCTGTAGAAACAGAGAGGATGCAGGCTTTGGCAGGTTCGTGGTCCTGCTACACAAAACCAGGAAAGTCCCCATCATCAGAGTACTCCAAGAAGAGTTCCTGCAGGTGTTGCTTTAGCCTGCGATCCAGTTATTCTGCCGTAGGGTAGCAGGGCTTTAGGTCAACAACATGCATCATCCTGACATCTTCCCCAGTGTCCTCCAAACAGACCAAGTAGTTCACTGGCCCCGACTGCTGCACCACACGGTATGGACCTTTCCATCTCGAAGCTAGCTTGGCAGTGAACTGCTTGGACGCCTTTGACAGATGATGAGAACGATAGAAATCCATTCCGGGTCCCCCAGCTGGGAGGAAAAGGTCACATGAGGTCAATTCCCAGCATTTCATTGGGATGGTTCACCACGGTCTGCTGCAGTTTCCCGGCAGGTCTGCCAATGTCAGGTTTGTATTTCTGGCAGACATCACACTGCTGTACAAACTACTTGGTATCAACCCACATGCCTGGCCAGTAAGCCACCTCCTGTAATCTTCGGTAGGTCTTGAAAACTCCAAGATGGCCACTCATGTGGTTGGCATGATAAGCTTGGATTATCTGGTCAGTCAATGTAGAAGGGATGAAGACGTGGTAATGGGTGCTATGTGTTCCATCTCCTCTTGGAGTTTTTCAATACACTTTATCCTGAATTATGCTGAACTTCTTGTTGAAGTGACTCTTCGAGTCGTCTTCAGACAGACTCTTGTGGATCGCCATGATGGTGGCATCATTCTGCTGTGCTCTCCACACACTCTCATCATCCAGAGGGAAGGAATCATCCTGACACTTAGCGGTAGTGTAAGTGCTGCACAATGGAGGACAAACATTGGCGG
The DNA here is from genome assembly GCF_020615455.1 of Coregonus clupeaformis. Lineage (NCBI taxonomy): Eukaryota > Metazoa > Chordata > Actinopteri > Salmoniformes > Salmonidae > Coregonus > Coregonus clupeaformis. Next base: position 50,070,053 of record NC_059207.1, read on the forward strand.
TCTCTGTAATCGGAGAAAGGGCATCTGGTACATCATTCAGCTTTCCTTTGCGATACTCAATGATGAAGTCAAACCTCTGAAGTCTGATAGTCCAGCGAATAAGACAGCTGTTGGTCTTGCCTGATGCCAGATCCCACTGCAGAGCAGCGTGGTCTGTGACAACAGTGAAGACCTTTGCCTCCAAGTAGTAGCTCCATTTCTCCAAAGCCCAGACCACAGCGAGGCACTCCCTTTCAGTTGTTGAATAATTCCTCTCGGCTGAATTAAGGGTGCGACTTGCATAGGCAAGAACTTCTTCTGTTCCAGGTCCTGTTTGTTGAGCCAAGACTGCTCCAAGTCCTGTTTGAATTGCATCTGTGTACACTATGAAATGAGCATTCAGGTTAGGATGTCTAAGCACTGGAGGAGTGATGAGACTGTTTTTGAGTGCTTCAAATGCGCTTTGGCATGCAAGGGTCCATTGGAATTTCACCTCGTCCTTCTTAAGGTGGTTGAGTGGTTCGGCAACCTTTGAAAAGTCAGGCACAAACCTGTGGTACCATCCAGCCATACCCAGGAAGCGCTGAACAGCCTTGATGGATGTGGGAATTGGGAACTCCTGCACTGCTGCAACTTTGGCTGGATCTGCATGGATACCTTCAGCATTAACCACATGACTAAGGAACTTGAGTTCTGGCAAGCAGAAATGACACTTCTTCAAGTTCAGGGTCAAACCTGCAGCCTTTAGTCTGTTGAAGACGGACTGTATGTCTTGCAGATGATCAGCGACAGAGGAGGAGTAGATTATGATGTCATCCAAATACACAATACAATTTCTTCCCCTCAGATCTCCCAGGACAGTCACCATCAGCCTTTGGAATGTTGCTGGAGTGTTCTTCAAACCAAAAGGCATGACTTTGAAGGAGTACAAGCCAACAGGGGTGACACAGGCAGTCTTGTCCTGACTGGCGGGATCCATTGCCACCTGCCAATATCCGCTGTTCAGATCCAGATTACTGAAGATGGATGCTCCTGCCAGAGATTCCAGTATGTCATTAATGTTCGGTAGAGGGTAGGCCTCGCTGTCACGATCGTCGTATTGAATAGACCAAGGCGCAGCGTGATGAACGAACATGGTTAACTTTATTATCTTTAGTGATAATAGAAACAACAATCAACAAAACAACAAACGACTCGTAACGTCCTCGGTAACAATGACCAAACCAACTGGAACAAGAACCCACAAACACAAAGGGAAAACAGACAGTTTAAATATGGCTCCCAATCAGAGACAACCAACGACAGCTGACACTCGTTGCCTCTGATTGGGAGTCACTCTAGCCAACATAGAAATAAACACAACTAGAACTACCAACATACAAATCTAACACATAGAATGAACACACCCTGGCTCAACATATAGAGTCCCAGAGCCAGGGTGTGACAGTACCCCCTAAAGGTGCGGACTGCGACCGCGCCTCAACTTGAACAAAACAGGGAGGGCTGGGTGGGCATACCTCCCTCGGCGGCGGTTCTGGCTCCGGCCTTGCCCACCACCCTCCAATAAACCCCCCATAGCGCCCCTGGTCCAGTCTGGCCCCGCTGGCTGGAGCTGAACTGGACTTAGCAGGAGCGGTTAGCTTCAGCTCCGTAGTGGAGCAGTTGACCGGTACCTTACCAGGCACCGGTGACCCAGGCACGGGTTGTGCTGGACTGACGACGCGCACCCCTGGCTTGGTGCGTGGAGGAGGAACAGGCCTTACCAGGCTGACGACGCGCACCCCTGGCTTGGTGCGTGGAGGAGGAACGGGCCTTACCAGGCTGACGACTCGCACCCCTGCCTTGGTGCGTGGAGGAGGAACGGGCCTTACCAGGCTGACGACGCACACCGTAGGCTTGGTGCGTGGAGGAGGAACGGGCCTTACCAGGCTGACGACGCACACCGTAGGCTTGGTGCGTGGAGCAGGGACAGGCCGGGCTGGGCTGGCGACGCACCCCGTAGGCTTGGTGCGTGGAGCAGGGACAGGCCAGGCTGGGCTGGCGACGCACACCGTAGGCTTGGTGCGTGGAGCAGGGACAGGCCGGACCGGGCTGGCGACGCACACCGTAGGCTTGGTGCGTGGAGCAGGGACAGGCCGGGCTGGGCTGGCGACGCACCCCGTAGGCTTGGTGCGTGGAGCAGGGACAGGCCGGGCTGGGCTGGCGACACACACCGTAGGCTTGGTGCGTGGAGCAGGGACAGGCCGGACTGGGCTGGCGACGCACACCGTAGGCTTGGTGCGTGGAGCAGGGACAGGCCGGACCGGGCTGGCGACGCACACCGTAGGCTTGGTGCGTGGAGCAGGGACAGGCCGGACTGGGCTGGCGACGCACACCGTAGGCTTGGTGCGTAGAGCAGGGACAGGCCGGACCGGGCTGTGGAGACGGATAGGAGACCTGGAGTGAAGAGCGGCCATAACCCGTCCTGGCTGAATGCCTACCTTCACACACTCTGTGTGAGGCATCCGCACAGGACGTACCGGGCTGTGTACCCGTACTGGCATAACAGCACGTGGGGGGTGCTCGCACAGGACGTACAGGACTATGCCGGACCACTCGTGGCACAGTACGCCGCTCCGCATACCGCGGAACCTGCCCCGTCCCATACTGCCATGCCTGAGTACGGGAAGTTGGTTCCGCTCTCCATCCAGGCTCCGCCAACCTGCCTTCTGGCCCCCCTAACCCGGTGGCCTCCTCTCCAAATCGCCCTGTGGCAGCCTCCTGCTGCCCAGCCGCCCATGCCGTGTGCCCCCCCTAAACATTTTCTGGGGTTGCCTCTCGCCTGTCCGACGTTGACACTGCTGACGCCGCTGCTCCTCTCTCGCCAGGGCCTTAATCCTAGCCCATGGCCCTTTTCCCCCGAGCATGTCCTCCCAGGACCACACTTTGCCCACCTGGGCCATCGCCAACCTCTCCATCTCCTTTCCCCGGCGCTTCCTCCCATGTCCAGTCTGCCTGCTCCTGGACACGCTGCTTGGTCCTTTTATGGTGGGTTCTTCTGTCACGATCGTCGTATTGAATAGACCAAGGCGCAGCGTGATGAACGAACATGGTTAACTTTATTATCTTTAGTGATAATAGAAACAACAATCAACAAAACAACAAACGACTCGTAACGTCCTCGGTAACAATGACCAAACCAACTGGAACAAGAACCCACAAACACAAAGGGAAAACAGACAGTTTAAATATGGCTCCCAATCAGAGACAACCAACGACAGCTGACACTCGTTGCCTCTGATTGGGAGTCACTCTAGCCAACATAGAAATAAACACAACTAGAACTACCAACATAGAAATCTAACACATATAATGAACACACCCTGGCTCAACATATAGAGTCCCAGAGCCAGGGTGTGACACTCGCTTTCTGTTATGGTTGGTGGGCGCCAGGCTGCCCATCATTACGCACACCTGTCACAATCGTTACGAGCATCTGCGCTTCATTGGACTCACCTGGACTTCATCACTGTTTAATTACCTCCCGTATATATGTCTGTTCCTCAGTTGTTATCCCCGAGTCAGCATTAATGTCGTTATGTTTCCCCTGTCCAGACGCTGTCCGTGTTTTGTTTCATGTCTGTATATATTAAATGTTCACTCCCTGTACTTGCTTCTCGTCTCCCAGCGTCTGTCCTCACATTATTATGTGATTTGTTAAGCACATTTGTGCTCCTGAACTTATTTAGGTTTGCTATAACAAAGGGATTGAATACTTATTGACTCAAGACATTTCAGCTTTACATTTTTTATTCATTTGTTAAACTTTTGAAAAACATAATTCCACTTTATGGGGTATTGTGTGTAGGCCAATGACAACTAATCTCAATGTAATTCATTTTAAATTCAGGCTGTAACACAACAAAATGTGGAAAAAGTCAAGGGGTGTGAATACTTTCTAAAGGCACTATATATATTAGGTACCAGGGCCCAAATGTGTGCACTATATAAAGAATAGTCTGAGGGTTGTCTGTCTGAGGGTTGAAATACAACATAGCCCCTCAACTGTTGAAGGGCTTTTATTTTGTTACCGTCCCACACAGACAAGCCTGGAAACCTCTGTATTACTGTGTTACCTATTGAGAGATGTGCGTAACTAAGGAAGTGTTGTCCAGATGGATTAATCATTACATTTATCTTCATTGATTTAGTTGTATTTAGCCAAACTTTCATTTGAGTTTATGACTTATGTTTCCCATTAGAAACCATAATATATCAGACGTTTATATCTTTATTTACTTTATTGAAATACAAAAGCACATAAATGTGTTCAGCTGTTTGTTGTTGTTTCCTTCAATGGAGTTCAATATGTTGTTATTACAGCATAGTACACCATCTATACTGATTTACACCATGTTCTGGCGTTCATAAATCTACTGGAAGGACTTAGACATAAAACACAAAATAACATATCCCCCCGTAGATCGAAGACATATGGGCGAATCAACACAAGACTAAATGAAATATTACCTCACTGGAGTACGTGATTAAAAAGTAAATGACAGAGACCATAAATTCCTGATAAATCCATAAACATGGCCTATTGCAGGAGGGAATAATTAGGTTGTGTGTTAGGGTCGGTGAGATTTAGTCATAATTGGAATGATTGAGAGTAGACATAAATAATAGAAACCCACCATCAGAGGACATCAGTTGTAAAACTGGTATTGAGATCTATAAGGAGAAGTGGACAATGAGGAAAATGTGTGTTCACCATTCACACTCAATATGAATCTCAATCTGTATTGTCATTGACCTGACTGCCCTCTGAAACACTCAGAATAAAGGAAGGCATATCAATGTCTCTCTGTGAAACGTGATTGAATTACCCTCCTTTCATTTCATTCTAGAACAGCAAAAGGGGTTAATATCTGGTGGCAATAAAGCTAGCGTTGCAGTGTCTATCATGGGCCACAAATGCCAATATTTTCATTTAAACTCCCCATTCTTCGCACACATTCAATAAATGTTGTTCTCCCATTGGCTAGATAAACACATTTGACCCAATCTAGTGGTCTTCATTCATTTTAATGAGTTTGAGAAACCATGTCACTGCTGATTTCTCCATTCTAAATTGTTACCTCGTCCAACAATCAACATGTTTTCTTTTCAAGACAATTCTACCCCATCTGAAATACAGTTAGTCTCTGTCACATACATTGCAAGTGCACTTACTGCCACAGTATTGCTATTAACACTTTTGATAGTCATATTACATCTGACACTATATTCTGTGTTCATTCCGAGTAACTGGGATGCTTCCAATGCATATCCTGCAACCTCCCAACCTCAGGAGCATGCAGTGGCTGTGTGTTCCCCTAGCAACCAAATATTTAATCTGGTGATGGATATGAAAGCATCAACTTCCCATTTGAGGGATGCTTTATGAGTTTTGGATGGACACATTTAAACAAAGACAGCGAGATCTTGGCTCTGCTCTGAGCATGTGGGAAAAATGGAACACTTGGCGATAATACAAGCTGGGCCTCTTCAGATAACAACCTCCCCGTGGGGTTCACCAATAACGCTTTATTACAATGCAGGGGTGCTCCATTTGAAGAAAATGCTGATGATATTCATAAAATAAACAGATGGGATTGCGGGACAGATTGCGGCAATTTGAAAACAAATACGTATTTATGAGCAAATATAAACATTATGTAATTGTTGTCAATTCATAAAGAGGGGAAGGTGCCTCGGATATTGCATTGGACAAAGAAACAGCTCCTTAGCATGCAAACAAACTGTTTCTTTGTAGGATTGTGTATTGTTTTGTTTCTTAATATCGACTTTGGAAATCAGGGTCTGTCAGATGACATGGTTTCTGTGATTTTGCAATAGAGATAAGTGATGGTGTACCCTATGGGCCCTGGTCACTACGTATTGAATAAGGTGCCGTTTTGGACACATTGACTGATGTATTTATAGTGGGATTAGAGCTGTGCACAATGTGAAGCTAGCTGTGTTCTTTACCCATTAGTTGAATCATTCAACTTATTTCTTCTCTGAGTGGGTTGGCAAACTGCTCAAACGTTATTTTGCTAGAATTTAATGACTTGTAAAGGGCATGCAAGTTGACCAAGAAGTCAGTGCATACCATATAGAAGTATTTGTAACATAAACCTTGTAGGCTACTCTAGTCTACAGGGTGTTTTGAGATAGTTTAAAGGAGATGTCTGCATCCCAACTGGCACCCTATTCCCTATATAGTGCACTAATTTTAACCAGAGCTCTATAGGCACTGGTCAAAAGTAGTGCACTGGAAATATGGTGTTGTTTGAGACACAGCCAGTGAGTGGGTATATCTGAAGGAGGAGGAGGGGCGGAACAATCTTCACACTCTGCAAACTCTGATGAACATTTCAGGAAAGATAAAAGAGAGGCCTTATAATTAAATCATTATTTAACTGCCACATAAATTACATAACACTTTGACGGGGGAACTTTCTCATGCTTATACCCCTACAGAAACCACGAGGTAGCCTAAATGGTGGGTTATACTGTATATTTCAACAAATGACCCTCGGCTGTGGTAGATAGTAAGATTACACTAACATGGCATCCAGTATACTCTACCTGAGATAACTAACATGCAGTGCTATTGTGCCAAGACAACTCCTGTAGAGACAAAGAAATCTCCAATATAGATTTCCCTCCCTGATATCGAGAACTATACAATACTACTGTATGTAGATCTACAGCGCATTTGGAAAGGTTTCAGACCCCTTGACTTTTTCCACATTTTCTTACGTTACAGCCTTATTCTAAAATTGATTAAATTAAAAATGTTCCTCATCAATCTACACACAATACCCCATAATGACAAAGCGAAAACAGATTTTTATAAATGTTTGCAAATGTATTACAAATAAAAAACTGAAATACCTTATTTACATAAGTATTCAGACCCTTTGCTATGAGTCTCCAAATTGAGATCAGGTGCATCTTGTTTCCATTGATCATCCTTGAGATGTTTCTACAACTTGATTGGAGTCCACCTGTGGTAAATTTAATTGATTGGACATGATTTGGAAAGGCACACACCTGTCTATATAAGGTCCCAAGTTGACAGTGCATGTCAGAGCAAAAACAAGCAATGAGGTCAAAGGAATTGTCTGTAGAGCTCCGACACAGGATTGTGTCAAGGCACAGATCTGGGGAAGGGTACCAAAACATTTCTGAAGCATTGAAGGTCCCCAAGAACACAGTGGGCTCCATCATTCTTAAATGGAAGAAGTTTGGAACCACCAAGACTCTCCCTAGACCTGGCCTCCCGGCCAAACTGAGCAATCGGGGGAGAAGGGCCTTGGTCATGGAGGTGACCAAGAACCTGATGGTCACTCTGATATAGCTCCAGAGTTCCTCTGTGGAGATGGGAGAACCTTCCAGAAGGACAACCATCTTTGTAGCACTCCACCAATCAGGCCTTTATGGTAGAGTGGCCAGACGGAAGCCACTCCTCAGTAAAAGGCACGTGACAGCCCTCTTGGAGATTGCCAGAAGGCACCTAAAGACTCTCAGACCATGAGAAACAAGATTTTCTGGTCTGCTGAAACCAAGATTGAACTCTTTGGCCTAAATGCCAAGCATCACGTCTGGAGGAAACCTGGCACCATCCCTACTGTGAAGCATGGTGGTGGCAGCATCATGCTGTGGGGATATTTTTCAGTGGCAGGGACTGGGAGACTAGTCAGGATCGAGGGAAACATGAAAGGAGCAAAGTACAGAGAGATCCTTGATGGAAACCTGCTCCAGAGCGCTCAGGACCTCAGACTGGGGTGAAGATTCACCTTCCAACAGGACAATGAACTTAAGTACACAGCCAAGACAACGCAGGAGTGGCTTTGGGACAAGTCTCTGAATGTCCTTGAGTGGCCCAGCCAGAGCCCGGACTTGAACCCGATCTAACATCTCTGGAGAGACCTGAAAATAGCTGTGCAGTAACGCTCCCCATCCAACCTGACAGAGCTTAAGAGGATCTGCAGAGAAGAATGGGAGAAACTCCCCAAATACAGATGTGCCAAGCTTGTCGTGTCATATCCAAGAAGACTCGAGGCTGTAATCGCTGCCAAAGGTGCTTCAACAAAGTACTGAGTAAAGGGTCTGAATACCTATGTAAATGTGATATTTCAGTAGTTTTTTTATAAATGTGTAAAAAATTCTAAAAACCTGTTTTTGCTGTGTTATTATGGGGTGTCGGGTGTAGATTTATGAGGGGGAAAAACAATTTAATCAATTTTAGAATAAGGCTGTAATGTAACAAAATGTGAAAAAAGTCAAGTGGTCTGAATACTTTCCTAATACACTGTATGTATGTAGATCTATGGTGGTCATGGACAGCTCGGTGTCCATGACCACTATGAAACATTAATGATTTGAGTATGGTAAGTTTAGAAGTAGGATTTTGGAGGATTACAAGGTTAAGAGTGCTTACCTTCTCTTTATTTCTACTGCTGATGATTTCAGGTCTAATAATAATAATAATAATAATAATAATAATAATAATAATAATATGCCATTTAGCAGAAGCTATGCACCAACTAATCTACTAAAGACAAATACTGTAAGTAATTTATCTTTGCTTAAATCATTGAAATGAACAAGCTGCATCTGCATCATATTATGAATATGTAACTCCTGTATAACTCCTGTGTAGTTGCTGTGTGGATGGCTTTACGAGAGATATTTACAGTGACAGACCGGACTGGACTGGGGGCAGTTCCAAACAGAGGTGTGTGTAGGGCACATCTGAAACCTAACCTTGTTTTAATGGTCTAGTACTCTACCACAGGTGTGTTGTAGAACTATGATGTGGAACACCGATCTGCAATACTTCACCATCAAATGCCGACCCCAGTACCTCCCAAGAGAATTCTCACCGGTTATTGTTATGGCCGTTTATTGCATATCCTTTGGCCGCATTTGTTGTAGCTAGGGACTTTAACAAATGAAATCTGAGGAAAATACTACCGAAATTCCACCAACATATTTCCTGTGTTACACACAGAGAGAGGACGCTTGACCATTGTTATTCTCCCTTCTGGTACAAGGCCCTGCCCCGTCCCCCTTTCAGCAAATCAGATCACTCCTCCATTCTGCTCCTACTGGCCTATAGGCAGAAATTAAAGGCACCCGTGGTACGGACTGTTCAACATTGGCCTGAAAATTGAAATCCATGCTACAGGACTGTTTTGATCACATGGACTGGGATATGTTCCAGGTTGCCTCTGGGAATATCATTGACGACTACGCTGACTCTGTCACTCGGTTCATCAGGAAGTGCATAGAGGATGTTGTTCCCACTGTGACGATTAGAACATATCCAAACCAAAACTGTGGATAAATGGCAGCATTCGTGCAAAACTGAAAAGCGCAAACCACTGCATTTAACCATGATAAGGTGACTGAGAACTTGGACGAGTATAAACAGACCAACTATGACCTCCGTAAGTCCATCAAAGAGGCAAAAAGACATTACAGTGACAAAGTGGTGTCGCAAATCAATGGTTCAGACCTGAGATGCCTGAGGCAGGGACTTCAGACTAGGGATGTCTGAACGGACGTTAGTATTTGAATACGTGTGAGTATTCATAAAAATAAATGTTAGGCCTGTTTTAACCTTTTCACACGGACCAACAAACGGGTGTGATCATTCTACAGGGGTCCCTGCAGTGTACGCTCAAACCGGTGTGATTAGAACGCTTATTTAGAACGTCCAGTTTCAATTGACGCAACAGTCAGCATTTGAGCTAGCCACACTGTTTTTTAACAGAAACATTTGGCACAAACACCGTCCTTATAAAGTTATGTCCTGAATGTGACCAGTTTATTTTTGGATGATAATGTTCAGACATTCACAGAAGTAGCGACAGCATACACAGTCATCCAAACCGAAAAATGTAGGCTACATTAGTCCTAGCGCTAACTGATGAAAGATTGACATAACACAAGCCGTCATATTTAGATAACTCTCGGCTGACAGAAACCACAATATGAATTAGCTAATAGCAATTACTATTTATAATTTGTCACATCACGGGTGAGCTCACCATTGATCGAAATAATTGAGTAAAACACTTTCTACAAAACGAAATTAATCTGACGATGGGTAGTTTGTGTGCGCCGCCATGTTTGTTTTTCGCATCAACCAAAGAAAATAAGAGGTGACAAGATGAGTTTGGTCTGTTTGCGGTGTGCATATTGAAGGGGGTGTGTCGTCTACGATCATTCACCTCCATTCACTTCCGGAAGTTTACTTGAAAGATGAGTGAACCATTCCTTCACCTCATTATAACATCTTTGGTCAGACAGATGTTTACGTGACTTAAAAAGATCAGAGAGGCCTGTAATTTTCATCATAGGTACACGTCAACTATGACAGACAAATTGAGGAAAAAAAATCCAGAAAATCACATTGTAGGATTTTTTATGAATTTATTTGCAAATTATGGTGGAAAATAAGTATTTGGTCACCTACAAACAAGCAAGATTTCTGGCTCTCACAGACCTGTAACTTCTTCTTTAAGAGGCTCCTCTGTCCTCCACTCGTTACCTGTATTAATGGCACCTGTTTGAACTTGTTATCAGTATAAAAGACACCTGTCCACAACCTCAAACAGTCACACTCCAAACTCCACTATGGCCAAGACCAAAGAGCTGTCAAAGGACACCAGAAACAAAATTGTAGACCTGCACCAGGCTGGGAAGACTGAATCTGCAATAGGTAAGCAGCTTGGTTTGAAGAAATCAACTGTGGGAGCAATTATTAGGAAATGGAAGACATACAAGACCACTGATAATCTCCCTCGATCTGGGGCTTCACGCAAGATCTCACCTTTTTAATGAATTTATTTGCAAATTATGGTGGAAAATAAGTATTTGGTCAATAACAAAAGTTTCTCAATATTTTGTTATATACCCTGTGTTGGCAATGACACAGGTCAAACGTTTTCTGTAAGTCTTCACAAGGTTTTCACACACTGTTGCTGGTATTTTGGCCCATTCCTCCATGCAGATCTCCTCTAGAGCAGTGATGTTTTGGGGCTGTCGCTGGGCAACACGGACTTTCAGCTCCCTCCAAAGATTTTCTATGGGGTTGAGATCTGGAGACTGGCTAGGCCACTCCAGGACCTTGAAATGCTTCTTACGAAGCCACTCCTTCGTTGCCCGGGCAGTGTGTTTGGGATCATTGTCATGCTGAAAGACCCAGCCACGTTTCATCTTCAATGCCCTTGCTGATGGAAGGAGGTTTTCACTCAAAATCTCACGATACATGGCCCCATTCATTCTTTCCTTTACACGGATCAGTCGTCCTGGTCCCTTTGCAGAAAAACAGCCCCAAAGCATGATGTTTCCACCCCCATGCTTCACAGTAGGTATGGTGTTCTTTGGATGCAACTCAGCATTCTTTGTCCTCCAAACACGACAAGTTGAGTTTTTACCAAAAAGTTATATTTTGGTTTCATCTGACCATATGACATTCTCCCAATCCTCTTCTGGATCATCCAAATGCACTCTAGCAAACTTCAGACGGGCCTGGACATGTACTGGCTTAAGCAGGGGGACACGTCTGGCACTGCAGGATTTGAGTCCCTGGCGGTGTAGTGTGTTACTGATGGTAGGCTTTGTTACTTTGGTCCCAGCTCTCTGCAGGTCCTTCACTAGGTCCCCCCGTGTGGTTCTGGGATTTTTGCTCACCGTTCTTGTGATCATTTTGGTGAGATCTTGCGTGGAGCCCCAGATCGAGGGAGATTATCAGTGGTCTTGTACGTCTTCCATTTCCTAATAATTGCTCCCACAGCTGATTTCTTCAAACCAAGCTGCTTACCTATTGCAGATTCAGTCTTCCCAGCCTGGTGCAGGTCTACAATTTTGTTTCTGGTGTCCTTTGACAGCTCTTTGGTCTTGGCCATAGTGGAGTTTGGAGTGTGACTGTTTGAGGTTGTGGACAGGTGTATTTTATACTGATAACAAGTTCAAACAGGTGCCATTAATACAGGTAACGAGTGGACAGAGGAGCCTCTTAAAGAAGAAGTTACAGGTCTGTGAGAGCCAGAAATCTTGCTTGTTTGTAGGTGACCAAATGCTTATTTTCCACCATAATATGCAAATACATTCATAAAAAATCGTACAATGTGATTTTCTGGAGAAAAAAACTTCTCAATTTGTCTGTCATAGTTGACGTGTACCTATGATGAAAATTACAGAACTCTCTCATCTTTTTAAGTGGGAGAACTTGCACAATTGGTGGCTGACTAAATACTTTTTTCCCCACTGTACACCTTAGCCAAATACATTTCAACTCAGTTTTTCACAATTCCTGACATTTAATCCTAGTAAAAATTCCCTGTCTTAGGTCAGTTAGGATCACCACTTTATTTTAAGAATGTGAAATGTCAGAATAATAGTAGAGAGAATGATTTATTTAAGCTTTTATTTCTTTCATCACATTCCTAGTGGGTCAGAAGTTTACATACACTCAATTAGTATTTGGTAGCATTGCCTTTAAATTGTTTAACTTGGGTCAAACGTTTCGGGTAGCCTTCCACAAGCTTCCCACAATAAGTTGGGTGAATTTTGGCCCATTCCTCCTGACAGAGGTGGTGTAACTGAGTCAGGTTTGTAGGCCTCCTTGCTCGCACACGCTTTTTCAGTTCTGCCCACAAATGTTCTATAGGATTGAAGTCAGGGCTTTGTGATGGCCACTCCAATACCTTGACTTTGTTGTCCTTAAGCCATTTTGCCACAACTTTGGAAGTATGCTTGGGGTCATTGTCCATTTGGAAGACCCATTTGCAACCAAGCTTTAACTTCCTGACTGATGTCTTGAGATGTTGCTTAAGAATATACACATAATTTTCCTTCCTCATGATGCCATCTATTTTGTGAAGTGCACCAGTCCCTCCTGCAGCAAAGCACCCCCACAGCATGATGCTGCCACCCCCGTGCTTCACGGTTGGGATGGTGTTCTTCGGCTTGCAAGCCTCCCCATTTTTCCTCCAAACATAACGATGGTCATTATGGCCAAAGAGTTCAATTTTTGTTTCATCACACCAGAGGACATTTCTCCAAAAAGTACGATCTTTGTCCCCATGTGCAGTTGCAAACCATAGTCTGGCTTTTTTATTGCAGTTTTGGAGCAGTGGCTCCTTCGTTGCTGAGCGGCTTTTCAGGTTATGTCGATATACAGTGAGGAGAACAAGTATTTGATTCACTGCCGATTTTGCAGATTTTCCTACTTACAAAGCATGTAGAGGTCTGTAATTTTTATCATAGGTACACTTCAACTGTGAGAGACGGAATCTAAAACAAAAATCCAGAAAATCACATTGTAGGATTTTTAAGTAATTCATTTGCATTTTATTGCATGACATAAGTATTTGATACATCAGAAAAGCAGAACTTAATATTTGGTACAGAAACCTTTGTTTGCAATTACAGAGATCATACGTTTCCTGTAGGTCTTGACCAGGTTTGCACACACTGCAGCAGGGATTTTGGCCCACTCCTCCATACAGACCTTCTCCAGATCCTTCAGGTTTCGGGGCTGTCGCTGGGCAGTACGGACTTTCAGCTCCCTCCAACGATTTTCTATTGGGTTCAGGTCTGGAGACTGGCTAGGCCACTCCAGGACCTTGAGATGCTTCTTACGGAGCCACTCCTTAGTTGCCCTGGCTGTGTGTTTCAGGTCGTTGTCATGCTGGAAGACCCAGCCACGACCCATCTTCAATGCTCTTACTGAGGGAAGGAGGTTGTTGGCCAAGATCTCGCGATACATGGCCCCATCCATCCTCCCCTCAATACGGTGCAGTCGTCCTGTCCCATTTGCAGAAAAGCATCCCCAAAGAATGATGTTTCCACCTCTATCCACTCATCCTTCTTCTTCCTCCAAACACGGCGAGTGGAGTTTAGACCAAAAAGCTCTATTTTTGTCTCATCAGACCAAATGACCTTCTCCCATTCCTCCTCTGGATCATCCAGATGGTCATTGGTAAACTTCAGACGGGCCTGGACATGCGCTGGCTTGAGCAGGGGGACCTTGCGTGCGCTGCAGGATTTTAATCCATGACGGCGTAGTGTGTTACTAATGGTTTTCTTTGAGACTGTGGTCCCAGCTCTCTTCAGGTCATTGACCAGGTCCTGCCGTGTAGTTCTGGGCTCATCCCTCACCTTCCTCATGATCATTGATGCCCCACGAGGTGAGATCTTGCATGGAGCCCCAGACCGAGGGTGATTGACCGTCATCTTGAACTTCTTCCATTTTCTAATAATTGCGCCAACAGTTGTTGCCTTCTCACCAAGCTGCTTGCCTATTGTCCTGTAGCCCATCTCAGCCTTGTGCAGGTCTACAATTTTATCCCTGATGTCCTTACACAGCTCTCTGGTCTTGGCCATTGTGGAGAGGTTGGAGTCTGTTTGATTGAGTGTGTGGACAGGTATCTTTATACAGGTAACGAGTTCAAACAGGTGCAGTTAATACAGGTAATGAGTGGAGAACAGGAGGGCTTCTTAAAGAAAAACTAACAGGTCTGTGAGAGCCGGAATTCTTACTGGTTGGTAGGTGATCAAATACTTATGTCATGCAATAAAATGCAAATTAATTACTTAAAAATCATACAATGTGATTTTCTGGATTTTTGTTTTAGATTCCTTCTCTCACAGTTTAAGTGTACCTATGATAACAATTACAGACCTCTACATGCTTTGTAAGTAGGAAAACTTGCAAAATCGGCAGTCTATCAAATACTTGTTCTCCCCACTGTAGGACTCATTTTACTGTGGATATAGATACTTTTGTACCCGTTTCCTCCAGCATCTTCACAAGGTCCTTTGCTGTTGTTCTGGGATTGATTAGCACCTTTCGTACCAAAAGTACGTTCATCTCTAGGAGACAGAACGTGTCTCCTTCCTGAGCGGTATGACAGCTGAGTGGTCCCATGGTGTTTATACTTGCGTACTATTGTTTGTACAGATGAACGTGGTACCTTCAGGCATTTGGAAATTGCTCCCAAGGATGAACCAGATTTGTGGAGGTCTTGACTGATTTCTTTTCATTTCCCCATGATGTCAAGCAAAGAGGCACTGAGTTTGAAGGTAGGCCTTGAAATACATCCACAGGTACACCTCCAATTGACTCAAATTATGTCAATTAGCCTATCAGAAGATTCTAAAGCCATGACATCATTTTCTGGAATTTTCCAAGCTGTTTAAAGTCACAGTCAACTTAGTGTATGTAAACTTCTGACCCACTGGAATTGTGATACAGTGAATTATAAGTGAAATAATCTGTCTGTAAACAATTGTTGGAAAAATTACTTGTGTCATACACAAAGTAGATGTCCTAACCGACTTGCCAAAACTATAGTTTGTTAACAAGACATTTGTGGAGTGGTTGAAAAACTACTTTTAATGACTCCAACCTAAGTGTATGTAAACTTCCGACTTCAACTGTACATACTGTATGCTACAGTAGAAACGACAACACTATATACAGAAAATAAGGCACTTACTTTGATAGGAACGCACACATGTCCAAAATTATTATTTGTAAGGAAAACAACAATGAAGGCAATTCGAGTGCCAGCCAGAAAATGTGCCAGTTCGTGCAAGACGGCGCAAATGTCTGCATACTTGATCTGCAGAAA
The DNA here is from genome assembly GCF_020615455.1 of Coregonus clupeaformis. NCBI lineage: Eukaryota > Metazoa > Chordata > Actinopteri > Salmoniformes > Salmonidae > Coregonus > Coregonus clupeaformis. The sequence goes on from NC_059207.1 coordinate 50,085,715, forward strand.
CACTGGGGAGGTGCGTGGGCTCTCCTCTAAGAGAGAAGTTTGTCCAGCTCAGTAAAGCCTCAAACATAAATTGTCCACAACACTGAAATGGGCTACTTCTATGTGAATTAATCAAACTGTTGTTAGAAAATAAAACATGTTAGAAAATAATTTGAAATTGACAAGTTGAAACATAGCCTATAGATAATTAGCAGACAGTGCATGTTAATTGTCATTTTGGAACAGTCAGTGCATTCTGACATCATGTGCATAAAACAACTCACGCTTGGGCGACTGTTAGAGATATTTTGAACTCACATGTGGAAAGGTTAACATGTGACATTGCTACGTACAAGGATATACCATGACATGACTAATTATTAATTTAATAAAACAACTAACATTTCAATGTAGTTTCTATGACATGCGTCCCATAAAAATACTGGTATCCGACTGGTAGCCTTCATATGTGTAGCTTTTTGTTTATGTTGGCCAATCAAAATGTCAAAGTGGCTCAATGTGTAGTAAGTGGAGTGAGAGTTCACTAATATAATGCAAGATGGATAAAAATACGGAATTAAAAGTTAGCAAAATGAGAAGGAGTAGGCTACAACGAGCAACCAACAGGTAGGCTGTTGTTTTATCTGAATGGGGTTGGGGAGAAAGTGCAGCATGTAGCCTCAATTAGCCTAGCTAGCTATAGCTGGCTAGCTTAGCTAGCTCGCTAGCTTCTCTAGGCTACTCCAGTCAAGACATGTACTGTTATATAGGATTATAAATAACATTGTGTCTGCTACAATTTAGCTAGTCTTAGCTGTAGCCGAGTTGCCTTGGCTACTGCATGATTGCTTCTCTCTCTCTCCCCCATCTGCTCGCTCCCATCTCATACACACCGGCTCCTCTGAGGCTGCAGCAATAGAGCACCAGCCTCTCTCCCTCGCGCCACAGTCCTCAGGTTAAAAACATAACTGTAAAAAAACACATGTATTTTGAATATCCAGATATCTGAGAAAACATTTATGATAATATTCAATTATTATTATTACATTATTTCAAACCTCCATCCCTACTTCAGACAATCACAGATTATAAAGGGAAAACCAGCCACGTTGTGGACACCGATGCCTTACTCCCAGACAAGCTTAACACGTTCTTCGCCCACTTGGAGGAAAACAACGCATAGCCACTATCAGGGCCCCCACTGCTCACAAGGACTGCGTGCTCCTGATCTCTGTAGCCTACGTGATTAGAACTTTCAAGAGTGTTAACCCTCGCAAGGCTGCTGATCTGGACGGCATCCCAAGCCACGTCCTCAGTGCATGTGCCCACCAGCTGGCTGGATTATTCACGGACATATTCAACCTCTCCCTATCCCAGTCGGTTGTCTCCACTTGTTTCTGTACCCAAGCTAGTTAAGGTAACTGAACTAAATGACAATCGCCCCGTAGCACTCACCTCTGTCATCATGAAGTTCTTTAAGAGGCTTGTCAAGGACCATATCTCCTCCACCTTGCCCGACACCCTAGACCCACTACAATTTGCATACCACTCCAACAGATCCACGGACGACACAATCGCCATTGCACTGCACACTGCCCTATCCCACCTGGACAAAAGGAATAATTATATGAGAATGATGTTCAACAACTACAGCTTTCAACACTATAGTGCCCTCCAAGCTTGTCACTAAGCTCAGGGCCCTGGGTATGAACTCCTTCCTGTGCAACTGGGTCCTACACTTCCTGACGGGCCGACCCCAGGTCGTGAGGGTAGGAAACAACACCTCCGCCACGCTGATCCTCAACACGGGGGCCCCACAGAGGTGTGTGCTCAGCTCCCTCCTGTACTCCCTGTTCACCCATAACTTCCTGGCTATGCACGACTGCAACTCAATCAAATTTGCTGATGACACGACTGTGGTAGGCCTGATTAACAACAACGACAAGACAGCCGACAGGGAGGAGGTGAGAGCCCTGGCAGAGTGTTACCAGGAAAATAACCTAATTCTCAATGTAATAAAAACAAAGGAGCGATCATGGACTAGAGAAGATAGAAGAGGGAGCACGCCCCCATCCACATCGAAAGGGAGAGGGTCAAAAGCTTCCAGTTCCTTGGTGTGCACATCACTGAGGACCTGAAATGGTCCCACCACACCGACACCGTGGTGAAGAAGACGCAACAGTGCCTCTTCAACCTCAGGCGGCTGAAGAAATTCGGCATGGCAGCTAAGACCCTGACAAACTTCTACAGATGCACCATTGAGAGAATTCTGTCGGGCTGCATTACCGCCTGGTACGGCAATTGCACCGCCTTCAACCGCATGGCTCTCCAGAGGTTGATGCGGTCAGCTCAATGCATGACCAGGGGCACATTGCCTGCCCTCCAGGACATTTACAGCACTCAGTGTCATAGGAAGGCCAATAAGATCATTAAGGACCTCAGCCACTTGAGCCACGGTCTGTTCACTCTGATACCATCTAGTAGAGACAGTACAGAAGCATCAGTGCCGGGACCGAGAGACTGATAAACAACTTCTATCCCCAGGCCATTAGACTGTTGAACAGCCATCACTAGCCGGCTACCTGCTCGGACTCAGCCCTGCACCTTGAGACTAATGCCACAAGAATATAGAGCCATTGAACGCGGGTCACCTCATATTCTGTTTATATACTGTTGTTTACTTAGTGTGTATGTATACAGTGCATTCGGAAAGTATTCAGACCCCTTGACATGTTCCACATTTTGTTACATTACAGCCTTATTCTAAAATGGATTAAATTGTTTGTTTTCTCTCTCATCAATCTACACACAATACCCCACAATGACGAAGCAAAAACAGGTTTTTAGATTGCAAATGTATAAAAAATAAATAATTGAAATATCACATTTACAAACAGTACCAGTCAAACGTTTGGACACACCTACTTATTCAAGGGTTTTTCTTAATTTTTTAAATTTTCTATATTGTAGAATAATAGTGAAGACATCAAAACTATGAAATAACACATATAGAATCATGTAGTAACCCAAAAATTTTTTTAACAAATGAAAATATATTTTATATTTGAGATTCTTCAAATGGCAACCCTATGCCTTGATGACAGCTTTGCACACTCTTGGCATTCTCTCTACCAGCTTCATGAGGTAGTCACCTGGAATGCATTTCAATTAACAGGTTAAAAGTTAATTTGTGGAATTTCTTTCCTTCTTAATGCGTTTGAGCCAATCAGTTGTGTTGTGACAATATTATGGCAAGAACAGCTCAAATAAGCAAATAAAAACGACAGTCCATCATTACTTTAAAACATGAAGGTCAGTCAATACAGAACATTTCAAGCAGTCACAAAAACCATCAAGCGCTATGATGAAACTGGCTCTCATGAGGACCGCCACAGCAAAGGAAGACCCAGAGTTACCTCTGCTGCAGAGGATAAGTTCATTAGAGTTAACAGCCTCAGAAATTGCAGCCCAAATAAATGCTTCACAGACTTCAAGTAACAGACACATTTCAACTGTTCAGAGGAGACTGCGTGAATCAGGCCTTCATGGTCGAATTTCTGCAAAGAAACCAATACTAAAGGACACCAAAAAGAAAAAGAGACTTGCTTGGGCCAAGAAACACGAGCAATGGACATTAGACCTGTGGAAATCTGTCCTTTGGTCTGATGAGTCCAAATTGTAGATTTTTGGATCCAACCGCTGTCTTTGTGAGATGCAGAGTAGGTGAACGGATGATCTCCGCATGTGTGATTCCCATCATGAAACATGGAGGAGGAGGTGTGATGGTGTCGGGGTGCTTTGCTGGTGACACTGTCTGTGATTTATTTAGAATTCAAGGCACACTTAACCAGCATGGCTACCACAGCATTCTGCAGTGATACGCCATCCCATCTGGTTTGCGCTTAGTGGGACTGTCATTTGTTTTTCAACAGGACAATGACCCAAAACACACCTCCAGGCTGTGTAAGGGCTATTTTACCAAGGAGAGTGATGGAGTGCTGCATCAGATGACCTGGCCTCCACAATCACCCGACCTCAATCCAATTGAGATGGTTTGAGATTAGTTGGACCGCAGAGTGAAAGTGCTCAGAAAATGTGGGAACTCCTTCAAGACTGTTGGAAAAGCATTCCTCATGAAGCTGGTTGAGAGAATGCCAAGAGTGTGCGAAGCTGTCCTCAAGGCAAAGGTTGGCTACATTGAAGAATATAAAATATATGTTTAACACTTTTTTGGTGTTATTTCATAGTTTTGATGTCTTCACTATTATTCTACAATGTAGAAATTAGTAAAAATAAAGAAAAACCCTTGAATGAGTAGGTATGTCCAAACTTTTGACTGGTACTGTAAGTATTCAGACCCTTTACTCAGTACTTTGTTGAAGCACCTTTGGCAGCAATTACAGCCTAGAGTCTTCTTGGGTATGACGCTACAAGCTTGGCACACCTGTATTTGGGGAGTTTCTCTGCAGATCCTCTCAAGCTTTGTCAGGTTGGATGGGGAGAGTCGCTGCACAGCTATTTCCATGTCTCTCCAGAGATGTTCGATCGGGTTCAAATCCGGGTTCTAGCTGGGCCACTCAAGGACATTCAGAGACTTGTCCCGAAGCCACTCCTGCGTTGTCTTGGCTGTGGGCTTAAGGTCGTTGTCCTGTTGGAAGGTGAACCTTCACCCCAGTCTGAGGTCCTGAGCACTCTGGAGCAGGTGTTCATCAAGGATCTCTCTGTACTTTGCTCCGTTAATCTTTCCCTCAATGCTGACTAGTCTCCCAGTCCCTGTCGCTGAAAAACAACCCCACAGCATGATGCTGCCACCACCATGCTTCACCGTAGGGATGGTGCCCTGTTTCCTCCAGAAGCTTGGCATTCAGTCCAAAGAGTTCAATCTAGGTTTCATCAGACCAGAGAATCTTGTTTCTCATGGTCTGAGAGTCTTTAGGTGCCTTTTGGCAAACTCCTTTTGCTGAGGAGTGGCTTCCGTCTGGCCACTCTACCATAAAGGCCTGATTGGTGGAGTGCTGCAGCGATGGTTGTCCTTCTGGAAGCTTCTCCCATCTCCACAGAGGAACTCTGGAGCTCTGTCAGAGTGACCATTGGGTTCTTGGTCACCTCCCTGACCAAGGCCCTTCTCCCCCGATTGCTCAGTTTGGCTGGGCGTCCAGCTCTAGGAAGAGTCTTGGTGGTTCCAAACTTCTTCCATTTAAGAATGATGGAGGCCATTGTGTTCTTGGGGACCTTCAATCCTTCAACCTCATGGCTTGGTTTTTTGTCTGACATGCACTGTCAACTGTGAGACCTTATAGACAGGTGTGTGCCTTTCCAAATCATGTCCAATCAGTTTAATTTACCACATGTGGACTTCAATCAAGTTGTAGAAACATCTCAAGGATGATCAATGGAAAAAGGATGCACCTGAGCTCAATTTTGATTCTCATAGCAAAGGATCTTAATACTTATGTAAATAAGGTATTGCTGTTTTTTATTTTTAATACATTTACAAAAATGTATGGGGTATTGTGTGTAGATTTATGAGGTAAAACTGTAGCTCATTTGGTAGAGCATGGCGTTTGCAACGCCAGGGTTGTGGGTTCGGTTCCCACGGGGGGCCAGTATGAAAAATGCAATCACTCACTAACTGTAAGTTGCTCTGGATAAGAGTGTCTGCTAAATGACTAAAATGTAAATGTAAAATGTAAAAAATATATTTGATCCATTTTAGAATAAGGCTGTAATGTAACAAAATGTGGAAAAAGTGAAGGGGTCTGAATACTTTCCGAATACACTGTGTACTGTATTCTCCACATAGCTTATCCTAATATACTTACTACTGTACATAATTTTTTTTTTCTCCAATTGATATACTGTCTATACACGTATTTATATTCTGAATTCTCACACATGCTCACTCTAATTTCTCTACTTTGGATTGTTATTTCTTGATTTCTTGTTTCGCTTTTTTGTATTTTTTTGTATTTGCGAGACATTCTAGTGCACTGTTGCAGCTAGTAACATAAGCTTTTCACTGCACCTGCCATATAACACCTGCAGAACTGTGTATGTGACTAATAAACTTTGATTTGATTTGAACATAATGTATGCTATCCTCTTACTAATACAGCCATTGAGTTATACACACAGATTTAGATTTCAATGGCTACAGACTGAATGAAAGAGTTCAATCATTTGAATGCCTTCCTAATGTTTTGAAACTGTTGAACTTGAAAAAACCCAGCAGTGTTGCTGTTCTTGACATAAACCGGTGTGCCTGGCACCTACTACCATACCCTGTTCAAAGGCAGTTAAATATTTTGTCTTGCCCATTCACCCTCTGAATGGCACACATACACAATCCATGTCTCAATTGTTTCAAGGATTAAAAATCCTTCTTTAATCTGTCTCCTCCCCTTCATCTACACTGATTGAAGTGGATTTAACAAGTGACATCAATAAGGGATCGTAGCTTTCACCTGGATTCACCTGGTCAGTTCATGTGGTCCTCTGTAGCTCAGCTGGTAGAGCACGGCGCTTGTAACGCCAGGGTAGTTCGAACCCCGGGACCACCCATACACAAAAATGTATGCACGCATGACTGTAAGTCGCTTAGGATAAAAGCGTCTGCTAAATGGCATATTATTATATTATATTATGTCATGGAAAGAGCAGGTGTTCTTAATGTTTTGTACACTCAGTGTATAGCTACTGCACTTCAGAGAACCCTAACGGCCTGTGAAAGGGTATGATTCACCACAAAGTGAGTCATAAAATGTTGTGAAAAAAGGTCAATGGAACGCGTCTTTCAACACTTAACTTACAGTATATCGCAAAAAAAACAGGTCAGATTCAGTTTCAGGTTAAGATTTCCTGCTGTATAACTGGATGGATTTGTATACTACAGTGTAACTGAGGACAGTACATTTTAAACCAAAACATTTTAATAATCTACTACACAGTAGTAAAGACACCAGCAGGACATCTGTCATTCAGCTGAAGAGTAATGTAGGTCAGGCAGCTCATTTCTTCTTGCTCTCACAAACAAACAGGCATGATTAAATACTGCAGCTTCATGCAGTATAAGTCCAGTCATACTTACTAAGGACAACTCACCATGCCCTTCCCTGGGTAGGTGCGATGCTGCTCCAAATGTGGTGATAATGATGATGGGCCATGTGATTTAATGAATTTCGGCACACCAGGAAGTCTGTCCCGTGCCATACAGTAGGAACAGCAGAGATTGGATTAGCCAACTGTCTGTCAATCATGTGGGTGTTGATGTGAGCCCACCATGAAACATCCAAACAGATGGCTTCCCATTAAGGCTTTGAGAATGCACCCCCACCCAGCCCAGCCTGGCTGCGGACATGCACACTGGGTAAGCTCCTTAGTTTATGTCCATGCTTTTCAATAATTTGGTTCGCTTTATCAAAAAAATATTATTCTTTTTTTAATTTGATTCACCAAAAACATTGTGAAGGCCCCCTCTAATGGGCCATGTCAATGCTATGATCTATACAATAGGTAAAACAGCTGATTTTGATTGTAGATAATGTTGAAAATACTTTAATGTGACTTAATGAGTTTCCTGCCCATAAATCCCAGCTAGCTGAGCGATGGGTCTGTTTTGGGGCAGGGCAGGCAACGACCCCCTACACCAAAACAAGCAGCAGAGTAGAGGAGGAGACTAGAGCCCAAGCAGAGCAGGTGTCTCTTGTGACATCTGCCTTAGTTCACTGGGGACCACAAGCACCCTGCAGCAACATTCAGCCCTGACAATGCCACTGAAGTGCTCTGCTCTATCTTCATATAAATAAGGTACTCTTTCTCACTTGTTTCTATGTGCTGGGATCCATTCAGATGTGTCACAATATATTTTGCATATTTTTGTGTAGCGATGGTTCATGATTTTCAGAGTGGAATTGTTTGTTTGTTTTAGAAATGTATAGGAAATGGCATCAAAATTTGCAAAGATTCTTAGTTTTATCAATCACTGTATTCTCTCAGTATATAATTTCATTTAATGAACTGAAACAGCTACAATTCAGAATACAGAGACAACATATTTTTTCTAAAAAAACAACTCAAAAAGATAGATTCATGTAATATTGATGCGTTCATATTTGTTAATCAACCCAATTTCCTTCTGTATTTAATCAGGCTGACAAGACAAACCCACAAGACTGTTTATCCAGACAAACTATTGATCCATCCAGGTCCATGTTAAATTGACCCAGGATCATCTTCTAAAGAGGCAGTCATCATTGAGCCTTTGCATTGGATCTGTGTACGTCTACTTTACCCAGACCTGGCTTATCAGATTATCAGAAAGCCTGTTGTTAGTTACAGTTTGTAGGGTTTTACAGGGATATATATCATATTTTTTGTATTTTTTGTAATCGCTCATTGATCTGATGGGGATAGAGTGCCGATATGCTTATGGACATGGATTAAAATAATGGCGGTGACAGAGAGGGTGGGGATAGAGAGTGGTGGAATGGCAACTTGAGTGAGATCGACAGGGAATTGAGGAAGAATAAGGGCCACAGGAAGGAGCCCCTCATAGAAATTCAGGGCATGCTCACGACGAGTGATATTGAATCCCAGTCCAAGCGTGTCCTCCTGTAAATAAATATCTATGTGTGTGTCCCACATGGCACCCTATTCCCTGTATAGTGCACTATATAGGAAATGGGGTGCCAATTGAGACACAATCTATGCCAACAAAGAGACCAGTGGCTTTATCAGTTTAATCTGTGCCATTATTTCAGAGGCCCAGTGAGGGAATGGTGAGCGAGGTAGAGCGGCTCAAGGTAGAGTCACTTTAGTATTCTGTGTAAACACTCACTGAGACTAAGAAGGGTGGTCATTTGTTTTCTATTGAAAATTGTTTTCTAAAAGGTCCCTGACACAAGAGTTCTTCCAATCGTACTTTAAATTCCGGTAGATTTTAATGAGTACAACGCACACTGTAGACATAATAATGATGTATGGCCAGGTCTTATTTGTCCTCTCTCTCACGTATGGGTTGCTCTTTTCTGACAGGTTTCCACGCAATTTCATTCAGCTCACAATCTTGGTATTTTTAAACTGACAAAGCATCATTGTTTATCTTTCAGCTGGGCAAATGAGAGACTCTAAAACCCAAATGTCAGGATGTGAAATTGATCTTTGGCCATGGCCGGGTAATGTTCTTTGTGTATTTTGGCAGCTTTAGGTGTCTCCCAGGTCTTGAGTTATCTCTGTGTCTGGTAGTATGTGGTAGCCTGGAGAGCATGGAGAGCATGTGACCCCTGTGCTGGGTGGAGGAGGGTCCCAGCTTACTTTAGGGCAGGGGGACTTGAGACTGAAGCCGCTGCTGAGCTGGCATCAGTCTGTCTGGGGAAGGGATTAAGGGTGAGTGTGGAGGTGAAGGTTTTTAGACAGATCAGCAGCCCCTGGACTGCCCTAGTATGATCTTCACATACAAACATGGATTATCCAGTTTCTTGACACTGGTTCATTTTCATTTGTCCGACATGGTTATTGTGTTGTGTCATTGAGTTTATACAACAATCTTTTAGAATGTAGAGGTGTTAAATTTTGGGATGTAGGCCAGTAAATTACCTTGTGTGGGTAACTGACATTGAGCCGTGAATGGATTAGAGCCATCCATGGCATGTGCAGTAAACCGTGTCATCTTCTAATCCATGTTTATTTCAAAAGGTTCATACATGCCTAAGCCAGTTATAGCAGTGCTTTAGACAAGATGCTCCACAAAACAGTGTTTCCTTTAAGTTTGTCCCCAGGGAGCGCAACCCTGGAAGTCAGTAGGTTTTAGTTACTGCAGCCTTTGGCTTGTTCAGTCTCAAGTTAAATATTGCCTTGTGTTTTAATAATGAGCACTTGGACTTGAGAGTTGTCTCTACACACTTCACCATGTTAACTTGTGTGTATATTTTCTTGTGTCAGGCACTACCTGCATGTTTATACAATCATTTCAAATTACGCTTGGAAATAGGATAAAATCCTTTGAACAGTCAAGTAAGGCGAAGTATGAAATGTAAAGGTTAAATGGGGGATGAGTAAAGCTGTTCCTGAAGTGTGTTCAAGTATGGGGGATGGGGCACACTCACACAAACACACACACACCCCTCGAGCATCCAGATATGTTGGAGATTTAGTTCTCTTTTGAATAGATAATGAGCTTAACATGAATATGCGGGATGAGGCGAACAGTACAGTGGTTAGGATGGAGGGAGGAAGCCCTGAGAAAGCCGTAAGGCTTATGGGCTACCAAAGATAACAGGCAGAACAATGCCTAGGGGGAAGAGAGAGAGAGCGAGAGAGAGAGAGGAATCCTCAGTGGGAGAAGCTCTTAGAGGTATTTGATTGCAGAATTACCCCCACTTTACCTTGGCATGCCTGTAGGTCACACTCCACACATGGGGGAAGTTGGGCTGTGTGCTTGGAGGCGGGTAGGCGTTATTATGGCATCACGTTTAGAGAGCTTTGAGCGTGAACAAGCACAGGAGGAACGTACCCTACTTGAAAAATGCTGGTTTCCTGTAGCCTTTCATATGTCTACAATTAACGTTACCACACTCAAGAAAGTGAGATATTTTAGATTTAGCTACTTTGTTCTATGTTCAGTAACTCACACGGTATCAATGAGAGCGCAACAGAGACAGTTACGTGATGCTCACTCACTTTGACATAACATGATACTGTAAAGAAAGTTATGATATATTTCTGCTACAGTACATGTTTGCACATCACACAAAAACAAATAGATAAGAACTCCACTTTTCTGTTCACCAACATATATATTTCATTGTAACAATTGAAATTCTGTGTTTAGGCACAGGATAAAAATAGATTCCTTTCCCATACATTAAATGTAATCATGTATTAGTGAGACATTTCCAAAGTTCCCATGGAAATCAGTGAATGAAGCATTTAATAGTAGGTTGCAGTGCATAAGAGCAGAGAGATATTGACTGAACAAAGCTTATAGGCCAGTAATGAACATCCATCAAGTTGTTGAAGCTGTGGAGGGTTCACGTTAATGTATGGTGCCGCTAGGTTCTTTCATTGCCATCAGATTTGAAAGTTTAATGGCTCACATTTTCACTCTCTATTTTTTCCCCCAGTAATCATCATACAGTACAGTATTATTGCGTCCCAAGTGGCTCTGTATTCCCTTTATAGTGCACTACTTTTGACCTGCCTTATCAGCAGACATGGCACCATTTCAACACACCACAAGTCAACAGTCCTTACTGAACAGTGTGAACAGTGTTTATGGTTAATGTCATCACATTAATCTGGTCCACCAGCCGTCTCTCTCTCTGTCAAACCCTATATGCGATATCAGAGCCTGGGGACGAGGTTACCAACACATACATCTGCAAAACACAAAACCATAAAACTGCTGCGTTGACTTGATTTGACAGTTATGAAATGTGTATTATTATTTTTGGCCTGGCTTGAACTAATGTTGTTGGGTGTGAAGCAGTGGCATCAATACTGGACATTGGTGATTCACCAATGTCCAGTATTGAATGGGTGTTTCCCAAATGGTACCCTATTCTCTATGTAGTGCATTACTTTTGACCATGGCCAATAGGGCCTGGTCAAAAGTAGTGCACTATATGGGAAATAGGGTGCCATTTGGAACGCACTCCAAGTTCTCATCATACAGTACAGTTTAGGATGCAGTATAGAACTCATTCTCCTTCCCTCTATGCACAATTACCTAAGCAAGCAATTTAATGTGTTTATGTTCTTAGTAATCACAGTCTTAACAAGTAGCTGATTTGGTTCTGAGTGTCGAGATGATGTTCTTAGTTACAGTGTTGCAAAAACTGTGAAAAATTGTTACTCCATAGCAAGGTTAATGTGGAGGTTGTCTTATGCAAGAGATTTGGGACGCATCCAAGCTCACCGCCCCAACTACCACAGGCTATTTTCTGTTAGGTGATCCTAATGGAATTGCTTTAAACCTGGCTGGATCAAGACACTATTCGAATGCAGAAATGTGGTGTGCATTTACTAGGGCTGGGAATTGCCAGGGACCTCATAATACGATATTATCACGATGCTTAGGGGCCGGTTGAGTTGGTTGAGTTGTCAACTAACATGAGTTCAACGTGAAATCCACAAACAATTCACCATGTCGTTGGATTTAGGATAAAGGTTTGGTGAAAAAGAGACGCAATTCCTTTACTTTTATGACTTTTTGCAAATCCAATCAGTTTTCCACGTTGATTCAACGTCATCACATGACATGTTTTTGTTGAAATTACATGGAAACAATGCTGATTCAACTAGTTTTTGCCCAGTGGGTTGCGATTCAATACTGTGATTTTATTGCGATTTGATGTTCCAAACTTATTGCTCACTATATGTCTGCTGCAGAGGGACAAGTTATAGCATGAGAAAATGAGTTTTGATCAGTCATGGGGAAAAAAAGTGCTGAAAACAGTTTGGCTCACTATTTAAAAAGAAGCTATAGGATGAAAAATACCAGAGTTTTGGCGCAGGTACTGCCGACCAGCGCTAGCTAACACTACAGTGCTTTCAGAAAGTATTCACAACTCTTGACTTTTTCCAGATTTTGTTGTGTTACAGCCTGAATTTAAAATAGATTAAATTGACATTTTGTGTCACTGGCCTACACACAATACCCCCTAATGTCAAAGTGGATTTATGTCTTTAGACATTTTTACAAATTAATAAGAAATTAAAAGCTGAAAAGTCTGTATTGTACCACTGACTTACATTTAAGTAATTTAGCAGACGCTCTTATCCAGAGCAATTAGGTTTAAGTGCTTTGTTCAAGGACACATCGACAGATTTTGCACCTAGTCGGCTCAGGGATTCGACCAGCAACCTTTCAGTTACTGGCCCAACGCGCTTAACTGCTAGACTACCTTAGTCATCCTGAGTGAGTTATCTCATCCCCATAGGCAGCTGTAAAGACTGAGAGGTTAGGTAACATTTTGAATAACATATTATTAAGCAACACATTATTAAACAGAGTAGATCATTAATTCCCAAAATATTCCCAAATCAAATCTGTTCCTCCCTTAGAATATGAAAAATATTTGTGTCTTTTTTGTCTGGCAACTCTTTGCGAGGTCAATGCAATTCAATTCAAATAACTTTATTTGTCCCCTTAGGGGCAACTCTATTAGGGCTATAGTGGTGCTTCAGAAATGACAAACAGGCACAGAAATAGGCCTGCATCAGTCTGAGTCTAGACATAAAGTAGATGTTGCTGTTGCTTGTTGTTTCACAATGCTATGATGTTGCCTTGAATAACATAGTACACTACAGTCGTTTAGAGGAAATAGACCAACAGCAGTAATTATGTCCTTTATAAGTCTGTTACGTTTGACAATCAATTGAGGAGAGAGAGAGAGAACCAGACCTAGAGAGAGAGGGGGGGATAGATAGATAGATAAAGAAGGGAGAGAGACAGACAGACAGACAGAGGTAGAGAAAGAGAGAAAGTAGTTAGCTCGGCCTTGTGTGACACATAACAACTATCTAATCACGCCAAATGCAAATGGCTCAGCTCTATGGCTGCTTGGCACAGTGAGCTGGCACAGCCTGAACTCATCTGGCCCCTAGTTCCTCTGGATTGAGCTAAATACACACTGAGAGGGGGCTTCAACTCACTACAGTCAAGTGCTTTTGGCAATCAAGGAAAGAAGGAGAGAAAAAACACCTTGAAAAAACACGCTTTTCTGTCTGGTTTCCATGGGCACAAGCAGGGGGTTGTGTTGTGTGTGTCACAGTGGAACAGGTACTGCTGTAGCTGTAAGGACGAGTTCCTCAAGCTCAATTAAATCTTTGTGTTTTTCATCAGCTAGTAACTTTGTATGACCTGTTGTCGACCACCTCCATCAAAAAGTGTGTTTTCTCCTCTCCTACTCCTGGCCAGTTTGATTATATGATATGAAAGAAGTGCCTATTCCAATCCAGGGCCCGTATTCATAAACCGTCTCAGAGTAGGATTGCTGATCTAGGATCAGGTCCTCCCTGTCCATGTAACCTTATTAATGATGATCCAAAAGGGAAAACTGATCCTAGAGCAGTACTCCTACTCTGAGACGCTTTATGAATACAGGCCTAGACCTCTTTTTTTATCTTTTTCTGAGAGCGGGTGGAACGGATCGTCTGCCAGTTGAAGTGCCTAGAGTGGCAGCTTCGATAGTGTGTGTGTGCCAGCTCCTTTTCATCCTGCAGAACAAACGGCTGCATTATTCAACCTGCCATCTCATCTCTCACTACAGTGGGCTACAGAGCCTAGCTATCACTGTGCCAGCAGGCTTGCCCCGGCCACCGTCTCACAGTTTATCTGAGTCCCAAATGCCACCCTGTTCCCTATATTGTGCACTACTTCTGACCAGAGCCCTATTGGCCATGGTCAAAAGTAATGCACTACATAGAGAATAGGGTACCATTTGGGAAACACCCATTCAATACTGGACATTGGTGAATCACCAATGTCCAGAATTGATGCCACTGCTTCACACCCAACAACATTAGTTCAAGCCAGGCCAAAAATAATAATACACATTTCATAACTGTCAAATCAAGTCAACACAGCAGTTTTATGGTTGTGTGTTTTGCAGATTTATGTGTTGGTAACCTCGTCCCCAGGCTCTGATATCGCATATAGGGTTTGACAGAGAGAGAGACGGCTGGTGGACCAGATTAATGTGATGACAATAACCATAAACACTGTTCACACTGTTCAGTAAGGACTGTTGACTTGTGGTGTGCTGAAGTGGTGCCATGTCTGCTGATAAGCCAGGCACTGAGGCACCAGCCCAGACTCAGTCAGGCCAGTTGATCCCTCCCAGCAGCAGCAGCCCATCCCATTCCTCACCAGAGGATGAATTAATGTGTTTACATGGCATACTTCGCCACACAGACACAGTGCACTTTGCTTTAAGTAGCTGTTAAAGCCTTAGATCCACTCTGTCCTGCTTGTGTTAGTGATGATGTTAGGAGGTCAGGCGAAGCGGCAAGGCGTTAGGGCTGCAGTGCCAGTATCTCAGCATGGTCATGGAGTCTGCATAGCTAGCGCTTAGTGTCATTACATCCACAGTTGAATACCATCAGGCCTTAATGTTGTGTAGTGGTGGTAATGGCTGGGAAGGGTCCAGATCTGGGTTCAAATACTATTTGACATTTTTCAAATTCTTTGAGTGTTTACTCTAGCCTGCCAGGTGGACGGGGCTTGCAGTTTTGGGACTAGTCCATTAAGCCAGGCAAGCTCAATCAAGCACAGATCAATAATCTACAATTGTTTCAAATAGTAGTTGAACCCAGGTCTGGTAAGAGCGCTCATTTGTCTATCTGCTGTGGACTGGAGGCAAGATAGCATTTGGTCTCACCCTATTGCCGTAGAAAAAAATTGTCTCAAACTCTCTGCTTCTGTCCTGGCAGAACTCAGCTGATGAGGTTATTATCCAAGACTAGAGGACTGGGACCGTATTCATAAAGCATCTCATAGTATGAGTGCTGATCTAGGATCAGGTCCCCTCCATATAAAATACGGTTCATTATGAAGTAAAATGCAACGCTGGTCCTAGATCAGTACTTCTACTCTGATACACACGGCTCCAGATCTCCTGATTTTAGTGAAGTGACCCTTAGCCATTTGGCTCAGCATGACTGTTTGTTACTTGTGGGGAGATTCAGTCACAGTTTCACTGTCATACACAGAATCAGAATCATCAGAATTAGAACAATTAGAAATTAAAATCAGTGAAAAGTGTGATCATTGTACAAACATTTACACCGATTTTGTTATACAGTATATGGTATCTAAAGTGTACATGGCACCCTATTCCCTTTATAGTGCACTACTTTTGACCATGGTGCCATAGGGCTCTGGTCAAAAGTAGTGAACTATATAGGAAATAGGGTGCCATTTAGGATCTCAGTTCCTCTCAGATGGATCTTTCACACTTAATACAGGGGACAGTGATAAATCAAAACGTGTGTGACGGTCTGTGATCCATATAGTAGTCTGTGTGTCAGGTCATTGTGGTAATTGGAATTGACTCTACAGGCCACTGGAGAGCTTAAACTGTCCTCCAGGCCAGAGTGTTTGTGGAAGGGATTGGCAGCAAGTGTCCTATTTAATGATTTGCCTAAAGGAACGTAACAAACTGGTAGTATGTCTCCAAAGGGGGGTTAGCTAGATATCAATGTCAAAGACAGTTATGAGGCACTGCTAATTTGAAATAGGCTATCATGTTACTTTTATTTCCATTATTAACGTTTAAGATGATGAGCAATTATGAGGGAAGATGAGAGAACAAATTAATGTGGCCCTGTTTGAATGTGTCTAAGACTGAGATAGAGGTTGTATCTTCCAGACCTGGGTTAAAATACTATTTAAAATATCTCAATTACTTCGACATAGATTTCGAAGTAAGTAGTCAGATATATATTTTTGAAAAGACAAGTAGTTCAATATTGAAATGTATTTGGAAATACACTTGGAAAGTATTGGCATGCGTTTGAAAATACTCAGATACACTGACTCCCAAGCATTTAACCCCGATATTTGAAAATAGTATTTGAAATAAGTATTTGAAAATACTTTAAAATAGTAGGCTATTTATAGGAAATAATTTGATAATACTTTCAAATACTTACAACAGAAGTACTTGATTCGGACCACATAATTTGAAAATGCTCAAATACACAGAAAATAAGTATTTAAATAACATAATCATATACACATAACTGCCAAAATAAAGGAAACATCAACATAAAGTGTCTTAATAGGGCGTAGGGCCACCACGAGCTAGAACAGCTTCAATGCACCTTGGCATAGATTCTACAAGTGTCTGGAACTCTATTGGTGGTCCTCTGTAGCTCAGCTGGTAGAGCACGGCGCTTGTAACGCCAAGAAAGTGGGTTCGATCCCCGGGACCACCCATACACAAAAAATGTATGCACGCATGACTGTAAGTCGCTTTGGATAAAAGCGTCTGCTAAATGGCATATTATTATTATATTATATTATTATATTATTATTGGAGGGATGCAACAGCATTCTTCCACACGAAATTCCAAAATGTTGTGTTTTGTTGATGGTGGTAGAAAACGCTGTCTCAGACACTGCTCCAGAATCTCCCATAAGTGTTAAATTGGGATGAGATCTGGTGACTGAGACAGCCATGGCATATGTTTGACATAGTTTCCATGCTCATCAAACCATTCAGTGACCACTCGTGCCCTTTAGATGGGGGCATTGTCATCCAATGGGGGCATAGCCATGGTTGGCAAAATAATGGCCTGCCCAGCATTTCTATACATGACCCTAAGCATGATGGGATGTTAATTGCTTAATGAACTCAGGAATCACACCTGTGTGGAAGCACCTGCTTTCAATATACACTGAATGTACAAAACATTAAGAACACTTTCCTAATATTGAGAGGCACCCCCTTTTGCTCTCAGAACAGTCTCAATTCGTCAGGGCATGGACTCTACAAGGTGTCGAAAGCGTTCCACAGGGATGCTGGCTCATGTTGACTCCAAAGCTTCCCACAGTTGTGTCAAGTTGGCTGGATGGCCTTTGGGTGGTGGAACAACTATTGACATGACAAATCCCAGCGTTACAGTTCTTGACACACTCAAACCGATGCGCCTGGGACCTACTACCATACACCGTTCAAAGGCACTTAAATACTTTGTCTTGCCCATTCACCCTCTGAATGGCACACATACACAATCCATGTCTCAATTATCTCAAGACTTAAAAATCCTTCTTTAACCTGTCTCCTCCCCTTCATCTACACTGATTGATGGAACACTGGTCACTTTAATAATTTTTACATACTGCTTTACCAATTTTATATGTATATACTGTAAGTCCATCCTATTCAACTATTGCTGTACATATACTATTCTATCCATGTATTCTTCAGACGTACTACATATTCTATCCACATACTGTCCATAATGTCTATACATCCCATCACGCACACACACACACATATATATATATATATATATATATATATTTGTGATGTCACGAGAGGCTGTGTCCTGGAGGGACGTTACATCCCCCTGAGATGGCTGCAAACCCAGACAGCTATGGCTCCATCTGCTGGTATGGTCGGGAACTCCAACCCTCTATGGCCAATCTTCCCACGCAGCTGAAACCAATCAGGAGCTGATGAGCTGAAGGTTTGTTGGGGTGAAGAGACACAGTCTCCAACGTGGGCTCTCTGGAGGACAAGAGTGCTGCACGTCCACTTCCATGAGGAATATAAGGATTTGGAGATACTTACCTTTGGGAAATACTCACCTTTGGATATATGCACCTGTGGAAATACGTGTGGGACATTTGGAAGGACGTTTTGCTGGGTTGGCCACTAGCTGCAACGTGGAATACAGTAAGACTGGGGAAAAGTTATTTGAGCGAGGGAGAGTTATGATTTTGGATGTGGAAGAGACATCCCTGAACTGTTAACCCTTAAAGAGCCACCAGAGAACAGAATTGTGTTATACTTTCGTTAGTTTCCCAAGACCTTTAATAAAATCCTTGTTTTGGTTGAACCTGGTCTCCTTGCACTACTTGAGCAATCCCGCTGAAAGCTGTGTAGCCTCTCGTGACATCACAGATGGTGGAGAATACGGGCACGCTCAAGCGTTAATAGTGCATGTCAGAGGAGGATATCGAAGGTTTGATCACCCAGTTTTCCAAGTTGGCCGTAGGCTCCCCGCCGACGGAAATGGAGGACATATTGAAAGCCCTTGTTGCTGGCCAGCACGCCCAGATGCAAGCAAACGTGGCTCTCTTGGAGGAGCAAAAGAAAGCCAACCTTCTGAAGGCAGAGGAATTGCAGTTGCAGAGACAGAGGGTTGTCCAAAATACCCGCCCAATAAAGACAAGTGACTTTATATCTAAGATGGGAGCTACCGATGACATTGAGGCATACCTGCATGCATTTGAGGCCACGGCCACTAGGGAAGCCTGGCCCAAGCAACAGTGGGTTGGTCTGTTAGCCCCCTTTCTAACCGGGGAATCGCTGAATGCTGTCCGGGACCTGGGCCCTGACCAGGTTACTGACTATGATGCCCTGAAGTCTGAGATCCTCAGCAGATATGGACTCACAAAGTTTGGTATGGCCCAGCGCTTTCACAGCTGGACCTTCCAACCAGACCAACCTCCTCGGGCGCAGATGCATGAACTTGTCCGAATCGCAAGGAAATGGCTGGATCCGCAGAGGAATACAGCAGCGGCGGTGGTGGAGGCCGTTGTGGTGGATCGTTACCTACGCGCCCTGCCTTATGAGGCAAAACGGTTCATCAGTCAACAGGCCTTGACCACGGCTGATCTGACCGTGGAAGCTGTGGAAAAGTACCAGGCCACAGCGGAGATGCTGAATGCTTCCCGAAAAAGACCCCAGGAGTGCGGCCCCACCACAAATGGGAAGAACCCGTCCAAAGGACCCCAAGGTCTCGAACCCAGCCACGTCAGGACTTATCCCGGCTCCAGGGGGAGCCAGAAACCAGGCGGGTCCAAGAAGAGTACACCAGGAGGGGGAAACTCGACAGTGTTACCGGTGTGGGGAGATGGGACATATCTCCTGGCAGTGTGGGAAACCAGCCGATGAACCTATGCCCACTGCGGAGTCCTCCAGCTCAGCACCCACACACCGTGTTGCCTCGCTCTTGGGAGTCGTAGATGGCGGCCCAGATCGACCCCCCACCTGCCCGGTAACTGTGAATCACCATGATGTGGAGGCCTTACTGGATTCTGGTAGCCGGGCCACCCTGGTGCGTAAGGATTTGGTGGGCCCAACGTGTCTGACCCCGGGGAAAGTCCTCCCAGTTTCCTGTGTCCATGGGGACACCAGAGAATACCCCATTACTGAACTTACAATGACCAGCACACGGGGAACCATACACACGACGGCGGGGGTGGTTGATTCCCTCCCCGTCCCTGTCCTAATTGGACGAGACTGCCCAGCCTTTTACCCACTCTGGAGAGAGTCTCAGGAGAGGATAACCCGAGTACCTCGGAAACGGAGAGGCAAGACTCATCC